>NW_028288744.1:1212516-1818775 GCF_059628265.1 Tinamus guttatus
CTTTTTACTGAAGAGAATTTTTCCTCCTATGCATGTTTGCACTTAGAATTTAGTTTGTTATGGTAGTATTTTAAAGCACAGTGTAGGTGGACAGCTGTAAGCAGAATCTTTTCACTGAATGTAGTTGGTAGGTTAATGAATGTCTCCTAATTTTGTCCAGATGTTTGATTCCTCATTATGTAATAAAGGGAATAAAAGCACCCACAATAACAGAGTATATTGTATATCTTTTGCCCTGAAAATCCTTGACAGAGAGACTGCATTTCAGAAGCACAATGTCTTTTTGCTCATTCAGAATGACTCACCCCAGAGACAATCTTAAAATACCCATAGACATTCTGTATACCATATTGGATACTAAACTGGATGACAAAATCCTGTGAAAGGGGCTATAGACATTTAGACATTAGACATAAAGACCCGATGGAGACATTTTTATGATTTGAGAAGAATTATTCTATCTCCCATTTGCTTTGGTAGAAATGTTGATATTTTGTAGGCCAGACTAAACAATATCATGCACTTTTGTAGTGAAAACAATACTTACAGATAAGTAAAAACAATACTTACAGATGAATAGATAATGGGCTGTTACGTATGTTATATACAACCGTGAAGGGTAAGTGTAGGGAGGACAGATTATTTTTAGTGATGCCCAGGGACAGGAGGCAACCTGCACAACCTGTAACATGGGAAGTGCCGTCTGAATATGACAAAAAAAAAAAAAAAAAAAAAAAAACCTCTTTACAGTGACAGAGCACTGAAGTAGGTTACCCAAAGAGGTTGTGGAATCTCCTTCCTTGGAGGTATGCAAAAGCTGTCTGGACATAGTTGCTGGAATTATGCTCAGAATGAGCACACTAGGTCATTAGATCAAGGAGGCTGAACTAGCTGATCTCCAGAGGTCCTTTCCAACTTCAGCTCTTCTCTGATTCTGTGAATGAGGCAGATTAATTTCTTAGTTTAGTCTGCTTTCAGAGTCTTTAGAACAGCCTTGCTTGAGGTGTGGTCTCATGTTTCCAGATGCAGCCCTTTCTTATTAGCCGGTTTTATATAGTTTTAGTGTAAAAGTGCCAATAAACACATATCTGAGCCTGAATGTCTTTGTCTGCCTAAATATTTCCATTTTTCATCATTATTATGAATGAGCCCTTAAAGCATAAGACTTCTCTGACCAGTCGTTTTGGCAATATATGGAAAAAGTGTTTGAAGATTCAGTCTTTTTCTTGTAGAATAAGGCTTCAGGCAGGATACAGTCTTTCTGTAACAATAGTGTAGAACACGTGGAATTAGTTGTAGTCTAACAGATATATACTCCTGAGATGATGTAGATCTCAAATTAACCACATCTCATAGATGCAGGACATGTTTGCTACTAGAAGAGCATGTCAGTGCACTACCAGAACAGCAGTCAGTGCATGCTGCTGTTAAAAGATGCATGGATGAATCTCAAATATTAAACAGTTAAATATAGCATTATTTGAATATTGTTTATTAGATAAATCCACATATTCAAAGTGACAGCATTTATTTCATACATTTGAGACCTAGCAAGATGGTACATGAAAAGTTTTTTCCAATACAAGTAAAACAGTTATTAATCTGTATCTGCTGTGATTAGAAAGATGTCTTGCAAAACACTTTCATGCAGTATCTTCATGATTATGATGGCGAAACCTTTTTTTTTTTTTTTTTTTTTTTTTTTTTTTTAATCTAAATACAGGCAAAATTTTACCTTTATAAAGAATAATCCCATATAACTTCAAGGACAAAGAGTAGTTCTGTGAACTTAATGACATGTATTGATACTGTAATTCCTTAGTCATGGACCTAATAAATTTTGGAGCTAATGATGATGGCTGATAAAGTGACATTCTATACTTATTTTATATTATTATACTTTCATGAAGGTAAAGAATGGTTCCTGATGTATGACACAGGAAACCCATTGGATCAAAATGCAAAATCAGAAACAAATAATATACTATATTTTTTAACCAGTGTGTACTATAGCTGAGTAATAGTGATATATTCTATTACAAAAATATTAAATCCTGATAATGAAGCATAAATTAGAATTATTTAATGATACATGCAGATTGCGCCCTATGCTACATCCATTAGTTAACATAGAGCATTTTGAGCATATTGTTTATTGGTTATAGATGAATAGAATTAGAGAATAAAAACACTGCTGTTGAAAATGCAAAGTTTTAAAGTTCACACTCAATATTTTAGACAGGTATTCTTAAAACAGAAGTGGAAAAAAAAAATGTTGTCAGAAGCTTCCTGAATTTTCAGTAGTTTGGCCATTCATGCCTTCAGAAGCTATGCACTCAGTTTATGCCTTTAGATAATAAAAAATATTTGAAATAAGTAGATAAGATATGTCCCTCAAGTTCTATTCTTAGTCCATTCTTGCGATGATACTACACTAGTTAGCTCAGGGATATTTATTCTTAGCATATTACCAGTAATGACTTCTTGAGGTTTAGATAGCGAACAGTAACCAAGATGAGTCCAGAATGCAACGATGAGTGAACCATCTAGTTTTGGTATATATCACTCCCCATTCACCTTTACTGAAATGTTAAATTATTTTCAAGCACTGTACATTTCAAAGGTTGCAGAACATCCTGAACATCATACAGACACATCCTCAAGCAATATCATTGTGTAAAATTGTGTGTTAGTAAAACTTTTATGTAGCCTACTGACCCTAGGGTAATGGTAGTTGATTGTCTTGTCCTTTGGTGAACTTGTCAAGTGCATTGATCTAGCTACGTTAGTAGACTTTTAAATGTTTTCAATCATATCATCAGAAAAAAAAAAAAAAAAGAAGAAGAATTTAAATTAAAATTGTTGACTGACATAAATCTTCCCTACAAGTAAGTGATAAAAAAGGTAAATTTTCTGAATAATGAGCCATTATAGCAAAATAATCAAATATCACACCTGTGCTAAAGGAATTTATAAAATATTATTTCAAACAGAGTCTTTATTTGTTTTTCTTTATGTGTAATCTTCTTGGTCTACCCTATCGCTTATAAGTGTAGTGAAGTGATCTTGAATAATATATTCAAAGAAATGTATTAAAACATGTTCTGATTCTACATATCTTGTCACTTTTTCAGGAAGTGTATTATACTTGTTACTATTGATATCTTCCATCTTCCAGGAAAGTTTAATAGCTGAAGTGGAAAGCTGGAATTTCTTTGTGATCAGAAGCATTTTATAACAGCAGCCTCTTCCAGCTCTGTGATGCTGGTGTGAGTTTAAGGGGCAAACTTCCAGATGATATTTTTGGACTCATATGTTATTTAAAATATTGATGAAATAAATAGATTGATGCAGATGAAAATATAGAAGGCAAAATTAATGAACTGCACAGAGGCAAGCAGTAATAAGACCCTCTTACCTCTCCACCTCCTCTGCATTGCTTTCATAGAATATCTGAATACTGTTTTTGAGAGAGATTTTTCTGCTTATGTGAGTGCAAGGAAATATTTGGCTTCCTATCATGTTACGAAAAAGCATTTCAAAGTAAAGTGAGCGTTAAAGATTGTAAAGTCCAAAAAAAAAAAGAAAAAATGTATTTCACTTAGAAATAAATCTCCAAGGAAAATACGAATAAGTTTCTAATGCGGTCAGATTACTTCCTCCCAATTCTTTTCTCACTCTAAAAGAAAACATAGGCAACAAATTGGATCATTACAGAGCTTCATGCTAAATGAATCTCTAGGTCATGAGCAGAACACAACTAACCACTAATGCCTGATTTTCTCTCTGATTCCAACTTCAGAGACTTCTAAAGTGATACACACAATAATGTCGTCTGGAAATTTGTAACAATTCTAACTGCTCCTTCATTGCAGGTAATGAAGTTTCTCTGCAACAGGTCTGTGTTTTTGTTTGTTTGTTTTTCTTATTTTTCTTTCTATTCCACTTTTCTCTGATTGTAGACTTACATAAGATCAGGAGAAAATAAAAATTATGAGATGTGAAATGTAGAACTATAAATACAGAAGTCTATAATTCTGTTTTGATTAGGAAGTGAATGCAGTATTTTTATCCAGAACTCATTTTTTTTAGTGTTTTATTTTCTCTCTCCCCCTCCCCTTCCTGAAAACATTTTTTAATTGGCTTATCTTATGTTCTCTAATTCAAATAGAATAGAAGCTTAACAGTCTGATATTTAAAATCTTGATTATTGTACACTGCTAGTTACTGTGGTTCTAAACTGTGGAGCAAAAGTGTAAATATCTTTTTCTTTAATGCAATGATTTATAGTCTTCTTATTCTGGAAGAATTGCTATACCCATCTTATTGACACAGGGCATATTCTTCCAAGCCTGTGGAAAAGCTTGATGCACTGGCCTTTCCTGAACTCTTGGAGCTTTATGTGAATAATTTACTTCACCTTTTGCTCTTTAAGGTCATTTCATTCTTGAACAATAAGAACAACAATTGTTCTTGTCAACAATAAAAAATTTCTTTACAATGAGCAATGATTAATGACTTCATTCCATGAGTAAAGGATGCTTGTGCATGTACTACACATATTATACATGCTTTCATAAAAATATATGTATGTTTTACAAATATGTATGAAGTGCATATGTATACAATATATGTATGTATACAAATATATATAAAAATATGTATGTATACATAAAAATATGTATATATATGTATATAAATATATATACACACAGACATATACGTATACTTCTTTTTAGATACAAGTAGTATTTTTATAAAAGCTATGCAAACAAACAAGGTAGACCAATACATTTTTTTCTTTTATAATTCATATTAAAGATATGAATAATCTTATATGAATGTCAAGATTTGCATTTTTAAACTCAGAATAACAGTGGTGAAATGTGATTGGAATATTCAAGAGTTTAGTATGGATTTAATTCTGTTCTCACTGAAATCAATGGTAAAACTCCCACTGACTTCGTAGCTGGCTCAGCTAAGTCAATATACTTTTAAAAATCTCCATGATGGTAAAATATAAAAATGAAGACTGTCTTATCACTAGAGTATAAATGTCAACCAATTGCTATGGAGAATACATCAAAACTACTTTCATGGAATCAAAGTTTTTGAGATGCCATTTTCTCCAGGTTAATGGTAAAAACTGGCAGTCTTCTCTAGAGCATCTGGTGCTCTTTCTCCAGAATGATTAAAGACTCCTTTCCATAGATATCTTTTTGTTCTGACAGCTTGCTTTTGTGATGGTTAATCTTGTCACATTCTCTTTGAAAAGGACATCTATAAGAAAGATCATCTGCTACTGTATAGCTTAAGTAATGTCATTGCTGTGTGTTGCCTGTTTGTCCTCCTGCTCTCAGTTAGTTTTTAATTATGGTGTTTTTTCTCCCCTCAGTTTTGGGTGTAACTTTATACAAATAGTGTATTTTTTATTATTTTTTTTTTGCCTGACAGAAATTTTGGCTGTGAAATTCATATTTAAAGCTGAAAAATTATTTTACATTATATTCAGATTTTAATGATCTGAATTTATACCCTTTTTCATTTTCAGGATATTCTACCTGTAAATGGATTTAAGAATAAGGATTTTCTGATTTAATTATGTGAGTTCAGACATTCACTTTTTTGCTAAGCATGTTTCAGGTTTTGCAAGCTCAAGAGCTCCAAGCTGTGTTCATGAGTTATGTTTATGAGTTATGAATTTTCATTGGTTCCTCTGAAAATACAGAATTAAGATATAGGATAGCTGCAGTTCATGATGTCCTTTCTCCCTAAAAATATTCATATTTTTTACTGAATTTAGCAGTCATTAAATCCAGTTGCCAATAAGTGTGCTTCTGCTCTGTTGTTATTGTATTTTCCAGTCACTTAAGCTTATTATAAAAATGACCAGCTTTGTAATGTTTTCATGCAGGATTTTGTGATACTGGTCATTGATACTATTCTATAGTCATTGATAGTATTCTGTCTTATTTAGAAAGAAGAACATTCTATCATATGTACCAAATCTTCTCATTGAGCAGGATTTCTCTTGACAGTGCTTAGGGAATGTTGTGACTCAAATATACAAATATATATATGATGATAATTTTTTTTTTGAAATCTATTATTCAAAACAAACCTAAATGCACACTTTTCAGTCCTACACTTTCCATTCTGAGCATAAAGAAAAAATCATACTGCTTTAATATTCACAAAGGTAAATTACTTTTTAGCTTGTCTCTGTGAAAAAAAATGTTATGTTTGTTGCAGTTTTTCATTATAAAAATAGTAAGTTAAACTGTGAGAATTGAAAGTCCCCGAGAATCCAAAAATGAAGATAATAGGCTTCTTAAAGACTATTCAATAAATGTTCCACATATTTATATTATACTGGCTACATTTTCAAAGAATTTTTGAACACTGGGGAATTTAAAGCAACCAAGTATTAGAGATAAAAACTTCAAAAACACTCTGAATTCTACTTCAATAGCCTTCCTATTTCCATGTTTGTTTTCCCTTTGACTTAACATTCATACCAATTATTTTTTTTAAAAAACTCTCTGCACATATGAAATCTGAATAACAAAATTCAAGTGTTTATGCACTTAACCGTGTGTTTGTAATGTGATAGTATCTGTCAGGTTTGAAAATCCAGGCAGAAGAGATCACAGAAGACCTGTTTGTAATATTATTTAGGATTTAATTTCCACATAAATTAAAAAATACAGTGAAGCATATCCTGCATCAGGATGTATGTTGTTGCTTAGAAGAAATCTGATTCTAAATCTAAATCCAATCTGAAAAGATTTAGAATATTGCAGAATGAGGTCTATGCCACAGGACACCATACTGTTTAAAGGACATATTGGAAACCTTATTCAATTATTTAAAAAGGACTCGAATGACAGACTGGCCTCAAATAATACTGACAGATGAATTCAATATGGTGAACAAACTAGAAATATCTTTTCAACTGGGAGAAAGGGCAGTCATATCCTTTATTGATAAAAAGTGCTTTGGGGATCAATCACAGAAGAATATGGAAAAAATGTTAATGTGGGCGACAACATGCATTTTGGACTAAGGTTCTGAAGTTTTGGGAACTGCTGAATATCATGGGAAATGGATGTTCTACAGAACAGGCATAGGTTCTGCTCAATTTATATTCTGAAATAACTTTGCCCACAACACAGGAAGAAATTTCCTGCTTAAATATGAGTGTATGATGTTTTATGACATTTAGGACTGTATAATGACATCACTGGAAAGATCCTGAACCTGTTATATTAAGCCCACAGAAGATCTTTTTACCTTCTCTTTCAGGAAAAAGTAAATTCCAGAACTCAATGTTAGAAAATATTGCAAGGAAAATATATATAGTCACAGTCTATTATTTTCTTATAGGCAGTGCATATTAGAATGCCATTTTTTTGGAAAGAAGTTGTGAAAATAGCAAATGAGTGCAACGTTCAATCATATACCCAGCAACATCAGTCTGGATTTTCTTAGTCTCCAAATGCTGCCGCAATCTGCCCCAGGGTGTCCTTGGGTTGCGTAAGGAAGAGGAAGCGCTGCTGACAGGTGGAGGGAGGTCATCCCCGACTCTGCTCAGTCCTAGTGAAGCCTAGTGGAGTGCTGGGTTCAGTTTTGGGCTCCCCAGTAGAAATGGAGTTACTAGAGGGAGTCTAGCATACGACTACTACATTGATTAATGGACTTGATCATCCTTCATTTGAAGAAGAGCTGAGGCTGATCAGCCTGAGAAAACAGAAGACTGGGAGGAGATCTTATCTTCTAAGTGTTTAAATGTCTGAAGGGAGGGTGCAGAGAGAGTGGCCAATCTTTTTCTGTGGTGACCAGTGAAATGATGAGAAACAACTGTGCTGGTGACTGAGAACTGAAAGTCTTTACCCAGAGAGGTTGTGGAGTCTCCTTCTCTGGAGATCTTCACAACCTGCCTGGATGCCACCCTGGATGCACGTGCCACATGCTCTAGGTGTCCCTGCTTGAGCAGGGTGGGGTTAGACTAGATGATCTCTAGAGGTCCCTTCCAACTTCAACCATTCTGTGATTCTGTAATTCCGTGACTTCTATCTGGCAATTTAGGAAGGTCTTAGAGGCTGTAGAAAGGGAGAAGAAAAGGATCTCTAAACATGAGCATGAGAATACTGGTTTCCCACAGAAGGAAAGGAGGAAAGACATTATATTTACAAAATATTGGGTGAAACAATATGGTTATTTGGTTCTTTACTCTTTTGTAACCAAATGACATTTAGACATTATCAGGGACAGGATACTAGTTGTATAGCATCTTCAGTCTAGTTCACTATAGTTACTTTTATAGTCTTTTTATGACATTTCCAATGCAAATATTTTTTACACTGACAGTGCTGAAGGTTTTATTCCTGCAGTGCGAGTCATATGAACTCAAAATCCCATCACTGTATTATCCCTTAAATCCCCAATGATTTTGGAGAGGAAAAATAATACATATACATTTGATAATCTAGTATCTCTTTCTCTCTTAAATCTTATAATAGAAACTTTCATTAAAATACTAATGTGTCAAAGTTAAAAAGATTTAAAAAGGGAGTGGGGAAAGAAGAATACAAAATAAAGAATCATTTTGCCTGGAGCACATTATGGTCCTGAGCTTTGTTTTATTATTATTTTTATTTTTTCATTTTAGTCAATGGTAATATTCTACAGACTTTAACAGAAGCAGGATCAAACCTCTCATGAGCAGTGGCACTTTGATGTATTATACCAATACATCACCCTATGCAGTTCCTTGATGATGTATTGCACTAGTGCTTTATCAAAGTGTCATAGCGCTGATGAAGGCATAGCAGCTCCTGGCAATGGCCTGTAATAAAAACTGTTGCACAGCACAGGAGGTTATGTTATGTCATGTTATGTTATATGTTAGGTTATATGTTATGTCATATTGTATGGTATGGTATGGTGTTCTGCTAAGACAAAAATATTAGAAAAAGGGATTTGTCTCCAGGAATGAGTGGCAAAGATGAACGTTTTAGTGATCAAACTAAATTAACACAGGTAGGAGGAACAAAATTCAAACAGGACTTTGGCTGCTAAAATAATGTTATTTGAATCTTGCTATTTGATGGCATATTGTACCTAACAGAAAAAGAGAAAAAAGATCAGATAAAGTCAACAGAAAACATGCCTAATCATTAAGCATAGCTTTAAAAGTAAAAAGCATGGTTGATTAACCACAATGAAAATAGTGCAACACATGTTGGGAGACCTACATAACAGAATATAGGAGGATACATAATAATAAGCAATATTTTCAAAGTTTCAGTCTTTCTGGAAGTTCATCTAAGGCATGATTCTGTCATCCTTATGTACCCTCCCGTTCCACTTTATGCTCTTTTCAACTCAGAGGAAAGGATTGAACAGCACAAATTTATTTCTCCTCTGTCTTTACTTGCAAACAATGTCATAATTGGGAAAGGATGGAATCAAAATTAAAGTTAAAACTAGATAATAATTTGCCTCTATTTGGATTATACATCTGTATGCTGCTTATGTGAGCATCATGACAGTCAGCTTTTGCAATGAAGAAGGATTTTTCTTGCTTGTTTTCAAGAAACCTTAGCTATGCTCCCCTTAGTTCCATAAAAGGATTGTGGCTGATATGCTACTTTTCAGCCACCTTCTGTCAAGTGCAGTATTTTATAAAGGAAAGAAGATTTCGACTGGATAGACTGATACTTTACTAATGTGCCAGCCTGCTGAAATTATCACAAGACAAAATATCACAAGATCTTGTCCATTTCTCAGAATTATTTAGGGAAATGGAAGTGCAAAAATGCGTGATTTCTAATTTGTATATTTCTTTTTCCTTTAAAGATTTTTCTTTAAATTGTCCTCAAAACTTTCTCAAGAATATGCTTGTATTTCTTCTCCCAGACATACCACTATGAAGGCTGCAACTATTTCCTCACTGTTGTTTTAATCACATTTTTATATAATCTCTTCAAAATCAGTGGCATTTGTTTGTTATGTTTCTAAATGTTCATTTTTTCTACATGTATTTTATGTGTATATATATATATATATGATTGTACTTTACAGGTATTTTTCTTCTGCATGTTATGATTCAGGTATTGGTTATAGCGTATGTCAGATACTATCCTGGATTGCATATACTGATGGACAATGGATTTAGCCTAATTTACCTCAGAGTTTATAGAGCTATGTAATTACATTTCTTTTCCCTTTTCTGCTTTCTATTTATTTATTTCTATTCTTCCAGTAATTAGTAAAGAAACCCTTGCTACTAGCAAGCGAGGTGAAAAGTCAAGAGTGAGACTTATAACACTATTTAGTCTCAACTCTTGATGAAATAGTAGAACTTTAACAAATTAGTAGTTGCATATATATTCCTGGAGTACAACGCTTATTTTTCATGCTTTTTTTTTTTCTGGTGATATTTGCAAATGCATTACAAAGTTTTTACAAGGTGACTTATTAAAGTAAAAGGTTAGTTAAGTTATGCTGTCTCTTTATTACTTGCAGTTTTGCTTATGATAATACTCTAAATATGTAGCATCAAATTTAACCATCAGCTAGGTACACTTTAGAGTACAAGGGAAAATTATGTGCAAGTGTCTGAATGTAAAAAGCAGTTTAGATCACTAACATATTAAAATGATTAATTATTCTATGTTAAACACATAAATATGTTATCATTCTAACCTTCTGAGTTGTTGAAAGTTAATTTTAAATGATTTAATGACTTTCTTTTCTAAACACATTTTATGGCCTTGCCATAATTATTAAATAATGAAAATCATCCAATATAACTTTTTATCAACTTTAAAATTAGAACATTTGACTTTAGTATCATTTTATTATGAGTGTACAGAGGTAAACTGAAAAAGAAAAAGGAAATTCTATCTAAGTATATTTGACTATGTAAAATGATAACCAAATAATATCTGCTAAATAGCAAATTTGGCAACTCTGGGTGAACACACCGCACATTGCCACATTTAAATAAACAGAAAAATAAACATCATTTACTAGAGGCTTGATCTAGTTCAAATGTGTGCTACCACAGTAGGCTGTAATTTCTTTTTTTATGGAAAATCAATTCCCCATTCTACTAAAAAGTATCAATTAAATAGAATTATGGTCCAGCAACTGTAGCATTTTTTAATTTTTACTTGACATTACTAGTAAGCAATGAGGCAAAACACTGAAATATTTCATATGTGCAGTTAAAATTTTCAAACTTGACCATGTCTCTTATATTAGCTTTCGTTAGTCATTATGTGTTTAGTAAGGATCCAATAAAAACAGCCGGCCCTTTATTAGTGAACTACTCTGCAGCAACTTTACTCAATATTGTAAAATAATACTGTGTTAGGATTTAGTGTCTACACACTGCATCGTGTGTGATAATAAAAACTGATTCTCTTTTTTTAATTGCTTTATTTTAGTACTGGGTAAAATGAAAAGTGAGTCAGATGGGTTTCTTGTGCTCTCCCCAGACGCCTCTTCTTCCCTTTCTGACTCTGCCTTATATAAAGCTTCCCAGTTCTGAATAATGTGATATATTCTGTTCTGTCATAGATCTTTCATTGCCACTAGACAGAAATTAAGATAATGTCTTGCCCGTTTTACACTTCTCTTTCTGCTCATTTCCTGTACCATTTTACTTTTGATTATAAACCTGAAGAGATAATGAAGCATAATATCTTTTCCTTACCATTTTCTTTTAACTTACTATATATTCTGCTGTTCGAATATTTTTATAGTAAATATTTTGTCCTGTGAATATATGTAAGTCTTCAACCATCTTTAAGTGACTAAGTTTATTTTTAAATGGGCAAATTGGCAACAAGTAAATAAGATACAGATTAATTTTATATTTTTCCTTGTTCCATAACTTTATTTTTGGTTATGAATTGGCTACACTTTTTTCTTTGGTTTACATAAATATTTCTTATTTTAGGCCAGACAGCTATTATAACGAATAAAAGTTAGATGATACCTACAGAGCAAACTGCAATAATTAAAAGAATGAGAACAATGAAAATTGCTTCAAGTTCAGAGGGACAAAACCTTTTCAAAATGTGTTTCAACTGCTGCTAAGCTGGGTGCACCTTCTGAAGCATTTACAGAAGCACACAATTAACAAGAAAAGTTGTCATGTTTTTTTCTTGACAACTAAAATTGCTGAATCTCTGCAAAATTTATATTATTCTTTTATAATGAAACACAAGAACAAATCTGTATAATTTATGTAGTGCTAAATGTTTGAGACTGTGACTTTAACTATTGTCTGGAAACATTTTTTTTTTCTCTCAACTGATTTAAAATACTCTTATTTTTCCCTAGGACCGTTATTTCAGCACTCACAAATGTTTAATTTTGCACATATGAAACCTAATGTACTGATAGCTTTCTCATCTCCTGTGAGCTACATTTTTTTGTCTTTTTTTTTGTAGTACTCAGTGCATCTATTGAATATTCTCATGAGCAGTTTTACCAACTGAAGTATCTGTGAAAATGTGGGTCTATTTTTTTGTTTTATGTTTAAACATATATGAAATATGAAGCTGAAGTTTCAATGTCATTAGCTTTTAAGTGACCTATAATTCTGTCTTTCCAATTTTAGTATGAGACATTTTTTTTGCCTTTGCCTACTCCCCTTAAAATTTCATGTAATGCGATTATTGTTTGATCAAAAAGAACTTCTTCACATTAAGCCTGGTGATTGCTTAGTGACTCACTTGCAACCATTTCTCAGTGTGCAGACTTGTACTATGCGACGCTGGTCCCTAGGCATGCAGCACAGGTTGATCACAGGAGGCTTCGTTGCATTCCTGTATAATTGGATAGTTGTTGCAGAGCCATCTTATAGGAGGCATAAAAATGTCTAAGGGACAAGTTTGGGCTCTCCTCTTTATAACCAGAGCTAAATGTATTAGAAACCCTCTTTAGTAAAAATTGTGCCTGTCCCACCACCATGGGGCTGGAGGGACTGTGGCCTGACTGGAGTAGCAGTGGGCCAGGCAGGGGCAGGTGGAGGTCTCGTGTGTGTGTGAGGAGCAGCCAAATCTGCAGCCTGGTGGAGGCCAGGCTGATAGCACTCTGTGCTCCTTCAGGTTCCACCATCTCCGAGCCACTCATGTACCTGGCCGAGACTTATGGCCTGTTTGATATCTGGCTCCCAAGATTTGTCACTCAGTGGACATTTCAGCTGGATGGTTGCTAATCAAACTCGCACACATGCCCTCACTTGCCCAAGCTTCTGGTATCCCAGACACATGGGACCCTGTGAGCTATGGAGCTGCTGTCACTTAGGCCTCCCTAGCCATGTGCACGAACCACAGAGGAACTGTGGGAACTGGGGAAATAGTTGGAAATAGTTAGAAATAGTTAGAAATGGACCTTACTTAATGAGAAGACAGGACAACTTTGGTGATCAGGCATAAAGCATGGCCAAACATGGCCGAACTCCACAAAACGTCTCATTTTCCCCCTTTCCCTACCTTTGGTCTTTCCCCTAAACAACCCATATACTAAATTCTGTGCTGCCACAAATTACTCTTTGCTGCATCCCATGATAAGACCCACCCCCTGGGCAGCTGCCTGCTCTCCTAGGAGAGGTGATGATGAGAGCCCAACCACTGCCACCGATGCTGTAAATATGAGCAGTAGAAACAAAAATATTAATTTCTTGTGTTTGGCCTTTAGATAACTGACATCATGAGTAGATTATCTATTAGATATATATAATTTGGGTTATTGTCTGAAAAAGACACCTTAAGATTAAAGCTCTTTGGGCACAACATTATGTCAAATGACAATGAATTACTTGTGAAGATCTAACAATTCCTTATTCTCTCAGGAGCAGGAACTACAAACTTGTGATTTTTATCCATAAGAGATTCATGTTGCATTACAGTTCTTTTCTTTAAATTTCTGTTCCCAGTAAATGACTGATGGGAACCTCCATGGCTGTGACATAGTTCCGGGGAAAGCAAACGCCCATTCATATTTGATATTGCATTGTTCGCAAGGAGATACAACAGGTACCACTTACCCAGATCCTCTTTTTTTTTCATTTTGAATCTCTCTATTTCATTTTGTGAAGCCTGCTGCTAACTTCCAGTCATCTGTAAAGAGACATCCAGTTGCTTTGCATTATTCAGGGGTGAGAACTGATTTTTACCAGCATCTTCAATAAAGAGAAAATAACTTCTTGCAAGTATTTTTGCTGAAAATGTAAGTTATAATGGATTGACAATGACCTCACCTTCCCCACTGAGCTGATAGGTATTTGCATGTTTTCATTCATTCTGCTTTTCACTTGAAAAAAAAAAAAGTTTACAGAGGATTGAGAGGATGAAATGTGCCAGTTGCTCAATATCCCAGTAGAAAAAGAGCAAATAAGTATTTCTGACACATAAAATCACCTGATCACATGTATTTTGTGTATCCAAGCTGTCGGACAACAATAGCTGTAGATATCTGTGTATGTGCATGGGCATGAATATACTTTATAATTAGGATCCTGTAAGGTTAATATCAGAATAGCAATCATCACTGGCAGTTACACTAAAATGTCTGTTTATTTATTGAAGATTCAGAGACTATAAAACTGTAAGCATCCACACTGATAGTCTAGTTTTGAATAATGCAGATAACAGTACTTCCGCAAGATAATTTCTCCATGAGTTAGACTATCTTTTGGAAAAAATCCACAGTCTTTATTCTCTTTCCACCCTATCAAAACACATCTATTTGAATATTTCAGGGTGACTTTCCAACTCATTAGAAATTGCTAGCAGCAAACATGTCTACTCATATCAAAATATGTATTTGCAGATCTAACATCCTTATTTTGTAAGATGTTTCTTGTAATATTTGAAATCCTGTTTCCTTTTCATTGCCTTTATATTGCACTTAGTCCTGCTACTTATTAGGTTAGACTAAAAAAACTTCAGAAACAAATATCTTAACATACCAACAGAAGGTATGGTAAGTATCCTCTGACTGTTTTGAAACCCTGATGTCTTATTTTAACAAGTTTAGCTAAACTGTTGTCCAAATTAACTTGCAAGTTCAGTGTCTGAATTATGGGGACTAAAATCCACAAGAGTTCCTTAAAGCAAACTGAGTAACAGCTTAGACACCAAAAAGAATTAGTAAAAAGAAGCCTGCAAAATATATGAATAAATATATATAAAAAAAAATATAAGGGATACCTGTCATATGAAGGAAGGAGCACAAGCATTCCCAGAGCAACCAGTTGTGGTAGAAAGGGTTATGACTTAAGGGGGAAATAAGCAGTATAGGAAGACCAACTCCTGAAAAACAGAAATCGTGCTTTCACACAAATACATTTGAGACACTATTAAAAATAGGAAAGAATAGTCAGAACTGTCAGAATAGTATTATTCTGACATATTAAGTTTTCCAAGGTTTCATTTGTGTTTGAATCAGAAATTTGTATTTTGCAGAGCAGCTTGATTGAGAAAGATGTTCCTTTGGGTTGCAGCAGTGAGCACTTCTATTCCAGTAGATTCTACTACTTAAATAAATAGGAGGTCCCTGGGCTTGTCATTTCGAAACTGATAGATTCCTATGTTCTTACAGTGTTTACACACTACCGTTCCTATTTCTGTCTTCACGTTACTTTTGAAAAGGAATTGATCATGTATCTGGTGCTTTGGTACTGTGGCTTACCAAATGTTTTTATTCTCTTTTCTAAATTGTTCTAATTTACATAGAATATAAGGCATATAAGAACAGAATAGGGAATATTTGTGATATGAAACATATCAGTGAATTTTCATGAATTTTATACTCTTTTGGTACATTCAGGTACATAAAAAATACAACTTGCAAGAGAGCATTAATGATGTAAGAAGTTAAATCCTTCTTAAAAGCAGTGAGATCAATGAGGTCAATAAGGATAACCATTTACTTGGGCCTTCTCTTTATTCCCTTTATTATTCCCATTCAGTCAAATCAGAGATGAGCTACAGCTATATACCATTTTCTAATTGACTCGAAAATTCACATGAAAGTATTTTTAAGAAATAATATCTTACTTGAAACGAGAAATAAACATAATAGTAATTTTGTATCATGCATTAATTTCATATCAGACTGTCTGGGATGTAACTCAACACTCAACCTCTTATATTTAAAATAGAGGTAGGTAGCATTTAGAGTTTTTGCAAATTGATTTATTTTTAGAGCACAGGAATTGTAGTAATCTCTTCAGTAAACTGTAAAGGTAATTTAATGCAATTTTAATTCTATTAGCTGTGCAGCAACATCTTGATTAAAGTTGTTATTGACCAAAGTGAAATCACATCTTGATTTTTTTTTCCTTTTTATTTCTTTAGAGTTAAGGATCAGTTGCATTTTTTTCATCAGCTTACACTTTAGATAGATACACTTCACCAGTAAGTGTGCTACTTCCTTAGATTTTATTTACATGTTTTTTATTCAGAGGGGAAAAACATAAAAAAAAACTCTCTGCTAATTCTATGAAACATCAGTACATTACAATATAGTAAATGAAAGGCTATTATTCTTCGGATTGGTCTGTACACTCAACCTCCCAAAAGAAACAGGCTGCTGAATTGATTATAATTTGTGTGGAACTGACTGTACATGCATGTTAAGCAATTTTCTACAAAATTGAACAAAATTGGAGCATTACCACAGCAATATTCTATTGTACACAATTGCGACTAAATATCATAGCCTTAAATAGAAACTTGTTTGATATGTATCACGTTCTATAAAACGCAGTCTTAGTAAAATGATTTTATAAACAGTGCAAATGTTTATGCTAAACACATTTTGTAGAGTTGCAAGGAATGCAAAGATATTCTAAGGAAGCTGAAGTGAATGTTTATTGACAACACTAAAAGAGAATGTATTTGAGGGCAGCAGTAGAGAAGACAAGATGGCTTTTATTGTCACTCTGTTTCAGAAAGGTGATACCTTTTCTCCACATCTCTGAAGAGGCTAGTAGTGCTGCATGCAGATGCAAGGATCTGGTCTTTCATAGCCAGCTGTAGGATCTTAGCCACACATTTCAAGTAAGATTTATGAAAATGTTCATTCAACTCCCATGATATTACATACTGAGGACTTTTTAAATTCAGTATTTTGCATCTTTTCATTAAAATCTCTTAAATAGGAAATCTTCCATCACCCTAAAATAGAAATTCAACAATACTTCAGCTCACTCCAAACCATCTGTTTACACTCATTTCTATCACATACTTAGTGATTCGCATTTTACCCAGGCTGTCAGTTCTGCCTTTGCCAATGTTAAATAACTTCCCACAGTTGTGGTAGTTCTTCTCAGTCATAGTGCTAGAATAAATTTTCAATCACACAATGAAAGTCTCAAGATAGCTACATGTACATGTTTAAGTAATTTAAAAATATTTTTTAAAAAATCAAACAACCCAACCTAAACATGTTCTTCAGTGCCTTATTTTTAAAACTCGATCTACTAAAAACATACAAAGTTATACAATGCAAAATATAGATTTTTAACACAGTTTTGCCATGTAAAATATGCTAGCTTGGCCTCCACACAACATGAATTTAAAACTTTTCCTGACTTGTTTGCAAAAGAACTTCATTACAGTTAGGATGATAGGGATATGAGAAAGTCCATGTAATAATACCAGTCTAATACTGTCTGCCAAAAAACATCACTGGGTTCTCAGGTCCTCAGGCCTCTCATCTCCTTCCTCTTGCTACAGCAATACTGAAGTCTGCTGCATTAATGTACCCTTATATAGAGTGAGGGGAGAAAACAGGACATTAAGGAAGAAGCAGAAAGTTTATGAATCAGCTTGTACTCAGGAAAAGTTTGTCATTTAACAGGAATAGGTCTCTCACTGATCATTTAAAAAGAGCTGTCCTCTTAACAGATTTTATGCTGTAAAAGTAAGAAACTGAAGATTGTAAGTGTTAATTTGAAGGCTTGAAGCTGATAAATATAGAAAGTTTTCCTTAGAAATATTTGACTCTACAACTAACTTTAAAAATTGTCAAACTTGAATGGATTTTTAATGTAATCAAATATGTTCTCTCACTCATGTTCCATCTACCATCTGTTGTCTACTATAGTTTAAGGATTACAGAATTAGGTTGGCATATTTCTGTGTATTCATTTAAACATCAAAATCAAAAAAAAAAAAAAGAAAAGAGTATTCTTCATTATTTTCTTTTTTCAAAGACTGTTCAAAAAAGAATCTTAATATACAGCTATGGCAAGTAGAGTTACCTTTTATGGAGATGACAGATTGTCAGGAAAAGCAACAATTCATAGATTCTTGGCACTGCCTTGCCGATACGCAAGTACCTCTTGGTGAAACGCCTTGCTCCTTTTCTACTTATGATGAATTTTCCCCTTTTTACCATTACTCATAAAATAGGTGGTTCTCACTGTGGTGGCATTTTCAGGAATCTGATAACAGATATATCAGGCTGTAAAAAACTGATTTCAAAGCTAGAATTTAATACTTCCACAACAGAACAAAGATATGCTTAAAGACATTATTTATGGAAAAAGCTGTAGAGAGAGTGAACAGCAAAGATGTAAAATGATTTTAAAAGACTAGCAAAAAGATTAAAAATTTTGAAAAATCTGTATAAAAGAAAATAAAAATGTTGAGAGAAGGAAAATAAAAACAAACTTTGCTTTTGACTCAGTGAGAAATCAGTGGAAAAATCCCCTACACTTTTAGTCATCATTTGTAAACTATGGTTAGAAATAGGCTATCTAGGAGATGCCAACATTCATGGCTGTTCTTGTCCTATGAAACCTGAACAAGCTATTTGGATGTCCTTGGATCTAGATAATTAAAAATATACATCATTATTTATTTAGACATCAAGGAATGTCAACATTTTTTTCAGTTTTATTTCAGATTTCGAAGTATTAAAATACTGCAGAACCAACAAACCAGGCAAACAATCTATTTGAAAATCATAATTTGCATAATTTGAGCAGCAGAAAGAAGATACTTGGAAGATCTTAGACATTTTTTTTTCCAAATAAGTAAGTGATAGTTAAAATAAACACTAGAACAACTCCAGTGAGAATCTGGTTGTGATTTATATCAATTTAAACTTAATTAGTACTTGTTTTTAAAAAAAAAAAAAAAAAAAAACTGATTTTTGCAGGTAGGATTCTAAATTATAGATGTACAAACCTATTAGTTTCTACCAGTATTGTTCTATAGTCTCTGAGATGTTTGTTTAATGAATGTAACAAGGCTTAATATTTGTTTAATGAAAGTAACAGGCCCAGGCCTTTTAAAAAGAAAAAAAAAAAAAAAAAAAACTGCTGTCAAATATTTCTGTATTTAAGTTTTAAAAACTATAATCTGCTCTTGGGTTTCAAAGTATGCAGTAACAGCTAATTTCAGTGCTTCAGTCAAAAGGGAGAAATATGGAAGTGCATGGTTAGTGCCAGCTTGCTGTATTCATCTTGTTTTAACAATATGGGCATGATGATAAGTTTCTAGGTGGAGGTAGTATCTTTTATTAAACATGAGGTCATAACTGGAAAAATCTGACAAACTTTCAGGTTCACATGCACTTCTTCAGATCTAAATGAAAATATTTCTGAAAGAAAGCTGCAGCTTTCAAATTTACAGAGAAGTTTAAAATAGTCAATTGCAGTGTAGTCAGATATGTGCCAATTAAATCAGTTCCAAATGGTCTTTGGCCCTTAAAAAGATCTTTGTCCAGTGGTCTTTGATAAGAAGACAATTTTTTTTCTGAATTAATTCTTATATTTAAATTAAAACAGATTTCAATCTACCTTTGAAAATAAGTTTTTGAAACAAATAGTATTTTGATACATACTCTAAATTTTATATATTTAAATAAACTCTGAGCAATTGATCTTAATTTGTATTGGTTTTACAGCTACTTAAATCTCTCACATAAGATGAAGAGCTTGTGTACCTGATAGCGTTTTTTCCAACTATACCAGCTCATATAGTAAAATACATTACTTCTATCTAGAAAAACTTTCTTTGAGAAGTAAGAAACTTCACAGAAATATACAGAAAATCCCTCAGCTGCCATCTAAGTTTAGAGTGGGAATTGTTAAGCCCTAATAATGGTTATAACCTCTCCAAGTGTTATTGATTCTATCACCTGAGAAAAGGTAGTGAGGTAGAGCTATAAGAGGTGGTGGTAGCCTCATCCATGCTGGAAGGCTGGGAAGATCCATGCAACTCTAGGGAAATGCAGCAACTTTGTGCCTTTTACTAGTTTTCTACAAATAGAGCGGTTGTCTCTGCTGTTAATTATCAGAGTTTCTTTAAATGAACAAAAAATTACAAATGAAATAAGAAATGAACTGTAGAAGTGAATATTACTAAGAAGAAAATTAGAATGAAATTAAGCTGAAGAAATGGACAATAAATATCAATAGTATGAAAAGCTAATACTTCAGATGATCAACATTTTAAGGAAAACTGAATTATTTATCTTCTAGAAAGCTAAATTCATTAAGTGCAGGGTAAATTAGGATACTAATTTCTCCTCATAACATATAAGTTTAATTTAAGTCTGGTTAGTAAAAAATGAAAGAAAAAGCAATTGAAAATAAAAAAGATTTTTTCTTTCTTTTTTTATTAAATATTTTTTGTCTAGCTGTCATTTGCATAGACCTATTCTTCTGGAACCTAGATGTGAAACAAAACCATTCAAGACAAGGATTTTGATTATGGCCATTAAGCTCAAATACCAGTTAGATTTTCCAGCTATGGCAAGACATATTTTGAATGTTTTTCATTTTGCTTTTTTCTGTACCATGCATAGAGCAGGGTGTTTTTTAGCGTTTCAATAAAAAGTGAAATATCATTTTCCCTAATGTCAAAACTTATCTATGAAAAGAGATGCAACTCAAAATTTCCAGATTCACCTGAAGATTTTTTAGAGAGTTTGTAATGCAGCAAAATATATTAGATGTCATCAAGTTATAGTTTTCATCGTTGGCCAATGTAAACACTTCCTCATTTTGTATTATTGTCACAATAGTTTGTGCTGCCTTTGAGAAATTTTTTATTTCAGTCAGTTTGTTTAGCCATTTTTATTTGAGTCTTACGTGCACTGAAAAATTTTGGAAGCAGCCTCAGGAACTGCAAAACTGTTTTTGGTGTCGAAAGAAACAAAAAAATGCCTCAAAGTAGGATACTTAACAGGAACTCTGTAAGCCTACTGTGTGTGTCAGAATTTTTGTACAATCATTTTGAATTAAGAAAGCTTGGCCTTTTACCTTCATAATTTTGTTGTTAAATTAAAACATTCCACTAGCATTGCTCTGAGGATTAATCCTTATTTTTCTACATTCAGTTAAGATTATTCATTTAACTTTTATAGTGCAGGCAGAAAGCAATTGAAATTTTTACCTGGTGTTGCAAAGAATATACTTTGGTTTGCAAGACTTAAAAGCATGACAAATTTCAAACTGTCAAGACCAGTTACAATAAAACCTTTATTCTGATTATAAAATTGCAGTACTTTAAAGATGTTAAAGATGTCCTTTAAAGATGCCTCTGAAGGCAGTAATGCACTATGGATCTTTTTCTGAATGGTGACCACAGTGTATACAATATATGTTTTATATTTAGGGTAGTGTTTTAAATGACTCAAACAAAATTCAAATTTAAGGACTAAATAAAAGTGGCCTTATTTTTATGGGGTATGAAAATTCCTCTGAAGGTACCTGATCATAGTCACTATCAGAAACAGGATTTGAAAACAATATATGGCATTTCTTAAGGTCTTACGTAAGTCACAATCAATATTAAAATGTGCTAAAATAACTAATATACCAAACATTGTCATTTTGGAACAAATTAGTAATATCTATGGACATCTTTATTTAGATATAAGTCTTCACTTTCTACAACTAGTCTGTTCTACCCAAGTACCTAAATTTAAATACTTAAACATAAATATAATTCCTTTTTTCTCCTCAAATTTTTGTATTTAATTTTATGTTTATAAAGCTTCATCTAGCTCTATGACAGAGTGTCGTTTTCTTATACATGTTTTTCCAACTGCTATCTTGATTCTAGCAACTCAATAAAACAATAAAACAAAGTTGTCATAATGATAATAGTCTATCCTCATTACTAAAGACATCTCAGATCTCTTATTTATTATATTGTTCTTACAATTGAGGAGCACCTACTGGAAGATTGCTTCTTATCTTCAGCCTTCTTTTCGTAGTAAGCACACTTCATGTTGTGGAGGGGCATCTCCTGTACTCTTTGTTTATCTGCTTTTGTAGTTATATCTTGTTAATAGTGCTTTTAGACAGAGGATGGAATTAATAATATTCCTATTAAATTTCAACTATTGAGCACTGATCCCTTGTGAAATATTGTGTCCAAAAATGAAATAAAACTTAAAAAAATGAATTTGGGCTATGATAGAAGACAATAGGGTCTTGGACCCTTTTTAGTCTTATTTATAACTTCAGGATACCTCTTTTTATGTTAATAGCTTGACACAGTCATAAATAGAAAACATTTGGCAGTAAAGAAAAAGAGGCATTCATCTCAAACTCTCTTAACTATCTTTGCCTGAATTCTGGATTTTAGCAAACATAGAAAGTTTAAAAAAGGAGAAGGATTATGAAGAAATAAAGTATATTTGTGAAGAATAAAAATACGGAGAAAAACTTTGGTTAAATGGATTAGGCAAAGAGGACCTTGAGGGAAGTCCCTAAAAGGTTCTGAGAATAGCCATAAAAGGGCAGAAATGCACCTGGCTTCAGCTGGAGCCACTATATGAATGTCCAGTGTATATTAGAGCATGATTCACGATAATGTGGTCATGTATAGTGTGTGTGTGACTATGGAGAAGGTTAAGGCCATGCATTGGGTTTTTCATATGAAAATAATTTCACATACAGGTGAAATTCCATGAAAATTTTTAGGTATTAATGGTGACACTGCTCAGTTTCTTAATAATTTAATAAAAAGAAGTAATTTGTTATTGTAATTATTATATTAAAGGATGGACTGAATGTGGAAGAATGGCCTGAAAAAGGGGAAACCTAGAGAAAAACTAGGGCCCAACCGAAGTTTGGGCATTACAGAAGCTTGCTTGGGGCCATACACAGCTGCCACTTCCAGGATGGCTGGTGCGCACAGACTCTGCTCCTCCACGTTTCCCTGGGCAACACAATCTGCACAACACAGCTGCAAAGGGGAGTAATGGAGGGTGGAGCAGAGTGCAGACACCGCGGCCAAACTCTGTTGCACTCCCTGTGCTGGGATGCTGATAAGCCGCACAGTGGCTGTCCAAGGGGAGATATACGATAACATGTCCGCTGCTGAGCCAGCAAGGGTGGCAAATCACTCCTTTTGGATGAACTCTGCTTGAACTTTGCTCATTATAAGCTCATTACAATGCCAACACACACCTCTATCCTAAAAGTTACCCACCTCTGAGGTACGACCACCCCTCACTGAGCATGCGCTCTAGATTTTCAATTGACTGTACCTTTAAATGAAAGCGAGAAATTTTTTCACCAATCAATAACAATATTAAGTATGACTCTAGTCACTCAAGCTCCACCTGAATGTAAAGAGAAGTATAAAAGGTGAATTAAGGAGGAAAAGGAGGGGGGAAAATCTATCGTAACTCTTGGGTCAGTTGACGGGCTGATCGCCCTTTCCTCCCCTTGGGTTGGGACTCTGCCTGAGCAGACTTGAGACTGAGAGCCCTCTCCCATCTTCTGGGGTGAGTGATGATTGCACATTTGTACATCAGAGCTAGCCAAAAACCCCATGCTGCAGTAGAGATTTTCCTGTACTGACATCTGAAACCTGCTCTGTAAATGTTGCATTTGAATAAATCATACTGTTTGTGAACTCAACTACTTGTTTGGGGGGAGGCAATCAGACCTGCAGTTGACAGACTGTTCGTGAATCCGATACTGCCAGAATCGAGCTTATAGTTGATCACACTATTTGGGAACTCGATTCGGTCCTAGGAAGGCAATCGGACCTATGGTCCATGGACTGTTTGTGAACCTGATACTAATTGGGTATCTCCTTCCCCGCCACTACCACTATGGCTTTCAAGCTGCAGCATTTTACACTGAACCAGGAAGGAGTAGTGAAACTATCACTTGAGGGATATGATAGCACTTGAAATATATGATAAATGGAAGAGCGCAGCTAGATGTGAACAGAAGTGTTAGAGATAAGGATGGGCATTGTATGTGTTTAATAGAAAGGTGGAGAGAAAAAATGAAGATTAATAATGTAAAAACAGAAAAGGAAAGATGAGTAGGGTAGAAAATCACATATTATTGATTTCTTCCATTAACTGTACTCCCAGTCTACTTTTTGCAAGAAGAAAACCAGTATTTCCTCACTACAGCATTTAAAAGATGCCTTAGTTAGGTGTAGATGTCTGACAACATAGTAGCAGTATTACATGGTCATTTCTGCAAGCTTTTGCAGCACATCTTAAGTTAAAGATTTGTTTTACAGAATCAGTAAAAGTCAGTCCTATTCACAGAGTATTGGAAGCCCCAAAGCTGACTAGGAGTAATAGGTTGACAACCAGAAGCTGGTGGAAAGCTGACACTGTAGCAAAGAATGTGACAGTGGCCTTGAGCCCACCTAACCGATAACAAAAACTTGACTGATGCATTTTTGAAGATCACGGTAAGCAAGGATAGACTATCTGTCACAGATGTGATTAGCACCCTTGAATTAGATAGAAGAAATCACATACAACATTGTACATAGAAACCAGAAACTAATCAAGACTGACTGTTGGGGAAGGGGAACAGAGAAAACAAAGTAAAAGAAGCCAATGACCTAACATCACCAAGGAAAAGCACAAGAACCTGAGAAGTAAAACATACCATACCCATGGTGGCAGGAGAGCTGATGAAATCTCACTTAACTTTAGCTTTGCTCCTTTGCCAGGAGATATTTTCTGGTATGTATTTGGCATATCCTGTAATTGTTGATACTGGAGTTGGAGGAGTCCTTCTACTAGTGCTTTGAAGTGATATGGAAGCCAGAACAGTTGCTTGCTCCCTCTTCAGGGATTGCCTTTGTGAACCAACCAAGGACTCAACCAAAAGTATTCCTTTAGGTGACAGGACAAGCTGATGAGAGAGAGCTGTCCTCACTTCATGTGGAATTGAGTCCCTAGTTAGTTCATTAGTCAAACTGCACCAAAGGGGTTTTAAGCTGGAAGGAGAGAAAAAAACACAAATAACCAAAAAAGAAACCAGAAACATGAAGTAAATGAATCACTGGAAAACATTTTGTATGGAAGATGAGGACTTTATGATGCTGGCTTTAAAGAGTGGATTAGATGTGCCAAAATCTTATTTTGAATTAAGGTAATTTGTAAAAAGACTTCTTGAAATCTCTTCTAGTTGTATGATTTTTTAGTCTAGCTATGCCAAAGAATGTATAGGAAATCATGTTTATATGTTTATATCTTTAAGAAGGTTATATCTGCAATTTCTAATTGCTGCATAATGACATATCAAGGATGAAAATAATCACAATGTTTCCAAGGATGTTATTAATATTTGTTAATACAACATATATTACATTAATAATATTTGTTCTAAATGTATTTCCAATATCACAGATGTTCAGGCTCTGTTCAGGCATTTGGGCATCAAAGTCTAATCCTACATGAACTTAAAAGCAAGTAAATAAATCAGTAATAACTTATAATAATAGAAAACATAATTCAGAGCCCTGAATTGTTTCATGAAGACTCCAAAAGATTTATTGCATTTTGAAAATTGTTGAAGATATTGAGCACTTGGGAAAATGGGTCTGTATTGGTTTTCTTTTGCTGTGGTGAGAAGCAATGCCGATTAACCTTATTCAGTGCAATAAATCTGCAGGTTTTCAGAACTGTTACATCTTTATCTTAGCTTTATATTTTGTATATATAAGCACCTAAGTTTTGAGAAGAAGCCTTGGCAATGTTATTTTGCAGTCAGACTGTTTCGCATCTGCCATCTAATCATCAGAATAGTCTTCAAACAGATTAAAGACAGTTAAATAAGAAAATACTGATTTCTGTTAGAGGCAGATGAATTTCACTGAGTGGAAGAGGAAAAAAAAAGACATAATTATTGCAAGCAATTTAATGAGTTTGTTTCCTTTTCTACCAGCTGTGATGTCAATGAATATATAGTTTTGCTAACCCTCATACATAATAGCCTTCATTGCTTTTCATTAATTACTCCCATAATAAAACTATTTGCAAGAGGAAGACTTTTAGGGATCAAACTATATCTGTAGTTTTATTTCCCTTTAACAATTTACAATGTGTAGCTTCCTGCTGTCTTAAGACTCTTTTGGATTATAAAGATGAGCAGATTGTATTTTGCTTTCATTTAAGATTTCTTAAGTATTAACATTACATTCTTGTTTTCTTCTCTTTTCTTCTCATCCTAAGTCTTAGAATTTCTCAGAAATTTAGAATTTTACTTCAAACTGGAGAAAAAATATGTAAAATACTCTGGAGAAAAGCTAACAGATGAAAGATACTCTTTAGTAATGATATCAAATTGCTAAATTGAATGAAGCAGACTATATTTGCTATAGCAGCAAATATTTTTCAAGGGAACTTCTCTTGTCCTGACTTGTCCTTATAAATATGAAGTCAGTTCATTTATCTTTGTAAAGAAAAAAAAAAAAATTCCATTTGTTTGCAGTACAAAATCTCTGTCTGCGCTTCAGTCTGCCTCCAGTGGTCTCTCTGAAGATTACATCTGACACTCCCTATTTAGTTATGAGATGGAAACCAACTAGAAAATGTATTTATTTATTAAAAAAAAAAGAAAAAGCTCATGTTATCCAAGTTATGTAGATGTTCAAGCCTGGTTATTTCTCGTTTTCTCAATTTCAGAAGAGCTATGCTGATTTACATCAGGTACAGAATTTAAGAGTGCAGCACTGCTATCCTGTTCTTGCTTAGGAAGAAACATCTAAACTTTTCTTCTTTCTCTGCAGTAGTATTAATAGCACCTACATGAATGTGTGAATATATTTTGGAGTTGTAAATTTAATTTCTTTACAAATCCTTCAAAATTAAAAATATGTGCAGTCATGCAACTACTTATGTCTTTGAAAAGGATTAATTTTCTTCCTACTTTTAAATGAAGGGGATGATACTCAAGAAAGTGAATAACGGGCTCTGATCTGACCTCACTTTTCTCAGCATAATTCCATTTCAGCATAATTCCATTTCTGTTACGCTCAGCAGGAGAAAAAGTGCAAGCGAATAGTTTTTTTTCACTCTGAATTGTAAAAAGGATTTATGATTGCAAAACTAAACCTTCTGCCACTAATAAAAAGATTTCTCAAACAGATTAAGGGAAATATAAGTAATTTCAAATGAGTTTGCCATTGTCTATTGCAAGTTCAATGAGTTATTTCATAATTTTATGTATGTGATTAGTTACAATGACCTTCATTCTTTCCAAGTCTGCATAACAACTTTGGACATGCCTAATCTCATTTCTAACATTCAGTATGAACCTAAATGTTTTTCTAAATCATTATTGTTCTGTGATCAAAGTAAAAATAACTAAAAAAGAAGAAAAATAACTAAATTCTCTGACTGTGAATTTCTCAAAAAAAAAATAGAAAGGAAGGAAGAAAAAGCCTCAAATTAGGTAGGCATCCAAATGCCTTGGGTAGCTAAATGAAGCATCAAACTGAAAGGAGCATGGATTAAAACTGTAGAATTAAATTTAAGAAAGGGATTTTTCTGAACCGCATGTTCATTGATTGTCATAGTGTTGTTACACATTTTTTTGGAAGAAAACAGGGGAAAAAAGATGTGAAGAGTTGGGTTTTGGCTTGGTGTGCTTGTTTTCCCATAAGACTCTTTGAAAGACTTCTGTGCTTCATTTTTTTTCTACAAGGTTGTTATAGAAATATTATTCCTGTAGAAATGAAGGTCACCATTGATATATTTTACATTTGGAAGAAAAGGACTTTACACTTGAGTTTTTTGAAACTTATCTAGAAATACTTTATCATTTTTATCATCTCTAAGAATACCTGAAAGAATCTGCTCTGGAAGTAAGCATGTGCAGACTTTTTTGTCAGGACCCATACCCTCAGGATAACCTCTTTAAAGCAAAATTTTTTTGAACTGGAATTGTGCTTGGAGAAAGACTGATGAATTTCAGAGGAATGAAGAAGCAGACAGGTGGTCAAAGGGCAGAGTGGTATAGTCCCACTTCTGCATACATGCAAAAATAGCACTGCATTTTTCACAGGCTGAAGTCTGCACAGTTGAAAGTTGGAAAGGTCACAAAGGAAAGTTTTCTCCAAAAACTTCTTTCTATACAGGGTATCAGGCAGGCAGTTTGACACCATATTTTCACGATCTATGATACTTTTTCTCTGTTCTTCCAGTAGCTCATTTTTACTAGGGTAGTAAAAATCTCAGTGCAGATGCAGTAGCTTTTCCTAACACATTTGGAAACTTTCAGACTATTCTTTCAAACATAATCAAGGATTTGAATTACATTAACTGTATTTGTGATTTCAACCTAATTTCCCTTTGGACTCCTGAACCCTTCATGTTCACAGACATCTATCTTCCACTTCTCAATTCCTTTTACTATGAGAGCCTTCTTTACTCTTTTGTTTAAAATAATTTGATTTCTTGTGACTGCTAAACATCTGCAGAAGCAGATGTTTCCACAAGCAGAAAGAGGGGAGAGACTAAATTCCAGAAATTGTCTTGCTTGAATGCACCTATTACTTTTATCTTGGTTTTCTTTCTTTCTCTCCTTCAATTCTTCTTGAAAACTGCTTGAGAACTTAGCTTGATTTCAATGGAGGGATTTGCAACGAGGGATTTACCAAGATATTCTACCAGTTTTCTCACTCTTGTCATGAGTTAATATAGCCTTGCTATGTCCAAAGCAGGTTTATGTAGTTTTGTTCTGAATAACTTATAGCAGTTCTCACATTCAGTTTCTCTCTTTCATTTTCTTTAAAAGGAGCAGAATATTTAATGAAGGTGAGTTCTCTGTCATAATTAATAAGCAATGGGCATTCATAGGAAGCTGCCTAGCAATAATGTGTAAGATATAATACAGTACATTTTTTCTATAAAGTCATATCATTATAATAACTATCAGTTCAGTAGCAGAAGAAACTTCCTTTATAGATGCTATCCCTTATTTCTTTTGCTAGGAGTAGAATGTGTTATCAAAGCCCCACAGCTAGTGCTTAAGAAAAGATCAAACAGGTTTGAAAGCCAGGAAGTACCAGTTAAAATTGCAAAGATAGAAATTGTATTCTCTAGTGCTCACACATTTACAGCATTTACACTAAGGGAAAGCAAATGAATAGCAGATACCATGCTTCCACCACATGAGCAAAGGGAGGCCTTGCTGTAGTAGCATTTTAGCACCTGTTTTCTACAGGTTTAAATGCGTGATACACCGTGCAAGATAGTGAGAACAAGCCCTTTGAGTTGTCTATGGCAACAACAGGGAAAGAACATTTAATTTAAAAATCAGGATTTTTATTTGTAATCTGATCTCCCTTTTTATATTATTTTTCATTCAACTGCAAATAGATTTGAAAATTTTTGACAATAGTCCTATTGTCACATCATCATACAGTTGCATCATACATCAGACCATACAATATTTTTGTCAGAGTCAATCAAGGTGACTCAAGGGAATATGCTTGAATAATTGTGCTCCCAATCTTATAGAATCCAACATTCTTTTATTGAAATGTATTGTACATAAGTGAAATTGTTAATTTTAATGATTATTTATTTTTTATATTGAAGTATTTGATTTAATCAGCTAGACTACTGTTCCAATCACTGAAGGGATCACTATGGGGTGAGATTACTCATGAGTAAAGTGCATAGAATTAAGGTTCTTGCATGGGGAAAACTTGAACCTGAAATATTCATAGGAAGCAAACAGGATAATTTCTGTGAGAATTATGGATATGTTCAGTATTTGTGTATGTTTTCTTCATTTAGGTTGATACAATCATAATAAACAAGTCTGACATGAAAAACTGTCTCTTACTAATATTTATATAAACATATATTTTGGCCAAAGTGGTATTTTTTCTTCCTCATTTTTTATGCTAGGATTAATTTTTTTAAGTAAGTGTTTCTTTTTCTTTATAATTACTAATTTTTTGTCACAATATAGATATAGTATAAAGTAGTTTTTTTTTTTTTTTTTTTTTTTTTTTTTTACAGTAGTAGGCTCTTGCTGGATCTTACGAGGTTCTATCATAGTAGTGGAAACATTTTGTAATCAGTTATTTTACTGCTAGTAGTTATACTTTTGTCTGAAATAATTTAGAAGAACAGGAATGCTAGTGTTCTATTTCCTTTAAAGAAAAAATATTTTATGTAATTAGAAATTTAAACAAAATTGATATCCTCAGGTGAAGATCCAACTTACAAAAATATTTTACAATGCAATTCTATTCGGATATCTAATACTTTGGAGAGGAATTACTTCTTAATGTACTATGAATTCTGGCAAGAAAAAAAAATCTTAAAGAGAGAAATAATAGATAATTTATTTTTCATACCATGAACGTAAAAAGCCTAAATTAACTCCTTTAGTTTTAGTTATTACCTTTAAAGGGAGTGTCCAAGTGGAGAAAATAAAAGATTGACAGTAGGTCAGAAGGAGGCCTTTCAATTCTTTTGAAATTGAAGGTTATTATCCATTTGATCTGTACAAGTTGTCTAATTGTAGGAGATCGAAATTCTGAAGGAATGTTTTGTGCATATCCTTTTTAAGAAGAAAAAATTAATGTTCTTTTTTTTTTCCCTTCATCTAGGATAAAGGTAGACTCTGGTAGTAAATATAGACTCTAGTCTACATTTTCATTTGTAAGAGCCTTTTTGCTTAAACCCAAATTGACAGAATGTTGAAAGAAGACTTATGTTGAACAGCTTTAATTTATCCTCACTTGCCTTGTCTATCACCACAGAAAAATGTGTCATTTTGTCTGAGAAAATAAGACCACACTTACAGTGCAACATGTGATTACCAAACTGAACTGTTGTTAAAAACCTGTAGAATAAGGGGTTTGTTCTAGTCCAGTGCATAAATGTGCTCTTTTTAAGAAAATGCTTCAAGTCTCACTTCCTTGAGCACTGAATTACTTAGGGAAGAAAAAAAAAAAAAAAAAGTGGGGAAAAAAAGAGAGACAACTAAGTCATAAAGTGCAACTGGTTGATAACAAGGTACAGTTATGAAGAAAAAAACTGAATGATTGCAGGACCAAAAATATCACTGAGATAAAATAGCTTGAAAGTTTGAGTTGCTAGTATCAATAAGATCATAAGATAATTCACTTTTGAAGGGATCTCAGGTGGGCTATAGTCTAACCTCCTCCTCAAAGCAGGTTCGGGTATGAGGTCATGTTATGCAGGGCTTGATCCAGTGAGGTCTTGAATACCTCCAAGGAATCTTACAATGTGTTAGATAATCCAGAAAGCAAAGGGTTTAAGACAGTTACTGATCTAATTCCTATCTATCTGCACAGTAGAATATTTTAAAATAAAACATTAATGAAGAGGAACATGCATTACTACAGAACTGTGACCTTTTTTTTTTTTTTTTGGTAAAGATGCTAGTGACTGCAGTCTTTGCAGCACTATTAGATTGTATTATTTCTATGTTACCCATAGAATATCAGCTGTATTTGCTATGATAAGCGAACATGATTTCTATGTCACTTGGTAAGTTCCACTGGGAGGCATAATTCAGATCTGGGTTCTCTGTTACACCTTTTTTTTTTTTTTTTTTTTTTTTTTTTTTTTTTTTTTTTCAAATACCTAGAATATACTTAGAAAGTATCTCCAAAGTATATGTGTCACATGGCAAAAAATAACTAAAACTCAGAAAGCCTTTGTGGGTCATGGTATTCATTAGGATCCCAATTACTCTATATCAAAACATCAACGGAGCTCTCTCCATTGAATTAAATGTATATCCACATTGAAGGCCTAGATAGATGCCACAGTGATGTGAATGGTCACAAAGTCTGTGTTACTGAAGCTGCATATTATTATTGTTGTATATATTGAAGCTGCTGAAAGCAGCTATTGAAGCTGCAAATCACTCTAGAGTTGAAGGCTACATGATGTACTTTGTTCTGCAAAAGCCTTTCATATGAGAAGATAGATAAAAGGAAACTTGAGTGGTTAATGCAACTAGACTTCAAAACACATAAAAGCATCTGGAGCACTAGACTCTGATGGACAAATTAGCCTTTGGGATGAGGCAGATGAATCTTTTGCCACAATAACATTTGCACAATGTGCTTAGAGTATTTATGCTTGTTATTCTAGTAAAAGCATTGAGATAGTGAAGAACTTGAGCGGTAGCTGTTAAATCTTGCTTGTCATCTTCATGCAGTGGTCGATTTCTAGACTGTTGCATCAAGCTGCTTAAGAAGAAATTGGTGAATATCCTTAGCAAGATGGATCCATTTGCTATGCTTCCCTGCAAACACAACAGGAGCAATAGGATACGTAAGATAGCTAAGATCAAAAGTTTTACTGACAGCATGTTACTACATCTATGTTTCAAAAAAATTCAGGACTTACAGAGCTACCTTACTTCAACCCGACACAGGAATTCATGCAAGGAAGAGACACACACACACATACAAAAGAAAAACAAATAAGCAAAATGTATGAACTTGAAGGTAAAATGATTTAAAGAGGAGGAAGACACAAAACTTTAATTTTCCTTTAGGCACAAGTTAATTTATTATTGGAAAAATACATTAAGAATTGCACTAAGACAAATATCCTGTCATATATTTTAACTATCATATATTTTAACACCAAATATATTTTACACAGCTTTCTCCTACCATTTTGATCTTTTTCTTTCATTATACCTGTCACTTTTCTGTTGACTGTAACTTTTTTTTCTTTTCCTACCCTGTAAATCTATGTAGCGCTGCACTGGAAAGTGGCAGGAAGACAGAATAGAGGAATACAATTTGGTAATATATCAGCCAGAATACCTCAGAACTGCACTTTATCTTACATGTTTTAGATGAAGTGAACTAACATATTTAATTTTGCTGTCCAACACAGCAGGCTTATTCTGTACTGGAGCTGTTTGTTTGCTTTGTCCACTATCTAATTAATATAGCTCCTGTCTAATTGTTTTAATAGAGGTATGGTTTATAAATATATATATACGAGCATGTATATATGTGTGTATATATATGTCTATATATATATCACAAAGCAATAGATTCTCCAAGTCTTTTACTGAAAAATATTTTCCTTGATTATTTCTACTTAGTTCATTCCACCAATTTTATTTAATAAAATTTTATTCAATAAGATTTTTAATTTAAAGAGTTGCCTTGGAAGCATGAGGTCATCATTCAGCTCCAAGACTTCAACATTAATAGTTTGCTTCTTTTTTTTCCCATTCTGTTTGCTTCTTTTTTTCCCTTATTTATTTTTGTTGTCTACAAAAATATAACAGTGTTGGACAATTACTGTCTTACTAATCTAATTCTACTTTCCTTAAAGCTTTCTCTCTTTTCTTAAATTTAATTTCAGGGAGAACATTTTTGGCAAAATGAATTTGGCAGAGTATGGAAGGGTAGTCAGGATGCCAGAATAATAAAGTCTTGATAAAATATCATCATACCTGTCAGAAGGATAATCAGTAAAGTGCCTATGATTGTGCCAAAGTGTTTAAGACTTGATTATTTCTTATCACTTGAAATTTTGCGCTCCATTCTTTTGTAAAATGTATACTCTGATATGTAGGTGAGAGCTTCCACACTGATACAGGCATTTCAAGATCCATTGAGAAGTGGTTGTCAGTTCCATAACATCACAGAGCCCTGTACGAATTGGGACACTGGTCAGAGTTCTGCTCCATACACTTTAATGGTGCTAATTATAATTTTAAGATACAGATTCAGTCTTATAATTAATCTTATAATAAGATATAATCTTACTAAAATCTTATAATAGTATATTTAATAATAATACTATGTTTAACACATATTTTATTAAGAAGTCATTTGAAAATGTTGCTCTACATGAAGATAAACTTAAAACTGTAGTTAAAAAAAGCAATGTATTAAAAAAGAGAAACACAATGTCTCTTCCAAGATGTATTTGATAAATAAGAGCTCTATCCCCACCAAATGGGAGTTTTGCTTTGTAGTTCTATTCAAACAAAACATTTGTTGGAATAACTAAGTGGAAATACATTTATTTTCCCCCCAGCCCTCCCCCCAAAAAAAGGCATAAATACACAGGAAACAAATCTAAATGTGCTTTCCTTGATATAGTAAGAATTACATTGCTAATGAGGAGATATGTATAGAATCGGTGTAAGAGTGGTTTGTGGGCTTCCAGCTAGAGATCAAGTGCAGAAGACGATGACAGAGCTGACTGTGAAATAATACTCAAACTGGTAAGCAGAGTGCTAAACTAGGGGACAGCAAGAGTTATAGAAAACATGCAGTCAGGAAAATAGGTCTCCGGTGGTGAAACCACCACCAATTGCATGTAGCTGAGGCAGTACCTACAGAACAAGACTGTGGAGACTCCTCTTGTACCCTTCCTGGGAAATCAGTATGCTTGAACACCTCTCTGAAGTACCTGCACATCAACATACACATAATGGAAAGTTAACAGGAAGAATCTGTGTGTGGTCACAGGGCTGTGATGTCATTACAGTTACAGAGACACAGTGGGAGGCCTCACAATGAGTGTAATGCTGCCACGGATGGATGCACAATCTTCAGGAAGCGCAAGGCAGGAAGGCGATGTGAGGAAGTTGTGCTTTACATGAGAGAGCAACTGGGTTGTATTGAGTGGGTCAAGAGCTTACGGATAAGGATTAAAGAGCAGACAAACATGAGTGAATTTTTGTGGGTGTTGCTACAGGCCACCAGACGAGGGAGAGGAAGTAGAGGAGGCTTCTACAGACAGCTGGAAGTAGCCTCCTCATCACAGGTTCTGGTTCTCATGGGGGACTTAGCTACCCTGACCTGCTGGAGGAGCAACACAGAAAGTCATAAGCAATCCAAGAGTTTCCTGGAGAGTACTGGTGGTCGCTTTCTAACATAGATGATGGAGGAGCCAGTGAGAAGAGGTGCTCTGCTGGACTTTTCTAATAACAAGGATTGAATACACAGGGTATTGGATATACAGCTTGGTTTTACAAAGGGGAAATCGTACTTGACCGATCCTCATTGAAAGAGAAAGTCTTCTATTGTGAAAATGAATAAAAAACCACTCTTCACTTATTGTACAGAATCTCAGACAAACATCTCCAGTTTAGATACCGATCACATATTATTAATTGTGATACTGAGTAGGAACTACCGTGAACTAAAATTCAAAACTGTTTTATTATTTCAATTTCCAGTCTGAAAGTCTGAAGCTTGTTAAAATGAAGACAGACTTGCAGTTAGCACCTATTTCTGTTTTCTTAGAAAACAAATATTCGAATCATAGCATCATAGAATCATAGAAGGCTTAGGATTGGAAGGGACCTCTAGAGGACATCTAGTCCAACCCCCCTACACATGCAGGGTCACCTAGAGCACGTGGCTGCACAGGACTGCGTCCAAGCGGGTTTTGAAGATCTCCAGAGAAGGAGACTCCACAACCTCTCTGGGCAGCCTGTTCCAGTGCTCTTGTCATCCTCACTGTTAAAAAATTTTTCCATAAGTTCATGTGGAACTTTTGGTGCTTCAGTTTGTGGCCATTACCTCTAGTTCTGTCGGTGGCCACCACTGAAAAGAGACCAGCACCATCCTCCTCACTGCCTCACTTGAGGTACTTGTAGATGCTGATTAGATCCCCTCAGACCTCTCTTCTCCAGGCTGAACAGGCCCAGCTCCCTCAGTCTCACAGGGCAGATATTTCAGGCCCCTGAACATCCTCGTAGCCCTGTGTTGGACTCTCTCCAGCAGCTCCACATCCCTCTTGTACTGTGGAGCCTGGAACTCGACACAATACTCCAGATGTGGCCTCACCAGGGCTGAGTAGAGGGGCAGGATCTGCTGGATCACTTGACCTGCTGGAAACGCTCTTCTTAATGCACCCCAGGCTCCCATGGGCCTTCTTGGCCACGAGGGCACAGTGCTTCCTCATGGTCCACTTGTTGTCCACCATGACGCCCAGGTCTTTCTCCGCAGAGCTGCTCTCCAGAAGGTCAGTCCACAGCCTGTATTGGTGTCTGGGGTTATTCCTCCCGAATTGCAGGACCTTGCACTTGGCTTTGTTGTATTTCACAATAGTTCTCATTGCCCAGTTATCCAGTCTGTCCAGGTCCCTTTGGATAGCAGCGCAGATAAATATTTGCTTTACTGCTTTATTTTCTGCAAAATCTTGTAATATGTATTTTATCCAAAGAGATAAACTCTCTTTTTCTCTTCCCATAATTATAAATATATTATTTGCAGTTTTTTCATGAAAGATATTAATCTTTTGGGGAGGAAAAATTACCTTTGGCCTGTAAGTACTGTGCAGATCAAATCACCATATGAGGAAGAACGTTACGGTGACAGAGCACTGGAAGAGGCTGCCCCGAGAGCTTGTAGAGTCTCCTTCTCTGGAGATATCCAAAACCCCCCTGGACATGATCCTGTGCAACATGAGCCAGGTTGTTATTTGTTATTATTAAAAACATTTAATCCAAGAATACTTTTGTATTCTTTTTTATTTTCATGCATGACGTTTTTATGCTATTCCTCCCCACACAGAGGGGGATCACAGATGTTCCCGGTACTGCTTGCCAGTTCTCCTTGTGTATTTGGCAGCATGTCCTGCCTGTTTGCAGTCTCTTGTGTTTATCTTTGCCTTTGTCTGGCAACTTTGTTCCTTGGATGCTTCCAGCATGTAATTACACCCATCTTTGCCCCTTTAACGATTACATTGCACACGCACTAATGAAAAATGCTTATATTTTGTGCCTTGGTATGCCATCATGATGTCACAAAATACATATTGTTGTTGCTTACAAAATTTTAGTACTCTTATATCTGGATTCAAGGAAAAACAATATTAATTATATCCTGATTAATGTGCCTGTAAGTTCGAGGTGTCATAGACCTCTGCTTTGGCTGCTCTGACATCCTGAAGCTGTTTATAAGGTGATGATTGAAATCTGCATTTGCTGTTATCTGTGGATTATATTTGATATACCTTACAATCTGTACATGCTTTCAGGAAAATTCTAATGACATTTTTGATTTGTATGCAAGAGAAAAATATGTTGGTGTAACCTAAGTGTTTCTGATGCTCATCTAGTTGCATAATTTAATGTGCAAACTATATTTAGATATTAATAACATGAAAAGATTAACATTAAATAGACAAACAGTGACAGATAATATAATAATATAATGACAACTCATGTGCCCATATACAACTTATGCATTGTTGATTCAAGTTGCCCTACAGGTACGACTTAAGTTTTCTGCTTAATTAATGCTAATCTCAAAATACTAATTGTTCAGATTACTCACTGGGGTTTTCATATTTATATATTTTTTTTGTTGTTTTCTTCCTCCAGGAGTGAGATGCCACTTAGTTTCATGTTGGAGTTCAGTTGTAGTTTATTATTTTAGAAACACTTGTAATGACATGTAAATAACCATAAATATTTAATGCAAAAATATTTAGAGTTAGGCATACAACTTAGAAAGGCTTCATAAAACCAGAAGAGATAGTAATCATTTTCACTATTAAAAAACAGTATTCAGAAATACTAAATTCATAAGTGAAGCAGTATATGTCAAGATTTTTTCCTATACTTGACATAAAAACAATGAATGCAACTATGTTTAAGGTTAATTGGAATTATTCTTTATTTATGACCTTTAACAGCTCATAATTTCTTAGAAGTAAATATTCAGGTAATCATAAGTGGATTGAGTCTTATGCACTAGATAACACTTAAAAACTTGAAGCTCTGGATTTAAAACATAGCTCCCAGACAGTTCATGCATTTCAGTCAATACCTCCAATTATTTCTGTCATTCTAAACCTAGTGAAGTAGTATTTTAAATTAAATGAGGCAATTCTGAATTTAAATCCTAAAATAACTGTCTTTAAAATGAATTAACCTAGGATGTTCCGAACTGATTTTAAATATACTTTGGAATTTTTATCCTAAAATAATTTCTCAGCATGTCTAAGAATGCTTTCTTTCCTTTTATTTTTTTTATTTTTTTTATTTTTTATTTTTTTCTTCAATTTCAGAATGCTTTCCAAATAAGGGGACATTTTTATCCTAAGTGAGAAATGAAAAAGTCACAGAGCACTGAAATTACCCAAGATAGGAGGAAACTTTCTGAATCCTTACAAACATTGTAAGGAACAAAGTGAAACCTTGTAATCAACTGAAACTCCAAATGCTTATGTGTTAAACTAGCTGAAAATGTCCAGATAACCAAAAGAGATGAAAAAAGACATGTGGCAGACTTAAGCCTAAATTATGCTTACAAGCAAAGCAATGTAAATTTTGGCCTTTTAAACTTTGATATTGATAAATTTTGGTGAGGATCAGAAATTCTTTTTACTGCTGGGATCCAGTTATACTATAAATGGCCTTGCAACCGTAGAGTCCCAAAGACATCAATGCCAGAAATGTGCAGCAATAAATAATGCAGATTATTTTAGAAGTTTCACTTATCCATTCAGGAGAGCAAGAGCAACACCTTGTGACCCAGGTTATCTTTCACACAGATTAGGAGACAAATAGTTGACAGGCAAAAAGATGTTTTGCCAAAATTCTTGGGGCTGAGATATAACTCACTGCAATATCTGTAAACTTTCGAAAATCATCTGCAAGTTAGAAAAAAAAAATGTTATTGTCTGAATGATTTGCTAACAAAAAGAGTATTACAGCTATCAAATTTATTCATAAAGGAATTGTTCACCTACTTGTAATAAAATATTTTAGGAAAATATTCTTTTCCCACAACTACTTCGCACATAATTATATATCTCTACATAATTATAAATGTCTACATTGCAAGGGATAAGAAGGTACAATGTTCAAACAATTAAACATTTGGTTTATGGTCTCTGAAGTAACTTTTGAGATGTTTGAATAATCTTTTAATCACTGATAAAATTTAGTACTTTAAAAGATTTGCCCAGAGCTTGCCCATTGACAAGGGACATCTCACCTTTGTATATATAGGACATATGTATGAAACTGCACATGAATTGGCAATGTACCCTTGCAGCAATGAAGGCATATAATATTTTCTCATACATCAGCAAGAACATGGGCAGCAGATCAAGGGATATAATTATGCCCATTCTGCTCAGCAAATTTTAAGCTACATAGAAATACTATGTCCAGTTTCAGTCTTCCCGGTTATAGAGATGCTGAAAAATAGGAAAGAGTCGACCAGATGGCAACTGAGATGACTGAATGGTTAGAAAATTTGACTCATGAAGAAAGATTGAAGTAATTTTCTTTGTTCAGCCTGCACAGGACAGAGGTATCTAATGGGGGTATCTAGCTACAATTTTCAGCACCTAAAATCTATCTGATCCTGTATGTTTGCCTTTCTTCTCCATTCCTACTACTCTATGTCTCAAAAGGTGTAGACACACCTGGTACATACAGCAGCATAAAGTTACTTGTATTGTGTTTAAAACCTTTTAAAAATCTTTAAGAAAGTTTTCATTACAAAATTTCACAATGCAAATATCCTTTAGAAACTAAAAAGATTTTATTCAAAGATTCAATCTTTGAGTATCTCAGTTCTAATAAGGGATCATTTGTTAATATTTTGATTTTAAAAAGCACAACAAACTTGGTATACATGAATTTAGATATACATATTACATGTGCATGTGCCTGTGTGTTTGTGCATGTCTGCACATATATCTAAAAAATGCATATGTATAATCTAAAACCAACAATTCCTCAGTATCTTTTTTTTTGTAAAAGAGACATTTTGTAAAAGAGACATAGTTACTTTACATAGCATCTGTATGTTAATAAATACTTATATATAGGTAGACTAAGCAGAGATAGCTATGAGGCTGCACTTTTGCTAAATTACCTCCAGGAAACTGACAGTTAATTTTTATCATCTAGCCAAAATTACATAGCATAGTATATAAGAGAAGAACATTTTTTGTTGCTTTTTCTAGGCTGTTGAATATTTACAGCATCAATCAACATGAATTTTAGACATGCAAATTCAAATGAAAAGGAGAAATTATATGAAAAATAAAACAGAAATACTGCTGGAATATTTTCAATAGCTTCTAAATTGTTCATCAACATTTCAAATATGTTTTGTTTCAATATGAAACAGATCATTTCCCAGAAAGAAGTACTGACTTTATTCAGAAATTAATGTTCAGCCAACATTATGCCTTTTATAACCTTTCCAAAATATGAATATGCTGATTAATTCACAAGACATAGATCTTGAACTACCCTCCTAAACATCAAGAGCTTTCACTGAAGGCCAGCACGTAGCATCTTATTCCAAAGAGACAAGCTTTGACTTTCAGATTTTCATGTGGTCTTTTACTTTTCATTTGCATTTATGCTGTATTTAGCTTATCCCATCTGCTTCCAATCACTTTGACTGCATATGTTTTGTGAATTTTTTATATATTTTATTTTCTTTTGGTGTAGTTCTCTCCTTTTGCTAGGTCTGGCCTTTCAGAGGAAGAAGAGTCTATTCCCCTGAAATTAAACATTTTCAAAATCAGAGCAGGAAAACTAAATGCATAATTGTTTCCAGCAGGATAACATAGTCAAATCTCAGATGTCTGTGTCTGTGTAGTAAACTAAACTCTAGATATAGTGAAGGTTACTAGAAAGCTTAGTGTTTACAAAACTTTTAAATAAGCTTTCTACATCTGTTCCAGGCTCTATTTAGGGGGATAAAACAGTTGTCATTTATCTCTGTGGAAAGTAACTTTTAGGTAAATCAAATTCATATCATCTTGATTTTTTTTAATGAACTGTTGCCAGTGTAAATAATTTTACCTTGTCTCTCTACTATCATTAAACAACCACTGAGTTCACTGGAGCTAGTTACGGAAAAAGACTTCTGTTCAAGAAGGGTTAGTGGTATCTGGAAAAAAAAGAAAAAAAAGTCTAAAAATAAAAAGCTAAGTAGGCCACAAATGTAGAAAGTTGTCTCTTTAATAATGTAATTTGTTACACTGGGGCCCCATATTGTCTGTTTACTCAAGCAGGTGGATTTTGCTGAAGAGGAGAAGTGCTGATGATGCAATGTGCTGACCCACATATCAGTTCCCAACAGGCTGCACCAGCTGGTGTATTTTATGCTTATTGTTTAAGCAAACCCAACATTTTTTTTTTTCCTTTCGATTACCTCCTGCTGATCAAATGCCGAATACTATGAATATTGTCAGGTTATCTTCTAGGAAAAGATCTTTAAGCAAGTCTAGAATTACAATTACTTAATGTATGTGCGTTTTTATGATTCTGTTTGATTTCTTGCATGAATATCAAACATTTAGAACTGTGAAACTCAGCTTTTATTTTTATTAAAGTTTACCTTACTTCCTTGTTCATATTTTTTAAACACAAATATTAAACCTTGACGCATAGCCACAAAGAAATCTTAGTTACCTTCTTATTGTTTTGCAATGTTTAATTTTCACAAATGTCCAAAATAGTACAAGAGCAGGAGTAATATGTATTTAGTTTTACTTCAAACTTGGTATCATGGCTAGCTATCTGTTTGAGGCTTTACAACAAAGTATACCAGGAGTAATGTAGTCAGAAGCATATTTTATATCTTACCTGAGATGTTATAAATCTTAGGTTGTAATTGTGAATCTTATTTAATAATAATATTTTCCCAGCTCAGCTTGCTGCTAAAAAGAATGTGAAGAAAAATATTGAGAAACAAATGCTTAGGTTAGTGTTTACGGTTCAAATAGTTTTTTGCTTTGTCAAACTATGTCTGCTGACTGCCTTCTTATTGCACCAGAAGTTGATCATGATAGATTCTCATGAGTGCTGTTCATGCCAGAAGTCATTTCTGTGTATATTCATAAACTCCTAGGGAGCAGGATATTGACTTAGAAGATATGCTGCTTACTGAAGACTCTCAGTGGAGACCTGACTGATGTTGTTTAAAAGAACAAGCTCAGATATTGATAGAAGCGGAAAACAATTTCTTTGTGGAATTCTGTGAGGGCTAATAGCATTTTCAGACCATGTGCCTGATGCCATGACAGCACAGTTCATTAATGGAAAAGTGTTCAAAATTAAATGTGCGTGTCTGTGAGCACTGTAATCAATTATGTGAGTAATGAGAAATGTGATTCATGAGGTGACCAATGTGTCCTTGATGCATTTGCTGTTGATCCTTAAACAATAAGGGACAGAAGGCTAATGGTTAATTTGAGAAGTGGTTAATTTGAGTGATGCATAGGGTTCAGTATATGAATAGTTAAACACTAATATTTGATGCCAAAGTTTGGGCTGGATTTTTGGGGGCTAGTTTTGGGAATCATGGTAGAACAGTATTTCTTGGTTGTTATGAGACTCGCACAAGGTAACATTTTTGCAGATTGTGAAATGTCAGTGAAAATTTTGTCATATTTCAGTATTTTTTTCAACATGATGTTCATAATAAGTGCAGAGTTTTTAAAAAAGAAAAACAAGATACTGTTTGGACTTTCCAAATGGTCCATAGCCTTTGAACTTTCTTTTTTATGCACTAGCCTGATTGCTTTTAAGGACTCAATCAGCCAGGAGTTACTCTAAAAAAGAATATTAGTCTCTAGAAGAAGTATTTTTATGTTCAATTCTCAGTGTGGAAGAAGCTGTTGAAAATTTAGTACATAAGATTCCTTTATTTGTCACCGTATACTGACATATTCAAGCAAAATTCTGTGCTGCTGTCTTTAATCCTTGATGTAGTGTGTATTTTACTGGTTTTAGGAACCATGACAACACAGAAATGTTTCATATTTAGGCCTGATACCACAGGATCAGGTAGAGATGAGAGTGCTGCACAGTTTAAGAGGAACTAGAATTGATTCACTTGAGTAGTGATTTATAAATTATCACATAGGATTACTGCTTTGAATCTAGTTGTGTGCAAAGATAATATTTGAGCCACTGTAAACAGATATGATTTATACAGTGTCTGCCCTGTACGAACATCTTGTGCTTAACAAACGGTAGAACATTTGGTAGGAATGAAAACAGCATTTTCTTCTGACGAGCAAATTTAACATCTGGATTCACAAACTATTGGCTATCCATTTTATTTAGAGGAGACTAGTGTGTAAGATAAAGTAGACTTTGGAAACATATTTTTCAGAAGAACTAAGTGAAAATTTCTGAATGAGTTTGACATGACTGTATTGCAATAAGCACTTCCTATTGCTCTATGCAATAAGTCTATTATAATGCAGTGAGATGATGCTGTATGTACTGCAGATTGTTCAGAAACTAATGTGCACACACCCTTAGATTTTCCACATTTGTTTTTCCTTGGTAAGCTAATATTTTCTGTGCTTACATGTCTCATTGTTTTATTGGAAATTATGGCTGCTGGATAGAAAAATCGAAATCTGGATCATTTGGATGGCTAATTTGTCATACCTACTTTTCCTTTTCTAAGGGAATCTCCTCATAGCCTAAAGGCACTATAGCAGTATCTCTGTCATCCATTTTTTCTGCTTTAGTGGTACGGTTAAGCAAAAGGAAGTATATTGCTGTTATATTTAATTAATGCTCCATTTTCAAATGCTCCCTTAGTTTGCAACAGCCATCAGACTAACCTAAATAAATGCCTTACTAATTGTATCAATCAATGAAATACAGTAGCATAAAGTTTAAAAGTGAAAAACCTACATTTTCTATCGTTTTCTGCATTTATCACAAATCTGCTAGAAAGAACCAATTAAGCATTTGTTCCACATATTTTTCATGTACAAATTTTAGTTTTCAACTCTACATAAATTTACTTGGTGGAAAATTATTTTAGTGGTCATATTATTAATATAATGAGCATCAAACTAAACATTGTAAGCTCTATTTTAAGAACTTGCACAGGTCACAAGAAACATTAACTCACATTAAGTGGCTACTTGAGCTCAGCATCTTTAGAATAAGATACCTGCCAAATTATTTCTATTTTTTTGCAACAAAGTGAATTTCACCTTAGAGAAATGTCACAGTATATTGCATTAGTCTAAGAGCAAATTCACACCCAAACTCACAGGCTGAAGAAATGCAAAATACGCAACATTATGAGAGATTTCTTCTATAAAAGAGAAAATCAGATTCATATTTGTAAACAAGGCAAACATAGTTAGTCACTAGTAAGGATATATGAAATTGTGCTTTCTTCTTCTAAAATATTCTTAAAGTTTTAGTAAAAAGATTCAGTCTTTAGAAATGCTAAATCTAAATGGAACTATATCTCCAATGAAATGGACATTATTGTAATTTATGAAGAAATTATAACTGTAGTAAGAAGAGTTCCATGCAGATTATTAGTCCTGTCATATACAAGGGTAACTGAAAAGAAAGGCATGGCTAAAGTAGTTAGTTTGGGAAATGTATTTAATTAGATTAATTACAGATTAGTAATTTTGGTATGGTGACTGTAAGGAACAAGTAATATTTTGAGGAAAAAAAATCCTTTTCTTTTGTCTTGCATTTTTTATTGTAAATCTATTTATTCAAAAGAAAGAAAACCAACTTTCATACAAAAATACCCAATGAGAATACAAAGATATTATAACCCCAAAGGCATTACGCGTGTACTTCTGTGAGTACTAAAGGCAAACCCAGTGTTGAGCATTTAGTTATTTTCTGTCATTGTGTATTTTTTTTTCTGTGGAAATACATGATATAGAACTAACACTCTTCTAACAACTTCAGAGAATGTATAGACAAATATACCATGAATGGATGATGAGTTTTGTAAAAAGTTCGGGCAAATTAAATAGGAAATCTGGCACAAGCAGAATTGTTAACACTTGATGAAAGAGGAATCTCTCTACCACAGTGTATTAACCTTTGCCATTTGTAGTAACAACACATATGAATCAGGATCCAGACATAATATAATGTCACATTTGTCTTTCAAGGTTTATGTTTCATTATTCTTCATATAATAGCTTTTCCTTAAGGGGAGTTTTTACTCCCCTTTGGTATTTTGAAAGGAAAATTCTTCTTTAACTCCCTTGGTGAAGAACCAGGTTTTTCTTGTTTCTGTTGTTGTTATTGTTGTTGTTGTTTTCTATGAAGGAAATAAATATATAGAATGATCTCTGGGATACTTTTTTTCTACATGTGAGTACATATGCAGTATAAATCCCTTCCTGGATAATTTTACTAGATGATTTTACATTTAATTACTGGATGGTTTTACACTTCTTTTCAAATGTTCTAGCATTTTGTCATTCAAGATTCGGGGAAAAGTCTTCTGTTTTACTGACTATCTATATGTTACAATCCTACAGTCCTATTAAATATGGAAGTAACTGTGGTTTCCTTTGTACAGCCTCAACATACTTACTAGAGATCCATTAACCTGCCAGATATTTTCTAATTCAATTACAGATGCAGTGGTGAGTAGCCAGCTGGAAATGAGGTAATTGAGGTGTGACAAAACTCTTGACTGGTATCCATAATTCATAGTTCATAACAAAAGAAAATCCTAAGGTGCCCTATGAAAGAAAGTTCTTATGGTAAGAAAAGTTTGTAAAAGATGAGAAAATTAATTGCTCTTCTGGGGTGGATATCACCACACCATTTTTCAAGATGGAGAATAAAACTCTCTCAAGTTTCATTTTGCAGATATAGAGCACTGAGAAGGAGATAAGGAGGAGACAGGAAGGGTGACTTGTAATACCAATCTAATCAAACTAGGAAGGAGAAGGGTGTTTTCAAGGGCTGTAATCTACACGCCTTTTCTTTTTTACTCCACTTGTGTTTTTGCTTACAATCAAGATGAAAATGACTGATTTTGTTTATGATGTACAAAAATTTAGAATTATTAAGCAAATATTTTTGTATGATAGCTCAATTTTCTCTGGTTTTAGGCAACCCTTTTAAAACTACTGTTGTCTTCCATGACCAATTTTACCCAGCAAATTGCAAAAAGAAGAGGCACCTAACAAAACTGAGGAAATATACTGAAGGTCAAGAATTTATAGGTCTAGTATTGATACTAAGAGATACAGATAAGTGTGCCTAATAAACTGTATTAACATCAAAACTCAACTATAAAAAAATGCAAAAATTAGGAAGATGCCAAAATAACAAAGATCATATAAGAGCTGGCAGATAATATTAGTCAAAACAAGTAATTTAAAATATGCAGATCTTGATATAGTAAACTAAAGTGGTAGGAAGATGAGAGTGAAGAGAAGAGCAATTAGTAGGTTTTTTTTATTATTATTATTTTTAACTTTCTTTGCTTTTTGTTTTTCTTTTTTGCTTTTCATTTTTCTTTTTTGCTTTTCGTCTTCTTTACCGCCACAGTTTTCTCTAAAAAAAACAGCAGTGGCCAAATGTATGTATTTCAACTACAAACTTAAAAACTTCACAGGCTTTGAAGACACTCAACCAATTAATAGCTATTGAGAAAGAAATGTATTAGAAACTTAGCAAAGTCCAATCTTCTTTCCTGTCAATATTAGATACTTTCTCGTATATAGTCCAATTAGATTTTAAAAGAATCATGGGTTATGTACCTCTTCACTCACAGAAAAAAAAAAAAAATCTCATTGATGAATACAGTCGACTTTCTTAGTGATGTGGTTGATACTAACCTTACATCTTTAGACCGTTACACTGTAAAGTTTTAGAGGTTTTTTAGAGACTGCGATCAAGATTCTGCTTCTCTTTCACCTGCTGTCCCATTTCTGTTTGTAGGAAGTTGACCTTATTTTCACAACGAAGAAAATAGATTTGATATCTACTGCAGTTTTATTTTCCTTTGTTTATACAAGTGGGGAACAGAGAATGTAAAATGTTTTCAAATCACTGTAGCCACATTAGACCCTGTGCATATTTCTAACAGCCTAGTATCATGATAACCACACTAACAAAATTCATAAGTGATCATTAGAAGTACAGAAATGAAGGCGCTTCCTATTTTCTCAATTCTTTTTTTTATGTGCAGTTGCATAGTAAGGGTGTTATTCGATGAACCTTTAGAAGAGTTTCTTGGCTTTCTGCAAAACACAATAAAAAGCAATAGAAGTTCCTTAGCAGTGGAGCTAAGTGAGGGAGACATGACAACAAAACAGCAAGAGAGCTAGAGTTTGTGGAAGAATTTCAAATGAAATAATTACCTTTACTAGCTTTGCAGAAATTTCAACAAATGCTGAAGAGGAGAAAATTGCAGGTGCTGAGTTTAGAGAGTTATAAAAAATCTCAGTAGGAAAATAATCCTAAACTGTACATTTTAAGTTTCTGATTGTTTTTCCTCCTATATTGCCTCCTGCTGCTGGAAGCCCACCTGGTCTCTGTTAAATCCCCTATTCAGCATATTTAAAGTTTGCCTTTAAGCAAAAAGTTTGCTAGAACCGCTTTAGGGCTGAATATTTTAGAATAATGATAATATTGCAGATTTTGACATTCTATTGTTCAAGTGACAGAGACCTTTTTATTATTTTCTGTTTCTACATTCTGCTAGGTTGGAATTCAAACTCCCTCCAGAACAGAATATGCCAAACTCTGCACATGTGGCCACAATTAAATTCTATCCCCAATTACCTCTAGGAATGGGATAGAAGGTTTTCCCATTTAAATCAGCAGAGTCACATGAAAAAAAGATCAACATCTGGCCAGACATATACAAACGATGTTGTCTGTGAAATACTGCCAGACTACAGACCTGTTATGCTATAGAGATAAATGTTTACACCATAAGAGCTGTGTTTCTCACAGAGGTGCTTTCCTAGGCTGCAAGTGAATGCCAGGAGTCTCAACGGTGTTGAGCATATGCTGACTGCTTTTATATTCCTTCTCAATTTAAAATAAGAATACACTTTGTCTCTAATAAGCTTTTTGCACACTCACTTAGAAGTATGGCTTCAGATACCTTGTTTTAAAATCTTTGCTGTACAGAAGAATTTGTTTCACACTGAAAAAAAAAAAAAAAGAGATGAACCTGAATATTTAAAAGAAAATGTTTTCATTATAGGTGAGTTTCATTTAAAAGTTTTAGAATGTGCCTATTTCGATATTTTCTCTTTTTATGGCCAAGATTAGCCTTGAGAGCCTGCACTGTCTAGTCTTTACAAAGCCTGTATCTTTACCAGTAGGGCAAAAATCATGTACCATGGAGTACATCTCTCTGTGTTACAATCTTTAGTATCTTTCCATGTGTATTATTAAGATTAGAGTCAGTTAGTGCTGAGATGTTTCTGTACATGTTTTCATCTCTGAACTTTTCTCTCCTTCTCAAAGTTGTTAATGGAATCACATTATTTGACTAAAGTGCTCAGTCTTCACTAGGACTGTTCCAAAAGTAGTTCTGGCACATGCAGAATGACAACAAACAGTCTTATTTTAAAACTTTTCCTTCCTAATAGTTGAATGTGTTCAATAACTTTTATTTTTTTCTTTGATGAAGCTGCATATGTGAAGTACACTGATGCAGAATCATGCACGCACAAAAAAATATTTTCATCCAAGAATGTTCATACCTTTGTATTATTTGGATTTATGGAAAAGGATTGAAGGACAGTTTGGTATAGTAATGTCGTGGAATGAGGAAGAAAATCACAAATTTCGTTCAAAATGCAAGTATAACTCTGCACAATAAAATCAAAGAATCCTGCAAATTGCAGAAGGATATTTAAATATGTATTATTTTTGGTTTATGGAAAATAAAACCCATAATTATTTTATGCTTTTTGGTATTATTTCTGCAGTTCTTTTACAATATATGATTTTTGTACTATACATATTATCCCCGATTTTATCTTACTTTGTAGCTGCCAAACATTCCAAAAAAAGTAATCACAGAAAAAAGCTCAGGGACCCACAAGCTCTTTTGCTGTTTGATAGCTCAGCTGGCTTAACCGAGACTCATCAACTGTAGAAACTGATTCACAAAGAAAACTGCTTATTTGTGAGAATACCCTCCACATTTAGATGTATGAATAAGTTCTGCTATGAGAGACTTAACAGTTAAAGTGTCTCAAGAATTCTCTTTAGTAGCAATTACATTAGTGGCTATTAATAATTTGTCAAGAACTGGGGGCTGCTGGCCTTAAGTGAAGATCATTGCTCAGAAGCCTGGTTGTTTTTGAATTGGGTGACATTTTTGCAAGAACCCTGCAGCTTCAGGGAAGATTAAACATCAAGACAAGATCTTAAAATAAAGTCTCATTCTTTCTGTAGTATAGCACCATATAAACAAATCTATCTAATTCAGTGAGGTTCCTAATATTGTCATTTTCATATGGAGCTCAAAATTAAAAAAAAAAAAAAAAAAAAAACTTAAATATTGACCAGTTAAAGCTTGTTTCTCTGTGTTGCCCATGATTCTCAAGCCAAATTCATGAGCTAAATTCAGCTCTGCTACAATGGGAGGATTATTAATATAGTTGATTTAAAATATTTTCAGTGATACTGAATGTTCCGTATAATTTTATTTCAGTTTAATTTTCTTGAAAATAAAACATTTCATAGATATCAGTGGATGCATGGAAATATTACATTTAAACAATTTTTAGAAAAGTTCCTAGCTAATAGAACAGAAAGGATACGGAATTAATTTTTAATCATAATGATGGGATAAAAGAAAACAGATTACTTTTAAATAGAGTTTCATAAAATTGACTAGTGAAGTTACATGCCATGCTTGTCTGTGAAAGCAAAAGCCTCTGCTTCATGTATTCGGAGGTTCTTTTAAGTTTTATTATTTCCGTGAAAGGGATGATTTTGACAGTTTTCAGTTCTATTGATGTCATAGATAGTTATGGCTAGTCTGCTAACGTATGGGAAATAGTGACAAACTAAACCTTCAGATTACTGAACCTGATCTAAGATGGTAGTATGATAACCCTATCAAGTACTGCTTGTGATAACTGCATGAGCTACACGAAATTGCCTATCATAGAATCATAGAATGCTTAGGGTTGGAAGGGACATCTAGAGGTCATCTAGTCCAACCCCCCTGCCCACGCAGGGTCACCTAGAGCATGTGGCACAGGACTGTGTCCAAGCGGGTTTGGAAGATCTCCAGAGAAGGAGACTCCACAACCACTCTGAGCACCCTGTTCCAGTGCTCTGTCACCCTCACTGTTAAAAAATTTTTCCTTAAGTTCCTGTGGAGCTTTTGATGCTTCAGTTTGTGGCCATTACCTTTAGTTCTGTCAGTGGCCACCAGTGAAAAGAGGCCAGCACCATCCTCCTCCCTCCCTCCCTTGAGGTACTTATAGACACTGATCAGATCCCCTCTCAGCCTTCCCTTCTCCAGGCTGAACAGGCCCAGCTCCCTCAGCCTCTCCTCATAGGGCAGATGTTCCAGGCCCCTGATCATCCTTGTAGCCCTGCGCTGGACTCTCTCCAGCAGCTCCACATCCCTCTTGTACTGTGGAGCCTGGAACTGGACACAATACTCCAGATGTGGCCTCACTGGGGCTGAGTAGAGGGGCAGGAGTATCAGTATCAAGTATCAGATCAAGAACACATAACTTCAGGCACTGTAACTAAAACAGAATAAATATAATTGAATAGAAACCAAATATAAATTACTAAATGAAAAAAATATTTAAAGGCACAGTCAAAATAAATTACAATTGTATGCGAACATGTAATGTGATATAGGCTTTTAAATGGGTAAGATACTATAATATAAACTAGTGAGCACTGAAGGTCAATGACCATCTCTACCAGTGTCATCACTGTCTAGCTAAAAAGTAAACAAAACAAAAAACAAACAAACAAAAGGATTCAATTGTCATGTACATGAAGTCATCAAATTCTGCTTTTTCATTTTCTAAAAATACCAAAATTTGATGTCTTTTGACAAGTTCACTTTATTAAAAAATTGGTTACCTAGTTGAAGGAATTATATCTCTTCTCTTGGTAGTAAACCTCTTCAAAAACATCCTTTTCTCCTACTTTGCTGACAATATGCATTGCTTATGACATTAATCCAAGAGACAGCTGAGTTTGCTGTCTTTTCTCTAAAGTAGACCTTTACAGGCGGGTGTCGCTTGCATGAAGGACCATTACTAAACAAGTTCTAAAAATCAGTAATTTCACAATTTATTTTTGAATTAATGACACCTCTGCATAGTGTGTTCCCTCTAGTTCTATCTCTTGCTTTTGTTATGAACAACCTTTATATGCCAGCATTTGTAATGTTTGTGATGGGTCTGGACAGTATAACATTTTGCTCAGTGTCTTTATAAAAGCAAATGTTTCCGTGACCTTAAACCCATTCACGTTTCTGTAGATCAAAGGTATTTACTGAAACTATCTTTTAAATTCATTGATTTTATCAATAAGAAACACAAAAAATATTCTATCAAACAGTTAAAATTAGACTGCAAGTACCAGACTTATTGTAGCTTGCCTGAGAATAACTGCTTGCTGTATTCTGATTGCATTCCATCACTTAGGCTAACAATGAGTTCTTGAGTCCATCTATGACATGTTCTATTTTTGCTCATAACAAGATTTTGAATTTAACACATTATATTAAATCCTCTAACTTTTTCCTCGAAGAAGCTCGACTATTTCAGTAAAATTATTCTAGGAAGAGTTAGCTTCAGGCAGAAAGCTGATATAAAACTTTGACCTAAATAGCATGTTTCCTACAGTTTTTGTTTCTTAAAATGAAGCATTACAGTGAAATTTCAGGCAAACATTTAAAATAAAACACAAAGAAAATATAATCCAGTAGAAAAAAAAATTCTCTGTAAATATTTTATTAAGATAACATCAGAGTTGTTCCAGCTGTGAAATAGGATCTCTTCTTTTTGTTATGTAAAACGATAGATCCCCATACATTTCTTTATAGCTTATAGATTTTAGGCTCCAATAGACTTGTCTACATAGTTATCCAGTAGTGGGTTTCAACTGATTTTATTTGTAAATTTAGTATAACACCATTTATCAAATTTCTGTAATGAAGGAAAAGCACAAGAAAAATACCAAATGTTTATTTGCTAATAAAAGTTTAATATATCACACTTGATTACATTGTATCCAATTTGTATCAAATTTGTAACAAATTTGAATCCTGCATTGCAGTAATAACATGGAAATTGCTTATGGAAATGATTAAATACATAATCCTATATACTTATTATTTGTACTTGTGAAAATAAGGCTCAACAGATTTAATGAACCTTCAAAATACATTTTCAGGTTTCTTAGTGAATTAGTAAAATAGTTGAATTCCAAAAAAAAAAAAGTTGAAGAATAGTATATTTCTATTCACTCAAGAATTATTATGAATTCATAAGCAAATAGGGTCTGTGATAGAATTAAGCCTTCATTATGTCCAGAAAGTCTTTGAAATTTGAAACTGGTAACATAAAGTTTTACCAACAGTTGGTTATAGTCCTGGGTAATAAAGTTGCTTTTGGAGTTTTTTTCTATCCCCCATGATGGAAATATATCACATATCTCGAGAAGCCTGGAACAAAAGAGCAACTACACCACATATAGTGATGAGAGGCTGCTTTGAGAAATGTTCTTTTTCCAATGTGGAATCAGCTACACCACTGCTGTTGTGGCAGTTGCTTACCTTAACTGTTATAAAAAGATTCCAGTGTTGGAGATGATACAAGAAATTCTGCAGGCAATGTATTTATACATCATTTATACATCATATGGTTAAAATCAGGTTAGAAAAATTCAGGCACTTGTGGCAAGTGCCTATTATATTCAAGATTAGAGGTATAAATAGTGGGTATATAAGTTATACATTGAAATACATAACTGTGTCCAAAGGTAATAGGATAAGATAGTGAAAAAATCTATTTGGTCTTGGTTAAGTTTACTCAAATCATCCAAATGATATATTTTCTTCCCTTTTTCCTTGGTAGACACCAATGCACAGCAAGTGTACAATCCACCTGTCACTGGTATGGAAAGGTCTGCCAGTGTCTCTGTCAAAAGCTGACTCAAGCTTTCTGCAATAAATATTAAACAGATGTCCCATATGAAACAGTTATGTATTGCATATTATTTTACAATGTTTTGGATTTCTCAAAAAGCACAGAACTTGCTTAACTAAAATAGAACAGGAGATGTAATATACACAATACAGCAAATGATTTATTATGGAAATTGCTGTCTTGTTCTGTGATGGCAGTTTGAAAAGTACTGTTCCCATGGCTGCTGAATCTGCTAGTCTGGGCCAGTCCTATTCTCATTATTGCTCAGACGTTATTTCTTACTGGAGTCATCTCCAGATTCATGAGGTTCCTTAATCAATCAAATAAAAACAAACCAAACAAAAAAAACAACAACAAAAGCAGAAAAATAAAGAATAAGCCAGTCTGATTGTGTGATGCTGCATAGAAAATTTTTAGTTGGTCAAGGTGTTACATAGGTAGGACTAAACTAATGGAATCAGTATTTGCAGAAATTGTAAGATGATGTGCTAACAAAAGAAAAACAAAAATCTGAAATGCCTGTAAGTATTTTCTAAAAGTAATGAACTGTAATGGAGAAATACTTGAATCTCCCTGCTGCCAAGTCAAAAGAAAATAAAACAAAAAGGAGATACCAGGGCTTCTTTGATTTTCTTTAATAAGACATAAACAAACATGGCCTGCTTGTAGTTTTCAACTTATATACTTAAGGCTGTAAAAGGAATTTTAAAAGGGAGACTTCCTTACTGCTTTATATGAAAAAAGTTAGTTTACTGATATAATACTGATATAATAATATTATCCAAGTAGTGAACTACTTCAGATCAGATTGCTAAATATTAGGTTAAAAACTGTTTTGAAGGCTCATATAACATGTTTTGATTTAAATTTTGCTTGTTCTTTTTTTGTGTGTAAATAGCAAAGATCCTTGCATACATAGTGAGAACTGCTATTCCAGTATTACAGATAAAATTCTGAAAGGAGTTGAAATGTTTTGGAAAAAAATGTGGAACAGGCTAGTTACAGACTATGATTACATTCCTGTTCTTTTCAGAATCCCTGAGCACTGCTCTGGTAACTGGATAGAGTGTTAATGTTGTTTTCTGCTAAAAAATATAAAAGATTCCTGAATTATATGAACTGTTTGATATATAGGAAAACATTTCTCAAATGTCCAGTTCATTTCTTAAATAAATAAAGTTTAACTAAAATTTAAAGCAATACAGTTTAACTAAAATTTAAAGCAATACAGTTTAACTAAGAAAATTACACCAAATTAAATGGAATAATAATTGCATTCAGTGTCTACGGAGATTAATTGTGCACAATTTATGAGTCTTCTCTTTCTCATATAAGAACTATTCCAGTTAACAGAGACTTTTCATCTTCAGAAATAAATACGTGCATTTTAATATCTTGAGCTAAGCAAAAAGCACCTCAATAACAGCTGTAATTCAAATATAGAACGGTAGGTCAAGAATAAATACCAAACACAATACATGGTGGCTCTGAATTATATTTCTTCCCTAGAAGAAAGGATATTCCCCCTAAATATCTGATATTAATGGGCATCTTCTGATTTCAGGCTGGGAAGAATTTTTACATTGAAAACATAGCCACCTTGGCTTACCATCAAGAGGGAACAGAGGATGCTGAATATACCCTTCCTGCAAAACAGCAACAATCCCCCACCCTTTGCAGGCTGTAAAAATGTACTAAAATGTTTAGTCCAGGAAACTGTAAGTTGTGGCAATAGTGCAGATATTTAATAAAGCAGGAGGAGGCAGAAATATCCTCTTGATAATTCAGTGCAGCACTTTTTCAAATGTTGAACAGCATTTTGTATATTCCAATCTGCAAGCTCAACTGAGATTAAATTATGCAGTTTAATTATTGAATAATGTAAGTGAGTTAGAAAACTGGAACACAGACAACTGGTGTGGTTTAGATTTCATGTAGCTATAATAATTCCTAGAAATTATCAGTGTGACTGCAAATTGCTTCAGTGTAAGAAAAACTGTTCTAGAAAGGCTATTTTATTTAAAATAAATCATGCCTTTTTCCCCTTTCCTTCTTCTGTTGCTACAGGATTTATCAGCTGCAAGAATCTTAGATAGTGTTTCCAAATCTAGAAGTCTGAAGGTCATGATGGGTGCCTCAATCCATCTGTAAAACTGAGATATTTCTATGCTCTCTCTTCTTTACAACAAGGGCCTAACCTCCATCCTCATTTTTAAAGCTAGCTGGTATTCAGTGATGCAGAGCATGAGTTTTTCATGGATACTTGCTCTTACATTTGTGACAGCATGGTCAAAACAGTATTAGATACGGCTCTATTCTCTTAAAGTTAAATTTCACGTGTACTGAAGGCAGATGAAAACCCAAAAAGTAGGTAGAAAAAGAGGCAATTTCCATTCTGATTTCAAATTTTAAAAAGGCAAATTACCTAAGAAAACCAAGACAAGAGGTCACTATCATATCCGCCTTCATCCTATCCCTTTTCTACTAAGAAAATAAGTGGTTACACTGGAGAAAATTTATGATGTAAGGATTTCTCAGAACTTGTAAAATTATTTTTGAGTATAAGCCTAAAGAAGAGAAACTGATGGAAAATGTCCCAGCATATTCCCTGAAGTTTTTTCAGGTTTCTCTGAAAGCTAAAAATATTACCAGGCTTTCACTTAAGTCAGACACACTGGGGAAAGCAAGACTGCTCTAAGACTCACATGCCAAAGACTTAGTGAAGATTGATCAATCAACAAACCAAGCTGGTGATGAAGCTGGATAGTTCTTTTCAATTCTCCTTGATACTATCAGTTAAGTTTATACTACCTGCTGTATTAGCTTTCATTTTCTTTCTTAAAACAGTAATGAGTAGCGAGTACATTTTGGAGGATAATTGTTATGCACTAAATTGAGTGAAATAGTAAATCCTCTCTGTTAAGCGCCTGCTTCCGGGTGCAATACATTGTTTTCAGTCACTTCCGTAACATACTGTGGTGGTGGTGAATCTTTTTGCCAGGATACCATTAAGAATAACCATATTTCAAAGAAGGTGTATTCTGAATTTTAGAATATCTGCTTTGGAAGTGAGCTAATTGGTCTTTTCCTTTCTATAGAGCATGTTTTATTTAAAAATTCCTTTGCATGTACAAAAGTGAGAAGTCTGTTGATTAAATATGCATGCAATAGAAGCTAGAAATAAAGAATTCAAAGGACAACCATAGGGAGACTTGATTGGCCTGAGCACTTCACAAGCATTTCTGTAGGGTACTTGAGGTACTCTCCTGGATTAGAAAATTTGTGATTAGGATGTAATAACTTTTTATTCCCCAAGAAACTTTCTCTCTCTTTTTTTTTTTTTTTTTGTCATTTTTTTCTTGTATGAATAATATCATTCAAGTGAAAGCCACAAATGCTTCATTCAATTTAATAAGTTACTAAAGAACAGTGTTTCAAGCTTTGAAATATTAACAGACTAAAGAAAAGGAAGCCATAAAAAAAAAGAAGGCGACCACTTTGCTCTCTCCGGTGACCAAATAATTATCTTAAAGAGTAGGTTTGTTTCAAAGAAGAGTTTTTTGAAGCTTGAGTACTTTGTGACTGAGGAGAGAGTCCTTGAAGACAAGAGAAGCCTACAGTCAGAATGAGGAAAGATCAGAAAGTACATATCTAACCAGAGATCTCTGATTTTATCCAAAGTTTTAATAGATTACCATGAAAAATGAAAAGCAATAGAGCTTCCAACTGCCATAGAACTAATACAAATAGTTGCATAATACTAAAAGCTTGTACGTCATGTTAAGATAGCTCCAATATATGATAATGGTTTGTGTTCTAGGCCTAAATGGTCTGTAATTTATCATATTTGTATCATATTATCATATTTGTATCAACCACAAAGAATCTAGAGATTGACCTCTAGGTGCCATTCATTTCATGATAAAACCAATTTATCTAGACTCCCCAAACAGTGAATCAGAGAAAGAACCTATGTGATTTAATGCAGTTTCTGTTCAATTTGGGGAGATTTGGGGGAGAACTTGTATATCTCATATATACTGTGTGACAAGTTATACTAGTTTAGTTAATGGTGGGAAATCTAGAGGAAAGGATTTCCCCCTTCTCTGGAGGAAACACAGCTCTCCCACCCTTTAAGACATGGAACAAACACTTGTTTTGAGACAGTGCAAAGTGAGCGGGGCAAGTAGTAGCGAAGCTTTATCTCTGATCGTCCATACAGCCCATCTTCAACTGCTGCTGTGAATAGATGGTTATTAGAGAAAGAATGAATCCAGTTACTTAGTGTGTGGAATGCAATAGTATCCAAAGAAAACAGTATTAAAATAAATTATTCAAAATAGAAATTATTAAGGTGGTACTCAGTATTCTAAACATTGTGACTAGATATTGAAATAGAAAAAAAAAAGAAAAGGAAAGTTAGAAAATGTCATATTTTCATTTGTCTGGATGAGAGATAAAGTGGTTATAACATCAAGGTTAAGAACATAAAGCCTAGCATATTTCAAAAAATGAAAACTTGCTTATTTGTGTGTACAAATCGTGTACATAAAACTGCAATAAGAAGAAAAATATAAATAAGATTCTACACTTCAGAGTGTAAGGAACTGGGGAAGGAATATTGATGCGTGAACAGGTAGAATTCCGTGCTTAGGCTTTCAACTGAAATCTGACTGTCTGCAGTGGCCAACCTGAGAGATGATATTCTGGGCTGAATGGACCCTTTGTTCCACCCTGATAATCTTTAAATGCTCAGGTTTTCACAATCAAATTGTACAGAGCCCTTTATTAGATATTTGCAGCATTTTCAAGACAAAGAGACTTAGAAAGCTTCAGCCCAGAGGTTATTTCTGTGTCTGAATGCAAACTCAGCTGAATTCTAAAGCTACTGTGGACCTCAGAGGTATTTTCTGCATTTCAGCTGTATGCAACACACATGACATTTTTAAAGGTTTAATTAACAAATACTTATCATAGCAGAATTTCATAGAAAGTGTTTGATGACAAAACCCTAGTGTTGTAAAATTAATTACACCACCAATGTGGACCTAAAGCAAGTAGAAAACTTGAACCCAAAGAAATAACTCATTAATCTTCAACCAGTTGTACTGTGGTAGGTGAATCACTTATGTATTCACATCCGGTTATCTAAAAAAAAAAAGGTTAAGGTCTTTTTATATAAATATATAAGTAAGAAAAACTACTTTACAGAGCAGAATTGTATTATACAAATGTTTGCAGCTGGAGAATATTTTCCTCAGTTTATTCTTTAAAACTATTAAAAGGAAGTTTTAGGAACATACTGTTTCTACTTTTAAATAAGTAATAGAAAAGATTTTCTTTCTTCATTTTTTTCTTCCAAAATTTTAAATATTTTCAAGAGAGAATACTTAGAAAAGGGGACAGGGATTCAAATATTTGCCTCTGATGTGCCTCAGAAGAGGCAGAATTTTTAGTTCAAGCAGAAAGCTACAATCTCCTAAACTACTGAGGCATAGCTGTGTCTGACACAGAAAAACAAGTATCTTTCCCAACTTTTCTTTACAGTTGGTTTTAATACTTCATGTTAGTTAATTGCCATGAGTGTTCATTTCTAAAAGATAAAGGAATCATTGCAATGCACTTTCCAGACTTTATGTAGGTGATTGTAAGCCTGTGAAAAATAAGATTTTTCAATTCTTTACTTTTTTGTTGTTGCTCAAAAGGGAAAAAAAAAAAAGGTGTGGGGTGGGGGGAGAATGGAGGAGCAAAACATGATCTGTCTCCCTCTCCTTTCTCCCAGCATATTCAAAGATTTATTTCTGTGTATTTGTTAAATAGTCATCTTCTTCACCTGCCAATTATGTGCAAGATGGATGCTAGTAACTGTAGCTGGTGAAAGATGACCATGCATATGTGATGAGCAGGTGCTTGAGATAATAGGACTTTGCAAATATTGCAGACTAGGGACTTTTTCTTAAAACAAACAAACAAACAAAAACATTTGGGGAACTATCTCAGTGACATGCTAATGTATGTCTGTGTATTACCTCTTTTCCTCCTTTACTTCCCCAGAGATAGGTGTGAGCTCCTGTGCAGTTGCTAACCAAAGGTTAGCAGAGGGCAAGGTGACGTACATTTAAGGATTCCTGCAACACTACTGAGCAGCTGAAACAGTGAGATAATTACTACAAAACTCGTCCTCTGTTGTATGTTTTTAGGTGTCATCAGGACTTCATTACCTATCAAACAGGGCTAACTGAGGTTTCAAGCACAGTTGAATAACAACCAGAAAGAATCTGGCCTTGATGTTTTCTCTTCAATTTTCTTACACCTGCTCTGAATATATCAAGGGATGCATGTTAATCTGCTTTTGCACGGAACCAGATGTTACCTTTTGTAGCAAGTCATTAAGTTTCAAAGTGAATATTCCAAATATAAAATCATCTGGTCTTTCGACTTCAGCTTCATTCTCTGTCTTCTTTAGGTTTGCTGTTGTTTTCTTACTTCAGCATACACTTTTTTCTTAAATAGCTTTTTTTTTTGGCGGGGGCGGGGGGATGTAATTTAATTAGCAACGGTATTCAACAGCACATTTGAGCAAACAAATTTCTGTATTGGCCTAGATAGTATCTTTGAATTTTGTTTTGTTTAAAGGACTTTATGTAGCAGGGCAAGATGCTTTTCCAAGAAGCACAAAGTACAACTCATGGTGTGGCTTCTGTCCATCTCTGAGGAATACAAACTGAGCTCCTTCAGCTCCTGAAGTTAATCATAGGGAGAGCGTAGACTTTCCCTTCTTTAATCCGTTGCTTCCTTTCCTTCTTCTCCTTTTCCATACTTTTTTTGAAGCAAACTGTAGGAAGAGTGTTCCTGTCCTTCCACCAAAACAATAAAAACAAAATATAAAAAAATAGTTTGTATAAATTTGTTTTACCTGCTTTTCACTCTCACATTCAGAGCATTATGCTACTCATTGTGTTTGTTCTTTCTGTATAGAGTCTATATGTGCCTGAAGATTACAAAATACTTCATATAGCAGCCTGTCTATAACTGACACAGGATAACACTGGTGCTTTACCATTAATCCTAGAAGTATTTACATTTATATTTCTGAGATCATTTGCTAAATCTACAATGTCTAGAGTCTGTAAGATCTATAATGATCCTTTCCTTGGGTTGATTATGTGATGTTATAATATAGTTACAAAGTTCTAAAATTTGAAAGGCCCTCCTAAAATGTTTCCACTCGTCAATGCATGAACACTTACTTTGGAGCGGGAAGAGCTGGATAATACTGAATAGCAGAAGGACTATAAACTAACTCACTAGCAGTCATTTAAAGAGGATGAGATTGGGACAAAGCTACTTTTAGCAGTAAAAGAGAGCAAAGAATGAGTATCTAACATGTATAAAGTGTTCCATAACTTCAGCTGTAATATGAAGCTGTAGATCACTGAAGGAAAAACAAGCTGTGAAGTGTGTCAGAAAACACACACAGTCCCGTGCAGATCATGGAGTGAGGAAGAAAAAAAACACCATGAGCATCACACTCCTTGCAAGAATCTGGGTTGCTAACTTACTCCAGCACCTTATCCTTTCCTTTTGTCTTGAGGTGTAGCGGTCCTGCTGACCTGGACAGTAAGCACAACACCAAAAAGTGATGGATACTAGGCAAGGTATATGGGTGAGATGTTCCTTGTCAGGTAAAACGGCACTATTATGCCATGTTATTTAGGCTGTTATATAGCCTAAATTAGGCTGTTATATAGCGTAAATAACAGGAGCTTGTGAGCCTCCTAGGATGGTGCAGCAACTGTCATTTGTCTGGGAAAGTGCATAGACGACAGACATGCTCCTTTAATAGACCATTTGTTCCCCTCTGTCCAAAGTGTCAGGTCAGCTAGGTCTGGAGCTCAATTGGATGTTTGGTTTGTTTCTTGTCATTGACAGTAAACTGAACATGTTGGGAGTAATGTGGCAGTTTGTAAGCACTGACACTATCACTGATCTTTAAAAATCACAAGGATACTTTTTTCCTGTCTCTCAAATGTTTGCAGTCTTGACTTTTCTGAGCTACATAAAACATTTCTTTATCATGATAATTTGAAAAGATTGCATGAAAACTGCAATTCTAGCAAATATTTTGCCAAGACAAGCATTTATTCTTTACTTTGTGCCTTACTATATTATTGCCTGCTATACCGTCTGTGTTTTTTGACATATTTAATGAATGGCAAAAGTATCTTTCCTTTGTGCCTGGTATTCGCTTTGGTGCAAAGTTTCTCAATGGGTGTGTTCACATGACCGAAATGCAGCAGTAAAAGGGAGGGTGGAATTCTAAAAACAGGATACAAGGTCTGATTTACTTTCATAAGAGAGCGTGTATGCCATGAAGCAGATGAGCTCAGCTCTGGGCAGCCAACAGACTAACGCACTGTTGTGGATAGGAATCCCAGTCCTCTGAACACTGAAATGTATCACACTACACCTACTTCTTAGGAAGCATGCTGTAGTATTTACAGGTCTGAGCAGGAGTTTTTTAGCAAATGTTTTTTAATTATTAAGTATTAGACATGTTTTTTCAGATAAAATCTAAACAATCTGTATGATATAAAATCTTAAGACACGTGCTTTCATTTTATCATATACCCTTCTCATTAGAAGTAAAAATCCATAAGGAAATATAATCTGACGAAGCATTGTGTACTGTAACGTACCTAACTGAAGTACACACTGGCCATGAAACAAATGGTCTGATGTCAAGCAAGCGAAGCATCGCTGCAGAAGGTGAAATCTCAGGATGGCAAATTACAAAGATGGAGTAGCACAAAAGATGAGAACTGCATCTGAGAGCTCCTTTTGAAGTGCCATTTTATTTGTTTGCTTAATTTACTGTGAGTATCCTTTATAATTTCGAGTACTACAGGCACATCTTTCCAGTAAAACAGTTTTTTTTTCTTACTGTTGCAGAAACTAAACAGCAAAAATGTACCTGTCTTTTTATGACTCTGAGCTGAAAAGATGAAAATGAACATTACCTGTGTCTGTTCAGCAGGAATGCTGAACAAAAGGCATGTGTTAAGAACTACTTCTGCAAAATCTACTGTAAAAAAAAAAGCTTTCCTATGCATAGTAAAGTCCAATTCAGTGTAAATGCTGGAATGTCTCAAGGACTGAAGAAGAAGAGCAGTTAATAGCAGTCTGTGGCCTCAATCTATTAAGTTCAGTCAATCAGATGAAAACCTTCCATTACAGGCATCTTCTAAAAGTGATCTGTTAGGCAAAAGATACTAAAGCTCTTACATTTCTTTGTGAGAGCAAATGCATTATATGTCTCCACGAATTATACACAAAAGGAGTTAGATACTGTTTGTAAAACAAGCAAGCCTGCTGGGTTTAATCACCACAAGCAAAAGTCACTTTGAATCTGCTACTAACAGCACTTTGGCATCTTTTATTAGTGGGTATATAAAAGCCTCTTTGAATTTTTAAAATACATTGCAAATGTTTCCTTTACAAGTGTTGGTACAGCAATATTCCAACTGACCTACATTCCTGAGATTACTTTTATGCTGTAGAGTTTCTCTTGTAATAGTTACAAAAATGAACTCGGACAATGAGCTTGGGTGATTAGTTATTTGGCCCATCATCTCTGCAGCTACATTCAAATGGGCTCGACAGGAGTATCCTAATCTCAACACAGGCCTGTAGGTCTACAGTGAAATATTTTTTATGACCTTGGTTTCTGGTCAGTAAAAATAATAAAAAAGCAGATTTTGTTTTTCTTTGTGAGCACAGGAAGTGTTTCACTTCATTTGGGTTTGTAAAAAAAGATGTGTTTTTCCAATTTTTCCAACAGATATGTACACACAAAATTGATTAATTTTGATGAGAACACACACCACATGCTCCTTTTAAAAGAATAAGGCTAAGTACATTGGCATTAGCTTCAAGCCATTGTGTCCATGCAATGAATATTTTTTAAACTGAAACCTGGCAAAATGTTTCCCTCGGAGGTATCAACTGAGTATTAGTGGTCTTAATAGAGATGCAATGATATATGTAAGAGGATAATTAACTCATGTAAGATTCCTCACAACTGTGTATATTACATTCATTTATGTTGTTTAATTCAAATTCAGATAGCATTAGTCCCTAAAACCCATGTAGGAAGTGTAAGCATTTTATACATCAGCTCCCTCCACTTAATTTTTAAAGAACTGATCAACTGGCTTCTACTGCTTTATGTTAAATTCCAGCTTGAGTTGTTATCCTTAGGAACTTTGGTAATTAACAAGTGTGAAATTATCCTATGCTTTTTGAAAGAAAAACAAGAAAGAAAACACCGTTAAAATCTATCTTCATAATAGATCATATACTGTATATTTTTATATAGTACATTACAGCAATATTCATATGCCCTTCCTTGCATTTATTAAAAGTCTGATAAATTGCAAAAATATAGCATCTAAACTATATTTCATGGACACAGCTAGAGAGCAATGATCCCTTATTTTCAGTTTTATTAGAATTATTCTCCTGTTTGAATATATCATTCTTTGCTTCACTGATCTCAACTGAATACCCAAGAAATGTGTTGAAAGACTAAATCAGAGTGTCTGCAGAGAAAATGAGTAAGCTGTCACCTAAAATGTAAAAAAAAGAAATTTCCTGCTTGCAATAGAAACCTATTAAAAACACAGATTCATATACAATGAAAAGAAGTGTAATACTTGCTGCTGGTAATTCAAGCAGACTTTCATTTTATAAAGAGTTTTAAAATACCAAAAGACTAGAGTCAATAATAAAAGCAAAATGTTGTAGATCAGTTCACAGGGGACCTAAATCTTTTTTTTTTTTTTTTTTTTTTTTGATAATAAAAGAATCAGAAAGTTCCATTAATGACTTGATTCTTGGGGCAGAACAAGATACAGGTTGACCAATACTTGTTTAGACTACATCGGTAGGTTTGAATGATCCTATGCTTCATTCCTTGTTCTTCATATGATGTTTTTAATTTGCTTGAACAATAAAGTATAGAAATCTGATAAAATATAGAAACCAATATGAAAAACAATCATTTAGGAGAGGATCTATATTGGTATGGTGCTACACTTGTTTTACAATATGAAATTTGAGACACTTGATTACTAGAAGACCTTGATAAAAAGGGAAAAATAACATACACAGAAGCCTGAAACATCAACAGAAGTGGTACAAGAACTCTCATGGCACATTCTTGGCAGGCAGCTAACAGTAGTATTACAGGAACACATAAAAGTTCAGTTAGAGCCATTTTTATGACAGAGCTATTTCCTAATGTTGGCACATAATATAAACATACAGAACCTTGAGAAACTGGCTTGGGCTGCCTTATAGAGGTTTTCAAAATAAAGAGCTTGTTTCAAGCTGCCAGACTTTTCTTGCTTGCTAACACTTTGCCAATAAAGACACTACTACCCTGGGATAGAAATTTTTGAAGAATTCATTGATAATTGAGTTACTGAATTTTGTTGCTCCTAAGAGAAAATGAAATTATTAATTTTTCCTCCTTCTGTTTCTTGATTAAGAGGCAAAAATATTAGTGATAAACTCATAAAAATCCATGTATAATGAAGTTGTCTGAAGATATAGCACTTATTTCATATAGGATTTGACAGGAAAGTGAATTCAGTTAGGATCAAAGATCTAACTGATTGTGAATAAATTATTAGCATTTATCAGCCTCAGCTTTGTATCCTATTAATTAAAAACTGAGTAGAGATTCTTTTCTGAATACCATAGATCTTTGGATTTCTCTAGTTTTAAGGTTTTAAAGTTTTGATTTAAAAGTTCTCCTTAAAAACTATTTAGTCACATTTTAAAGATTCCTTTGCTAAAGATCACTTTACATCCCTCTCTAAACTGCTCCGAAGATAACCTTTCAATAAACCCATCTTTCAGCGGAATTTCATCCAACATGACCTATAAAAATATTATTACGATTTCAACTGTTCAAAATGGCGGTTCCTTTTCAGATAATGACAAGCTTTTAGGAGTCATGCAGGAACATAATCTCTTACACACTTTCAACGTAAGTATAATTCCTAGTGTAGACATGGTATAGTAATAGAATGAAAGAAAAATTGTCTGCTGCTTTATGTACAAAAGTTAACAGAAGCAAGTGCACACTAGTCTTCAACAGTTTCGGCTAAAGAATGTTTCAAAAAAGTAGTTGAAGTATGCATTGGTAAATGTCAGGTTAACCACAATATCTGTCAAAATATTTTCCTTTTTAACTGAAGGTCTTAAGGTGAAGTATACTTAATGTTCTCTTTTTGTTAAACTAGACTTTCGAGGAAATTTCAAGTAGAAAAGCAGTAAAAACGCTAGTTTGTGTAACTCCTATTGATATAGAGCATATCAATATTAACATCTCAAAACCTTCACCTGCACTTCATTGGGGTGACTGGTGAAGGAATTCCAGGAGCTGAGGCGAGATGATGCTGTTTTTCCTCTGGCACTTACATCTTTCGGCTTGTCAGTGAATGGCAAAGGTTTCACTTCTGCTTCAGCGGTCCTTGTCTTATGTAGTGGAATTAATAAATACAATGAACATGATGACTGAAAGAAGATGAGTAGTCAAGAAAGAGAGATCACATGACATAAAGGGTCTCTACACTCAGTACTAGCTGAAAAGAACAAAACACACCTTATAATCCTTTTTTTTTTTTTTTTTCTTTCTTTCAGCATGCCAGTGCTTGTATTCTGATACAGTTCTGGCTGCCAAAAAAATGATCTGAGTGGGATCAAAACTCAAAAGCTCCATGTACCAGCACTTCAGAGATCAGAGTCACAGTCAGTGGGATTTTGCTACCAGCTATTAGGGAAGGTAAAATGGAGAGAAGCAGAGGAGTGAAAGCCGATCTTTCTCACATGGGAATCAATAAGAGATTTGCCACTGACTTCAAAAGAAGTAGCAGCAGAACAAAACATACAGGCAGAGAGAGAACGCTCAGTAGAGTATGCAGAAAGCTGAGGAGCGAAAAGAATAAAGCAGGGTAGAGAAGGGGAGAAAAAAATGGAGAAAATATATAAAAGCAAAAGATTAGAAAATAGAACAATAAATTGAATTCCTTTCAAAAAATCTTGAAAAAATTTCATAGATTCCTAAGTAACTCTATGCTGTTTTATCTCAGAAAAGAGGTTTCTTAAACCTGATCTGATATCTGAAGAATGTTCCTTCAGTAAATTTGTCTTGATTACTTTCTGGTCTGGGCTGTAGATAAGCTGCTCCACAGACTTAAAGATTATTTCACTTCTTTCTCAACACCCTGATGAGCAATCATTTTTAATAATGTATAAAATAAATTCAACAAGTCAAAACCAAGGCACATATCTTCTGCCATTAGAAAATGGTAAGAAAGCACAGTTTCAAAAGCCAATCTCAAAAATAAAGCCTAATAAACAAGTGAAATTATATATGTAGGCATGAGTTTATATAAGTGCATATGTATATATGTATTTATGATTGTTAGTGACCTTGTTTATATTTTTATTAGATTTAAATCTCACACAAATCACTGTACATATGCTGAAGTCAAGTTGTGATCATATTATGATGCAAAGAGAATTTATAGAAATTTCTTGAGCTGTTCTTTCAGTGCTCTTAGGTTGGAGACTTTGCAGCAGGCTTCTGTAAAATTGCTGGGGCTTCCATCTATTAATCTATCTGCTTTTCTAATTTTATTTAAATGTCTTTCAACGTGATTTGTGATGTGAAATAACAGGGAAAACAAATAAAAGGGGATTATCATCTAAATCTCTTCTGAAAAATTAAACTCCCCCAGTTTTTATGATATAACAGAATTCTAAATCTGAGTTTATCATTTAGACTGCACTATATATTCAATGGAGGAGGAAAATTGCCTCCAGAGACAGATTTAGTGCTTCTATTTTGGGATCATGACAGTCTTTTCATTAGACTTTTTTGTTGTTTTTCAAAACCAAATTTTATAAAATCCAATCTAAGATTACATCACTACAAGTGAAGACAATATTTTTGCCTTGAAGAAATATATATAAAAATTAATGATGCATTTTAAAAATATTTATGGAAATTACTGTTATTGACACAGGAATGTGTCACTGATTTTGGATATATATGCTAATGACACATTGAAGCCTTTCTAAATGCATAAGGTTATTTATTTTTGATGAATGGGTTGCATTACTACATGAAAACATGATTAATATTTGTGTATTAGTATTATTTGCTGTTCTTCAACAAAGGAATGTCTGTTTCTGAATCCATAAGTCCTTTGTGCATCACCTAAGCAACCTCAGCATTCAATAAGGAGAGTATTCCCTTAGAAGAAAATATGAATGCATGGTTTTGTTTGTGTGTGTGTATTTTTTCCTTTCCTTTGTGCATTATTTATTATCTGAAAAGTAAGATAAGTTTGCACTGAGGAAACTCATCATAAAGTGTCAATGCACAAGGTAACAAATCAATGGTTGTTTAAATGACTGTGCTTTGCAGATGAAAATATATTTCAGTTTGGAGCCCTAAATTCATTATGCCTCAGTGCGTACTGAGTGAAAAACACTATCATCTCAGTCATTAATGTGTTTATAAAAGGTTGTTGTTGTCAACACCAAAGAGTCAGTTCCTTGCTTGCTATTTTATGTTTTCTTTGATGTATTGTCTGACAGTAAAAGCTAATGCACTCAGCAGCTCTTGAAGACTTTGAATTGATTTTAAACTTTAAGTAAATTTTTAAACAGGAACAAGTTTAACTACATTATTAATTATTATGAATTATTGCAATAGGTCAGTGAGATATTTAGATTAGTTCATTGAAAAAATAAATTTTAAAAAGTCTTCATGCTTCACAGTGTCCAAAAAATGGATTTTAATGATTCAGTTTTTCTACAGGAGTGATCTGCATCTGAATTCTTCAAGCCTTATTGAGTTTTTGTATTTCTTTTATTTTCATTCTCTGAAGATTTCTTCAGAAATATCAAAAAGGAGAAGAAAGAATCCTAAGTATTTTTAAGCTACATTTTTAAAAAACACAGAGACCTAGGTCCATTTCTCAGTAGGTTTTAGAGTGCCATAAACCCACCAAAACTTATTCTTCCTCTCTAGCAATGTAACAAAAGAGAAAAGAAAAAAATTCATCCTCCTCTTTTTTTTTTTTTTTTTTGTGTGATAATAATTTACCCTCCATAGAAAGTATATTACCAAAAGTCATGTTAGCCTTTCCTGAATAAGGAACTATTTTCAAAACAATGTTTAAATAGGAATCAGAATTTCCTAAGAGTAACAAACCTCTTGGATTTTTTTTTTCAGATGTCAGGGTGTTACTCTGTTTCTTGTTTCTGTACTTCTCTTTTTAATTATGTTGTGCACAAATGTACAGAAACTTTGGCAACATTAAGACAAACAAAGTCCTTAAGAGCAGTCACTGTTCTATACATGAGATTATGTTATTTATTATCAACAAATAATAAAACTTATAGTAAGACTGAAAGTAAACTGTAAGTAAGCTGTAAATAATAAGTAAAACTGTTCTGTTTCCTTAGGGTATTGCAGGACACCTCCCAGATTATCTTCCCATCAGACTTCTGTTTCTTGAGGTAGGCATTTAAAGCTCACCAATACTAACATAAAGTTACTCATAAAGTATCTCAAAAGATATTAAAATATTGCATCTTAAAAAAGGATAAGAGGAGACTTCCTTTTCTTCCTTTTTCCTGTGCAGTTCAATCCATAATCCAATGCTGATTAACAAAGGCTGATTAACAGAGTTGAGTCTTTCAAGTACTATAGTAATAAAAAATAATAAAACAATAATTTTTATTACCCTAATTATCCAAAGAATAGCACTACCAGACTATCTTTCTAAGTATTATCTTTTTCTTTCTAGAGGCAAGATGATCAAAGAGATTTTTTTTTCCTAGAAATATATATTCATATGTCCTTATTTTAGGAGAGGACCAAATTTTAGGGGAACACTCATTTTTATTTATTTATTTATTTATTCTTTAGAAGCACTTATGCCCCTCAGCTACCAAAATAATAGTAGTAAACCTATTTCAACTTAGTGGAATTAAATCTGGGGTGGGTGAACTTTGTTACCCATTAGTGAGTAACAATATTTAAGAATGTTTTTCTATAGCTGTTAGATAGACTGCATTAATAACTGTAATTAGAAATATTCACCTAACTGAGTATAGCTTTGCCCCAACAAACTTAAGGTTAGTATAAAGCTTCTCTACAATATAGTTTATGTCTTGATATATTGAGAGGTTTATTTTTATTATTATTTATAATATCACCAATAAGATAGCCTGAAGGCCATAGAACCCTGTTGTCTGATTTTTCTTTCTTTTCCCCCTTCATAAATAACAAATCAGAATAAAGATTGTGATTATCGTGCTAATCTTAGATCTGGCAGCTGAAACAACCTGGTAGGACCAGGACAACCTGTAAGTAAAGAAAGCAATAGTCATTGCCCTTAAACTGACAACATTTTTTTTTCAAAAAAAAAAGAGAGTTTGGCTTAAAATTATGAGAGGGTATGAGAAATTGATATAAGTAGCTCATAGCTGACATCTTAAAAAAAAAAAAAAAAAGCCCATTTTTATTACTTCTTTAATCTAAGTTCATAGAGATTTCCTCTTCAATAAGAATTTTCCTCTTCAATAAGAATTTTGCAGGATAGAGCAGAGTATTTGTTTCAGTTTCCAGTCCTGACAACTGCAGGTAGGAATCATACTAGGTGAAGAGAACTGGTAGGGCCAGCTAGGAGGTGGGGGGAAAATACAAGAATACAACAACAAGTGCCACATCTCAAGTGTTGGCCGGGAGCGGCAAAAGAGTTGTCATGATGGTGTTCCCCATGTAAGGAGAGATGATGGGATCAGGATGCCCAGGCTGAGTGTGTTTGGCCAAAGAACCTAATATTATAGGATTATAAGCAAGTAGAGGAGAACAGGACTTTGCTTAGTTGGTCAGGGGAAAAATAAAAAAAATCCAGTCTTATATGAGGACTCTTTGAAACACAGGCTACATTTTAGCATCCTCTAAATGAAAATTCTGCTGACTTCAATGAAAAACAGGGAAGGAGACAAAATTGTTAGAAATGCAGTGGTAACTTGTCTTCTCCACAGACATGTCATCAATGTTTGAATCATTGCAGAGGGATATGCCCTATTTGTAAAGCTATGGGGTAGGATAGGGGATAGAACCTCAACTAGCTAAGAGTGCACATCCTCTGTCTTTTTGTCTTTTTCAGAGCATTCTTTCACTTAGCATAACCTCATGAGTTACTGGAGGAAACTGTGAATTGTGCTGTCATAGCTATAACAGGCGAAGATAGAGGGAACAGGACTAACAAGGGCTAGAAAGTTTTCCTAGTCCTGGCAGTTAATTTGCATCTGACATATAGTAAGAACAGTAAGTAAGTAAGAATAGTAAGTAATAATAACAGGATTCAGTCTCCTGCTGAGGAGGTGATAAGTTTTAGAAGGAGAGTCTCGTATCTACAAAGAGATTTCCCTGTCACCATGCAGAGGCTTTTGTCAGCTGCAGGAGCATCCACATGAGCAGAGTTCTCTCTTTGCCTTTCTAGCATGTAATACCACACAATGTAATGGCCAGTCCAGTCAGTTATAAGAGCACCCTACAGCATCCTACAGAGGACTTCAGAGGAGGCTACAGAACACTAGTTTGTTTGCACATGGTTTAAATAACAGCTGGAATTGCAACCCATATGTAAAGAGGCACTCTCAACTGAACTGTACAAATAAAGACTTTAAGATACCCACTGATGGAATGAGTAGTGATTCAAACTGAAGTGGCTAAGGAATTATGATAAGAGTAGTTGGCCCAAGTGTGTGGAAATGTTAGAAAATACCAGGGAAAAAAATAAAGCAGGAAAAAGAATGCAAACCTTATGGCAATGATGGAGAGGGTACTAAAACAAACCCACTTCAAATTTTAGTGTTTCATGTTGTAAGACTCTGGTCACGTTGTAAGTAATTCTCAATGCATAGACTGTGCCAATGAAGGCTATGTCAGACTGTGCTGAGATAACATTAACCTCTGCCAGATGATAAAGGAATATTTTATTAATTCTTAGCAAAGGAACTGTACTGAGATGAGGAGTGGGTGAGGGGTGGTAACTTTTAAAATTACCATACTAGAGATTCTTTGGTGCTATCCTCAGTAGTTTAGGATGAAGCAAATTGTGAATATTTTTCTAAGGACTAAAAAAAATATTGCCTGTTTTTCGTCTGCCATACTGATAATTAAGTTCTCAAATCATCAACTGGTTCATGCTGGTGACTGTAATGCAATCCCAGCAGCACAAATCAAAAGCAGCATTAGACTGGAGAAATAAGACAGTGCAAATAATACACTATAAATCCATTTTGAGGCAGTATACAAAAACAAACTATTGATGAACAGCTCTCACAAGCTGAAAGAATTTGTGGCAGGTGATAAACAACGAAACCACCCCTTCTGACCAGCAGAACAGAGCAAAGCCTGGATTTGATTGTGCTGAAATACCAGGCTGTCCTCCACATGCGACAGGAGGGAGAATAGTCAACATAGAGTTTTGTAGAATATAAGGACATTTCAATGAGATTAATATCTAGAGGGCAAGCTAAATTTAGAAATATACCTCTATATGCAGCTGTGAGAGTCATTGAAGATGGAAAAAAAGAGCTTGCCCAGAAAAGACTGAATATATGAATACATCCCTTGAAACACAGAGTGGACGAACAGCCAAATAATTGTGAGAAAATCTTCCAGTAATGGGAGTATCTGCATCTTTGACTTGCATTTGATATTTGTTGATCAAAAGCCATTTAACAGGCATTGTATAGTTAATTGTAATAAATATTATTAAAGAAGACAAATTAAGGTAAACTTTATGTGGACACACACTGACGCTTTCCTTGCAAGTTAATCCAAAGCACTGATGAAAAAGGAAATGAGAAACTTGTTCAGCCCAGGATGTTCATATATGGAAAAGAGGATTTAACAGTTTTATAAGAATGTTTATATAGACTTACAAATTAAATTCATCTCTTATATTTCCATCAGATTAAACTAACAAACACCTAGCTATCATATTGTTAATATGGTATGCATTTATACAGCAATATTTATACAGGTTGGTCTGCATCATGCCTGATTTTTCCTGTTTCTCAAAGAATCATGACTAGATCTATGCCCCAATCCATTTAAGAAAAGTAACATTGTAAATACATCAACAATTCCAGAGAAGCAGGGTCTTTTTCTGACTTCAGAGTGTTTTTATATAAGAGGATAAAACAAAGGCATGATGAGAGATTTCAAAGCATGCTGCTTTCCAGCTCTTTTATTCATGCTTTTTCATTGAAACAGAAACTATAAATGTAAGTTTCAAGTATTAATGGTATTTCTTTTTAAAAAAAGTATGATTTAGGTTTAGCTGAGAGGTTTGACAGTTTTAATCATTTTGCATCAAAAGTGCTTGATTTCTGTTGTATGTTAATGGAAAAAAAAAGGTCGTACTGCTATAGAAAATAATTATAGACACTAAAATACAAAAGTGAAAAATAGTATTTTTAAGCTGAACGCACTAAAAATATTTTATGGCTTTAATACTCAACCTGAGGAAAGCAACCAAAATACTTGCTCTGTTACGGTACTTGAATCAGTGATGGAGCAGGAAAAGCTGCTCAGAATAAATTTTTTGTAGACATCGAGGAATTACATGGTAGAAAAATAATTCTACAGTCATTTTTAGAGTTGAAAAGTCACACTGCCTTGGACACATTAAATGAGATAATGCAATCAGCTCTCTTCCTGGCCAGGTTGTTCAGATTATATGGTTGCAGTAGGTGATATCCAAAGGTTTTGAAGTTACAGTTTTGTTCAGATAAGAACTAAGAATAATCCTCTAAGTCACCAAAATATGTCAGGAAATATTGCAACAGCAGGCTCCCAAAATTTTGTTGCAGGCAGGCTAGGAATAGCTCTAAGACAGACACTCTCACTGCAATTTCAACGTTTCAGTTTCCAACAGTCAGCACATGGATAAAAAAAAGTTAGACAGCTCAAAAAACAAAAACAAACAAGCAGCAACAACAAAAAAAGCCAACAACAAGCCAACTAAAAATAATAAAATAAGAAAAGGTTGAAAATCTATTTCAGAGATAAAGATTATTAGTCAAATAAGTTAACTATTTCCTAAGGGATATTATAAATCGTTCAGCATTGAAATCTGCAAGGACCCAGAGAACTATAGAGCCATCAGCTTCACCTTGGCCCCTAGAAAGATGATGCAGCAGCTAATCCTGGACACCATTTCCAAACATATGATGGATAAGGAGGTGATCAGGAATAGTCAGAATGGTTACGCATCATGCTTAAAAAACACGATTGCCTTCTGTGGATGATTGGCTAGGTATAAGAAGAAAGAGTAGTAGATCTTGTCTATCGTGACTTCAGGAAGGCTTTTGAGACTGTCTCCCATATGTTATGATCCTCATAAGCCACCTCAGGACATGTGAGTTAGATGAGTGGGCAGTGTGGTAGATTGAGAACAACCTGAATGGCAGAGCTCAGAGGGTTGTGCTCAGTGGTGCAAACTCTTAGTCAGTAGTATACCCCAGGGATCAATATGGGGTTCAACTTATTCACCAGTGACCTGACAGGATGGAGTGCACCCTCAGCAAGTTCAAAAAAGTAAAGCCACATCAATAAAGAAAGCATATCAATTTTTACATGCAAATATAGATTACAGCATAAAATACATACTGGAATATATAAAAATGTAAACTGCAATAGGTAAAGAAAATAATTCCCTTCTGTATCCACTTCCTCCCTAAAAAAAAGTCAGACTTGAAGAAAGAACTCTTAACATAAACTGTGTGGAAAACAGAGATTCCCAAGTATGGGAATTTTTTTTTTTTTCACACTTATTCACAGAATCACAGAACAGTTAAGGTTGGTAGGGACCTCTAGAGATCATCCAGTCCAACGTCCCTGCTCAAGCAGGGACACCTACAGCACGTGGCACAGGGTGGCATCCAGGTGGGTTTAGAAGATCTCCGGAGAAGGAGACTCCACAACCATTTTGGGCAGCCTGTTCCAGGACTCTCTCACCCTCACACTAAAGAAGTTCTTCCTCATATGGAGAATAAACTTCCTGTGTTTCAACTTCCACCCGTTACCCCTTGCCTGTCCCTGGCCACCACCAGGAAGAGTTTGGCCCCATCCTCCCTACCTTCACCCCTAAGGCATTTGTACATGTTGATCAGATCCCCTCTCAATCTTCTCTTCTCTAGGCTAAACAGGCCCAGTTCACCTAGCCTTCCTCATATGATAGATGCTCCAGTCCTTTAATCATCTTTGTCACACTACACTGGACCCTCTCTAAAAGCTCAATGTCCTTGTACCAGGGAGCCCAGAACTGCCCCTCCAGATGTGGCCTCACCAGAGCTTAGTAGAGGGGCAGGATTCCCTCCCTCGACCTAGAGGCAACACTCCTCCTGATGCAGGCCAGGATCCCATTGGCCTGGTGAGGGTGACTTAAGGAAAATTTTTTTAACAGTGAGGGTGACAGAGCACTGGAACAGGCTGCCCAGAGAGGTTGTGGAGTCTCCTTCTCTGGAGACCTTCCAAATCCGCTTGGATGCAGTCCTGTGCCGCGTGCTCTACGTGACCCTGCGTGTGCTGGGGGGGTTGGACTAGATGACCTCTAGAGGTCCCTTCCAACCTTAAGCATTCTATGATTCTATGATTCTTGGCCACGAGGGTACAATGCTGACTCATGGTTAACTTGCTGTCAACCAGGACTCCCAAATCCCTCTCTGCAGAGCTGCTTTCCAGCAGGTCAACCTATAATCTGCACTGGTGTCTGGGATTATTCCTCCCCAGGTGCAGGACCCTGCACTTGTCCTTGTTGAACCGAATGAGGTTCCTCTCTGGCCAACTCTCCATTCTGTCTAGGTCTCTCTGAATGACAGCACAGCCCTCAGGAGTGTTGGCCACTCCACCCGGTTTTGTATCATCAGCAAACTTGCTGAAGATGCACTCTGTCCTCATCCAAGTGATTGATGAACAAGTTGAAGAGCAGCAGGCACAGTACTGACCCTTGTAGCACACCACTGGCCACAGGCCTCTAACCAGACTCGGCCCCATTTATCACCACCCTCTGGGTTCTGCCATTCAGCCAGTCCTCAATCCACCTCACTGTCCACTCATCCACTCTATACTTCCTGACCTTCCCTATGAGGATGCTATGGGAGACCGTGTCAAAAGCCTTACCAAAGCTAAGGTATACAACTTCCACTGCTCTCCCACCATCTATCCAGCTGGTCACCTCATCATAGAAGGCTATCATGTTCATCAAACATGACTTTCCCTTGGTGAATCCATGTTGACTACTCCTGATCACTTTCTTGTCCTTGACATGCCTAGAGATGGTCTCTAGGATGAGCTGCTCCATCACCTTTCCAAGGATGGAGGTGAAGCTGACCAGCCTATAGTTTCCTGGGTCCTCTCTCTTGCCCTTTTTGAAGATTGGAGTGACGCTGGCCTTCTTCCAGTCCTCGGGCACTTCCCCCTGCCTCCATGTCCTCTTGAAGATCATGGAGAGTGGCTGAGCAATAACCCCCACCAGTTCTCTCTGTGCTGTTGGGTGCATCTCATCTGGGCCCATAGACTTAGGGGTCAATCCTCCCTAACCCAATCCTCCTTGATCAGTGGAAAGTGTTCCTCTCTCCTGGTTCTCTCTCTTGTCTCTGGGCTCTGTAGTTCATGGGGACTAGCCTTAGTGGTAAAGACAGAAGCAATGGCGGCATTTAGTAACTCTGCCTTCTCTGCATCCTCCGTCATGCAGGCACCCTCCCCATTCAGCAGTGGACTAACAGTTTTCCTAGTCTTCCTCTTGCTGCTGATGTATTTGCAGAAGCCCTTCCTGTTGCCCCTGACATCTCTTGCTAACTGTAATTCCAAACAGGTCTTGGCCTTCTCATTGCATCCCTGCATTCTCTGACAATGTTCCTATATTCTTCCCAAATGGCCTGGCCCTTCTTCCACATGTTATGTACATGCTCTTTTTCTCATTAAGTTTACCCAACAGCTCCTTGCCTATCCACACAGGTCTCCTGCCCTGCTTGCTCGATTTCTTTCTTATAGGAATGCACTGATCCTGAGCTTGGCAAAAGTGGTGTTTGAATATTAGCCAACTCTGCTGGACCCCTTTTCCTTTTAGGACCCTTGCCCAGAGGATTACTCCAAGGAACTCCCTGAAGAGGTCAAAGTTAGCTCTCTTAAAGTACAGGATTGCAAACCTACTTCTTGTCCAGCTTTTTCCTCGCAGGATCGTGAACTCCAGCATCTCGTGGTCACTGCAGCCAAGACTGCCCCCAGTCTTCACATTTACCACTAGACCATACCTGTGTGTTAATATTAGGTCTAGCAGCGCCCCGCCCCTTGTTGACTCATCAACCACCTGCATCAAGAAGCTATCTGCAATGTTCTGCAGGAACCTCCAGGACTGTCTGTTCCTAGCTGTATGATTATCCCAGCAGACACCAGAGTGGTTGAAGTCCCCCATAAGGCCGAGGCCTGGGATCCTGAGGCTTCTTGCAGCTGCCTGTAGAAGTCCTCATCCACGTGCTCTCCTGTGTCAGGAGGCCTGCAGTAAAGTCCCACAACCGTGTCGCCCCGGTTGTCCTGCCCTTAAATCTTCTCCCACAGGCTCCGCCACCTCGTATTCCTGGCCTGTCCTTCCTGAAAAGCCTAAAGCCATTCATGGCCACGTTTCAGTCATGAGAGCTGTCCCACCATGTCTTGGTAACTGCGATGAGATTGTGGCCCTTCAATCGCACACGCATCTCCAGTTCCCCTTGTTTATTCCCCATGCTGTGTATATTTACATAGAGGCATTTGAGTTTGGCTGCCAGTGTGCCTCTCATTCTAGCTGTTGCTGTTTTTTTTTTCTTTGTTTCCATTTAGACCTTGCAAGACTCAGCAAGACTCAGCAACTCTTGTATGAATTGTGTTCTGAACCTGAACCTCTCTATGCTAAGTTGGTATCTCCTTTCATAAATGCAAAAAAAAAAAAAAAAAAAAAAATTTCTGTCTATAAGAAAGGGAGAACAGAAGAATGAGACTGAGAGAGAAGGAGCAAGGAAAGGAGGGAGAAAGAAAGAGGGAGGGAGGGAGGAAGGAGAAAGGAGGGAAGGAAGGAAGAAAGGAAGAAAGGAAGGAAGGAACGAAGGAACGAAGGAAGATAGGGAGTGATGAAGGGAAGGAAAGAGGCAAAGAGGGAAGGAAGGGCAGTAGAAAAAATGATTTCTGAGTAATGCATGGTGACAGGAGAAAAGCTAAAAGGGAGGATGTGTTGAAGAAAGGAGGAACTGAAAGTCCTCAAAAAAATATAATGAGTTTTTATATAGAAAATATAAAGAGCTCTCTGAAGAGAAAATCTGGTAATATTGGGAGATTCATTTAGCTCATTATGAGAGACAGCATCATGACCGGATTCTGAAGATGCCTGTAGACTCAGCACTGGATTTGGAATTAGTTTACTGATAATTAACCCTTGACAAGGAGCATCAATGGCCAAAAAATAAAAACAAAAACAGTACTAAAACTTTTGTTACATATGCCTTATGGTGTATACATGAAACAGAATCCAAAAATATGTATGGAATGAGGGCTTAAGCAGAGAACTACAGCCTAATGATGGAGTGCTATCTAGAACCACTACCATCTTACAGTCATAAAAAGCAGTTTCATGTTTTAACATTGCCTACTAAAAGTGTTATTATTACATTAAGTTGCTTAAGAAAGACAACCGCTTTTAAGAGACTTAATTTGAAATGATTATTTTTACTATACAGTATTGCATGCAGTATGAAATACTGATCTCATCAACAGAGAATGAAATGTTGGGTTTTGTTTTGACTGGTCGCTAAATAATTCAGAGGGGAAATTGCTGGAACAGAATATGCTTCAGCTTGCAAGTGGGTGTGATGAAGGTTTCATTCCATCTCTCTTTTGTGCAGGTGAGTATGTAAAGATGACGAGTTTCAGATCTGTAAGTGTTTTGGTAATCTGAGAAAAGTTACTTGTATAATAGATGATCATTTTTCCTATAAGGAAATTATCACAAGCTGATTTAAATTTTCTCCTTGGACACTGTCATGTAGAGCTCATACTAAAGTCAAGGAACATTGTATGGTGCAGGAATGAGGTAGTATAAGCTTGTTCTGCTTAAACAAGATATATATGTATAGGTCCTATCAAATTTAAGGAAGTATTTTGCACTATAAAATAGGGAGATAGTAATTTTATAATTTTATTTTTTATAGTAAATTTATAGTAATTTTATAATAATACACTGTAAGAAGGAAGAAGTGAATGCATTAGTGAATTTAAAAAATGGAAATATGTATAGTGGTGCAAAGCAAATAGTAGCAATAATCACTTTTATTTAATTATTCTTACCCATCTGACATTGCTATTCCATTTGAATAAAATTGAAGGAATATATCTTTGCTATCCAAATTTCAAGAACTATTAAATACCAAGGGATACTTCCTGAATAAAAGATTGTTGGAGACTGTAAAAATACTCTGTGAAAGTCTTACTAAATCTTTCTTCACAATTTTATAAACTTTCTTCAGCATATAAAGATACTGGGCAAATAAGTTGTTGCTTTGATATAAATCTTCTAGTATACTTTGGCCTTTTCTCTGAAAAAGATGGGGTATCCCAGAATTCTGACTTAGAATTTAGGTTAGATGTTGATATAAACACTCCCCCAAGGTCCCCTTATCTTTTCTAAATGTATAGCTGGAAAAAAAAAAAAAACGTAGTTGATGCAATATGCAAAAGATCACTGGCAACGTTGGGAGCAGAAAATAATTTTTACTCATTGTAATGTAATCTGCAGTAACATCAGTGCAGTTTCTACTCTCATATAATAATACTAACAAGTTTTATTTACTACATTAACATGTACAAATCCAAGATGTAATAATATTTGCATATACAAAGCTTTTTAGCAATACATAAAAGCCCATTTAATTAGTCACTAAATTACCATCAGAAGACTCAAATAATTATCAGTTTTATGATGTTCCTGGGGAAAATTCTCATCTGATGTAATCAGCTGGATTCCATTGACTTCGCTGGAGTTAACGCTAATTGACACCTGAGAGATTTTCAGGTGTCAGGTGATAAAATTAAGGTGATAATATCTCCTTAATTTTAAGCAAATTAATAATCCTTTTGACTTTGTTGTGGTGTGTCCCTATAGGACTTAGGTTGTTGTTCATATGGATATTACTGTATTCTTGTACTCTGGAATCCAGAAACGTGGACTTTGTCACTTATTGCATGAAAAGAGTTAAAATCTCTATAAATTCTTCAGATACTTAAATTTGCAATTTTCTCTTACCAAAATTAGGTATTTAAGTAACTCTACTGGCTAATTCTATTTGTTTCTTGGACTTCATAACAATTTATAATTTTTTGTAACATATGTGATGATAAAAGTGAATTCAGAATAAAATTCATATTTGATTAGAGTGGCTAGCAGCAAGTTCTTAGGAAAAAGAAATAATGATCTTTCTAGAAATTACAGGTTGGATTCTATCTCTCTGGCTTTTTTTTTTTTTTTTTCCCGCTCTTATCTGATTGTGAATATATATTTATGCTTCTCTTAGTAAAGAACAAAAGCTATATATCAATAATATTTACACGACATTTACCTCAAGAAATGAACCTATAGAGTAAATACCATAACATCAGGGAAAGTAATGCATAGACTGACCTATGTACACCTGCATTTTTTCCAGCTTCTACAAGCTACCCGTCTAATTATAAATCCTTTTGAATCTTCTGGTTTAAGAAGCAGAGATGTCACTTAAGCTTTGAATTAAGAAGTTTCTTTTCACTTATTTATCCTCTTTTTCCTCTGTTACTGTGTCCTCATCCTGATACAAAGTCTGGGAAATTCAATGGCAAGGCCCCAGCTAGCATCCTATAGCTTTGGCTGAGCCATGTCCACCCTGCTCTTGTCTCCAGCCTAGCTGTCTGCTGGGATTTAGCTGTACTTTCTAGGAATGCTTGTTGCCTTTCTAATCTTCTTAAAAGAGTAACATTTCCATTATTAACAGCATCTACAAGTGCTGCTTTTAAAATATGTTTAAGGGATTAAGAATCCTTAATTGTGCAGTTATTAATTTAAATTTTTAGAAAGCAGATTCTATTTCTTTCTTTCTTCTTTTATTTAATGATCATTAAATGCATGGCTGTTGGTCTAAGACTAGAGGTTCCTTTATTTCTTCCTAAACTTAAATGATGGCTCTTGGTTGCTGAGGTTTATACAAAAGACTGTCTGAACCTGCAAGAATTAAATTATTATCAGGAACAGCAAGACAGTTTTTCAGTGTTTAAATTTGTGGTTCACGAAACAGTCTCACATCACTTTTTGAAGCTTAGCTGTGAACTTCCCCAGTAATTATTGTCTTAATTTACTAAGTTTGTTCCATGTACTTAAATGTCTGGAGTCATGCTTCACTGCAGTGAAGTATGATAATTATGAGCCAAGATAAGGTTACAGTCATGAAGATGACAAACAGGATGCCCCCATCCCCAAATCAGTAAAATAAGGGTGAAGATAATAAGATAAGGAAAGTTACATAACAGCGTAACCAGTGTAGTACAGAATTCTAGTCACCCAGCTGTATGAACATCTATTCAAGCTGGAACAAGTGCCAAGAATAACTACTAAGATTATCAGGAGAAAAAAAAATTACGACCTAAGAGGAAACTTAAAGATAGTGCCTTACTTAATCTAGCAAAAGAAAGATTAGGAAGATATGTTATTGCCAGTCAAACAAATTCTTGGGATAAATTCCCTAAGATACAGAGTGACTTATAAAACCAAAACCAACCAAAAAAGTAGACACAGGAATAAATAGCTGTCAGATAGTGGTAGCGTAGTAATAAATTAGAATGATTCAGACCTTTAAAAAATTTAAAACAGTCTTTCAGCAAAGTTAGTATGGCTGGTAGATTATAAAAGGGAATATATACCAAAATTATCTACTCTGTAGCAAAAGACAGGCTTCCATCCCTCTAGCGTGAAATTTCTGTGTTTTGGTTTGATGAGCTTTAGAGAATAAAACACAGTATTTCTAAGACACTCTGCCTGGATTTAGGATGTAATCAGTTCTTCCTTGTGATAAGCTTCCTAGCCTGACATTATTCAAGGCTTTTTAATATGGATAACCACAGTGTGAATGAAGGATGTAGCATTTGTAGAGGAAAATCTAGAAATTTTAGAGCCTCAGTTGCAGTGGGAATTCTCAGGTTTTCCTGGTTTCCTCCTACGAGCTTAATTCAGAAATCTGAGGTATGGTAGATATCCTATTTAATCCCAGGGCTCTGAACAATTATGGTAGGAATGCTGTCTGTCGATGAAAAATCTCTACATATATATATACATGTATAGGCATTCTGGAAAGCAAATAAAGGTCACTATTTATGGTCACTGCTGAAAATGTTCTAGGTTTAAATGCATATTTATTTCTAACAAGATAGATGAAAAGCCACCTATGACAGAATGGCTTAGTTTTTATGAATAGCTTGAAGTTTGGCAATAAAGTGAAAATAATCTAATACTCAGATGACCTAAATATTTGCAAATGTGACATGTTTCAGGCCTAATACTATGCCTATAAGTCAAAAAAACCTTACTGTGAAAAAGGTTGCAGTATTACATTTTCTTTATTAATATCTTTTTAATGAGGAGATATGATTTTAAGTATCAAAGCATGCTTATGCACTACAAATCATACTCATTAAATATATGCAGAGATTTATGAGAGAAAATTAAAGCAAAGTGATTTTTAATGTGACACAATTATATTTGCTAGGTAAGAGGAATTCCTAACATTTCCATAAAATGAACATAAAATGAATTCATGAAGTGCATATGCATATATTTTAAATGTTTGTTTAGGATAATGCATAAGTTTTTTTTTTTTTTTTTTTCCTGTATTATTTGTCAGAAAAACAGAAGTTTGGAATAATGTTACACTAATTTTCTTCAATATAAATTCCCAGTAATGTTAATAAAAAAGATAAAGTTGGAGATCAATGTATGAACTTTGAAACTAGAAGTCCATAAATGGATCTCATTTACAATTCACTACACCAGGTTGTTTCTGTATCTCTGCATACATAAGACTAAGTGTAATTACTACTTTCTAAGACATAGAAAATAAATAACAGAAACATTTCCCCATGCCAGAATATACATTGTTCACTATTCTAATTAGTTCACCAAGTGTATCTGGTTTATTTTTTAAGCGGACCTCAATACATTATGGATGACAATGCTAGATAAATATTTTTGTTAAGAAAATAGAAGAAAATGCCTTGGGATTTAGCTGCATTGTTCATAAACCTGAATATGGGTTGTTATTTTTTTATCTGTTTGTTTTTTAATCTGCAGTGTTACATATTTATGCATATTCTAAAAGCACAAGCAAATGCAGTTGAAAAATTCAACATACAAGATGCTCTCTTTGTTCCTTTTTGCAGTTTTCAGATAACTTGTAGAATCTGTTCCATTTTCTGTCAATTACTCAGTCCTTTGCCATCATGAAAAATTAATGCTGATGACATGATAAGGAACTCACTTTGTCTTTCTTGTTGCCATAATCCTTTTAAGAATATTGGGATAGATGAAATCTCTTAGAACTTCATTGATAGAAGCTGCTTTTTGCTCAGCACAAGGTGGTTCAATCAATTATTTATAACCTTTGTTCATACACTTCCACCTAACTTGTGCCACTGTAGAAGTTTATATGTCTTATTAAACAGAAAGGAGTCTTGATGGAGATAATGAACTCTTGTTTTGTTTTTAAATTTTGATAAAGTATAATTACATTTACATCTTTCAGGCTGTGTTTCTTTGTAGTGAGATTTTGTTGTTGTTGTTGTTGCTTTTGGTTACTTAGAGCTGATTTCTCTAATGTAGATACTGTTTCTAACAATGCTACATATTGTAAATCAACATTTCCCTTACAGTACTTATTTAACAACTCGTGCATATTTTTTACTTGTGCTTCTTAGCACAACCCTTTGCCCTTTGCAACCCTTGCCTCCTGTCTATTGATGAGTTTCTTGGATAGAGACTAGTAACTGAAGGCAAAGCCTTAGATGTAGTCTCACAAAGTACTGAGGAGAGAGGAATAATCACTCCCTCTACCTCCTGGTCTGCTCCTGTTAGCACAGAGGACTCTTGGTCTTGTTTGCTGCCAGGGCACACTGTTGGCTCATGCCCAGCTCAGCACCCACCAGCAATTCTGGGTTGTCCTCAGCAGATCTACTCTCCAGCCAGCCAGGCCCAAGCCTGTGTCACTGCAGGGAGATCTTCCCTCTCATGGTTAGGACTTAGGAATTGTCCTGGTTGAGTTCTGTAAGGTTCCGGGTGGCCCCTCCAGCCTGTCCAGGTCCCTCTGGATAACAGCTCTTCTTTAAAGTATATCAGCTGGTTCCCCCAGTTTGGAGTCATCCACAAACTTGATGCTAGTGCACTCCATCATCTCTCTCAGATTATTGGTGAAGATATTAAACAGGACAAGTCCCTGTATAAACCCTTGAGATGCTACACTTGACATAGGCCTTCAGGTAGTACATTGAAACCCATGACATTTTTGAGTCCAATTCCCCAAACTCTTTTTTTTTTTTTTTTTTACCCATCCCATCATCCTCCCATCCACACTGCAACATCCTGATTTGGATACAAGAGCTGAGTGTTAAGACTGTAATATGAACAGAGTGAGATTACGAAGTTTTCAGTCAGTGACTGAGTGGCCCTGTCAACACCTTTGAAATGAAATTCTTTTGTACTTGACAAATTATTTGTTTGATTAGAGAATAGAGTATAAAACTGTTATACTAATGTCATCCAATTAAAAAGTGTGCATAGTTAACAGGGCTCTAATATGTTTTTTACCTTAGAAATGGTCCATTGATTTCCACAGCAGTAAAGGTAAGGCACATCTATAAGTGCAAAATTATGGTTTTGTTAAGGTAGGTTTTTATGCAGGCTCTTAAAATGGGAATATTTCTGTGATGAGATTGTTCATGCCTCTGAGAGTCTTCAAGATACTGAACAGTTTGGCCCAGCTCCAACAAACTACTTAAATCACATAATTTTCTATTCCTTTCAGTCTGACTACCTGCATACATAAATTTAAGTATGTACTTTAGTGCTTGCTAGATCTTGGATCAAACTATGAAGTACCATTCAGGATTGATCCTGAATTAAGCTTACTAAAGAAAAAAAGGCTATGATCTTTGGCTATAAAATGTTGACTTAAGCAAAGTGCTTTCTCAGTAGAAGACATGAAACAGGTAAATCAGTAAAAAAAAAATGCAGTGCCACAGATTCCAAGAACAACATTACACTTAATTACAAAATTAACATCGTCTTACTTATGATAATTTAGTCAGTGAGGAAATACAATTCCAAAAGTTCTAATTCCCCCAGTTTCATCAATATTATTACTTTAGTTTCTTCTTTCCATGAAAAGTTTCCTAGATATCACTCTAAAAGACATCAAGAATACTATGCTAAAGATTATTCTGTTGGAAAGGTACACTGTTTGGTACAACCCTTTTTTGACATATATGTGCATTTACTTAATAAAATGCTAAAGCAGAACAATAACTACACTTTTCCTCATTAACAAAAATATCGATTAAAATCAAAATATACAAACTAAAAGTTATTTTGCTACCTGTTGCTTTGCTTGCTAGAAGCTGTTTATCACAGCAAAATTTTTGCAAATAAGGGGCACCTGCTAGGAGCTGTGAGGCCAGCACTTCCTAAGAAGTAATTATTAGGGAGTATAGTTAGATGAAAAGAAAATAATGAAGAAATCTGCAAATCTTTTTCTTTTTGAAAAAAAAAAAAAAAAACAGGCAGTATGGAAGAGAGAGAAAAGATGTTGACATTAAATTTGTAGTCATATTATGCCACAGATGTTTCTCATTAAAAATGGTGGGCAATTTAGAAAAATTACATATGCATAGTATGTATATCTATTTTAAACTTTTAAGACTTTTAAAGGATTCCTTTTTTAGTAATTTAAATAAAAACATTTCAAATATCAAAGCATACAATTTTCCTCGATTTCTTTAAATACAATTTTATCAAAAAAACCCAAATAATTAATAGAATGGAAGTTAATAGCAGAAATGGAAGTTTTCAATAGAAGACTGTATCCAAGTGCTATGAGTAAAATACTAACAGAAAATCTGTTTATATTGCCTTCAAATAAGATGAATTCTAGAAGAAGCCCCTGAATTCTCCACACAATCTAAGCAGAACTGTGATGAAAAAGTAGAAAAAGAATCTAATAAAGCAGGAAATTTCATTAAATCCTGTTAATTTTGTTTGTTCCCCAAATCAGAAATTATCAAATATTACCAAGAAGTGACAAAGTCAAAATATCCTTCCTCTTGTTTCAGCCTTAAAGAAAAGTATTGGAACAGCCACTTCAGGACAATTGCTTTGTTATCCCAGATAGTGTTCCAGACTCTATCTCATGTCAAAGAAAACTGGAAGAGGCATTCAGCAGACATCACAGTATTTAAGATACAGAAATAGTTCATACAGTTCAAAAAAGGTTTCTGTCGCCATTTGTCACTTACTTCAAACTTAAATGATTTCGAAGTTTCAAATTGATGTTTTCAAGTAGAAATAAATATTTCCTAGGCCGATCAGACCAACGTACTCTGCTACATTTGAATTCCAGACCTGATTCTTAAATGTCTATAATATGATTACTTTCATTCATCTTCCTGATGCATTTGGCTTCAAAGGGAATAGACATGAAAGTAAAATTAGTCAAGTGCAATATTTGCAGAATTGGGCCCTTAGAGAACAAGTTATTCAGACTGGAGGCATATAGAAGACAAAAGAGACAATAATGTAAATGATATGTTTTTTTCTAGGTGGCATATTTTGAAAAAAATGAAACTATGAATTCTTTCTCTTGGTCTAAAGGGTATTCAGAGGTAAACTGCATATGCTGAAACTCTTCCTACGTTTCACAAAATACTCCAGTTGTTAAAAAAAAAGTTGATAATGGGAGCTGCTTCTGAGAGGACTATTTATGTACATAAACTGATTGTGTTTCAACAGAAGAGAGTAACGACTCACTTGTTTCCAATATTTTGATGAATAGAAGATGACTAGAAAGTGACAAATGCAGTCGTTTTTGTCAATGTAGGGAATTAATCATATTTTTCTATAATTGGTTATGCAGCTTCTCTTGCCTCAAAGAAAGAAGAAAAAAATGCCTTCCTCTCCCAGCTCTTGAGGAACTAGGCCTTTTGCTTTCTTTGCTCTTATACCAAGTTTTCACACCGAATGTTAGTATACTCCCCAAAAATATATATAAAATATATTAAATATATCTATTTAAAGATATAGACAACCAAAAAGGTTGATCTAAACATTTTTTTTCTTCCATTTCACTTAAAAAAATGGAAATTTGCTTAAAAATGGGTATTTGTTATTAAGTGGCCCTATGTCTTACATGGTTTCAGGTTATGTAGATCTTCTTTTTACACACAGTGCTTTCTTTATTTGAGTAGTTTAACTTGACCAACAACCTGATTAAACATTTTATCGACTCTTACCATGTGAAACACTTTTGTCTCAGGTTTCATGAGGTAACCATCAGGGGGCAATAGAAGAGCACAGAGCTCCCCAGTTCACCCTGCCCAGAACTGCAGCACGTCACCTGTGCTGTCATCAGCTTCTTAGATCCCCTTTATTGTCTGATGGTTGAAACTAAAAATCAATCTTGTAGGCATTGATGGTATGCAAAGATTCCTGAAGGTAAGTTTGCAGAGACAGTCAAATGCCTACTTTAGGTTCTTAACCTTACAGTAAAACTAAAGGCATCTAGAAGTAGTAGGCAGAACGACATAAGCTAATAACTAGCACCAAACAACTAGAATAAAACTAAAACTAGTTTTCCACTTTAAATTTCCACTCTTTTGTGGATAAAAATATGTTAGACAGAAAGCGTGTTCTGAATTAGACCCTCTCTTTCTCATTTTTACCAAAGAAAATTATTTTTACCTTTTATGTCTTAAATATCCTATTCCAACCCTTAAAACTGAGGATTTTAGTTCCCTCTGTTTTAATTCCAAAATTATGTCCAGAGATTCTCTAATCAGAATTTCGATACACACAGGCAGCGCTCTTGATTTTTTGAAATCTAGAGTAATGTAATAGAGAGCAGGATTAGTCCACAAAATGGTCTATTTACTTGAACTGATGCTTAGTATTATTGTCTTCACCCAGAATCAATTATTTGTGTTATGGATGCAATTTTGACTCCCTTGATTAGGAAACATTTCACATTTCCCTTAAAATACAAATAATTTAAAATACAGCCACAAAGCAATGAAAGACATGAAATGAGAAATAGAAGATACATGCGGGCAATACCCTAAGAACTGATATTCACATATGTATTTTGTTGCTGACATTTTTGTTCGTGTTTTAAATGTAATAACTCCTGTTAAAATATCATAGAAAACATTCTTCTTAGATATATTATTTTGAAAGGAAGTACTTGTGAGCTTTAAGGGGTTAAATAAAAATAAAATTGTAAGCAGAAAAAATCCTCAGATTTTATCTGAATCAATTACATGCAAATGTGAATTGCTTTGCTGAAATAAATATCCAATAGTTGCTATCATGTTTTCTGAATACCTGTAGAAATCCAGCTTGATTTGGTTCTCCAACACAACTCTCACCATGTAAGGAATGGTAGGAAAAATGGAGGTTTATAAAAAAAAGACATAAGAAAACAAATCTCAGAAAAGCCCTAGTTTTCAAACAAACCAGGCACTTTCTTTTAAGTTAGCAGTGTACTTTTCTGAGACCATTGTAAGCTATGTGGCTGTCTAGCTGGAACTCAGTCTCAGCGTGTCCATTATGGGTACTATGCTGAAAATATCATGTTTTTTTCTTGTGATTTTTCTCCTTTGAAACTATAATACTTTGATTGAATACATCATGCACAACTCGATAGGCCATCATTTGACCCTTTACTACTGGCTACTCTTTTGCACTTAAGTGAGAACCCTGGACTTAGGGCAGTTGTTGATGTAAAAGTCGCTAACAGGAAAAAATGAATGCAAACATTCTTTTCAGTTTTTATTAGGTTGTCTTATTAAGAGATTGCTGATAATTAAATTACCAGGAAGTGTTCACTATAGTGAACATTGTGGAAAGTTTGATTAGTACTTCCTATTTCAATGTTTATGTACATGAAAGATTTTTACCTTAGCATTGTTCATATGTACAGAGTTCCTTGTGCACTAAAAGGCAATACTGTCACAGAGGACAGTTATCTGTGAATTAGAGAAAAAAATAAAAAAAGTAAAAGGAGAAAATGCATATTTAAGCTTCAAAACTTTTTCTCTTATCCTACAACTATATAACAGTTTTTTGCTACTAGTAGTGGTAATTATTTATATGAAGCAAAAAAATACCTAGGCATAGGCACTGTCACCATACACAGTGATTTGAATCTATGGGAATATTCCTTTTTATTCTTTTACTTACAGAAATAGATTTATTACAGTGAGGTTCAGCAGATTTTACTTTATAGCTCAATTTTATAATGATAAGTATACTTTTTTTTCTTTTCCTTTATCTCACAATATACAAGACTTACTTTAGTGGAGTTCTGATGTCTGAATGAAATTCTCATGAAATACCATGCACTCATACTAAATTAACACTAAATTTAAGAAATGGTTTATTTGTGATGTCGGCTACCATTATTATATTGGGTATAGTGTATTTCATGCAATGTAAATGCCTTTTTTCTTCCTGTGGATCTCTTAGTACATGCAGAGTTTTTTAATAAAGGTCAAAATGAGAAATAAATTGTTTGCAACTGCAACTTTGTTATCAACATTCACTGCAATTTCATGGAAGAGCAATTAATGTGGAGAGATATTTTAAAACTGAATCTGTGTGTATTTTATATTTTTCAGATTAAAATGTCATCTTCAAATCAATATAAAAGGTTTTGAAAAACTGGACAGCAACAAATTTGAAGACATTGCTAAACCATAACTAGTCATCTATGAATTTCTCTTTCAGTAGGGAGCAAGTATGAAAAACATAAAGACAAATTTTGATGATCTACTGGTGATATTAATGAAAGGACACTGCACAAAGCACCTGTCCAACACACATAAAAGTGGAAGTATTTAATTGGGATGAATCACCCTCTGAGGACATCCATCTCATTTGATTTGCTATAGTGAAAGTGGACATTTATCTCACGTAACTTTAGCCATAGAAAAATTGAGGATCTAGTTAAACTTCTTTGTGGAGGTTCCCTCACACTCTCTGTTGAAATCATTCATCCCAAGTCTTTTAGACACCTCCCTTAGCAAGATACGCTTCTCTTCTCTTATTGTGCACTTGTCTCTGTTTCCTAGGGAAAAAATAGATGACTAAGACCTGAGGCAGCATTCATATTATCATGTTATCAATATTAGATGTTATATATTTGGTGTAATCTATCTATGTTTCTGCGTATTTAGCGCATAGACAGAATTAGTCACTGCCTTAGGTAAGTTCATACAGTCTTTCCTGGGTATCTCTTTTAGGTTTGAATACGTCATTTTTATCCCACTTTTTTTTTCCTAGCAAAACAAACAAACAAACAAAAGGAAACAAGCAAACAAACAAACAAACAAACAAAAACTTTCTAGAGCTAAGCATTAAGTTTCAGGTAGACGACCAGAGTTATCTGAGATGATTCATGCTCTAGATGGCTTCATTTTAGGTGAGTGAGATAAATTCACACTCAGAGCAAAGTAATAATGTAAATTTAAATGAAAACAAAGTCAGATCATTCTATGAGTATTTCTATGAGTATTGACTTTAGATTCTTACATGTTAACAAATAGTATTGCTGAGAATCCCTCTGCATGCTTTTATTTAAAGTGTATTCAAATAGCATAATTTGATACTTATGTATTCTTGCACCAGTTAAAACCTTATTTAAAATATATATATATTTGATGCTTCTGGAATCAGAAAAAGTAATTTGATATTGTTTATTCATTATACTAGTATGAGAATTATTAAAGTATAGTAATAATAAAATCGTATTTTAAGCCTGTCTGAACAAAACTGTTGTGCTTTAATATATTGCATTATCATCAGTCCACAAACAACTAGAAAGAAATGATAAGAACTTATTAAATATACAGATTAGTTCAAGTGTGCTATAGCACAGGAGCTGCCTTTGTAAGTTAGTTAATCTACTCCAGCATCTTGTTCCTAGATAATATAAGGGTTTCTTAGAAAAAAGAAATCTCCTGATATTTAAGTAATAGACTTTTTACTGCTGTAGGAAGTAAATATAAAAATGAATTTGTCTCATTCCTACTGTTATGTAGTATCAATTAAAAGTGTTGTTGTAAATTAAACAGAGTTGGATGGAGATAATGAAAAGCATTCTAAAATCGTGGTCATATCATGAAATGGGTAAATATAAAAACTATTAAAACAACATTTCCATCTGAAAGTGTATTATCTAGAGTGAGTGTGTGAATATTCTTCAGTGACCTTTGTTTTTTTGAATGTGCTTTTACTCTTCTTTTTGAACTGTGCTTTACAGTGTAAGGAATATACAATTCTGTGTGAGTAGCTTGAGTTGTTGCTTCTTGGAAGACAAAATCTGACTGCATACTGCTTCAGCATGCAATAAGTCAATGGACAATGTGGCTGTTCAAATTTTAGCTATTCATAATCATTTATGTGATCTCATCTCATCACAGACTTTAAACAATGTTCAAAAGACTTAGGAATAGAGGCCCCAGTGGAAATAAGTAAAATAAGAGCAATAGCGTTTTAGATCTAGACCCAGATATTTTTTAAACAAAATGAAGGTTAATATTGTGATCAATTTAGAGTTTTTTTTAAGTGAGTGGAGAGATCATGAATTAGGAGGCAAACTTCCCTAGGCAGTCACTGAAGGAGACTGAGGGGAAAGATGTGGGGGAAATTTGCTGATAGGGGTGTTTCAGAGACTCTGGCTATGGAAATAATATAAATATCTTTCCATATACCAAAAATTTTGTGAATGAAGGGCTCCAAGCTGCTTTAATACTCCATTGTTTACAGCACACATTAAAAATATAATTTATTTTAATATTTTAAAACAGATAACCTTGAATTGTGTTAGATTTTTCCCTCTTCCAGTTACAAGACTGAGTAAAAAGAGTGATCCATTTTTGTTTGTCCTTCATAAGTTTCTCTCAACTTTTCACAAATTCATATTTTCCCTATCACTTGTGTCTGTAATGTCTCATAGTATGTAAATCTTACCTTATCCTTAATCGTTTTTGTTGACTTCGACAGAATCTCATTAATCTTTGCTACACTTTTATTGAGACAAAGCAACTGAACTACAAATGAGGACATACAATTATTTTATATAATACACATTTTAGTATTCATATCTCATTTGTTCTATATTTCTTTGAAAGAATTTCTGGGATACATAGAATGTATTTCTGTATTTTAAGAAAAAATGCATATTTTTCTATGTCACCTTAGAATCACTTGAATAAAGAAACAGTAAGCTCTCCTTTAAACAACCTTTTCTGACAGCCAACAAGTACTTGTTGATATATGGTACACCTCAATGTCTGTAAGCTAATACTATAAATAATACATGATGCTGAATAAAAATGCTGATGGTATGATGTAATTCAACACAGGGCTATATAAAATACTGTACAGTAATGCAAGGCATTGTAATTTTAAATGAAGCATTTTATTTTCTGAGAGAAAGGGTTTATCTGTAAGAAGTTATTCAGCAAGAATAAAGAGATAAGGGAACCAAGCTGTATATATTGTGTTCATATGTTCGAAATGAGGACAGTAATACGTTTTTCATCATCTTTCATCATCTTGGATTTCTTTTCTACTAATAAGAAAATCAAAACAGTCTGAACAACATAATCTTTTGATTACATGAGAGTCACATCTTAGACCACAATACACTAGAGGAAAATTTAATTTCAAACTGGTCCTGCCCATGAAGTATTTAAGTCATTGTAAAAGTAAACAACCTGGCCAATTTACATCCACCCTGTTAGTTTGTTTGTTTATTTATTTATTATTTTTATTGAGTAGTAGTGCAACAAACATCTAAGAAATATGACTCCTTTTATTCCTATAATACTTGAAAAATTAGCCACAGCTAAATTTCTTGTTATGGACATTTACCTGTCTCACCTCAAATCCTTCTGTTTCTTTTAACAAATTTCTATTTCTTGTCATTTAATTTTTTTCCTCTTTGTAAAAGCATATTTCCACTGTAAAAATATATTAATGTGTTTTCAAATACAGTGTGCTTTCCACATCAAATTATTTAATTCCTTTAATTTCTGTCTTTCTGTAGTTTTGAAATTAGTTTCTTGAAATGTTAAGACTGTGTGTCTGGGCAAAAGCACAGATTCATATTGATATGGTTCTGAATGTGTAGTTATATTTATCAACATTTCATCTCTTCATATGTTTTCAATTGCTCGCAAAAGAAAAAAAAAAAAAGATTCTTTGTGGAGACCATTTTAGCATTTTTGCCCTTCATTAGGTTCTCAATTTCTTGCCTCTATTGATGATGAAGTTATGAAAAAAATCAGATTGTGGAGCTAACATCACAAAGTCCATTCTAATAAAGAAGCTCCTTTGCAAATCTTATTATATGTAGATAGAAAAAAATAAAAAAGAGCTTATACAGAAATGATTGTGACAATAGGGAATATGCACTGAAGATATGATTAAAAGAAACTCTTTAAGATTTACTCTCAGGCATACTTTGAATGTCCTGCTATGAAATCATTTCAAAATGATTCCAAGAGAACAGGTTGTCTGGGGAATGATCATGGCTTAATGTCACAAATTTGTTACTGGGATGTAGTGAATAATATGAAAAGGTTTATTCATGAAAGTTTGCCATAATAAATACATGGTGGTTTGGATAATTAGTGGTTATGGTAGTTACAGATAAATCTTGCATTCTCCACAGAAACAAAACCCCTGCTGAAGTCTTCTGAAAACAGTGGAGGACTTTTTTGCTCTTGCTTTGCTTTACACTGGCTCGTAATATCAGTAAGAGTTATGGTGGGAGTAAAATGAGGAAGTACTAGGGGTGATCACTCAGACGAGCAGAGATCAAGTGGACCTGAGGAAAAGCCATCTGAAATCAAAGGGATTTGAAATCTGACAAATCATTCTTTGAGATATGAATCACAATCACAAGGTCAAGGGAGATCATATATACTTGAATGAAATAAATAAATAAAGCTTGATCTTTTTTTGCTGTGCAGCCTTTTCAGAGGAATGATAAGGGAAGAAAATCTGATGATTCAGTAGTATACTGTCATCCTAAGTAGGTTGATATGACAAGCCTTTTATTTATCTCCTGAATTGGGACGGATTTGTTTAGAATGAGGACTATTTAGTTTTCTTAAAGATGAAAGTAGCTATCTTGCCTCCCCTCAAAACTCTATGAAACAAACCAGCAATCAAGGCATCATTTTTAAATAATGAAAATTAATAACAGTTCTGTTAATATTTAGTAGTTCAAAATAGCCTCATCATCAATGTCAGTCCTTGGTCCAGTCCTGTTCAATTTATTCATCAATGACCTGGATGAAGGCACAGAGTGCTCCCTCAGCAAGTTTGCTGATGATACCAAACTGGGAGGAGTAGCTGATACCCCAGAGGGCTGTGCTGCCATCCAGAGGGACCTGGAGAGATTGGACAACTGGGCGGTGAAAAACCTCATGAAATTCAACAAGGCCAAGTGCAAGGTCCTGCAATTCGGGAGGAACAACCCCAGACACCAGTACAGGCTGGGGACTGACCTTCTGGAGAGCAGCTCTGCAGAGAGGGACCTGGGTGTCATGGTGGATGACAAGCTGACCATGAGGAAGCAGTGTGCCCTCGTGGCCAAGAAGGCCAATGGGATCCTGGGGTGCATTAAGAAGAGCGTCTCCAGCAGGTCGAGGGAGGTGATCCTGCCCCTCTACTCAGCCCTGGTGAGGCCGCATCTGGAGTATTGCATCCAGTTCTGGGCTCCACAGTACAAGAGGGATGTGGAGCTGCTGGAGAGAGTCCAGCACAGGGCTACAAGGATGATCAGGGGCCTGGAACATCTGCCCTATGAGGAGAGACTGAGGGAGCTGGGCCTGTTCAGCCTGGAGAAGAGAAGGCTGAGAGGGGATCTAATCAGTGTCTATAAGTACCTCAAGGGAGGCAGTGAGGAGGATGGTGCTGGCCTCTTTTCACTGGTGGCCACTGACAGAACTAGAGGTAATGGCCACAAACTGAAGCACCAAAAGTTCCACAGGAACTTAAGGAAAAATTTTTTAACAGTGAGGGTGACAGAGCACTGGAACAGGCTGCCCAGAGAGGTTGTGGAGTCTCCTTCTCTGGAGATCTTCAAAACCTGCTTGGACGCAGTCCTGTGCCACGTGCTCTAGGTGACCCTGCGTGTGCAGGGGGATTGGACTAGATGACCTCTAGAGGTCCCTTCCAACCTTAAGCATTCTATGATTCTATGATTCTATGATATCTGGTGATATTTTGGAACTAAAAGTGTACTTCTCAGTGTAAAAATAATTACCCCCTTTTTTCCCCCATTATTAGCATTTATAGTTCTTCAGGATACAGTTTGATTTATTTTAGCCACATTGTGGACAATAATGGGGAGTTTTCCATCTGAATTAAGAGGACGTGTGAAGAGATGGACAATGCATACTCCCAAACTGCTCTGGCTCCTCAGATGTATGTAGCTCCTCAGATATCCGCTTTCTTTCCCACATACTTTAACAGTCTTAATTAAGTCTAATTAAAAGGTTATTTTTCCTCTTGAAATAATACCTTAATTCTCCAGGGCAGGTGATCTTCTTGGCTGCAGATACAGCAGTTCTACAGAAACACTTGACTCAAATATTGTCAGGAAAATTGCATTAAATGATAATCATGAAAGCACGTTTTAAGGGATCACATAACAATTCTCAAACAGGTGTCATCTTGGTAACATCAGTAAAAAAATAGCTTTCAAAATAAGGATCTGGCTTGCCCTACAAGTCCATGTTGACTGATGAAAGTTTTTGCATAGTTAGGCTCTTTCCGCTCAACATTCTGTCTGCCTTTAGTGTGACAGTTCTGGTTTGTTTTTGAACAGTTTGCTTCCTTAACACTTCTTCTGCTATACTAGGATGGATCAAATCCAGAAAAAAATCTTATCTTCCTTCCCTAAAACATTGAGGCCAAGCTCACAACCGTCATAGTTTGAAGTGTTGTTCAGTGTTTCCAAAGGAACAGAGCCAACCTCATTTCTGAGTTTCCATTAATCACCTTCTTCATTCCTCCTTTCCAGATTGTAACAGCTTGCTTTTCAGTTTCATTTGAAATGAATGATATACTCAAGTTTAAATGTATTCTATCTCATTTTTTGTTCAACAAAACTTTAAAGTGGTTCATTGTGGTTCATTGATGGATGCAAGCACTATTATATGTGTCGCAAAGCTCTGCTGGAGGTTTTCAGAGATGTCATAGAGGCTAGATCATCACATGCCCTTCTGCCCACTATGAGACTGTTTGTGGCGTCTTTACATTCAAAGAAGATACCCAGCTTTTCATAAAGGCACATGTTTCCGGGGGTCCAGTTATTTTTCATTAGAGATCTTCTTATAATTTCTAATCCTTAGGTCCTTATTTATAGTTAGCTAACTGAACAAAAAATTAATGCAAGACATACATACATTTATACCTGTAGTCCGTAACATTCTCCCAGCATTTGTAGAATCACAGCTTCACGTATCAGCTTTCCTACCATTCCTGTATTATCTTCTGCTAAAACCGAGGGAGAAATGGATCTTGGTTATCTGATTTCCATTGCTTGCTATTTTTCTTGGAAAACACAGTTTGATTTGAAAAACTCCATGGAATCAAAGTGCTCAGGTCCTGGAAACTGAAAAAGGGCATCAAGACCAGCTTTATGCAGGGCTACATAAAGACACATGGCTGATGTCAAAGTTCAACACTATTACTCTACAGGTGCCATGGTCAGCATTCTCCTAGCCTCAAATCACAGGGCAGTTTTCCTCTTTCGTAATAACAACAATAAAAATAAACAAATAAATATTTCTAATTATTTCAATATATATTCAATGTCCTGCAGATATAGGCGATAGGCAATTCCTCACATGCAACAGAACAGCCCTTATGTCACAGGTATATGCAGTATATTAGTATTATAAATGAGATCAAAGCTATTACACAAATGTATCCTGCAGCAGCCAGAAGGTAAGAGCATCAGCAATAGAGTATAAGCAAAAGCGATTAAAGAGGTGATCTTAAGAAGTGATAACTTATTAAATCAGGTGATTTTTCCTGGTAATAGAAAAAGTGACAGGTAAAGATTTTTAATGTACATGGGAAATCATGGATAGGACTGGAAAAGTCTGACTCTTTGTGACATGAATCAGTTCACTAGAAGAAGAGAAAAAATAAATAAAAAAAGAATTGTAAATTATACATTTTTTACTTACTTGAATTTTCAGGTTATGTTCTAAATCCTAAGGGGAAAATATACCAAAAGCAATAACAAATGCTTTACATAACACTCTACAATTTATCTGCTGATTGAAGACTTCATACTGTGAGACAGTGTGTTCAAGCAGTGGAAGGAAAAATAGGGAAACAAATATTCCAATTACTTTAACTTGCTTAAGTTAAAATGTTCCCCCCTAAGAATGGGAACATTAAAATTGCTTACACATACACACCATCCAGAAGCATTTGGAAGGAGAGGAGCACTAGGATTGTGGCTATCATAAAAGTGGGAAAAGAATTGCAATTTTCAAAAGTATTCTGCTGAGTCTGCTTTCACCAAAGCATGAGAATGAGAGAAACAATAGAGAAACAATCATGAGAAAAACAAAAGAGGAACAAGATTAGGTGACCAATAGGCAACCAAAAGAACCACACAGAAGCATACAGAAATAAAACTAAAAATAGAAATATAAAAAAACTCTGAAACCAGGGCCTGAACCAAAAGGCATACTGTTCTCTCCCAAACTGTTAGTATCTATTCCAAGTATAGCAAAAATCAGCTATAAAGATCAGCACTCTATCTTAAGTTACTATTAGTCACGTTGAAAAATAGTTCATTTTTAAACTGGACTCCTGGTTCCTGAGTACTTTAGATATTAACAGCACAAAGTGTCTAAATTTATGTTCTGCTTTTTAACAGTGTCAGCTTAACTTAGAAATAAAATATTAGACGTGATAGTGTTTTTTCCTGATTCTTTTTTTTTTTTTTTGTGCACTATTATCTGAATATTTCTTGATATTTCCCAATATTGCAACACTGGACAAGCAGAAATGAGGATGGATTTAACCCCCTCACCCACAAAAAAACAGTAAAAATTTTTGAGGGAATATAGTGAGGATGAGAAAGCTTATTGCTCCATTGCCAGCAAGTCTCCAGCCAGCGTAAAAAACAGAAATCACTATTACTAACTGGATGCAGGGTATTCCCAGAGCAATTTTATTTTATTCTGTCCCTTGGGTGATTCTATGAATTTATTAGAACAGAGGAACCTTAATGTAATACCCATCTTGTTGTCCCTCTCATATCCTGCATAGGCATACCCAGCTAAGTGGGATGGGACTAAAGGTGAATATCTGATGTTAAGGGCAGGATTTTTAATGTAAAGTGATGGGTTTTTACTCATCAGCTGGAATTAGAATACTGTAATTACACTGGTACACACTAATACAACATATCATGTCTAGTATGAAGGAAAGATGAAGTGGGCCCTGACATTTATTGCTCTGCCTCTTTAAAGTATTCATTTGGATACATGATTTTTTCTTTAAAAAGGTACAGCTACTTTTTCTATGAAAAGCTCCTTTATTGTCTTACATCAAAATGGGCAGTTCATGTCCCCATTGAGAACTTATAAATCTGAGAAAATTCATCAAGTTAGAGTGCATAGCAATGCTCCTTATTTATTTTTACTCTTTTCCTTTTTTTCAGTAGGTAATTTTCTTTTGTCATTTAACATTCTGATAAACAGCAAGGCCAAATGTAACAAATCTCACTTGTATGCCACTCCTTGTCACCAGATGCTCACTTTAGATAGCTGGACATTAACTTGTCTCAACACATGCCAAGCATATTCCTTTGCTCTCAGGGGGATGTGCAAAGGACTCTGGCACCAGCAGCAGGAGAGGGGGATGTATTGGAACATGAGTCTGACTTAGCACAGCAGAATATCTGTGGTGAGAATTGCTGAACAGGAACATGTTTTGCCTTAAAAACAGTTTTTTCTCTTTACTTTAGTAATCATACTGCATAGATATGGTGTTCAATACTAAAACAGTTTCAAGAAAAGGTACTCACAGTTAATCTGAAGCAATACTTTTTTGCTTTTATGGCCCACAGAGCTGTTACAAGGCTGAACATGGCTTTCAATATTAATCCCATAATAGCAGTCATAACATGGTGCAATTAGTTATGGGAACCCTCACGCTAGTCCTGCTTGAGCACACTTCCGGGTGAACTCTCCCAATATATTTTTTTACTGTGATGTAAAAGAAAAAAAGACTCTTTTACCAAGTTGCTTTAGTATTGAGTACCTTAATGTTTCTCTCCCAGAAGGCATTTTGGTTTACCAAACTAGATATTTAATGGGAAATGATTTAAATTGTTTGCAGATGTTGGTGTTTCCAGAGGAAGAGAATTTGTAAGTGTGCAATAGCATAATTCCATATAAAAATCAGAATTCTTCTAGTTGGAAGAAAAGGCACAGAATTATATTAGTTTACAGTGCTCTGAAGACTTTCACATATCTGAAGCTCATTTTACTAACTTCTCAGCATTTTGCCTTCATAATGCAAAGCTTTTTTTTTTTTTTTTTTTTTCCAGAACACACAAATCAAATGTAGAATGTTTTCATGAGCGAGATACCAGGAAACAGGGTTCCAGGGATATGGAAACAAGAGATTTGAATGCTGTTCTTTTTCTACTAATAAACTTGAAGTTCAAGAGCTACTCCTTGTCATGAGCAAGTGATGTTACCCCTTGTGTTTCTGTTTTCCTAAATTAAGGGAAATAACTTCATCGACCTCCCTTTTTTATGCATAGCTACTATTTTAACATTTATTGTTAAAATTTAGCTTGATGGTGCATTTACATAAGTGTAAGTATGCTTATCACTGTTTAAGTCAAAAAAAGATCCAGCTCAGGCCCTTAAGCTAGGATTCTTACCAAAATGAGGAGTTGCCAAAAAAGTTAAATTTATGTTTAGGAAACTTTTCCATATTTATGATGCTAACTAAGTCAGATAGATATCTGTTGGTAGAAAATATTTATGCAAAGTTCCTATATATTCTTATGCTATTTCCAGTATATGGAGGATTATTATGCCTAGAACCAACTGAAATGGATTTTTTTGTGACAGGTGTAATGCTGGAGGGGAGACTAGGGGAGAGATTTTTTTTAAGGGATTTTTTGTTATTTTGACAGCTAGTATTCCACTGGAACATCTAGCCAGTCTGAAACAGTTCATTTTCACAAAAAATTAATAGGAGAGGACTGAAAGAGATACTTTGTTAGTAGCAGTGAACTGCTTTCTACAGTAGAAATGAACTTCTACTTTCATTTACTTAGACTTTTAATAGCAATCTTAACTTTTTAATATTGTATATATTTTTGTTTTGAGGAAAATCATTCTTAATATTTTGTTCATAATAAATATTTGAAAAGTTCAGATTCTAAGGATGGGAGAGAAGCCCTTCCCTGAAGTACTGGCAAAGTGAAGCAGGGTTACTGCCTGCAGGTGTGAAGGGCTTATTATGGGATACAGAGGAAGGAACAATTCAGATTGTGTAAAAATAATCATGGGTTATTTTTAAGGAGATTGTGGGACTACACAACACTTACTATGGGATACTCAGGAGACAGACTAAAGGTAGAGAAAGGGGAGATCAAAGTGAATCAGGAAGGAATTCAATGTGAGTGTATGTGTAATTTTCTAGCGCACTTCAAAATGGACTAGCTCGAGGAAACAGCAAACAGAAGACCATGGTCTGGTGTCTAGATAGTGGAGAGACCAGGCACAACCAATTTTTTATTGTGTGTATGCGCATACGTATTGGGAACACGTGTCCAGGCCTGCCCCTGACTGGATCTGGGAAGGGAGCTGCAGCAGCCTTGCTACTAGCTTCCACAAGTAGTAGGTTACTAGCTTCAGCAAGCTTTACCAGTGTTGGATTTTCAATCGCTATGACATGAAGTAAAGCAGCGCTAACTGTGTTTATCATATTGGTCATAAATGCTTTCGCAATAACATGTCTCTTGCCTACACTCCTTTAAAGCACACTACTAGCCTTTAATGTCTAACTTTTCAGCCATACAATTTGTTGCTAGGCAGTCTCAGAAGCGTGGATTAAAATTTCTCCCATTCCCTTGCATGAGCTTGCTATCAAAAGACCCTAGTAAATCTAAAGGACAAAAGAAAGAGAGGTGAGTAAAAGAGAACCATGCTGAGAACATCAACAATCTGACAAAAGAGTATGGAATGAGGGGAAAATCTCCAGGGGCAGTGATCTTTTGTCCAGACTGCTGAAGAACGTCAGGTGAAAATTTTCCTCCAGCAGGCAGCATCTCCTTCCTGCAATGATAGATTGCAGCAGTGAGATGACTTTTTAAGTGTTTAAGTTAAATTTTGGCTTGTATATATATGTGTATATATACATATATATATATATACACAAACATATACATGCCTACATATATATATGCAGCAATAATATCACTGTTTTCTTCATCAACTCTTTGCTGGTAGTCATCTAATAGACTGCTGGTTAATATCTTTGTTCACTTCTTTTTATGTCTTCTAGTTGCAAGGAAACATTTCTGAAAGGTCTGAGAGATGTCATAGCTCATCACATTTTCTAATCAAGCAGAAAAGTAAAAGCAAGAAATTCTTACAATACAATTACTACAAATATTATGACATTAATATATTTATAATTTTCTAGAACTGGTGAATTCTCTGTAGGTTTAAATAATGCAGGACTAGTGCTCATTAGAAAATAAAAAAAAAAATCTAAAAAAATGTACAGGTTGCTTGTGTTGATTCTCTGATTTTGTTTAACTTCTGGAGGCTAACACTTGGTAGCTGCATTCTAAATCAGTTTTGGGGCTTTAAGTTAGCTATTACCTACCAAGAAACTACATGCTTGCAGATGCTTAAGGAGCTGCTCGTACTTCACATGGCTTGAAAAATATATACTGCAATGATTTGTGGTAAGAAAAGAGCTCTTTTAGTCTCATTTGAGTTCTCACTCTCTACTGTTTGGTAAAGAAAATATATCTTTTTGAACACATTTGACAAGTGGGTAACTAGAGGCATGTAGTGAGTTTGCACAGTGGTTTTTGCAGTGGGTTTCCTTCTGAGAAATGAGGGTCTAAAACAGAAGCTTCTCTCTGTTTAATCTGTCTTCCTGTCCAAAGGATTTCCGTGTGCCTGGATTTCCATGTGTCTTCATTCTGTTTGTTTTATTCAAAATCATTTCGTTTGTCTTTTTTCAAGCACGTGTATACTTTCAGTAGTGAAGCAGGTTTTGGTACACAAGAGATCAAGAAAAATCAGTGCTTCAAAACTTTCCCTTCCTAAAGTTATTTACTTACACTGTTTTTAATTATGTTATTTATGGATTTAAGGGAAATAGATTGGACATCATCAGGTAATATATTTAACTAAGCTGTGATTGCAGTTTCCTTATGCCAGTAAGACAGGAAAAGATCTGGTGGATTTAGGCCTTACCAGCTAGGGATAATGATCAAGAAAATACCTTAACTAGCTTTTCTATTTTATGTGTAGGCACTACTCAGTATGAGGGGACAGTGCTTTTCTGACATCTTTTTTTCTGGATTCTGTCAAATGTATGGCATCACGATTTGTCTCTCTTGCCATTTACTGCTTATTGTGTCCAAGTTGTACTCTCCTCAATTCTGTTTTCCCTGTTTGAAGGCCTGAAGAAGCAGGATTTCTACCGAGATTCCTAAACAGTATTAGAAAAGACAGCAGAAGCAACAATACTCAGTCCTAGTTAAGTCACTGGTAAACAGCAGTACATGACAGAGTTTTCAGGGGATGTTTAGAGCTGGTAAACAGTTATCTTACGTGTCATCTTCTCTTGTCAGGCTGAACTGAGGAGCAAGTCCCCCGCTCATGCACTACAGTGCTTGAGAAGAATCTATTTGGGCACAGTTTTCCCAAAGAAATGCCAGAGCTGGTCTCTCCTCAGGAGTTATATCTGTTTAAAAGTTCATTAGCTGCATATTTGTGAATTGGGCTTTCACACTCCATAAAGAAATGACTGGAGACAGTCACAGAAACAGACAAAATTTCACTTAGGAAACATATTTTTAGGTACTTATGGTAGATAAAAGGAAAGTACAGAGTGAATCTGTACCCGAAGGATTAATATTGGGATTTTTTTTGGCAGGTGGTGATTTCATATGTCTCTGCAGCTCCAAATTTCTCTCTCTTTTTTTTTTTTTTTTTTTTTTTTTTTGTGGGAAGTGATGCTTTTGATTTTTTTCACTAAATAGTTTTCAGCCATAGGTTTGGTCTTCAGGAATACTGGCAGATATACTGGTAAGACTGCCATAGTAATGGTCAGTTGTCTCTTTTTGATATTCGGATGTTAAATTGCCCTTAATTTATTAAAAAGTCAAAAAAAAATTGTAAGAGAAATTAGTACCCTTTTTCCTAATATTCACCCCCAGACATTTGTAAGCTCAAACATATTATATGATAATGCATCTTTTATGAAGATGTTTTCTCCATAGTTTCAATAATAACAATAAATATTTTCTACTCTGTGAAATATATCTGATATTTGTGTGAGTACTTGCTTTATTTTGTTTTGTTTGTGAAATATTACATTGGGACTTGTTTCTACTATTATTGCTTAATTTTAATAGTTCAGATCAAACTCAGGAACACAAATACGTCTGCTAACATGATATGCATTCTGTGATTTAAGATGAGTTTTTAGTGTATCAAAATTAAGATAGAATTTTCTTCTATAGAAAGATTTTGATTTTATTATTAAGGGGGACAAGTCATCAAAGAAATGAATGAGTGTTAGAGTCTATATAAACTACTTTATGCTGCAGAAAAGCCAGAGCAACTCTACCCTCATCAACTAACTTTTACCATATAACACTTTCTAGTTTAAGAGAAATAAGATATTGACAGTCCTTATTCATGTGTGTATGTGTCATTCAGTATCATGACTCAATAAATTTTAAAAAAATTATTTCCTAATTTTACATAGTCAAACCTCATTTGGAGAGTCTGAAACTTTTATGCTTTAAATTATACTACCTTGTATTTATCATGAAAGTCTCTTTGGCTGTAAAGTAAGTAGAATAAATACCTTTATTTTTATACATAAAATTCATTTTTTCAGTGTATATAGTGTGTTGAATTTAAGTGTATACTTATGGGTTAAGACTGGCATGAGAATGAACAGGTAAAATTAGTGAAATGTAGTACACAAATGTTTTCATGTTATTGAAGAATTAATTATGAAATGAAAGCAATACAAGTATAAGGTGAATAAGTTTACCAGGAACCTTAGTAGCATGTCTTTAATGTGTTATTTATTATGACTATCATGAATAGCTATGGGCTTTTTTTTTTTCAACTAGTAATTCAGACAGATACAATGTAAAAGCATGCTTCAAGAAGAAACTAAATTAAAAAAAAAAAAAAACATTATTAATATAATCACACATACCTTTCTGTGAATGCAGATGCATGGATGCAAAACAGGATAAAACTTCATTTATTGTTCAGCAAAGAAAAAAAAAGTTTAAACCCTCTTTTTCCTTGTTTACGATGCTTTACAATTATACAAGTACCTACTTTTTTGCAACCATTTTAAACTGAGAAAAAAATCCAATTCAATGTAGCTGATTTCAATTTAAGGACTTCCTGCACGTAGTAATGTTTTTCTCTAAAATATTCCTTACCTACCTTTTCTCTTTCTAGTCTTATAATCTGATACTGAAGAAATTACTGCAATTAAAATTTCATAGAACTATTCAATAAAACAATTTTTTTTTTCATTTGCCTGCAATTGCATCTCACTTTATTTGAGCTACATGGTCTCTTGAGGATAAACTAGTTTTTCCAGAGAAGTAAAACTATACTGTTCCCAGAAAAAAAAATAAAAAAATAAAAAAAATAAACATTGTTTTCACAGTATTAAAATAGCTAAGCAAACTTAATTCCAGATGTCTGCTTAGAAGTTCTATCGACACCATTTATGGCAGCAAAGGATTGAGCTGCATTTGGCATTTTCATCTGTGTCTGAGTCACGTTCACAAGCACCCAAGTCTTTGACAAGTATTTCACTGAGTATGTAGCATCCACAAAAATCTTATCAAACATGATCCAGCCCAGAGGTAGCTGTTTTTTTCCCAGTATTGTTCCTCCCTGGAGGATGGCATGACTTCCTGGGCACAAGACATGAAAGGCAGAGTCTTCTGTGGTTTGAATGCTGATAAAACAGCCTCTGAAAATAGTTTCTGGAATGGAAGCAGTTTAAATATAAAAGTGAAGGAAATACAGACAGTAAAACATTCAGACATAAAGCTAAGCTGCAAATACAAGTTTAAAAGATGATAAGAGCAGGATCAGAAAGAAGCAAACATCAGGGAGAGGAGGAGGCAAGGGCAGGATAAAAAGTCTGATTTCACAACACAGAGAAAGAGATTTCACCACCAAGCTTTTCTTGAAGCACTGTGAAGCTCTGGTGTCCTGCTTGTCTGAAGAAGAAACCTTTCCAAAGCATGACGTGCCTGCCTTCTGCTTTGCATATCTTGACTTTCCTCCATGGAAGCAAGGATACCTTGAGGATTGTTTGTGCCTAGGACACAGAGCCAAGAGAAATCTGGGGGTGCACTTCAAAGTCCCATGATATTATAGCTAAAGACAAGCTGATATTTTCATTCTATTCACCATGGAAAGACCAGATACCATGAAAAAGAATACAATTTTATAGAAAATGTTTAACTAGGCCCACTCAGAATCTATTCTTTTGCTGTCAACAGATATTCATGAAGCCCTTTCAGAAGACATTAATGTCAGTTCTCATTTTTTTTCTAATCCACATTTTGGCCTAGTTTTTATGAGATATTTTTTGTTATGTAAATAAATTACATAGTGTTTTAAACCTGTCAACACAATAAACTCATTGTTTTCGCTAGATTTTGATTTGCACATGCTGTCTAACAGGACTGACTTGTATTTTCCTGGGATCTGAAACAATCACTCGGTGGCTGTTCTAGCATGGAACAGTTATTCTCCACTCTGTCAGGTACATTGATAAATAACAATAATTATAAAAATAGTCCCACACTGAAATAACTGTCATGTTTATTACTCAGATTATCTAAGTCAACTGACAATTACCGAAACCATCATTTACCTCAGTCATGATGTAGTGCTACTGTAGGAAACTCTTGGAAACAATTGGTGGAACCACTAAACATTATTAAGCATCCATTAGCCAGCTATTTGTGAGTACTCTGTAATAATTAACAAAGGTGAATATTAATAATTCTGTGGCTACCAAGCTAGCTATTTTAAAACTCTTACAAAAATAATAGGTAACTTTAGTTACAGTATGTTATGTATCTACACCTGGATTTAGATTTAAATCACAAATCATAGAATCATAGAATCATAGAATGCTTAAGGTTGGAAGGGACCTCTAGAGGTCATCTAGTCCAAACCCCCTGCACACACAGGGTCACCTAGAGCACGTGGCACAGGACTGCGTCCAAGCGGGTTTTGAAGATCTCCAGAGAAGGAGACTCCACAACCTCTCTGGGCAGCCTGTTCCAGTGCTCTGTCACCCTCACTGTTAAGAAATTTTTCCTTAAGTTCATGTGGAACTTTTGATGCTTCAGTTTCCGGCCATTACCTCTAGTTCTGTCGGTGGCCACCAGTGAAAAGAGGCCAGCACCATCCTCCTCACTCCCTCCCTTGAGGTACTTATAGACACTGATCAAGTCCCCTCTCAGCCTTCTCTTCTCCAGGCTGAACAGGCCCAGCTCCCTCAGTCTCTCCTCATAGGGCAGATGTTCTAGGCCCCTGATCATTCTTGTAGCCTTGCGCTGGACTCCCTCCAGCAGCTCCACATTCCTCTTAGTTTAGGATACATACTGATGGATTGCCTCCCCTTCCCTTTCCTTCCTATCCTCCCAGTATAGACTACAGAATAATATTCATAGCAATTTGAGCAATAATTGAGAAATGGATGTCTAAAATTATGACTCAAAATCCCATTTTGATTAAGGTCAGAAAAAGCAAACAGAGCAAGGCATCCTCGTTGTCATCACAATGGAAAACACAATTCATAAATTTCTTAGTGTGGAAGTCCTTCTCTTTCTTGCTTTACAATTAGTTACATGTTCTTTCCATAGGCCATCTACAGGCTAGGCTTCCTTGAAAACTGTTATTTTTCCACCTCTTTAGTGGTGAAAAGGCTCTAATGGTGAAAGGTCTCTATCTTTCTGTATCTTGTCTTTTTTTCTGTTTGTTTGTTTTCCTTCCTTCCTTTTCAATACACCTAAATGAAACTTTTGAACTAGAAATATCACAGAATCACAGAATGGTTGAGATTGAGAGGGACCTCTAGAGATCATCTAGTCCAACCCCCTGCTGAAGCAGGTGGACTTAAATCATGTGGCACAGGACAGCAAACAGGTGAGTTTTGAAAATTTCCAGAGAAGAAGAGTCTATATCTAAATATCCATTATAAAAAAATGCATTTTTTACCCTGTTTTGACACAGGATGAAAACATTTTTAAAAATCATTTTCCAAAGGATAATTTATTTTGCCTAGCTGTAACATTAATAAGGGGACACCACAATTGTGGTAATGTGGCTGCTTCCACACTGCACACACAGCCTTACCCAAAACATCAAAAACACTTATATGTCACAGAAGACTAAACTGTGTTTACTTATTATAGCATATTTATAAATGTTTTTTTTTAACAAAAAAGGTTATTAAAATTATTTTCTAAGCAAGTACAGATATGTACTGTTCATGTGACAAACATACTACAAGTTTTTAGGGTGCTGATTAATCGCTAAGGTTACAGAAAAGATTACTTACTGTCATTCCAAACATATGCAATATTTTGACCACATTATCTATTTGGAAGTAGAGCAAAAAAATAAAACTGTTTAATGTTCATTTTTGAGGTTAAAAAAAAAAAAAAAAGAAAGAAAGAAAATAGATAAGAAGCCAGGTACTTCAGTAATCAAGAGAAGGCATGGTATAAGATTATAAATAGGAATGGAAGGGAAAAGATAATATTGCTTATAAAAGTTGTAATTTAAGAGAAATGAAGTGCAATAATACATTGTTAATTACCAAAGAAAGTGTTTGCAGTTCCTAAAATACAGTCTTAAATTTAACTGAATGAATGCATTAGAGATTTGTGAACTGTTGTGAAACTGAAGCACTTTTCAGCAGTACATTTAACTACTAAAAACTCCAAAATTTGTATTAGCTGGGATGGCATCCTAGCAGACATGAACTATAGAGCAAACTGTTACTTTATATATTTTAGAATTGACTGCTTGTGGCGCTTACTAAAGAAATCAGATAGAGTCCTACCTCTTTTTTCTATCCTGAAGTCAGATTATGCTTTCTTGTGTTTCTCCAGTTTCCTTCTTTTTCTGCAATGATAGTGTTAAGTGTTTTAAATAGGTTTTTTTTTTTCATTTAAAAAATACGACAAAAAAGGAATGCCAATTTTTAAGCTGATATCTGCATCACTCGGATGTCTTTGTCTGCTGAATGTTTGAAAACTTAAACTCCTTTTGGAATAGAAATACTTTTTAGCATAATGCATTTTGCCCCCTGGAATGACATTTTGTATATGTCCCTTCATATTGCTTTGATCATAAAGCACTTCCTTTCCAAAAACAGGTTTGGTGGGTTTTTTTTATTCAGTCCCCACATTGCTGTTTCTGCTTTGTTTTGCTATATTTTTATCACTTCTGGTCATCCTGACAAATCTTCTTCTAGGCCCAAAAACAATTCAAAAAGGGCTAGCAGAAATTAGGTTGGATTTTACTCTCCACTTTAAAATATTTGGTGGATCTGCAGCATACATGACTTCTTAAAGCTCTTATAAATATACACTGATTTCATGATGTAATTGAAATCTTCACATTTATTAAGAAACCCATTTTTAGGGAACATATAGAATTGGGTGAGGGAGAGACTAGAAATTTAATATTCTGTTGAAATCTAATTGTGTTATTGTTTCCAGTGGCACATGTAGTAACATCCAGTGACATTCAGTATTCGCTAACATTCAGTACAGTATCAGATGCATTGTTTATGGTGTGCATACAATTAGTTTTCTTTTACATATCTGATTATTTTTAACAATCTGCTCTGAGTGTGCAAAGCAGGATATCAAGGTTGTCATCATATTTTAAAAATTTATAGGCTGCAGTAAATCTTTCAGAATTCATCTCAATATGGCATTCCCTCATTTGAGACACTCAAGTCCTCTGTTGATGTGAGAAATTATGTGGGGAATCCTCACTGGAAGGAAAAACAAGTCAAAGTTTAACATATACATGGCTCATAAAACTACAATTCAGTCACATATTGATAGCATGATCTTTTATTTTTTAAAAACATTGGAAAAATCATTGTTTTTTTTTATCTTGCTAGTGAAGCTGCTGCCATTTTGAATAACGCATACACACACACATACTCACAGACAAGAAGCAAAAATAAATGTCCCAATTCAGAAATCCATCAACAACCTGATTAATTTCAAATATATGTGTAATTCCTAGTTTGGAAGCTTGCCTTGAAGCTTTCATAACATTTTCTCTAAAAGGAAATGCTTTTTAAATATAAAGTCAGGCTAATAAAAGAAGTCAGGGTATTTTACCACATCTAAGTAGTTATTCTGATTGGTTATGAAACACTAGCTTTACCAGAAAACAGCACAGAAATGGTTAAAACTTTGTTAAAGGACTTTATAATTTTTTTGTTTTTTTTTGTAAGATATGGAGTACAGTCTATAACTTTTATTGAGACAATAGGTCTTTCATCATACTACCTATAAAAAAAGATACAGACTTGCAAGTAGTTTTTTTTGGTTTTAGTGATTTGGGTTTTTTTAATAGCAATAACTTTTAGATATCTCACCTTCTGTTCTCATCTTTATAGAACGATGATGTGAAAAAAAAAAGACTGAAAGCAACATCTCTTCATCTGCTTGGAACTAATAATGCCTTCAGAACAACCAGTTGTTTTGGTGCATACTGGATACTGACATGGGATGAAAACATATGGAATAGTTAGCTAATGTGTTTATTCCCTGACATAATTGGGTCATTCTTGCAAGGTTTCTAGAATGACTTGCTTCACAAAGAAGCTCTTATATTTAAATAAGAATATTTTCTACAAAAAACAAAAATTACTCTAGAATCGTCAGTTTCTTTGAGTCAGATAGTGACAATCCACACGTATTGAATGATACCTTCATCTTTTTGTTCCTGTCATATTGTTAACACTCACAGTATATTCGGTTCTGAATAGAAAGCAAAACAAGATGTTCTGTGAAAACAAATAAAACAAAAATCCACATCCAGTATGAAGTGACTTTATAAATTAGTGATGACAGTCTTCCTTTGGGTGACACCTGAATATTTAATCTAAAATAGTTAATTCTTAATTGGAGGAAAAAATGATTTTTTAAAAAAATTTTGTGTCATTAAACCTGAGTCCCTTCATATATCTCCAGGAATCTAAACACTATGCTTGTGGTCAAAAGATGACAGAACTGATTTAATTCTTAATCTTCTAAGTCTGTCTTTAAGACTCAAGATAGAAAGCATATCCTAGCTCTCAAACTACAAAGTGATTTCTTATTTTTGTTAACTCTTTCTCGTTATGTGCAGCATAAATATTGTGGTAACAAGGGAGAAAGCAAGGGGAAATGGCTTTCCATCACAAAGATGATTTTTCTTCAGACATGAAGAAACCATTTTTTGTCTCAATGAATATTTTCTGTTGAGTTAGTTACAATATAGTTTAAATCTTATATCTCTTCCATTCTAGCTGAATGTTATATTTAGTACTATTCTTTACTACTAATATTACAGTTCCAATTGTCATATTGGTTGTTACATGCAAGGTTGGAAGGGACCTCAAGAGGTCATCTAGTCCAACCCCCTTGCACATGCAGGGTCACCTAGAGCACATGGCTGCACAGGACTGCATCCAAGCGGGTTTTGAAGACCTCCAGAGAAGGAGACTCCACAACTTCTCTGGGCACCCTGTTCCAGTGCTCCGTCACCCTCACTGTCAAGAAATTTTTCCTTGAGTTCCTGTGGAACTTTTGGTGCTTCAGTTTGTGTCCATTACCTCTAGTTCTGTCAGTGGCCACCAGTGAAAAGAGGCCAGCACCATCCTCCTCACTGCCTCCCTTGAGGTACTTATAGACACTGATCAGATCCCCTCTCAGCCTTCTCTTCCCCAGGCTGAATAGGCCCAGCTCCCTCAGCCTCTCCTCATAGGGCACATGTTCCGGGCCCCTGATCATCCCTGTAGCCTTGTGCTGGACTCTCTCCAGCAGCTCCACATTCCTCTTGTACTGTGGGGCCCAGAACTGGACACAATGCTCCAGATGCGGCCTCATCAGAGCTGCGTAGAGGGGCTGGATCACCTCCCTTGACCTGCTGGAGACGCTCTTCTTAATGCACCCCAGGATCCCATTGGCCTTTTTGGCCATGAGGGCACACTGCTTCCTCATGGTCAACTTGTTGTCCACCATGACACCCAGATCTAGAGCGCCTGCTCAGTGAGGAGTGGTCATACCTCGGAGGCGGGTAACTTTGGGAATGGAGGTGTTTTTTGACATTATAATGACCTTATAATGAGCAAAGTTCAAGCAGAGTTCATCCTAAAGGGGCGATTTGCCACCTTTGCTGGCTCAGCACTGGACACGTTATCGTATATCTCCCATTGGACAGCCACTGTGCAGCTTATCAGCAGCCCAGCACAGGGAGTGCAACAGAGTTTGGCCACGGTGTCTTCACTCGACTCCATCCTCCGTTGCTCCTCTTTGCAGCTGTGAGGAGGGCAGATTGTGCTGCCCAGGGAACTGTGGAGCAGCTGAGTCTCTGTGTACCAACCATCCTGGAAGTGGCAACTCTCTATGGCCCCAAGCAAGCTTCTGTAATGCCAAAACTTCTGTTAAGCCCTAGTTTTCCTCCCGGTTCCTGCTTTCAAATAATTCTTCCACATATGTCTGTTCAGGACATGAACCACATTCCACAGCATCAAGTCAGCACCCAGTGTCACCGATTGCAGAACTGCCACACTCCATTGTACAGATACAGAAGCCCAGTACTGCCTAATTAGCAGTTAGAAAATCTCTCATTTTCCCAGTTGAGAAGAAAGATTGTTACCTCTTCCTTCTCAAGGCACATCTTACAAAGAGCTCCAGCTGCAGGTCAGCTCTCTTGAAGTCTATTCGGTGGGACAGAAAAGTCCAAATGCTAGTTTGCTGGCAGCACTACTTTGTGCCCAGACAAGGCTTATTCACAAGTATGTTTTGAGCATCCTTCAGGTGTTTCTGTATATAACTAAAACGCATTCAGAGGCGATAATAATTTTACATTAAGAAATGCAATCCTATTCTCCAATCTGAAGTCAAGAAGTATAACAACAAGGTTATTATACTCAAAGGAGCCCATAAGTATAAATATACATTGAGCATATTCTTAATAGTGAAAAAAAATCTTTTCACAAACTAAGAATTCATCAAGAATGCATTTTTATCCATGTTAAGACACCTGGGAAATGTGAAGACAAATATCCTAAGTTTCTTAAAGTGTATCAAGTTGTTTACAGTTTCTAAAAAAGTTAAGGTAGAAAAAAAATCTCCTTTTCATTGCTAAATTTATTTTCATTTTCCTTGTGGAACCCATAGAAGGTGCAATAAATATATTATAAATAGTGCCAGGAAATTATTACTAACAATCATAGAGTCGAAATAAAACACCTGATTTATAAAGTTAGGCTCCAGTCTCTAAGAAAGAATAACAATGACTAGCCTTGATACTTTAGCATGAAGGAATTTTGAATGCCTTTGCGATTCACGAACAAATAATTACATTAGGAAAAGCATTATTCTTTGATGTTATCAGTGCCTCCAATCTGTCTCATTTTTTCTGAAGTGCAGTTGTTCCCTTGAATCAGTTACTTTGGATTTCACTGCAGTGTTTTATAAAATAGTATCAAACAATGATCATGAGCAAAAAAGATGAATTACATCGTTCATATATATGTATATACATGTATATATTGGGGACTTAGTAAAAGCTGCAATGAGAGTGTTTAGAAAACTGATAAATCGGTTTGATTTTAAACTAAACTTCAGTAAATCCATCCACTTCTGTTAATGGTTAGATCTTCACATATTAATAATCACTATCAATACATATTCAAAATTGTTAATCTTTAACAATCTTATCTTGAATTGGCTAAGTTAACAGTGTTATTATAATTGATACCTCAGACCATTATGCTGTGGAGAAATTGAAACTCAGGCCATTGGGTCATAGGCAGCTCATTCAGACCAGTAAGTCATTTTGAAAAAAAAAAGTACTGCTTTTTTTTTTTTACAATTACCTCCATTTTCCAACACAACATGCAATAATTACTTGAAATATTTGAGAGGTAGCACCCAGCTACCAATTTTATGCAGAGGAAGAAGAAAATTAGGTCTAACCGTAATATTTTGCTGAGAGGTAAAGAGGAGGCATTTTTATCTCTACAGATATCAGAAACGTTTTATTTTCTTGAATGACAAAGAAAAGTAAGAAAATGCGAAAAAAATACAGGAAAGCTTCAGGGGCTGCTGTTGTACTCTAATTGAAATTACAAATTTTGCAGATAATTTGGTAGCTAGATTTCAAAACTGAGGGCATCTATTATGATAGTATTTTCACTAAAAAATTATGTTTCTTGGACAGGAAAATTCCTGCATACTTCATCAATAATATTAATAAAAATAAACTGCAGGCATTTGTTTGCACAGTCTTTCTAAAAAAAAAGTGTAAAGTGATGATGCTATATGACAAGGTCCTGTATACATTAGGTCCAAATAAAGTTATCCATTTGATCAAGCATTCTATAGTCAACCTGAACAAAATTCCTATGATTTCTGGAAGTTAAAATAGCTGAATAGTTTGTTCATTCATTTAAATTCTGTCTAGAAAATTTTGAGATAAACTTGCTGTATTTGCACTTTTGGGTGTAAAGTATTAATGCAACTGAAAATTAAACACATGTTTATTAATAAACCAATAAGTCTAGGCAAAATTAACATAAAATGATTTGAACTCAAAAATGGTCACATAATTGATATTCTTCATTGAGGAAGGAGAAAATACTTGAAATCTAGAAACAAGAAATCACAGTTGCTTTGGAATAATAAAATCTAAGCTTGTGTCAATAAATAAACTTTTTTGTTGTTTTTTTGTTTTGCTGTATACTGATTTCAAAGATTACCTAAAACCTGCTTCTAAGGTTATCTAAAAACACATCTTAGACCCACTTAATAACAAAAATAATAAAATATTTTTAGTATGTTTTATATAAATATAAAAATAATAACAAAGCAATGCAAGAACTCAAAAAACTAAGATTCAGAGTCAAAACCTCTCAATTCATAATATCTAGGGTATATTTTTTAATATAGGTAAGAGAAATCATATGGAAATGTCATTTGCTATTCATTAAACCATAACATATTTATATTGATTTATGCTGCGAGAAGAAAGATTCCTTTTACTTTATGAGGTAGACTTTTTCCTTAAAAGGACTTTCCTCAAATTCTTCAGTTGTAGGAGGCCTTCTGGAAACCAAGTATACTGCCATAATGGCAGCCGACTCCACAATCACCTCCTCTTACTTTTGATCTACGGATACGTTGATAATAAGCACACAAGACTATACTGGTGCACATTACCCCGTTAAGTATATAGAGTGTTTTACCCATGAAAAAATGGATAAACTTCAAAAATAGAAGAAAAGAGGTTGTGCAGTAACTGAACTAATTATAAAGCCTGAATAGTGGCTTAAATGCACAAAACCAAATTCTATGTGTTTGTTACCTGGACAACACAGATGTTGGTATATGTATATAAGACAGGTAAAAATGAAATAATATGTCTTCTTTCACTAGTATTATAAGTGAGTTAACTGTATTAACTGTAAAGAAAAGCAACAATTTTATAATGCAGATAGTAAAATAGTGAAAGTGTCAGAAAGTATATTAAAAATATTAAAAGAGATTCTGTAAATTAAGTAATTATTTTATGAGCTACTCTTCATTTAATAACATATTTTATTAATCAATAATTGTCATGTTTTCTGTAAAAATTTTTTAAAAAGAAAATAATTTCAATATAGTTTCTATTGTGGAAAATAAACTATTTGAACTTGAAACTAGCAGAATTTAAGGATTGTTGCTTTCTTTTTGCTTCAATTAATCACTCTTACTTGCCATTAGGTGCTGCTGCGAAATGTGTTAATTTCAAAAAGCATATCTATGTCATTCAAACATTTTTCTTTTTCTCAAGAAAGTTTGAAATCGGGTAATTCTACAGAAGTTCTACTACTCCATCAGCATTCAAGAAAAAAAACATATTTGGCCTTCAGCATAGGACATGAGAGTAAAATATAGGTCAGTTGACTCAATTGAAAATCAGAAGTATTTATAAGAAATACCCTGGAGTTCTTATTTTTTACTGATATAGTTCAACGAGAATTGGTGATGAATATAAACTGAAAGGAGATATCAGAAAAGTATGAAAATATGATTTAAGAAAAATATATTAAGCATTGAGCAATTAATTAGAAACCCTTTTATGCCTTAAGGCTGCTCGATCATTCTATTAAGAATTTTATGACTGATAGGGAAACAAATCACTATCAAAGACTAATCAATTTAACTTTTCTAAATAATTCTTTTATATATAATTACATGAATTCTTTAATACTCCAGAGTAATTTTGCAAAATAGCTTAGGTACAGCTTTTATTATTTATCTCATTTAGCTATTTAGCATTTTTTCCATTATATGTTTTGAGTCAAAAGAGTAATTGTTTATCATACTGGAAATTAATCTGAATTTTATTCAAATTTTCTTCTTCATTTTTCTTTTCTAATCTTATAGATAATATCTTTTAATAACTAACAATATGTTTTGCTCCCCTATATAATGAAAAGAATATGTTATGTCTGAGTTTTTCTGAATTTATATTTACTTCATGCAGGAAAAAAGACTTTAATGAAGAATAACCACTTTCTGAAAATTTTGTCTTCATTTGTCATATAAATAAACAACCTGGTAAGGCTTGAGACTTTGCGTACTACATTTTACCAATCAGAGACAAATTATTATATAATTTTAACAAATTGAGCATTTTAACACTAGCTAATTTCTGTACAGGTGGAGGAATCATACAGTGACACAATTAGATTATTGCTAATATAAACTGATCTATAAGTATTTAGTCATTTTGCCCACTATTAATGTAAAAAATACATTTTTTTTTTTTTAATTACAGAAAGTATATAAGCAGTTTAGGCTTCTATCTCCTTTCCTTATTCTCTCCTGAAAGATTTATGTTTTCGTTTAAGTCCTTATTTCCTTCACTAGATGAAATTCATCAAAACCATAGAGTCAACTATATCTAAAGCCTGTGGTTATTTCACTTGCTATCTAGGATATTTCGAGGATAATTTATGTCAATTAGAAGAGACTTTGAGGCAGAGTAACCTTGTAGATATTTTCAGATTTTTATCACTTTTCTGTTTTCTCTTATTCTTAGAAGTTGCCATATGTTCATTAATTGTAGAAGTGAACTTTTGTCTTTATTAACTTCTGCTTCACAATTTCTAGAGGGCGCACATGATTTTAAGATATAAAAATATATGCAACTCAAGAACATGTGTTTTAATAGAATATTATGTTTGGAAATGTAAGTACTCAGCAGATAAAAGATGTCAAAAATGAGGTTTCCTATGTAACTTTAGTTTGTCCCCACATGTCCAGGTACTTTGATTAAATATTTATTTACATGATAAAATAATGCCTTTCTACTGAAATCGTAAATCAGTCAGTGAAGTAAAGAACTGATAGATTTCTTTTAAATTAATTGTTCTTTCTATATCCTAAAGAGACATGTTGTTCAAACACTGAAAACATAAAGTTCATTATTTTATTTTACAAAATCTATTTGTGAGTAATTTCATCCCTATTTTACTCATCAGAACTAAGAGTAATAATAAAGAAATAAATAGAGATAGGTTCAAATAAAAGTCATATAAAAATTTATAGTTTTGATCTAATAATTTTAAAAGCAGAATATTGAAATGCTTTGGTTTTATCTCTGGTTTATATAAAACCTTTCATCAAAAGACATGCACTGTCAGTTACGCTTGCTTTTGCTCTATACTTCTGTAAATCAGGCCACAAGGTTACAGTTACATAAAAGTTTTCAAAGAAGTCAGACACCTATGAAAAAAAATATACAATAAGCTAGATTCACAGTTTCAAAACATCCTGAAGTATGCAATAAAGATGTTCAAACCTATAATTTTACAAATAAAGTCTTGCCAGAACATGAGAGGCCTAATTGCATAAATATTTTATTTTTATATTCTAAGACTTTTAGATACTATCCATATATGTTTAGAAATGAAAGGTATGTTAGAAAGTCCAGTCAGGAAAAAAATCATGCTTAAGGCTAGTTAGGATTTAACAGTAGGTTTGCCTTCGGTATTTTTGAGTTACAACCATCAGATTTTTTTTTGAAGTAGTGTACCACTGTACACCATGGTGTTGACAATGAGGACAGTCTTCTATAGACAGAAAGGCCATAATTACATTTTTTTAAAGCATGAAAATACAGTGTGCACAAACTAAAGTTGGTCAGAATATGTGTGATACCCTCTATATTTAATTTAAATGTGCTGGTTCATGGGAGTCAGATCATTTCACAGATCACTATTGTTTTCATCTATAGATTTTTTTTGAAGGTCATTTCTGATGTGTGTAAGTGTATGAAGTAATAGAGATGTCCGTAGAACTGTCTTACTATGGCTATTCTTCACTAAAATACAAGTTTTATTTCTACTTCTCTAAAAAAAAAAAAAAAAAAAAAAAAAAAAAAAAAACCCCTAAGATGTCATGAATTAGTATTATTCTCCAAAATCTAACTTATATGTGCCCAATTCTAACTTATATGTCACAGCTTCCTTGTGACAGATGCAGACAAGTGCAGAAGTGAAACAGAAGGAACACTAAACATATATTCAAAAAAATAGTGTCTCCAAGGTTGGAAGATATTGGTGGTCTGTAAAAGTCAACTATCTCAGTGGTTATCTGAACCTTTTATTTCAAGTATGAAGCTAAGAGTCTTACTGTATGTGCGAAGTACAGAATTTGGAATGAAAGTTAAAAGTAGCCCAAGGGTATGCCTAGAGCCTGTTATACAACACGGAAACCTGTAGAAACAGTGACAAGTCTCTAGATCTCAGAATTGTGAAGAAAATCTTCCAGATAACTGCAAAACAACATTATGTTAGGTCAGCTGCAGCCTGAGAGCCTGGGGCTCGGCTTACACTACAAAGTTGTGCTGGCACGGCTATACTAGCCTTCCACATCAAAAAGAAAGTCAGAAGAAAACACTCCACCGAAACATATATACTGGATATGCTGGCAACCCCCTTGATGTAGACAAAATTGCACCAAGTGAAGAGCATTTGCTGCTTTACTTACTAATAATCAGTAATGTAGGGGATGAGAACAAGGAAGGTCTGGTGTAGTTTAGTGACAAGAATATAACTACCAATGATTGTTTTACTGTAGAAATATAAATAAAGTTGAGGCAAAGAGACAGGAAGCCATCTCCTCTCTTCTTCACCTATGAACTCGATCTTCTGCTTATGTCCTTAGTTTAGTCCTTTCTTTATTCACTGCATGCAATAACAAACGTATTTGAGGAATACCTCCCTTCACAACGGTCAAGGTAAAAAAAGTACACAAGGCAGATGTAGTTACCATTGATTACCAACTGAACGTTTTTAACTGTCTTTATTATTATTATTTTTGTTCTTATTATCATCGAAATTGTGGCTATCATAGAAAACCAGCTTTAAATTTCTTTTTGTAAGTAAAGAGTAATTACTGGTCAGCTTTAGAAAGATAGATACATGATTCTCTATAAATGGGAATTAAGGATGGCAATCAAGCCATATCAGAATGCTCAATATTTTCTATTGGCTGTATCCAGGAACCTTAAGTCACATATCAGACTCTTTATTAAATTTCTTAGGAAAATACTATAAAAGAAAAAGAATGATTTAATTTTTATTTAATTTATTTTTCCAATACATGCTTAGCTTGACTACACATTTCATTTTACCTGCTATGCAGTAATTATATCTACAAACCAAGCACAGAAACCATGATACTGTGATTACTTCCCTCTAGCAAATATTAAAATAAGCCCAAGACAGCTTGAAGTTGTACAGTAATAGGAGTAAATATCAAAAATGAAAACATTGACAGTATAAAAAGATAAAAACCTTCCATTACCTTGTTATCTTACTTTGATTGCTGAGAAACCAAACTATCACTTGCTATTATCATGTGAAATATATATGAAATGAAATCCTTAAACCTTAAAAATACATAAATAGAGTCAATATAACTAAAATAGCACACAGAACTGACTGCAATATTGAAGAGAGAGGCTTTTTACAAAAGCCATCATTTTCAGGGTTTTTTTATCGGTTGTAGAAAATTCTGTGAATTTAGAATTTAACTGACAAAATTGTTAGTTGAAGTACTATGCAAATTAAATCATAAGATAACTAGGGTGTATTCGATTAAAAAAAAAATGTTTCTTTCCCTAAACAGTCTCTGAAGCCAACCTGGAGCCTGCTGTTTTGCACTGAAGGAGTTGTGATGAGTTAACCTGCGATAAGCCAAGCAGTCACAGACCTTCACTGGCTGTGCTGCACTGCATGCTCCGCTTGACCTTCATGCCTGGGCTCATCACAGGATCAACCCATCACATCTTGCTCATGGTCATAGAAGAACCTTCAGGCATCCCACATGGGATATTAGCAATTATACCACCTGCGGGTTCTTTGCTTTATCTTAAAGTGAAGGAGGTTCTCATGCAAACATCTTTTTGCTTGACAGTAGAAATGATGAACTGAATCATTTTTTTTCCTAAGAAAATCCTATAACAGCTCTGAAGACAAACATATCGAGGTGCCTCTCCATGGACAGGACCCTCACCATGTGCCTGGTGCGCAACTGGAGGCCCATTGAATGTTGCATGGATCTGGGTTACCCTCACCTTAAGGGTTGAAGATTGTCTGTACTACAGTCTTTTTCCTTGTAGTGCTAGCTTCAATAGAGAGTATTTTAATCAATGTCATACGAAGTCTGAATGCTTTTTTTACTGGGATGAAAATGAACACTACCCCTGGTGCACTGTAATAGTCATAGAGAATATTCCTAGGCAACACATATTTCCATACAGTCAAAAGAAAAGATGTGGTTAGTAGATTTGACTGTCCTAATGAACATATGGTACAAAAACTATAGCCTGAATATTGCTGTTCACAGTTTTATGTTATAATCCTTGCATTGTTAAGAGATATGATTTAAAACACATTAATGTGCTTTAAATGATTATTTAAATTTCATCATCATTTTTACCTTCCCTGATAAACTGGGAGGAAGAATAATGTAGTTCTTGGTTTAGCAGCTATGGTAACATCTCCCACTCCTAAAAGAATGCTTTCTGGTCAAATTTGTTTTCTTAAGAATTGAATCTTCATATTGCTTCAAGGCGATGTTATTTAAAATGTTATTTATTATACTGTCTTCTAGACTGCAGGCAGAAGATACTTTTTGGCCACACTTTTCACAGTAAAAACAAGTAGGAAAAGTTATCTCATATCTAGTCGAGTTTTCAAGGGACTGTTCATATGAGCTTATTGGTGAGGTGAGCAGGTTGCTTTAGCTTTAATCTGTACACAGCAACATGAATAAAAAATCAATTTTAGCCTACATCAGGGAAAAAAGCAACCCCTCAAAACAAATTAACAAAAATTCCTTAGTGGGACAGATGATTATTAATTACCATCAGCTGCATTTTGAGAGTTGTGCCTTGAACAAAGCAGATCAAAACTAGGCAAGGTTATGGAGTAAGAATGCAATACTCTGAGATATCAAGAGACAGCCTAAAATGCAAATGAAGCATAATGCCCTTCTTCCCTGTTAGTTAGCATGAATGTTCTCAACTCCAGCTACACTGAGTAAATTGGCAAAAACGTAAACTATAATAAGCTTCATAGAAAACTGAAAATAAAAGTGCCGTACCAAACTTTGCATAGCTGAAAAATCATGCCCTATTTGAAAAGATGAATTATTTATTATCATTATTATTAATTTATTTGTTATTTACAACAGTATAAAAAGACCTTTCTCAAGTCCTGGTTATCTTTGATATAAGACCTCTCAAAATCTATACAAAATAAAAGACAGAAGTCGATGTAAGATCTTGTGAAGAATCAAAATATAGAAAGTATAGAAAATATAGCCAGGTTCATTTCACAATTTCCTAATAATATTTTTTAAAATTATTTATATTTATTATTAATTTAGGGTACATATGTAATAATGCAAAAGAGTTGTGCTTCTATATAGCAGTTGAAAGCTGCCCAGACACAGACCCTTTGTTCTGAAAGACTTGTAGCCTATTGGCATATTACTCCACTAATACTGCTACTTAACTCTTTGTCCATGCAACTATGCTGAGGTAGTTCATTATAGACAGATACCCCTGTCAGCTAAACTAACAAGAGCCACCTTCTGTCCAGAAGATATGCAGAAATTTATTCAGGATCAGTGAGCATGTCTACATCAAGCCATTATATCACTAGTTGCCATTATGGCCTTATAAATATTGGCATGAACAATATTAGAACATGAAATTCTTGTCAAAGAATATAAAAAAGGTAGAGTAACTAATAATCAAATATTTTCTATAACCAGAGGTATAGATATCAGTGTCCAGAGATTAACTAGAAAGACAACAACACACACACAAATAAGTAAATAATATTCTGATATGGTCTATAATTATATAAGATAACGTGAATGGAAGTATTTGAGTGTCAATAGGAAGAGATGAAAAAGGTACTTGAAGATCATAGTAAAGGTAAGTGTTAAAGTAGTAGAAAACAGTGACCTAGTATTGTGTAATTCAAACACTCTTCTTGTTTACAAGAATTTGTTGTTAAGCAGTCAATGACATGCACATTAACATTTCTATGTATTATGTAAGACATAAGTCTAAGGTGGATTGTTTTTGTGTTCTCTGTTTGTTTCAGATGTGAAATGAAATCTGCTCATAGGCTCACTGACTAGAATACAAACTCCTTTAATCTTTGATCTCAAGGAACTGATAAGTAATATGGATTTGAAGGATGGTAAGAACAAAACATAGGCATTTTGTGACACTTAAATCTATTAATTTAGAGCTATATATAACTTATATATATATATATATATAAAAATATATATATAAATAAAACTTTTTAAAGTATTGAAAAGTCCCCACTAAGACCACGGTGCTTCTCACTGAGAAATGATGTAACCACTGATGTCACTGTTCTTATCTTTCTGGAAGTTTCACTTTGATCCCTATCAGCAAGGATGATGATATTCATCACTCCCCTATAAGCTACAATTTTGCAGTGAGAGGAATTTCCTGGAAGATAAGATAGAAGAAGGTTTTGGCTTCATGCCAGTTGCTGGTTACTCGCCCAGTACATTACTGCATGAAAAGACTTTCTCCTGAATCAACATGCTTGGAAAAATACACTCATTTGTATAGAAAAAGTTCAGAAATGTCAGAACTCCCCTGTACAGTATAGAATCTCAATGTCAATAAAGCACTAAAATAGCAAGGCCATGTGGAGTATGGACATCTCTAAGGTGAGGTTTGAGATGAATTGAAAGTTATAAATTTGGATTTGCTGCATAGAATCTCAAATCTTATATCCTATACATTTTTACAAGACCAGAAAACTTTTTTTTTCTTTTTAAGGGAAGAAACTCTGTTTTTATTTTTGATAATTTAATATTAGAATCCAATGAATCAAATTTTAACTTCATTAATCTGTAATTAATTCAAGTAATCTAGAATTATATAAATGATATATTATATATTATATATCTACTGAGAGAGCTACCCCTTTATTCAAATAAAGCTCCAACAGCAGGGTCTTTTTCTGACTGATGCTGTTGATACAGATTTTCTAGTCATTCCTGGTGGTTGCCCATCAACTGACACTGTTTTAAGAGGTCTCTGCGCTTTGGGCAGCTTTTGACAGAAGGCAATCCCCACAGGGGACTGGAGGGGCAGTAACTTGTCTGCATCTGCTTTGCAGTTCACTTTTCTGCATTTTTAGCTGCTCAGTAAGTGCAGTAAAAGGAGACTGCCAGTTGTGAAATAAAAATGGAAATTAATAGTAGAAGTGATTAGGGGGTATTTTATATTATGTGATTAGGGGACTGGAGCATCTCTCTAATGAGGAAAGTCTGAAAGAGCTTGGCCTATTTAGACTAGAGAAGTTGGAGAGAGGATTTTATTAATGTGTACAAATATCTGAAGGGAGGGTGTAGATAGTTTCAGGGCAGTTTCTTCTCACTGGTGCCCAGTGATAGAAGAAGATGCAATGGCCACAAATTGAAGCACAGGAAGTTCCACCTGAATTTGAGGAAAAACTTCATGACTACAAGGGTGACAGGGCACTGCAACAGGTTGCCCAGAGAGTTTGTGTTGTCTCCTTCCCTGGAGATATTCAAAACTCATCTGAATGCACTTCTGTGTAATGTGCTCCCGGTGACGCTGCTTGTGCAGGGGTGGTTGGACTAGATGGTCACCAAAGGTCCCTTCCAACCTCACTCATTCTGTGGTTCTTCGATATTTTTTTTCTAGGTGCTGGGGCTGAGAAGATGCTGAAGAGCAACCTTATTCTCATAAAGAACACCAGGTATGGCAAGAGTGGGGCGGAAACAAAAAGAAAAATTAATCTGATTTACAGAGGCCTGTGTCACTGAAAAGATGCCTTTTTTCATCTTCCTTCCTGTGCTGCACTGGGCTACAGAAGAATGTTGCATGATCAGGACCAAATTTTGTGGGCCCTGCAAACATGGAAGAATGTTTAATATTTTGCATCAACAAATCAATACTCATTTGCCAGTCCTTCTGTTTATTTATTATTTTTGTTTTTGTTGTTTTTTGTTTGTTTTTTTTCTCCAAGTGATGCTGAAGAGAAAAAAAAATAAAAAGGGAAAAATAAAAAGGAAACTGTCCCAGTTTTTGTCCCCTGCAACCCATGAAAGACATCATAGAAGACAGGTAACAGTTACAGAACTGTTATGCTCCAGAGACATCTCAAAGACGAATTAAATCACTCAAGTTCTTTCATCATTTTAAAATTCATCTCTTTTCTTTTGACAAACATATAAGAAATTGAAAAGTACGTTACAAGCAAGGCATCTGCTTGAGCCTTATCTAAACAGGAAAAAAATTGCTTAAAATAGGAAATGTGCAATTTCTTCCAGGCTTTTAGGATTTTTCTTCTTCCTTCTGGCTTTAATAAGATCAATCTAGTTTTACTATCAGACACAGTATTAGACAGCTCTAGACTCATGCTATAATAAAAAGCGATTGGTAAAAATTTAATTGATGCACAAACTGCCTTAGTGGAATCTAATGCAGAATGATAGCCTAAATTCCTCCAAAGTTAAAAAGCCATAAAATAATGAGCAGAAGTACTTCTCAGTATGCTGCTGAACACAGCAGTTCATCATTGTGTGAATTATTGCAACACTATTTGTGTTCTATTTATATGCAACAGTTTCTAAACATAAAGCAGAGATTCACAAACTCAAATAGATAAAACATGTTAGATAAATCAACAGTACTGGAAAATATTGTATACCCTAAAATGATCTAAACTTGAAAATAACAAAATCAAATTCTGTGAATCAATGTGGAACAGAGAAAGAAAATCTTTTCTCTGCTAGTTAGCATGCCATAGTTTTTTTCTTGAAATTGAAAGACTATGATGTTTATCAACATGCAATGGTGTTTGTTCATTACATTGATTTTTATTATGGGTTCCCACATTTTGAAATAATTACGAAAGAAACAACAGAAACAGATTTTTGATTGTTCATTGTTTGTGGCATCTGTAGGAAATATGTTGGCTTGACATCAACTGCTAACAGTCTTTATTTAAAATTAAGGGAAAAACAGTTGCTAATTATAAACATTGTCTATAATGGAGCTTTGTAGTTTACATAATTATATTCTGTGAAAGAAAGGAGGCAAGCTTGGTCTGACTTCATTTTTCCATTAGAAAAGATTCAACTGTCTTCATCCCATGGTACCAGCTGCACTCTGCTTTGTATGAGATCACTGTGCTTAATTTCAATACCCACAGAGAGAGTTTACTTTTTAAGTGCTGTCTCTTGCAGATGTGCCAAGGGAAAGATAATTTTGGTCTTCTTAATCACATGCAGAAACTCATCCTGTTCTGAAAATTTACTCCACATGATGCTTCCAGAATAACCCTGACTCAGAAATCATAGTTTCAAATCAAAGTACATTTTAAGTCAGTCTGTGTCCCATGATGATTCTTCAAAAGTACTTAGAATTTATATTATATATGCATATTTTGCTTCTCATGGCTATAGTAAATGCTATTTGAAAAAAATATGTGTGTGTAGACTTTGCAACCGTAAGACCAATCTAAAAAAAGGAAATGGTATTGAAGTGTTACATGAGGAACATAAAATTTATCTGAACAAAACTTTCTTGGTACAAATAGCCTTGAACCTTGGCCAAGAACTTTGGGCACCTAGTCCAGATCTAGCAAGAACATGAATAAAACACATACTCCTTTTCCAAAGTCAGTTTTTATCTTGATATTTTAAATCAGAATAAGTACTTATGGAATAAAGTATTTGAAATTTTAAACCTGAAAATAAAGCTTTCTTGAAGGTCTAATACATCTGTTTTCTTGTCACAGATGCTTAAGAATAAGCCCCAAATCTTATTTCTGTTTTTATTAAGACAAGGGATAATATTTACAGTAGGGTCTCATGGAGCTACAGTTTGATCTTGTGATTTTTAGATGGAGAATTAAAACTTCTGCCTTGGCAATTTAGATAGTTAGGTAGGTAAAGATTTTACACGTCTTTATGCTTCAAGTCTCTTTGTTAAATGGAAAAATAATTTGTAGATGAGTTATTTCCAAAAGCAGAAACAAACACTTGGTCAAGATCCAAAATTACCCTATTGAAGAAAATGATTATTAAAATATTAAATTCTTTAAAATTATTTTAATCTGAGTGATTCTTTGTATCATTCCCAAGAAGTATTATGATAGTACCATTCTTTTATTGAAGGCAAAACAACTACTGTTTTTTATGTAAGACAATGAAACTTCTGTGCAGTGCATATGAGTGGGGACAGGATTTTAAATGATCTGGTTAAGATTCTGATTAATGGAAACAGATTTGGCTAAAGAAAGTGGCAACAATGGAAGATGGCACATTCACTCAGTCGTATCATATTGCTCAGCCATTCAATTGACCTGCAACTAATGGCAAAAAGAAAAAAATGCAGTAATAAATAAAATTTTACTAAACACACTCTAATCACAAAATTATTATGCGAAAAGACTACAAATTACTCTCTGTGCAACAGCAATGACAGGAGACATAATAACCTTTCTAATCTTCAAATATTATTTGCGCCTTGAAATGAAGGAGTAGAGAAATAATGAGACTGGTTTTTTTTAATGTTAATCCTTTCTTAGAGGATTAGAAAGTAACACTGGCAGAGCAGATCCTGACTTTTCTTAGAGTAAGTCTTTAATCACATTATAATGCAGCTGAATGTAGCTTGGTCTAGTGATTATTTAATTATAATTAAATGCTTGCAACGCACGTGTCAGTGACAATATCCGTATTGCTAGGTATCAACACTAAGATATACGTCTAATGAAGATTCTAGGTGAAACAGTTGGAAAGTGCCTGCTGGATATCCTAGCGGATAATATTTGAGAAAAACAGAATGCAGAGAAAAAAAAATGAATAAAAGCTAATATTTTATTACCTAGAAAAGGCAAGAGTCCTGGAATGACAGAGCTAAGGGACGTTTCCTGATATTAAACTGTCCCCCACATCTTAGCTTATTACTTTCCAAAAGCAAGTTTGAATGGACACTGAGATGCATTAATAAGATTCACTCCAGTAACACTTAAACAGAGCTCATAAGCAAAGCTTACCTCTCTGACTACATAATCTCTTTTTTTTTTGACAGTTAAATTGATTATTTAGATTTTTTTTTCTCCAAATTCTTGATTTCCTTGTCAAATATGAATTCAGTGAAACCTATATCTCTCTGAACACAGAGAGAATCTTTCCAGTCTGGGCTTTTTGGTTATAACATCGTAGCCACAAAACAACAGGTAAGTCAGTCATGACTGTTGTAACAATCGGAGTTCAAAACCCTAGTCTAGTTCAGCCAGAACAAGTGTTTCAATCTGAACAAAGAATCTCATTGAGATAACATCATTACTATCAGGTTTTCAATCATCCTGTGGTAAAGTTCTCTTTATTATTGTTCAGAACAAAGTTTGAAAAAAAAAAATCTGAAAAAATAAGGTATTTGAAATCTTACCAATTTATACTCTTTCAGCTTTCATCATAACCTGGGGTATTTTTTAAGAAGTAATTTACTTCTCTCTAAGGACTAAACTGTTACTGTATTACAAGGACATCATTTAGTCCAATGGGATTGATACTGCAGTAAAATCAAACATCTAAGAGATGTCATTGTGTTTCATTTTAAAAGCTGGCAATCCAGTATTATATTTGTAAGACCATATGTACTACCTGTAATCAGTATGCAGAGTTCTTTGAACCAAACTGTCTATACAGTGCATGTAATGCAGGTAAGACATGGTCTGAATCAGATTATCTAATGGTGTATCTGGTGGAAGAGTCTATACAGAGGTAGATGCAGTGTAGCAAGATCCTTAAAACTTCACTCTTCAGGGTAACTTCAGGCATGCATACAAACATTTGCCAACTGTGATTTCACTAATGCACTAAAACAAGTCATCGTGTGGCTACACGTAAGTCCCATATGCCCCTTTGTCAGGTAAACAAGACATTGGTTGACAGATAAACAAGAAAGATGTACATGTGGACATCTACCTTTGGGGGTTGACTCTGGGGTGAGTACTGCTTTGAGACTGCCTCTTCAAGAACAAACATCGTTCTCGATTCTTTGTGTCTTCTTTATATCACAAAAGTTACGTGAAGGACAAAATACACAAGAGCAAAGTAGCTGTGTCTGTTAGGAGCATATCTTAGTCTGACCATCATTTATTCAGTTTTATACTATATTTTGCCGGTTGCACAAAGTCTTTGATTCCCCACATGAACACACACACTTGCAGAATTACAACAATTCACTAAAAATGTGTAACAGCTTCCTCTCTCTCTGGGAACCTCAAAGTGCCCTGGCTGATGCTGAAGAAATAATAATAATAAAAAAAAGCAGTGCCCTTATCTGGCTTTCCGTCTTAACCTTGGGTAAATGGCTGTAAGCTGTATTTCTCTTACAGCCCTTAACACTTAACTACAACAGCAATTTATACTCTCTTGTATTACGTACTCTCTTTTATTTCAAGCATTTAAGTAAAAACTACAAGAAGATTTTTAAATTTTATAATGTGCTATATCCTGTGTAACTACCCTATTACCAAAATATCATAGATCTTTCAAAAATCTATAGGAGACATGCAGCAGCCCTGCAATGATGTTAACCAGCTCCATTCACTTCCTAGATAAATGCTATGGAGCCACATGAGCTTACACAAAGACATTAGTTCATAGCCCCCGTCTTGGGAAGTACCGCTCAAACTGTGCTACTAGACTTTGGAAAGCCTCAGAGAAGACCTTGCCAATAAAGATCACTGCAAAGAAGATATTATATAAAAATATATATAAAATATACATTACACATAATATTACATTCATTTAATGTAATTTTTCTTGTCTGTGTCTGATTTAATTTACATTGTTACATTAAAAGGGAAAAATAGCTTGGATAAATTACACTTTACTTGGAAATTCCTAAATTTTTTATATTTTTATATTTATTTGGGTGGGAGGGGTTGGCTATTTACTAAAAATTATATATTCCTTTTCTTTGTGGCTCTTAATTCAGTTACACAATAACTGATTTCAAGAGTTCTTACTTTTTTGCTTTCAATTCATATTCAAATGAATAATAAATGATGACCAAACAAATGATAAATGAATCGCCTCTCTTGTGTAGAAAAGAACATTTACTTTGGGTAAATTCTAATATAGAATATTTTCAAATGGCTTTATAAATCCTCATAGATAAATATGTCTGATTGCAGTTACCTCACATTTGGATCAGAGGTGCATGTAAGAAGAAAAGCAAACCAATCTGCCTTCAGTCTGAGTGCTTTAATCACCAGCTGGCTGAGACCACTATACTATACATTTCCCAAGCAAAGATTACATAGTAAAAAGCCCTAATCCTCTAACCACCTCCAGATTCTCATGAATTAATTCATTAGTTCATAAATAAATTACATACTCCAACCTCTGTCTAAACTAACATTGAGTCATTTGCTTGCATCCCTATGGGTATCTGAGTATTCACTCATGTTCCTTTAATTACTAATCAACAATATCAAAAGGAACATTGAACAGGCTCACTCTCCATATATATTAACATATATATATGCTTATATATAAGTATGAATTATATATATATACACATATGTACACAAAGTGAAATAGAAAGCTTAATGTAATAGTGTATTTTTAGTAAAATCAATAATGAATGGATTACAATTTTTATTATTGCTTAAAATAACATAAGCTATTGACAAGTGGGTATTAAATGTGTGCCATGTTAATCGCAAAAAGATATTTAAACAGGATACTACCTTTTTTGTGATATTTTCCTCCAACTCTTTTCTGTTATTTTCTTGGGGCAGTGATACAATATTCTCCCATCAGTTTCCTTGTTCCATGTCATTTAATTTAAGACAAGTCAGAGAGAATCCACTGATTCATTTCTCTGGGTGATGAATGCAGTAGGTAGCCTGTGGTATTGGTAGGCGCTACTTGCTTCCCTGGATATCTTTGGAAAGTGTGAGATGACCAATCATCGTACCCACTGGCGCTGTCAAAGCTTAGAAAAGATTTGGTGATCTGAACACCTGTTTTGTAGCCTCTCTCCGTCTGAAAGGAGAATTCCATGTCCAGGGAAGAAACAGCGTTTCAGGTGTATTCCTGTTTTTAACGTCGTTTCCTCTTTTTTGTCAGTGCAGTGTGCAAGCATCAAATTCTTACTCATTTTTCAGGGAAGTTGAACAAGCAAACTAATTAAAGATTCTCCTCTTATCCCTTGATACAAGCACCAAAATTTCCACATGAACTTAAGGAAAAATTTTTTAACAGTGAGGGTGACAGAGCACTGGAACAGGCTGCCCAGGGAGGTTGTGGAGTCTCCTTCTCTGGAGATCTTCAAAACCCGCTTGGACGCAGTCCTGTGCCACATGCTCTAGGTGACCCTGCGTATGCGGGGGGGTTGGACTAGACCATTAGTAGAAAATGAAAGCCCTTCTGAAAGCTCAATCAAATGTCTGAGATAATTCAGCCATTCTTATGTTTTTGTGACAAGTATGACAGATTTGAGCCTTAAATGACCTTAAAAAACACAGAAGAATATACATCCAGTTGGTCTAAGGAAAGGAAGGCAGTCCTTAAAGAGATGAGAGTGTTTTTCCGAAATAGAAGAAAACAGTGAACATTGCTGCCTACATCCAGGCTTTCAACCCATGCAACATTGGCAGATCAGGACATGCGCCCACCTGAAATGCGCCCATCTGAAATGCCTGCTGTTTTAACCTCCACACTGAGACTACTTCCTTCTGAACAAATCTTTCCATTACAATGATGTGTTCTGTTTTTAACATAGACATTATTAATATATTAATACAGTTAGGATCTGCAGCTATCAGATTGTATCTTCCAGTCCTGTGCTCTTGCCCTCACTATGCTGTTCGTTACCTAGCAAGAAAAAATATTTTTAATGTCAGATATTTGCTGACAGGCAGCAGATAATTTTGCATCTGTCAGATGCCTAATTAACAGAAACTTGATTCTTATGAAATCACAGTGGTTTTTTTCTTCTTCTTTCTGTGGACTTTGTTACTGTACATTTTCCTCTTCCCTAGAGAGAAAACACCTCTACATAGCTCTTTGTTCTTATTTGGGCAGTGTTGCCTCACTTTTGGCAGTCCTAGGTCTATGAAGAAAAAATGTATTTTAGGAGAAAAAAATGTTGGGAATAAAAATTTATATTATAAATATTTATTTATGATATTTTTATATTTATTTTCAGCAGTGACATCCCAAGACAATTATAACAATTGTTATATATATAACAGCCCCGATTTTTTCTTCCATCAGCCTCTTTCTCAAAACCCTAAACTAGTCTCAGAACACGCTCCTCACAATCTCACAGGTTCCACCTGCCTTCCCAGAAAGGGTAGGAATAAGGACAGTATGTAAATATAGTGTATATGAGAACAGTACATTAGAGTATTGCAAATTCTTTACCCATTGGAACTGCAATTTTGTTTTCTTTAATTTTCCATTTTAATAATTTAAAGTTCTTAATGCCCTTGGAAGTGCATTTGATAGCTGTAATACTGCATATGCTTATTGTCTGTTAGGTGTGAGAAGATTTGAGCTATCTTATACAAAGGAAAAAATTTTTAACAGTGAGGGTGACAGAGCACTGGAACAGGGTGCCCAGAGAGGTTGTGGAGTCTCCTTCTCTGGAGATCTTCAAAACCCGCTTGGACGCAGTCCTGTGCCACGTGCTCTAGGTGACCCCGCGTATGCAGGGGGGTTGGACTAGATGTTCTCTAGAGATTAAAGTTTCAACCTTAACCATTCTGTGATTCTATGACCTTTCCTTTAGAGAAAGGGGAAAAGACACTGTTTCTCCATTTTGTCTTCTAAATCACAGAGTTACAAAATGCCTAGTTTTACATTCAACAAGTGGACTCACCAAACATTTTAGAAAGTAATAATGAAATAGAAATGTTTATTATTAAATAGTCAGTAGAACAGTACAGTTTCTAAAGGCTCCGTAGTTTCCAAGAATAGTTTATTAGATTTCATATAGAAAATAAGAATTCATCTGTAGAGTAGTCTATAAAACTTCGAAGCACATAAGTATAAATTAAAACACAAAAATAGCTACATATTTGCCTCACTCACAGAAGGCCCAAATATTGCGATTTAATAATAAGCTTTTTATTCTTAACAAGAGTTAGCTACTTACATTATTACTGCAATAAAGTTACTAGTCGTTCCAGAGATTGAGATATTTTTGTTTGTGATGCAGACCTACATTACATAGTTTTGAAACATCTAATCTGGTGTTTATTTCCTTCTCAAGAGAACTATTAATTTAATGAGAACTGTAAGCAATTTCCTTGAAAGTGACTTTATATAGGAAAATGAGAAATATCTAGAGAGTGTTTAGGAAGCATTTGCAAAGACACAACTATCAGCAAAACAGAACTGAAAAAGTTACTTTTTTCACATGAATGAATTCATTTTCAATTTTCAATGCTGTATCTATTAATTCATTGTTTATATCTGTCATTTTAACAGTTCCAAACACAAATTCATAAAAAATCATAATCAAAGGTAAGAAAGAATGTGTTTTATTCAGACCACAGCATAAGATTGCATTCTGCATTATTCTACTCCATTCACTTTAAATGCATCCATTTAAAACTTCAGTAGAGCATTACCCTGTGTAAATGGAGCTATTGGAAACGGGGTTAGGTTTAAACCTAACAACCACCTCTTGACAACTAATTTCATTGGTAACAAATAAAATATTAAAACAGTGATAAATGCAATCTTGAACAAAAACTGAGAAGATATGGATTGATAACACATTTTAACTAAGTCTTTTTCCTAACATATTCATAATACTGAAATTTAGCATACTCTAGGATTAAAATCTGTGTCAAAGATATTCGCATTAGAAAGCCTCCCTGCTGAATTGAGGAGGGAAGGGTTCTTCTTGACACAAGTATCTCTCAGTTTTCCCTGTTTATATTTGCAAATCGAAATCCTGCATTACTGTCTCATCAGACTAGAGACAAAAAAAATAAGATGGATTTTATTTATGAAAATGTCTAGTTTATCAATTATCCTCAGCTCACTGCAGCATATTAACCATCCTCAGGCATTCAAGATTCAACAAGGTATAGAGAGTACTTGAATTTCACGCAAAAAATGTTCCAAATGACATCTTTGCCAACTATATATATATTTTTCCCATTTTAAGGAAACCATAACAATCTAGTAGGTCTTAAAATTCTGTGCTACACTTTGTACAGACTAACAAGTTTCATACAGCGTGCTGCTCTGCATTCATAATGATATGGGCAAGTGACTTTCATATAAAAAAGGGAGATACCCATGCCTCTCAGTACAGCTAAACTTCTGTTGAACCTTTCTGTCTTTTGTCTCAGTTTTATTTCAGTTTTAACTCCAGACTTGGAAATCTAGCCTTTTTCTATCAATCCTCCAGGATGCAAACCTCTTGATTGAACATACTCATTTCAAAGTTCATTAAATCTTTTTTTTTTTTTTTCCTTATGGCGAGATTGATTTTTAATAGCAAAAAGACAGTATATGAATATGTGTTACTTACACAGACTATAAATCTTTTGAGATGAACTACAACACTCTATTGTAGCTCTCCTACTAATAAGCAAATAGTAATTTATATAACAAAGGATTTTGCATTTTACCTATTTCTTCCGAGAATAGAAAAGGTAAAAGAAGAAATAAATAAAACCTAATAATGCTATTTTAAAGGCACTTTATAATAAGTATTGGTACTATTTTTCATATCCTCCCATCTACAAATAAACATATGTTATAAAATATTTCTTTAAAGGAATTCTTAAAGGAAACCCTTAGGAAAGTGAAAAATAATAACTAAAAACTAACTGAAACTTTCCTCCCTGCCTCTCTCGCTTCCTCCCTCCCTGTCTCGCTTCCTCCCTCCCTCCCTTCCTTCCTTCCTTCCTTCCTTCCTTCCTTCCTTCCTTCCTTCCTTCCTTCCTTCCTTCCTTCCTTCCTTCCTTCCTTCCTTCCTTCCTTCCTTCCTTCCTTCCTTCCTTCCTTCCTTCCTTCCTTCCTTCCTCGCTCCCTCCCTCCCTCCTTCCCTCCCTTCCTTCCTCGCTCCCTCCCTCCCTTCCTCCCTCTCTTTCTATTCCAAGCAATATTTCATTAGTCTCCTCTCTCAAAACATAGTATTAACACATAACCTGTTTTAAAGCAAAGCAAAAATTTAGTTATACACAGTATAAAAATTGCGTAGTTGAGGGCCAACTTGCACTAGCATTAATTGTTATAATTCCAAATAAACAATAATTAAAGGGAATTACCTAAGAATACTGCTACTGAATCTATTGCTGGGGAGGTTCAACTCGTGTATATGATACTGGCACAAAGGTCTGAGAGCCAGTATTCCTACATTGGAACTCCAACTGGGGAATCTACCTCCATTTCAGTTTTCCATGAAAATGTTTTAATTAAAATGTATTTGTGTTTCTTTTCATAATAAGATATTTTAAATGTATATTTCAAGTTATTAATTATTCATGACTGTTTCTTTGAGAATTAATTATTCCTATTGTAGTTGTTTACCTGCTTTGTTAAGTGAAATTCCTTTCCTAGTGAAAAGTCAAAAAAGAAAAGTAAGAACCCACACAAACTTCAAAATATCAACACTCCCAAAACACACTTACAGAAATATTTTTGCTATCACTACATATAACACTGTCTATGAAGCCCATGATCAAATTAAGAAAACCAGCGAAGTTTACAACATGAGAAATAATTTATTATTTCTGGTCAAGCGTTTTGAATGAATAAATAAATTGCACTTATTTAGATTTATTACATATTTAGTGGTCTTCATGTGTGTGCGTATATGTTTATAAAGAAGCAACTCCTAACTCTTCCTGTGACTGGGTTGAAAAATTGCATTTTGACTAAAAGTTGAATACTAAATACACTGGAACCCATCCCCTTGCATGAAGGCTATTACACTCATGCACTCACGAACTCATGTTCGTTTGAAGATGCCATTAAAAATACTGACTTTGGGTGTGTAAAACACATTTTGACTTAACATTTTGTTTATTTCAGAAAGCATCTGCCGCTTTGGATTCTATTAAGATCCCTCTCTAAATCTTTATTCTCTAAGACTGTAAATTAACCAGTGCGACCAAATGCTTTTCATCAATACAGGCAGTTAAAGGTAAACTGCATTCTAACAAATGCAATTATTTTCCATATTTGCCATCACTTAAAATGCTGCTCTTAGACTGCTCAGCTTTAAAAGCACCTTTGAAACAATGTTTTTAAAAACAGGCATAATGTAAAGAATTTATCATGTATGCAGTGATAGCAGATTTCAAATATCCAAAAATTTAAGGCTTTTTATTCACATTCCTTTACCAATTCACTTTTAAAACTGATATATTCTTAGTGAGTAATATTATGTACTAAAGAAAGGCAAAAAATCAGTGTATCAAATAGTCAGAATGCCAGCTATTCAACTATAGCATAAGTAAATATATCTTAGACAAATTTCCCAGCACTACTGACTCAAGAAAAGTTATATTATAATATGTGGTTTCAAGGAAAATGAAACATGGTTTGAGTGGCTTTCTTGTCATCCCTATGAAGTGACTACGAGCGTCATTTACCTCTCTTGTATTTATAACAAACACAAAGACGAGTATCTTATAAAACATGGTTGGACAGGTCTCACAGGAGTGAGTGTATCCAAAGTCATAAAACGATACTAAACAAAAAAAAATATATATGTTTTTCATGCTAAACACAACACAAAATTAGCAGGTATTCATACAAATATCATTAAATATAAATAAGATACTTTCAAGTTATTTTATTTCTTAAAAATATAATGATTTAAATGAAGCATAATAAAATGAAAATTCTGACCTAAAAAGTATAGATCAATAAAATCTTGATGAAATATATCTGCAGTGCTGAAATTAATTTTATAAGAAAAAAAAGCAGAGTGAGGAGACCACTTTGCATATTGATCCAGCAAAGACACAATCTCTGCTGTTAGTAGGTTATATTAATGTATAAAGAAACAAATATTCTTAGTGAAGTCAGGGGCATTAGAATAATATTATTAGAAATAATTATTATAGTACTGTACAGATACAACTCTCCTTAAAGATAATTATCTTCCTGTGGCAAGAATACTTCCCCATTCCCACATGTACTGCAAGCTGACCACTGAGAAAAGCTTCTTATTTTTTGTAGCTAACAGCATTTTTAAATGGACAGAACATGAGTTGGTCAGAACTCCTTGGAGGGGGGATATGCTTACAGTTATTTGTGCCCTAATCATAAAGTTAGTAAACTACTGTGAAAACTCTTAAGTTACTGGTCTATAAAAAGTTTTGAGCCATAGACACCATTATATTTCTCTAGTTAGAAAAATTTTATAAGGCCAGAAATAAACTTTTCATTCATTTTCTCTCTAATGAAATATTCTTGGACTTTTTTAGCTGATTGAATAAGGAACAGTGCAAGAAGCATTATGGAAAACATAATCTGTGCTGAAATAATGCAAACACCAGGGTAATTTATTTCACATTAAAATATATTTAAAATAAAATGCTCTACATGAAGTTAATTTGATTTTTTTTTCTTGCTAAGAAGGCATTCTTGAATAAAAACCAGTTCCAGAGTCAGAAACATGCATTAGGCCTTCTTGAACCAAGAGAACTGACATCAATCTATGCTGACATTTATGAATAGCACAATAGTTTTACAGTAGCAGAATAATAACAAATCTAAATTTTCCTTGTTATATCAGTGCTTCTATTATACACAATTTATCCAGTTACCTCGATCAGGAGTAGCTACTAAATGTGCTCGGGTAAGTAAGAGCCAGAGAGGAATGCAACTGAAAACTTAAGTTTATATTATTTGTTTCTTTGTCTGGAGACTCCGTTAGAGAATGCATCTTGATAAGCTAAAAATTTAATGGCAATTTTCAATTCTTCGAATACCTCCTCATAACTTTTAATCAGAGAAGAAGCAGAACATTTCATGTTTAATGTTTGGTAATTGTCATAATAAAAAGACCAAAGATTTTGGTATGATTGTCTTATTATCTTACAATTCTCACTTACCAAAGATTGTTCTCAACTGCATTGCAAAGAACTATATACTTTTACTGGGAAAAACACAATAGCACAACTGCTAATATAGAAAGTATTAAAAAATTAAAATGACAGCTGTAAAGATATTGGGACAAGGCAGGCTTTGGGCAGATGAGAGAAATTAGAAGAGACTGGGTAGCTATCTGCATCTTATTCCACTACTCATTAACATTTGTTTGTTAAGAATTCTGTATTTTCTCAGTCTGTTCATTATATGAATATAGTGCCATTCCAAGAGCAGAACTTTCCCCCAAAATCTGTTACTTCAATACTAGTGTTAACTTCTTTTGGTACAATAGAATTTTTCAAAAATTTCCAGTGGAAGCTGGAGAAAGACATCATTGACCTCTGAGTAACCTGTGCCTTTCAAAGCCCTGGAACCTTTCTAACACAGATAAGAGGTAACAGGTTGATAGAAAGAGAAGATTCTGAAAGAGTATTTTAGAGCCAAAAGACTATAAAATAAATGAACTTAATACATTGTACATCACTGTCTTGCAGGCAGACTCACTAAAGATAGCCTTATAATGCTGGTTGAAGTTGTGAAAGATATGAAAAAGATACATGAAAGAAACAGAAGGAATGTGGCCAACGTCATCCTGCTAAGGAGATTCAAATCATGTATTTACTTTATGTATAGGGCTATAGAGTTCATAGAGTTATTCAAGAAAAACTTTGATTTAGATTGTGATCTAGTCAGATATAGAGAGAAAAAGAAAATTAGAAATACATTATAGAAGTTACTCAAAAGCAAATGAAGAAGGAAGCAAGAAACTGTGAAATTTCCATCTCAATAAAGCCTTATGCTTAATCAAATTCTTTTTGCTGATTGCTTATGTAAAGAGCAGTATAAATAATAGGAAAAGCATTTTTAATGTAATTATTAAGTGGAAGAATTAAAACTTCATTGTAGTCTGGGTAAATATTTTTCCCCAAATAATTAAACAAAAATTGCTGGATTCATTAAATGCAATTCATATAAGTACATTTACAATCATTCTCATAATTCTCCTACTGCTGCAGATGGTGAAATTGCACGTATTCTCGTCCTGCTTTGAAATTTTGTATAAATAGCATTACTGTGTATAGACATTATAAGTGATCCTGCCCTCTTTCAACCCATTTGTATTGCCCTATTTTAGTTATTTTAGTATCACACATCTTCAGATCACAAAAGACAGTCTAACTGTGAGTAAAAGATGAAAATACAGTGCAGTGTGTTCCAGCCAGCTTTGGTTGCTGTCCCAGGGGATTATGCCTAGGTATAGATGTGATATTGTCTAGATTTGGCTACTTTTACCAAAAAGTACTATAAAGGATCCTTATCATAGAAAGAGAAAACTTAAGCCATTTATAATCAGATAGCAGATTGTTCTTGTATTTATTTTTAATACTAAGCAAAGTTTGTCTGGAGCTCTTCTACAATGTTATTCTCATTTTCTGCACAATATTTTTATAATCCATAGTTTTCATACAGCAAAAGAAATCTTCCTTTTTATGCTTGCTGAAAACTCTTGAAATCATATTTACAGTATGTGCAGGGCCAAACCTTGCCACTCTTACTTGTATTGCGAGAAGTTCCCATTTACCTCAATGAAGAGAAATGGTAACTAAAGACAGCATCTGGCTCTTTACAGATAATATTATAAACTGTAGGCAGTATACTGCTTCTGTCAGAAAAAGTCCTAGAAAAATATATCTGCCAAAGCATCTGTCATTTTTATATGCCAGGATATGTTTTATGTAATGAAACATATTAAAGACCATTTATCATAATCATCTAGGATACAGTTACTGAATAAAAGTAAGATATTAGCATACTAGTTATTTATTAAACAAAGTTGAATAGCTGAATTAAATTGCAATTAGAAAAATTATCACACTTTAATTTGACCGGATTTCTTAGTAAATACTGAAATTAAAGTGGATTACATTTGCAATTCTAAGATTTATTTGAGGTGATAGCTACGATTTGTCAATACTTACTTGAAAATTAAAAGAAAAAAAAAAAACAGAAAAAAATGCATTTTTAATAGAGCAGACATCACTGCACATAAAATGTGAGAACTTCAACACAGTGCAACAAGTTAGGTAACATTTCAGATTGTTGCCTGAAATGTGCAAAGAACTATACTACCAATGTCTTACTAAGACTTTTTTTTTTTTTTTTTTTTTTTTGAGCAAGACTTAAGAGTCTTGTTCAGTGGGAAGATCAGACAGATCCAAAATGGACAGAGGTGTGGCAGAACGGTGCTGTCATTGGCTCTGATTATTAACCTGGATAACATGCCAGAATTCTGCAGTTTCCTCAGAGGAAAATGTAATGTTCTTAAGAGCTACAGAACAGTAAATGCTAGGGGATAACAATAGTCAATATTTGAAATAATAAAAAGAAGTCTTTGTTCCAAGTAAGTCATTCATCAGAAATTTTAAATAGGTACCTGTATGAGATGAAGACTTATTGCAGCAAACTCAATACTGATAACAGCCATTATTTCCCACACGATTCAGTCAAGAATTAAAGGAAAAAAATCTGTAGATTTTTATTAAGAAATGTAGACTAGCAACCCATATTTTAATAATGTATCACAGAAGGAATTTAAGACTAATATAGTATTTGCAATTAGAAAAACTTAGCTTAGCATTACTAAAAGTGAATCGTGATCAAAAGTAAAAATATATCCTATAAGTTAAAGGTTTTAAAATATTTTTCTGATTTAAATTTCAACATATAAACTGTAATAAAAATTGTAATCTGAATACTCATCTGAATTACAGTACATAATGTTCTATGTATGATCAGCTAATGGTTTAAGAGATAATCAGTGGTCATATTTTGATCATTTATGAGGATTCATTGCTATGAAAACCAAGAGGTCTGAATGCTTATATTACAAAAGAAAAAAGTTTTTACAGAAATGACTGTTTAGAAGAGAGATTAGTGATGGCATATCCCTTCAACCATAGGTTCATCACCTTAGGACAAACAGATGTTTGGGTGTTCCCGGCTGGGACTTATACTCACAGCAAATACATATGATGTTCATTCATGGTCTTTTGGTTTTCTGCACTCTTAACCATCTGTTAAAATGACACCTTGACTGTTAACAAGCTAGTTATATTGCTCTACAAAGATACGGAAACCAATCACATATAGGTAAAGATGGACTACACAGATAAACATCAGATGTCATTGTTTCCACTAAAATTCTCTCTGTTTTGACTAGGTTGTGTCATGTTCATCTTTAATTCTCTAAATCCTTAAAAATTAGGAAATTTGAAAAAAAGCATGAAGTTTTTATTTTATAGAAATATGTGCCATATATTTCCATATGCCATATTTATTAAATTATTTAGACATTCTATTTTGAGATTATATTTATCATTTACAGTCTCTTAAGAAGATATCAACAGTTTTCTGGAATAAAATAGTGACTTCAGTGGAACCTGTTCATTTCACAGCAGCTAAGTAGTATGTTCAAAATGTTTTATTCAACATATGGGATCTTATGAAGCTTTAGATTTCAAAATTCTAATCACATGCTTCTTTAGCTTCTCCAATATTTAAGAAAGAAAAAAACAAATCAAAAATAGCCTGAGACATTGCTGCAATTACCAAACAATTGCTGACAAGAAAACAGTGCTTCCTCTTGTAATATTCAGAAATAGCCATGACGAAGTGTGCAATCTTGACCTACTGCGTGGATTACTATCATTCTTCAAAGCTATGTGTGGAAATACAGATCTTAAACACCTGCAGCTATTTTAAAACATATCAGATTATGTATTTGATAATCCTGAGTGTACTATCTTATTATCTGAGAAATAACAGCAATAACCATTATTAGTTCAATTTAGCTTCATCTCATCCTACTGAGGTAAAGAAGGATTAGTTATACAAACTGAGCAACAGAGCACAGCAAATAAGATGCTCACTTACTCAAATTCTAAGGCTCTCTTCAGACTAGAACCCAGATGCTTAAGATTCACGATGCTATGCGCTATATCTTTGTACCTACTTTAGTACCATACCTTTACTATCTTACAAGATTTTCTCTCTTCATCAAGTTTATTCTTGTGCTGTATTGTTTTCATAAGAAAGAAGTACATTTGCCCTTGCTTTTTATTATTTAGAGACACAGAGGATTATAGTACGTGTGATGTGACATTTGAAATTGAAAATAAATTTATTTCTATAGTAGTTAACTGACATAATTTAGATGGAATTAACAACATTTGAATAATAAGAATTACACTGAAAAAATTTAAAGGGGCCTAGAATACTCTACTGTACTGTCATACATGTGTGAATTCAAAGACAGATATGTGTGACTGGTTAAACTCTTGCTAGGCTTTGGGAAGAGGAGCAATGATTAGCAAGTATTATAGTAACTTACAGAATCACAAAATAGTTGAGGTTGCAAGGGACCTCTCAAGCAGAGACACCTAGAGCACGTGGCATAGGGTTGCATCCAGGTGGGTTTTGGAGATCTCCAGAGAAGGAAATTCCACAACCTCTCTGAGCAGCCTGTTCCAGTGCTCTGTCACCCTCACAATACAGAAGTTCTTCCTCACACAGCAATTAAAATTCCTATGTTTGAATTTATACCTATTATCAATCATCCTGTCACTGGCCCCCATCCTCCCTACAATCACCCCTCAGGTACTTGAACATGTTGATCAAATCTCCTCTCAGTCTTCTTTTCTCCAGACTGAACAGACCCAGTTCCCTTAGTCTTTCCTCATAAGATAGATGCTCCAGAGCCTTAATCATCTTTGTGGCTCTACGCTGGATCCTCTCTGGAAGCTCAATGCCCTTCTTGTACTGGGGAGCCCAGAACTGCACCCAATACTTCAGGTGCAGTCGCACCAGAACAGAGTAGAGGGGGAGGATCCTCCCTCCATCTGCTGGCAACGCTCCGCCTGATGCACGCCAGGATCCCATTCGCCTTCTTGGCCATGAGGGCACATTGCTACCTCATGGCTAACTTGTTGTCCACCAGGACTCCCAAATTGCTCTCTGTGGAGCTGCTTTCCAGCAGGTCAACCTGTAATCTTTACTGATGTCTGGAGTTATTCCTCCCCAGGTGCAGGATCCTGCACTTGTCCTTGTTGAGCCCCTTGTTGAACATCATGAGGTTCCTCTCTGTCCAACTCCAACCTGTCAAGGTCCCTCTAAATTGCAGCACAGCCTTCTGGGGTGTTGGTCACTCCATGCAGTTATAGCATTGTCTGCCAACTTGATCAGGGTGTACTCTGTCCCCTTGTGAAAGTCATTGATGAATAAATTGAACAGTACCAGGCCTAGTACTGACCTCTGGGGGAAACCACTGGCCACAGGGCTCCAACTAGACTCCGCAGCAGGCCTCTAACTTGACTGCGAAACTTGGCTACAATTTGTCAAAGTTTCTAAATACATGGTTAATGCAACATGGATATCTGAATCCTTTGTTTGTTTGTTTGTTTTAAAAAAATGTTATTTTTTTTATTTTGCGTAAACTTCCTTTACATTTAAAGTCTTTCTCAAATTCTAATTTCCTCCAGTTTTTAAAACAATTAAATTTGTTTGCTGCTTTGATAAATCTTTTTTTTTTTTTCTTGGAAAGAAAAAAGACACACACACCATGTTTCAGTTTGTGGTAAAATATTTTCAGATAGAGTGACCAGCCAAAGCATATAATAGATATGGTGATATTAGATGTCCAAATACAATAATTAACGTTCATGATAAATCAAATGTTCAAGGTGGTTGGGCTTTGATAGTTAACTATTAGTTGTTCTGAAGCAATTGTATAGAAATCTGTGACATATGGAATACTAATATAGTAATAATTTGAAATTGTTAGAAAAGAAGAGGACTGGCTAGGTAAAAATCATTCAAGGTTGCATGGAAGGAACAAAAATAAGGAAGACAGAAGAACATACACAAAGGAATAAATGGAATGAAGATAAGGAAGCATTGAAGTTAGCATGAATGGAATTAATAATGATGTACATCCACACCTGAGATCCATTCTCAAGTTTACATTTTATTCCATACTTTGAAAAGAGAAGGACAAACTTAATAAATCTCCTTCAGCTTTGAAATCTAGTCATTCTTGGTCTCACATACTTTGTATAGTACTCAGTATAGTACTTTGCTTAAGAAAACAGAAAAAAATGCACAGATAGTAATTTGTATTTCTCAGATGCATAATTTTCAGGGATCTTTGATGTCTTTCAGATGAATACAGCAAAGTATTTTGCATACTGAATATAATCTATTATATTTTAATAGAAAATCTGTCACCTTAGGATCCTGAACTCGTTTCTCATCCTGCAAACCTTTTCTTTAGCACTGCTTTGACAACAATCTGGGCATAGACAACAGCTTATGGGAAAGGAGTAGAGTTGCCACGATGATTTGTTCTGCATTTTATTATTTCTGAACGAGTAATAAACCATACAAAATATCTTTGAATATATTTGTCATTTGTATTTCAATTTAAGAGATGTTTTCATGCTATTCACTTTGATTCCAATACATTATTCATAGCACCCGATTGATTATCCAAGTCATATGATTTTTTTTTTCTTCTTCTAAACTGGTTAAAGAGCCTTGTACTAACCGATTGATTATATTTCAAAGGAAAGAATATCCATTCCTTAGACTGAGAATTCTCGCAAATTCTTACCAGTAGTATTCAAAAAATTTTTCTGGCACTTCTCCATAGAACATTATTTCAACAGTAAAAATATCTTTTTAAAAATCTTTTTTATTTCTCTTTTTTAAAAGAAATTATTCACTTAGCCTTTGGGATAAAGATTTTGGATTTTTTTAAATGCATGATTTCCTCTCAGGACTGTGCTTAAAACAGATTTTCACTATGTTTGGATAATGTTTATTCTGAGTCTTAATTTCTTAATTTCACATTAAATTAATTTCTTAATTTCACATTAAATTCTTTTGATAACTATAGAATCATATAATTATATGTAAATATTTATTTTTTATTTATAATTTACAGTATTATAGAATCATCAACACAATTAGAAACAAACATGTGGTAGATTTGCATTGATATTCATTACTGTTTCATTTTTCCCTCATCTAATTTCTTCTATACTATGTTTTAAACATTTTAGAGTAGAGGTCAATCTCTTTCTGTGTCATAGTTATATTCAAAAAAGTAAAGTCTCCTTAACTGCTGGTAGGCAATACTTCAGTGGAATTAATTCAGTGGAATTAATTTTAGTGGTACCACCGTATAATATTATTATATAAAACCTCTAGTAAATGTTGATTAAAGTGACAAGTAAATTTAAAAGAAGCTGCTGAAAACTAAGGAGATCCTGATGAACTGTGTATCATCAGCAATGTTATTACTAGTATTAAGTTTACAGTAGCAGGTATCAGAAAAGCCTATAGAAAATGATACACAGAAAATGCAGCATATAGCATGTGGCTTGGCCCAATGCTGCCAGTAAATACATTGATTTTGATACTTTTTTGTGTAAAATTGTCAGGTTTGGATTTCTTACTTCAGTGAGTTTGCAAATGATTTCCAGTCAAAAGATTCCACCACTTCTATTCTTCCTTTAAAAATAATGACTATTGAAAAATATTTTCACACAGACTAAAGCTTGGAAAGTAACAGATTTTTTTTTTTTTTTTAGTCAGTTAGCTAAATGCTGTGATTTGACTGTATAAATGAATTTATATTCTGCCTTTGATTTCATGAAATTGAAGGAAGGCAGAAAGTTTTTCCCTGTACAGGCAAAAATGATCTGTTCTGTTTAAGGCATTTATAATCAAACAATCAAACAATATACAGTCATGCATCATATATATTATATATAATCATTAACAAACTGAGACCTTAATTCAAAGTAAAAAAAAAAAAAAAAATCCATCACAGTAAAATCAACGCAAGATACTATCTTCAAATCATTTGCTAATTCCAAACTGGTGCATAATTTCTGTGAAAAGGACTCACTTGACAATATTAGTTGAAAGATGAAATTAAACTCTTACTATTGTTACTTGGAAGAGACAATTTGATTGTAAGCCTTCTAATGGCAACATAAGCTAAATGAAGGCAGAAAAGACTCAAGAGAAATAAAACCTAGTTCAGGAGTGGACACGTCATTGAAAGTATCCATATTTCAATGCTGGAGAATAAGGTAACATATATATTAAATATTTACAGGGACCACTCAGAAAAAAACAAAAAAGCAATTTTACCAAAGCCATAAGACAGACTTCTATAGCTTAACTTTAACTTGTACAATGAATATCATGAATAATAAAAGAAACATTCTATTAATTTCAACATTTTAAAATCATTTTTTGATGTGCAGGTAAACCAGCTGGTACATTCATTTTCCTGAGGTTCTTCCACCAAGAGTGAATGCATGACTTGTTAAGTTACGTGTGCCTTTTGTCCTTGAGATCCAGATTCTTGCCCTCATGTTTTCTTTCCTTGTCTTACCCCTATCTCAATTCCTTGCCGGTAAATACGTCCTATGTTACTGCTCTAGATGTCCGTGCCAAAGTCCATTACTCTGCATCAAACTGAGATAACAGGCCTGTGGTCCTGCACTAAGCTGTAATGAGTAACCTGTCTTCTTCAATACCAGGCACCACAGTTTTGGGCTAATAATGTAGAGGAAGCATGCTGTGTTTTCCATACAGCCCTCCTATCTCTCTTTGTTTCCCTCTCTTATAAGGTCTGACAGAACCTTGGAGGGTGGCTATAGAGCTGTGGTCTTTTTGCAAAATAGACTTGTGACAGATAAAATAAATGTAAAAGGCACTGAGAAAAATGAGGAGATAGAACTGAGAGAAGAAAGAGCAGAAGGAAGGACTTACAGGATTATATGTCAGTTCAAGATTTCAACAAAGACCTATATGCCCCAAATAAAATACCAATATATCTGGTATAAAAGGAAGCTGGTTAAATAGTGCGAGAAACTGTAACGCAGCATGCTAAGATGGGGAAACACTGAACTGAGGCTGTGTGAAAAACTATTTATGTAGAGAGCAAGTTTATCTACCTCCAGAGGAACTGGTCCGTAGAGAACCACCAATGGTTAGCCTTATCAGACATAGAAATTCATAAAACAAAATTCTTTAATAATCCTATGAGGTTTTATAGGGTGAAGGACAACATTCTTTCTATTCAAGGTTACTGGTAACTCTGTGATAAACTGAATGGTCATTTTCAAAAATAATAACAAAAAAATGTGACAATGATCTCAGGATCATATCCAACTCATATCCAAACAGCATTTCCCACAGCTCATTTTTGTTACTTTTGTGAGATTTATACTCTTTCCTTAAAAAGGCCTGAAGTAGTACTAATACTGTCATCATCATTCAAGTTGCTACTGCATAGGATTTATTCAGCTTCTGGTGTTTTTCATTTATTACTCTGATGGAAAAAAAAAAATACCCCTCCTAAGTTATTATGTTTCCTAAAGCCAGAAATTGGTCATCATAGGCAAAGATTTATCAATCTCAAGCTAGTGAGAGAACAGGTAAGGGAATAACTTTGCAAGCATGACAAAAGAAGCAGGTAAATGCAAATGTGAAACAGTGAGTAACTTGGGGAAGTTTACCTTCTATCTACAGCATGACAAAAAGACACGGGGGTCTAATATAAAGTCTATTAAATACCAAGACAACACCCTTCAGTATGTGTTGTATTAGTCATCCAGTTTACCTGAAATAAATATTCATTGTCTGGGTAGAATTAAAGCATTTATATGACATTAAACTCTTCATCAGGAACTTAAATGCTAGTATTAGTGGGGTTTTTTTGAACTGTGTCTTTAGATCCGCAAACAAAATTGTGTAGAATATGTTTGGAAATCAAGTATCTTAGAACATATTAAAACATCGCATAACATTTTCAGAACTTTTTAAAATAATCTTTTGAGTTGGTGTCTTGGAATAAATCAGTGCCTCTTTTAATAAGACAGTTGCTAACTGCACAGTTCCAAGAAAAAGTGGAGTAATTATTTTTGACCTGCTGGAAAGGAGAATTATCTTAGCTGGCAAACATCAAAGTTGGCTGACAATTATAAACTGTCTTCTTTTCCTTCATCTTTTTCTGTTATACCATAGGGGCACAAATAAACTTAAAATCCCACGAGGTCATCTAGGTACAATGAGACAATATATGATATCTCCTGCCAGACATCTATCTAATGGTGAGGCTTTCATAATCTTCTTTATTATCCACATTTGTTTGTTTTATAACTTATAAATATGGAATGGATTATTTACAAAATTTGAAATGTGACCATTTGAATTGCTTGCTATTTTTGTTGGACTACAGCTCTCAGTTATGAAAATGACATTTAAAAATTTTGTCCTCCAAAGCAACTGTAAGCACGATCAGATTAGTATAACTGAAAAATGCAAGAAGTATACATTGTATACCATTATCTACATTAACAGAAAAAACAGTAAACACTTGATACTTCCTTCAGATGTGACCTATTGAATACTCCCATTTTAGTACTTATGTATGAACGTCAATTTTGTGTGTCTACCTTCTGAGGGTTTAAATTAGCCCGTGTTTCCTCAGCTGCCACTAAGCAACTACAAGTGCCTTTCCCTACATGTGAATATATGCCACCAGTAAGGGGATTTACAAAAAATAGTGTACAGATTATACACCATCTTAAAATTGGCAACTGATAACCTATTTATGTTTACTTTTTTCAAATTTTGGATGAACATATTGCAACTACAACATTACTGAGGCTGTATGTGTATATATGTATATATATATATATATGTATATGTATGAGGTATATACTTCTGCCACTTTCAGGGAAAGCTTCTCATGTACATAAAGTGAATAGTGATAAAACACATTCTACTATAAAAGATGGTATTTTTAATGCTTCTATTTTACCTGCATTTTAAACAGTATAAATTAGAATCAGGAGAATACAAATAAAATCTGAACTATCACCAAAAGAACAATTTATTTTTCTATTTTTCTATTACATTCTCAATCCTTTCCAAAATACTACCAATTTTCCATAGGACATTCTCTTTTTGCCCCCCTCCCCTCCTCATTTTTTTTCTTAAAAAATGCAATGGTGAGACTGACAGATTCACTGGAAGGATACCTGAACACATTTCTCTGATCTATTTCAGTGGTCATCCTCACTGCAAATGATAAACAAAATACGAAGTACCTAATACACCACAAACATTCTCAAATCACAAAACAACTAAACAGTGAAAACCTCCTAGAGGGTTTATTTGTTCCACTCTTCAGAAGTTTGTATTTTCACCTGCCTTCCTTATTAAAAAGAAAATGGTTCACAGAAAAAAAATAAAATCAAACTGCATTTTGAAAGTTGTTTGCATCATAATAACAGTTTCTCAACAGTAATCTCATATTGTCTTATTGCTTTCTAATTACTACTTAGCAAGCAGATTAAGTTCTATTGTGTTCCAAAGTAGCTTTAACTTGCTGTACTGCTTATCAATATAACCAGCTGTTCAGTGGTAGATTCAGTGATGACGGCATTTTTAATTGCTTTTTTCGTTTGGCTAAGTAAGTTCAGATGGTCACTAATTAGTTCTGTCATGCTGAGGTAGTTTTGTTATGAACAATGCAATCAGTGCTTCATTGAAAAGACAACTTTTCCAAGATCAACACTGCTTAATTATCCCTAGGAATCCATCCTCAGTTTCTTTATTTGTTATTGCTGTCATGAGTAAGGTGACATGAATTAAGCTGAACTGCCACTTAAAAGAAAGCTTCTACTACTGCACATAATGATTTCTCATTTTCCTCGGCTCAAAAGCAATCAGTTGAAACAGTCATAAAGACTTATTCTGTATTAAGGTTTACGCTTTGCTTTAGGGCAGCCTGAGTTATTTCAAAATTATGAGACAGCAAAGCAGCTTATGATATTCATGCTTGTGTCTGCATTTCTCTTACGTGAAACATCATGAGATTTCTGGAGTTTATTAGGTATTTTCACTTAATTCTGTGGGAGAACAGTCTTCCCTGAAACACCAGAAAATGCAATAATAGCACTTTTCTTCCAGATACATATAAATAAATAAAAATGAATTAATGGCATCCCATAAATCATGAATATTAGTTAATTTTTCAGTGTCTGTTTTTGTTAAAAAGCCATTATTGTTCTTTTATAAACTTTTCATTCTGTGAAATATAATAACGGTACTGCTTTTTTTCAATAGACCAGAGACTCCTTACCTAAAATTTTTAAAATAGCTTTTTTTTTCTTTCTTCTTCACAGACCTTTACTATTAGATTTTTTATAATGGTTGTTGATTATAAGAGCAAATGCATATTGATAGGATCTTTACAAAAGAGTCTCTTGTTTAATAATATTGCCATGGTAAAGATAAATATAATATTCCAGGCAAATATAGGTGTCTAGAACTGGCAACACAGGTTTAAATAAATTCCTATCAGAAACTCACTTCTTGAAATGCTCTCAAGTATGTACAGCCTAGTTTAAATATTGTGACCCTGGTTAGAAACTTTTCTTTAGTTTGCAGTACAGGAATATACCTACTAAAGTAGGTCTAAAGTCAAAATTACCTATGAGTCAAAGTGTTTAGTGCTTTGTATGGAAAGCTTGCACTACATGCTCTTTCTTATCTTGCTGATTTAGGTCCTTAAGGTCATGGTTTCTCAGATCTCCAGAGAAGATTAGGCTCACACACCCACAAAACTGTGTAATCCTGAGCTCAAGGAAGAGGGATGATACATACTTGAATTTTATTTCAACATGAAGTCAGATCACGTCTGGAATACAATCTAGTATCCAGTAATCCAGTCCATAGCCTTCAGTTTAGGTTTTTGAACTACAAATTTATCTTTTTATTTTTAGTTAAAATTATAAATTTTATGTGTGTTATCTCTTTGGACTTTCTCTTTTGACTTCAAGATCAGAGGACTGGGTACTTATTTAAAATAAATCTTAATCAACATACATACATTTAAAAACATTTGATTCCTCTCTCATGCTATTATAGCAACTCAAAAAAGACAGTTTTTAAGCTTAAAAACACACTTTTGATTATTAGTTTTTATATAAATTTTCTATTTGATATAGAAGATAAAAAACAGAGAACATCATAGGATAATTTTGATCACTGTTCTCAAACTCACGCTACTTGTTTCTTAGGCATCTGCAGTACCAAAAGAAAAGCAGTATGACAAGAAGACATGCCTTGATCAGTCAAAGTTTGAAGTATGAGGAAGGAGAAAAAGGGAAGATGAGAGGGAAAATAGAACATAGTAACATAGTAAAGTCAAGGCAACATAGTAAAGTCTATGTTTAGAACCCACTAAAACTGATAAGAATATCTTGATTCCTGTGATTCCTGCAAGGGTAGGAGAACAGAACAGGATAGGATAGTCTTCTATAGGGACTATGGTACTTCTATTGTCCTTGCCAGAAATTACCTTGCTCCCAGTTGTCATGGAAGGAGCAGTAGTGGGGGTGAGTGACACAATGCACTTCAGTCGTGTGAAAGAAATAGTAATAGGTTTTGTTGATGTGGAGAATGGTTCACCACAATGCTATGGCAAGGTCACTTATTATTTACTGCATGGGGTACAAGATATACACAGAATTATCAAGGAGACTCTCCCGTTGAGCCACCGCTCTCTTTCCAAACTCCTTCTGAGAGGAGTCCAGGAGTGGTTGAATCCAATCCTAGTCCCAGATCTGGTCAACAGTTTGACTAAAGCACTCTGTGCACAGTTAGTACACGATTCAGTAAAGTTTACAGGTTCAGAAAGCGCGCTATAGTCACTTACCACAGATCGGTTGCAGTAAGGATCTCTTAACCCCAAGGAACATCCTTGAAAGGCACCCCTGTTCAAGGGCAGATCCTGGAGTGCATCCCACTGCCATGCAAGAAGAGCTCAACAGGCTCTCGGGCTGTCCCTATATTTAAGGGATAAGATGACTGACTTATGGCTTCTTTTTTTTTTTTTTTTTTTTTTTTTTTTTTTGGCCGAATTTTGTATGCTCAGTTAGCCTTTATCTCCCTGTGGGCCACTAGTTTTTGCCTGAATGGGGGGATAGATCAGGGAGGCAACGAGCAGGATCAGATAATGTCACTGGTGATTAACACCTGAATAGGGTCACAGCTACATGTGAAAAGTCGGGCTGGTCTGGACATACCCATCACACCAGCTAAGCAAAACTGCATCAGCAAATATATGTGAGCAAGCGGTTGTTTCCTACCTATGCAATATCGCAAAGCTCTGTGTTCAACAGGGTTTGCTGCATCTCAGAAATCACTATGGCTGTTGAGCAAGTTGTTGTCTCTGCCAATGGTGGGGCAAGTGTTCAAACTGTTGCTGGGCACAAGATCACTGGTATAGGGCAGCTGCTGACAGTGGGCTCCTGAACCCAGTATTGTCCTCTGCCCAGGCTCCCTCACCCCAGGGGGATGTGCCTGGTAACACAGGAGTCTTTTGGTCCTCACACTTGAACACAGCTGGTCTTTCCATGTTTGCAGGTTCAGCCAGTAGTGAGGCAGAGACATACACGGAGGATGCTAACACCATCAGCTACAGACTGCCACAGGCATGGCACTGCCTTCGTGCATTTAACTGCCACATACAGCAGTACCAGAGCTCACATTAAATGTAAGTGCAGATGGCCAGGTGCCCTTCCTCCTCTCAGAGTAGGAGATTTGAAGTTCACTAGTAAAAGCACATGTACTTCAAGCTCATAAGCACATTGCACATATTTCCATTGCATTTTTCCATTAAAATATTATTTTTATTCCCTGTTACCTATTTTAATGGAATGCTCTATTTTTTTGTGAGTTTCTCTCTCAAATAATACAAGATAATCCCTTCACCATGTCTATGCTAGATAAACTGCATGTTGATGACAACCAACATACAAATGAGGCAAAAAAATGACCAGAAAAGACCCAATGATAGGATAGAAATAATAAATTATATGTAGAACAGTTCTATAGATCAATTAAACCTGATCAAAATGTTTTTCTTGGTAAGGTAGTTAACCACCCTGCATAAACTCCATTCCCAATAGGACATTTGATGATTTCAAGCTTACAACTTATCTACATGAATATGCTTGCTTTGTGCTTTAAATGACAAAGAATAATTTATGTATTAAATCCTTTTTTAAAAAAAAATACCATAAATGATCATTTCTACCTAAAACAAAGATCATAGTGATAAAATATTAATTAAATAATTATTAATGCTTATTCTCTTCTGGAAGAGAAGATGCACTCAGTAAAATATTTTTGGAGATTGATGGTTTTGACAAAACCCTCTTAAGTAAAATATCTCTTCAAAAATTGTTTCCAAAAAAGGCACTTTAGACAATACACTATCGCTCTGCCACTTCTGTCCCTTTAAGAATTTCTTCAGGCCAAATTTGAACAGCCAGCAGGAAAAGTATTCCCACAAATTGCATCATCCCAATTAGCTCAAATATGTTCTGTATTAAACTGCATGCAGCTGCTCTCTCAATTGTTCCTATAAGTGGCTACTCTTCCACACTGCAATATTAGCAATGGATAATTTACTAGTGTAGGCAAAGCATCATTCTGAGACTAGACAGAAACCGATGTCTGTTTCAGTTTACTTGTAATATTGCTTCATATTATAATTTTTCATATTTTCCTATTTCATATTTACATAAAGCTGAACATTTACACAAACCCAATACATTTTGCTTAGTAGATGTTTATGGCGGAGACTTAGTTATTTTGTTCATTATTTAGATTTGCAGGAATTTGTAATACAAAGCACTCTGCAAAAAGAAGATATGTTCCTTTCTATAAAGTAGCATTAACTGGTTTATTAATGGCACATAAAGATCAAACTTTGGCTAAGCAAAGAACGAATTTAACAGCAGTGTTTAAGCAGTTTCTTCTGGTTCACCTTGTTGAAGGATTTTAATAAGTATGAATTTCTTATACACAAAGAGAGTGTTTCAAGAACTGTAGCTATCATGAGCTGCGTTTGGACATACAAATTAGGCTACAGTATCACAGATATGCAATGAGGTAGGTTAGGAACAGCCTGACAAGATATTGTCCTTGAGACGCAAAATATAGCCTCTTTCACCAACAGTTAGGTATATGTTATCTTGTGTTGGGGACAGGGTCTTGTATATATTCATTTTTTCATTAAAAGTCAGATATAGGATAGAGGTTGGATCATCAAGCCATTAATATTAGAGTTTTAAGATTTTCTCCACGTAAGAACATCCTATGTACACACAAAAAATGTGCTTGTACACACACACATATATGTGCATATAATTAGTGCCTACATGTAAGTGTTTTCGTTTTTAGCCATTTGGCTTAACGAGATTGCAGACAAAAATAGAAGCCTTCCTCAAATACCCTGACGTATGATCAAAATAGACTCTTGTCGACAATATCTGTTTCATTATATATGCCTCCTTTTCCTTCTTATTTTTCTTCGGGATAAGGAAATTAAGAATGCTGACATTTAGATTATCAGCAGTAAACTGAGTATGCTATGCTGCACATCATAAAGCGTTGAGATTACCCAAACAATTCAAACTTCCTAATTATTCTGAAAAAAAAATAAAATAAAATAAAAGATAACTAAACCACCAGGGAAAAAAAGAGAGCTCCCTCCATCAGTGAATTTTATTGCATTTGAAACAATCTGACTTTTTTTCAGACGGCCATTCCCTGAACAGCTCCATAGCACAGCTAGAAAACAGCGCGTCCTAATTCCTCCTTGGCTTATAGTACTCTTATTTACACAGGTGCCAAGCAAATCTTAATTAGCTATGTCCTAAATAGTGCTAGAATGTTCCTCCCCATGGTTTCACATTCTTTTTGTAACATTGCTAGTTTAAAAAAACGGGACTAAAATGACAGATTACTCTGAAATATTTTGAGGCCTGATACTGCACCATCTCCGTGAATTTGGACAGTGTTTAGATGGAAAAACCAGGTTAAGTGCTATTCTCCATTACAAATGCTTCGCCACGGACTGCACACACTGATTCTCAATCTGCATAATGGTATTCACACAGGGACTGGGAAAGGTGGGTTCAGTCCATTACAAGCACTATTACACCATAACCGGGAGCACTCGAAACTTGCTGATGGAGGAAGTAAAGAGGTATATTGTATATCCATAAGGTAATCGTTACACTTGAACATTATTTTTTCATCTTCAGGAACCAAAAAGGAGAATTGATACCAAAGATCCACACCTTTATACTTTCTAGTTACTAGTACTTTGTACTAGTTACAAAGCACAATATGTATATTGCAAAAGTCATTAATTCCTGCTACTGCTTGCACATCTGTTTCATAGAATCATAGAATGCTTAGGGTTGGAAGGGACCTCTAGAGATCATCTAGTCCAACCCCCCTGCATACGCAGGGACACCTAGAGCACGTGGCACAGGACTGCGTCCAAGCGGTTTTGAAGATCTCCAGAGAAGGAGACTCCACAACCTCTCTGGGCAGCCTGTTCCAGTGCTCTGTCACCCTCACTGTTAAGAATTTTTTCCTTAAGTTCCTGTGGAATTTTTGATGTTTCAGTTTCCGGCCATTTCCTCTAGTCCTATCAGTGGCCACCACTGAAAAGAGACCCTCACCATCCTCTGCACTCCCTCCCTTGAGGTATTTATATACACTGATTAGATCCCCTCTCAGCCTTCTCCAGGCTGAACAGGCCCACCTCCCTCAGCCTCTCCTCATAGGGCAGATGTTCCAGGCCCCTGATCATCCTTGTAGCCCTGCGCTGGACTCTCTCCAGCAGCTCCACATCCCTCTTGTACTGTGGAGCCCAGAATTGGACACAGTACTCCAGATGCGGCCTCACCAGGGCTGAGTAGAGGGGCAGGATCACCTCCCTCGACCTGCTAGAGATGCTCTTCTTAATGCAGCCCAGGATTCCATTGGCCTTCTTGGTCACGAGGGCACACTGCTGCCTCATGGTCAACTTATCATCCACCATGACACCCAGGTCTTTCTCTGCAGAGCTGCTCTCCACAAGGTCAGTCCCCAGCCTGTACTGGTGTCTGGGGTTATTCCTCCCCAGGCCCAGGTGCAGAACCTTGCACTTGGCCTTGTTGAATTGCATGAGGTTTTTCACCGCCCAGTTGTCCAGTCTGTCCAGGTCCCTCTGGATGGCAGCACAGCCCTCTGGGGTATCGGCTACTCCTCCCAGTTTCGTGTCATCAGCAAACTTGCTGAGGGAGCACTCTGTGCCTTCATCCAGGTCATTGATGAATAAATTGAACAGGACTGCACCAAGGACTGACCCCTGGGGGACCCCACTAGCCACAGGCCTCCAACTAGACTCTGCACCGCTGATCACCACTCTCTGGGCCCTGCCATCCAGCCAGTTCCTAATCCATCTCACTGTCCACTCATCTATCCCACACTTCCGGAGCTTGCCCAGGAGGATGTTGTGTCAAAAGCCTTGGTGAAGTCGAGATAGACGACATCCACCGCTCTCCCCTCGTCTATCCAGCCGGTCATTTCATCATAGAAGGCTATCAGGTTAGTCAGGCAAGATTTCCCCTTGGTGAATCCATGCTGACTACTCTTGAGCACCTTCTTATCCTCCATGTGCCTGGAGACAACGGCCAGTATGAGCCGTTCCATCACTTTTCCGGGGACGGAGGTGAGGCTGACTGGCCTGTAGTTGCCTGGGTCCTCCTTCTTGCCTTTTTTGAAGACTGGCGTGACATTGGCCTTCTTCCAATCTTCCGGCACCTCCCCCGTTCTCCAGGATCTTTCAAAGATGATGGAGAGCGGCTTAGCTATGGCATCTGCCAGTTCATGCAGCACTCTGGGGTGCATCCCATCAGGGCCCATGGATTTGTGGGTATCGAGGTTCCTTAGGTGCTCTCTGACCCAATCTTCCTCTACCCAGGGGAAGTCTTCCTCTCCACCAGCTTCTTCTATTGTCTCTAGGGCCTGGGGCTCTAAAGGGCTGCCCTTGGTAAACACCGAAGCAAAGAAGGCATTGAGCAACTCTGCTTTTTCTGTGTTATTTGTAACCAAGGTGCCCATCCCGTCCTCCAGCGGACCCACGTTTTCCCTGATCTTCCTTTTGCTGTTAATGTATTTGAAGAATTTTTTTTTGTTATTTTTAACGTCCCTTGCCAGCTTGCCTTCCAGACGTGCCTTAGCTTTCCTTGTCGCATCTCTGCACTCCCTGACTACGTTCCTGTATTTCTCCCAGGGGGCCTGTCCTTTTTTCCACATTCTGTACACCGCCTTCTTCTGCTTGAGCATTGCCACAAGCTCCCGGCTCATCCACGCAGGTCGCCTGCCCCCTCTGCCTCCCTTCCTACACACAGGGATGCACTGTTGCTGGACGTGGAGGAAGTGCCGCTTGAAAACTAACCAGCTCTCTTGGGCCCCCCTTCCTTCTAGAGCACTAGCCCATGGGATTCTACCGAGGAGGTCTCTGAAGAGGCTAAAGTTGGCCCTCCTGAAGTCCATCGTCGCAAGGCTACTTACAGCCCTGCCTCCTCCTCGTTGAATCCTGAACTCCACCAACTCATGGTCACTGCAGCCGAGGCTACCCCCCACCTTCACATCTCCTACTAGGCCCTCCCTATTTGATAGCACGAGGTCCAGTAGCCCACCTCTCTTCGTCGGCTCCTCCACAACCTGCGTCAAAAAGTTATCGTCGACGCTCTGCAGGAACCTCCAGGACTGCTTATGCCTGGCTGAGTTGTCCTCCCAGTTGATGTTGGGGTAGTTGAAGTCCCCCATGAGAACCAGGGCCTGTGACCGTGAGGCAACATCCAGCTGCCTACAGAAGACCTCATCAACCTCCTCGTCTTGGTCAAGTGGCCTGTAGCAGACACCCACCACACTGTCTCCCACATTAGCCTGCCCTCTAATCCTTACCCACAAGCTCTCAACTCGCTCATCCTCCACTCCCAGGTTGAGCTCCATGCATTCCAGTTGCTCTCTCACATAAAGAGCAACTCCACCACCTCGCCTTCCCAGCCTGTCCTTCCTAAAGAGCACATAGCCTTCCTTGGCAGCGCTCCAGTCGTGCGAGCTATCCCACCACGTCTCTGTGATTCCGATGAGATCATGACGCTGGGACCGCACACAGATCTCCAGTTCATCCTGCTTATTCCCCATGCTTCGCGCATTGGTATACAGGCATTTCAGGGAAGCAACAGAGGCCACAGGTTTCCCAGGAGGGGTGAAAGAGGACCCTCCGGGATCATTTCCTATCCTCACTTCCCCACTAGCATACTCCCGCTGGACGCCATCTGACCTGGGCTGTGCGGTACTGCTTGCCGTGTCAGTGTGCCACTCCCCTTCCCCCTTCTTGCCTAGTTTAAAGCCCTCCTAACCAGGTTGGCCAGCCTTTTGGCGAAGAGACGTGTGCCCCTCTTGCTAAGATGAGTCCCATCATTCCCCACTAGCTGTTGGTCATCAAACAGAGTCCCATGGTCATAGAAGCCAAATTGAATTTGAAGCCTGTTTGAATTGTTTGAATAGCTTCTACACTGAATTTCTCTATGTTAGTATTTTTACCTAGATGACGACCAAGCCTGTCTTTTCAGTATTATCATTAACCAATTCATTTTTTTTTTCTTCATCTTGAGAATATAAAAATTTGCTGCCTTAACATCGATAGACATTTGCAGCACCACATTTTGACCTGTGCTATCTGTACTGAAATACTAAATCGCTGAAGGATGCACACTTTACGGAAAACAAGTTCAAATCATTGTGAAGTAATCAATATTCAACAAAATTTTCAGTAGCAATACTGTTCTGGGGTTTCCTCCATTTTTGTTTACATATCTTTTCTTAAGGCTAGCAACAATTTTGTTTACCAGTAATTTGCTTGCAAGAAGACTTAGATGACTTGTACCTTGAACTATACTCTTACATTCACAGAATCCCAGAATCCCAGAATGGTTGAAGTTGGAAGGGACCTCTAGAGATCATCTAGTTCAACCCCCCTGCTCCAGCAGGGACACCCAGAGCACGTGGCACAGGGTGGTATCCAGGCGGCTTTTGAAGATCTCCAGAGAAGACTCCACATTCCACACGTCAACAAACATATTGCTTCCTATTTACTGTGAGTATGCATATGTATATATGTTGTTAAGACAATACATTCAGTGTAAGATAGTTTTAATCACTGTGATGATTTTCAGAATACTAACAGTAAGAAAATATTTAGTCTTAACTCCAGCATTCTCTTACCGCACCTTAATCTCCATGCTCTACCTTCTAAGCTTGTGTACAAAATCCAGCAAAGACTTTTAAAGAAAAGATAGCACCACTGGGTTAAGAAATCCCTGAACTGCTAGCCATTGGAGAGTAAAAGTGTTTTCTAAAGAAAAATTATAATATACTTATTCTCTTTTTATATTTTTACCTCAGCTTTCATTAGTTATTCAGGACACAATTTGCAAAACAATGAAACTCTGTATTGTTGAACATATTCATTTGCTGAAAGTATATTCTGAATTGAAGGTCATATAAAGAAAAAAAAAAAAGCCTTCCAGTATTTAAAAGTATTATATTTAACTTATGAAGGTTTGGAATGATATGATGTAAAATTTGTACTGAATGCATTAATGTAGGTTTATCTGAATTAGAGAAAGTGATGATTTTTGACTTGTTCCTCAAATTAGACGGCACAGAGATGACATACTAAGTCATTGAAGAAACCATGATCATTTTCTGCCTCAGTTAGCTACCCATGTATGAGAGCTTTCAACGTCAGGTATCCAACAACACAGAGCTAGCATAACATATTCATACAATGAAATTAAACAGGTAGAAATGACATTCATGGCTAAATCACTATTCATCTTAGACAACGAATTATTTAATTATCATTGAATTCACTTTGGCAGCACTCATACTGTTACCACTAAATTCACAGGACCAAGGTTTGTCATTATTGAAATAGGGATCAGAACTTGACATCTTGATTTCAAAGAACAAAATCCTCTTCGTGCTTCAGTAAGAGAAATTCCTGCTCTTATTGCACTGATGGAATATTTTTATTTATCCAACTGTGTGATGTATTATATCTTCCCTGTTTGTGGTAACTTTTTTCATGACTTATCTTCTGTGTTTTTCCCTTCTGTGCAGGGAATAAGGAGATAGAGCAATAGGAAAGCAGCTATGCTATTTAATAAAACTACAATTATTTCAGGGATATTACATTACAGGAATCTCTTGGAATATTTTTATCTTCTTTTTTGTAAGCTTCTCAGTCCTGGGAACAGTTTTGTTTTCAGAACATTCTTCTTGGGATATCCTAGGCTGTAAGATTATCTGCAAAATATAGATTTCCTATTCCTTAAGTGTTTCTTGACAAATACTGTATTTCCTTTCCTATTTCTCATACCCAAAATAAATTCTCATTCAAACTTAGTTACTTCTATAATATGTGTACTGCAGTACTCCTGCAATGGAAGCTCCTGATAGTCATTTGAAAGAGTTTGAGCCACAGAACCTGTCCAAGCAATAAGGAAATACCACTTTAAATGGATTTACAAATGGAGTTACAATTATACCATCGTGCTGTCATGTGCAGCAGAAAGCAACACAAAAATGCTTACTTCTTGTGGGGGGAGAAAAATGCCAACAAATTACTTATAAACATATAATTGCTTTTGCAGCACAAATGTAGACAAAAAAACGATTTTAACTGCATTTGCATTGTAGGTGGTTCCTCTTTCTACTGTTTGAAAATCAAAAGAGTTTCCAAGCAATTCATTTTGTTGTTATCTGTAGCTGCCAGTAAGCTGTGAAATTGAGTTGGAGCTGGTTGTGAGATTGAGACATAGGAATTATTCACTTTTGGATTTACAGGAGACATGACATTTAAAAATATACTATTAGTATATTATTTTTACATTTTCTATCCTGCATAACTTTGTTTATGAGCCTGGTGCTTTATCATGCTTTGAGACTGTGACTATATAAGATTTAGGCCTGAAAACAACACCCAATGCAATCAGAAATTCACTAAATATGAATAAGTTGATAGGTATATAAAGGATGTAATGGAGAACTGAATGAGATACTGCTTTCAGCTTTGTTAATAATATAGAAGAAATGGGAGCTAAGGCAATTAGCTCAAGTATCACACAAGCCTGATGTAGCTGAGCTTCTGTTGTTTTTCTTTCCAGAAATATTGATGAGAGAAAACAAGTTTGTTACCAGTACATGACGTCTTCCAAAAGCTCTGGAGATACAAATATAAATACATATCTATATTCACCTTATGTGCCATATATACGAATGTGTATTCACATTTATATAGCCTTCAGAGTATCCACACACACATATACCCTTTTATAGATATATATATCTTTATACATAATCATATCAGCATTTGTCTTGAGTTACTAGAAAAGCAGACTGAAGATGACCTTTCTGCTAAAGCAGGTAGTGCTCTCTATTTATTTCATCCACTGAGCCTTTCATAAATGAAGTTAATGAAAAAAAGGTGTAATATCTACAAAATACGTAGAATTTGGGAAGAGTGTTAAGCAAATCGGGCATCAAAGTTTACTGTTATGCCCCTTCATAGTGTATGCTTTCCACTATCCACAAACTAGAATTTGCCATGTGCTGGGAAAGGGAACCAAAAGTTACAGGCTTTAAGAATGAAACGGGTATAACAGATGAAACACAGCAAGCAGTCTGACAGGCATCACAAAGGTTGTTTCCTGACCTTAGCTGTGGTAAATAATGCTGAGCAGTTCTAATGTTGACAGGGTAATGAAATGAGGGAATCACTGTTTAAGTGAATCAAATTGGTCTTAGAGACACCTTTGTTATGTGCAAGCTCAAAAGAGAGGGTTGCAACTTGGGCTACTTCTAAGTACAACAAAAATGCATTTGCCAAACGTTTGATCAAGACACCACACAAGGTATTTTTGTCATTACACAAATATAAATTCAAGAAACAGCTTTGTAGTAAGTAGTAAGCACATAATACAAAGTCTTAGACTAAATTCAGGACTAAAAAAAAAAAGTAGAATGAAAAAATCCTACAGATTTTAGTTGCTATTCAGGCTAATTCCATCTTTTCTGCTGTTCGACATGCCAGTGTTGTGCCATTTTCCTTCTGCTACTTTTCCTGAATAGAGGAAATTTGATTGACAGTTCTGTGATTGAGTAGACAAGTAGAGAAGATGGGGATTCTTCGTTGATGGGCAATGCACATGCTGAAGCTAGACTCCCCTTGCATCCATTTTTCAGCCAGTCCAAACTTGCTGAAATCCACTGCATTTTAGGCCATGTATTTTAGGACAGCATTTTAATATCATAATTCACAGAATAACTAAGGTGGCACTGTGGATCTTACTTGGAAAATAAGGCAATATAAGGCATGTTTATATAAAACCTATTTAGAGCTTCCAAACTGACTTATATGTGTAATATGGTGGTAATGTTATTCAGAGGTACCAGTTTGGATTCTAAATGCATAGTAGCATAGTGCTAAGCTCAGTCTAATTAGCACTACCTCCTAGCAAGGCTAATTAACTCAGGTTGAGCACTGTACTGAAACAACTATTCATTTTGGCATTAGCTTGTTTACAGCTAGCCTGGGATCTCTGTACTGTGAGGGATAAATACACCCTTATATTTCTTTGCCACTTCAAAAAGCCCTAGCAATTGAGGTCATTCTGCTTTCTATTTGTTTTACAAAAAAAAAAAAAAAAAAAAAAAAAAAAAAAAAAAAACACCTTTAAAACTCAGTTTGTAGGATGTTGCCACTGGGATTTCACCTCACACCTGAATAAGCCTAACTCAACATAATGACATCATTATGTAGCAAAAATTGCATTTTTGCAACATCTCTGTTTGCTTAGCATAAGAAAATAATACATTTCTATTATATTTATCCTTTCAGGCAATAACCAAGATGAGAACAACCTTATACTAAACAACGGAGAGGAAAAGAATTAGGTGCACAACTTGGTTGGCCAGAATCTAAAGTGAATTAGCTCTCATTTACAGGTGTGTAGATGGAAGCAGAAGACTGAAAGGACCACAGACAAGCTTACAGTGCCTACAAATTTGTTATTACTTCAGACTATGTACTCTCCTCCGATTCTGGTGTTGCTGGCATCAGAGAGGGCAGACAGCATGTCCTTCGATATGACACTTTGGTTCTGTTGTAAACAATCATTGACTTTACTGCACATGTTTTTCATGTGCACAGTTAATGTGCTTTTTATCACAAAGATCACCTTTTTTTATAAATGGAATAGCAGTAACTTCTATATATTAAGCAGGAATGATGTTAACTAACTAGGTTCCTCTCTATATAAGCGACATCTGGACTACTTCTGAAAAAAGAAGACTTCTAATAAAATCCACAATATGGATTGTACTGGGTCACATAAATAGTTTTTCTGCTTTATAGAATAAGGTGAAGAGAGGTCCTAAGACCATCACTCAGTGATTTAAGTCCTCGGCAATCTGTTTGATGAAAATGTCAAGACAATTTAAAGTGGAATACTCAATATTCGATAATATAATCTAACATATTTTAGCTGGATTACTTAGCCAGATTCCATACACCAAGTATCACCAAGTATCCAAGTTCAAAGCATTCAAAACAAACTTTGACTCTTGGTATTTTATCCTAAATGAAATCAGCGTACTTTGATAACTTGTTAAACATGCTAGATGTCATGGTGACAGCCCTTTTAAAAAAAAAAAAAAAAAGAATTAAAGTGAATTGTACAAAAGTTTATATAGAGGTAATAACTTTTTTTTGAGATTTGAGGATGAACTGTGCAAGAATTTAAGTACTTAGAAATCTCTACAATATAGCATGAATTTGAAAACTGCCTAAGTAGATATGTTGTTAGAAAGATGGTGTTAGTAAATGTCAATGGATTAACTTATAAAAATAAATGAGGATTATACAGTTTATTTTCCCCTTAAAAAGGGGGAAAAAGCAATAAGAACTCAGATTTTGTTTGCAAAACTGCTTAGTTTTGATAAATAAATCTTGTTTCTAGTCATGTAGCAAAACACAACTAAGTTTGCAACACAGCCCTAGAACTAAACTACATACCAAGTTGCCAGCAAGCAGTAACAAAGCTAGTCAAACACAGAAACAACTGTTCTCCATATTAAAGGTATTCTTCAGTAATAAAATCAAAGATGATCAAATTACATATAACACTTAACATGAGCAGTAGAATGAAATAATGATTTTTAATTAACTCCAGATTTTCAAGAAAAAAAAAAGATTAAAAGCAAATGAGAGAAAATTGTCAAATCTGTGATTTTGCCCAGGCATTTAACTTCCCATTAACTTTTATTACTTGCCTCTGACTATTTTCAATTTTCATGAATGAAAAATATCTATCTGTCTAAATCTCTTTCATTTTTTGAAAAATTCTTAGGTACTTAAGGGTAATTGAGAGAACATGGACCATGTTTGAAAAAGAATATAGCCCAAGTTAAAACACATTAAAGCTAGAAAAAATAAGTTTATTTTTAAAAGAAATGAGAATAAAAATGTTTGCAAAAATAATATGAACCTTAGAATGTATTTTACATGTTTATAGGAAAAATGAAGTGCTTATCTCTTAATTGAATTTTTAATCTAACACCTGAAGAGTCTAGCTTTCTTTAAGGAGATAATCTGCATGACTGGCAAAATATTCTGTTCATGTTCCCAACCTGGAAATCTAGTCATACACTTGTATATTCCTGGTACTTAAGTTGGCTTCTTTAGGCTTCTTTATAGCAGCAAAACCTACAGCATTTGCAAGACTGTGAAACCGCTAGTGCTTTATTTATCTAGTGAAAACACTGTTCTTTCGAATGAAGGGTTGTGCTTCCTCTCCCTTGCTTACCAGTCACTTTTTTTCTTTCAGCTGTTTGCAGGCGTTTCCTACATTCTGCCGTGACAGGCCTGCACCCTCCCCAGACCAGCCAGACCTTTCCCACGTAGCTGTGGCCCTGTTCAGGTGTTAATCACCAGTGACATTATCTCATCCCGGTCGTTGCCTCCCTGAGCTCTTTCCCCATTCAGACAATAATCATCAACACCAGTCCTGATGACCACACTCTGCCGTGGTCACCCTGGCCCGGTGCCGGGCAGCATCTCCTGGGCACCCAGGGGAGCCGAGCAGCAGAGGCGCGAGCTGCAGCCACGCGGCCAGCACGTGACCAGGCAGCTCATTGGGCGGCCTCGCGCGCAATCGGCGTGTGATCCCCTTCCTGATTGGCTGGTTGGTTGCTGGGCTCCGCGCTGCGGGCAGGGCAGGGGCTGCTCCGGGATCGGAAACTGTGAGTTGTGTTTAACCCGAAATAGAGGGGTTTGGCTCGCCAACACAGAGACCCTGCTCCTCAATACGTCCACAGCATTCTGACAGGGAAAAGGTTAACTGAGTATAAGGCAACTGTCTTCAGTGATGTGACAGTGATGACTGTCAATCATCTTATCCCATAAATATGGGGACAGCCCAAGAGCCTGTTGAGCTGTCCTTGCATGGCAGTGGGATGCACGCCAGCATCTGCCCTTGAGCAGGGACACCTCTCAAGGATACTCCTCGGGGTTAAGAGATCCTTACTGCAACCGATCTGTAGTAAGTGACTATGGCGCGCTTTCTGAACCTGTAAACTTTACTGAATCGTGTACTAAGTGTGCACAGAGTGCTTTAGTCATAAACCTTTGACCAGATCTGGGACTACGATTGGATCCAGCCACACCTGGACTCCTCTAAAAAGGAGTTTGGAAAGCGAGCGGTTCCAGTCTGTACCCTGTGACTCAATGGGAGGGTCTCCTTCGTAATTCTGTGTATATCTTGTACCCTATGCAGTAAATAATAAGTGACCTTGCCATAGCATTGTGGTGACTCATTGTCCACATCAACAAAACCTGTTACTATTTCTTTCATACGACTGAAGTGCATCATGTCACCACCACCGCTACTCTTTCCATGATATCCACTCATGTTTAAAGTGATGAATGGAATACACTGTGTAATTATAACTTTATCAGAGTGATATCTCAGGTTAAAAAAAAAGGGATGGTTGACGTGGAAGTTGATTAAGTTATACTTAGAAAGTGATATAACTAATTAAAAAATAAGACCACGTGTTTAGACCAAAAAATTGTTACACATAACTTAGGTTTGCATGTATGTTCCTGCATGGACAAACAGGAATTCAACAGTGCAGAGAGTGCTTCACGGATAGAAGTATGGCTAGTAAGTGCCTGGCATTAGAGAAATTCTGACTTAAAGGAAGATACACATTTTTAACATTTATTTCATGACTTTAGGAAATGATCCAAAATTATTAATTTTACATAAAAGCTGGAAGATTTGGGAGTAGGGAATTATTTTGGAGGAGATCGGACAAGATCATCACAGTGATGCTTTGTGCACTTAAATTTTATGAATATATATGGAATGGATACTACTGTATATTGAAATCCCTCTTCATGATCTTTAGTACTTTTACAAATCATGAAACAATTATAAACATGGCAAATCCTAGATGATATTCTTTAAAGCAAGAACAATTCTTGGTACTGGTTTTGCCTTCCCTGTCCCAGATGAAGGAGGAGCTTTTCACACATTCTAATGTCCAGCTGCTTTTATGATTGCATTGTAATGGGAAAAGACTCCAACAGAATGTAATATAGATTTTATGTGTGAAATTCACTGAGGATTGATTCTTGAGAGAGCTATAAGGACCAATGAATTTGTCAGGTAATTTCCCATTGTCCTAGACTCCAAATTTTGGGGAAAAACAGCCCTGTGACATAGGAATTAAAATTTCCATGTCTGAAAGACCTGCTTAGGTTAGCGGTGATATGCATTTGTCCTACATTTGATATATTAATGGTATGCTAGCACTCATTAATATGTGTCTTAATATCAGTTGACAGTATACCACAGTATCTTGACAGAAAATCCAGAAAAAAATCAAACTTTCTCCTGCTGCTTTTTCTAATATAAATTTTGGTGTATTTCTTTTAATCGGGCTATACTGGCAATTTAACACAATCGTTTCAAACCAAATAAAGTTATGAATGAGCATTTGCTTATGTATCAAGGAAAGTGAATTCAGGGGAGCATGGGAGCATTGTTTATTATGAATACTCTATTTCTCAAATCATGTTTTTTAGAATTTGAAACTTACTAACTGTAAATATACTGTAATGAACTGTTATTGTATATATTTAGTAACAAAGACAACTTTTAAGGTGCAGCAAACATACAACTATATTAAATTCATCAGTATTCAGCAATAATTAAAATTATTGCACAAGGAACTGTGAAATACTTGATGTAAGAAATGACTGAATTTTCTTTATAGCATATTATTTTTATAACATAAATAGCTATAGAAAATCAGTAGTGTATGATATTTGTAATTTTAGTGTATATAGTGTATTCATTCTCAGTCCTCACTAGCACCTGATGCTGATGATATATACATTATGTATGCCTATATAATTTTTCTTTCTGGAATCCTTTATAAGCCTTTTAATGTGTTTAAAATAAATTTTGAAAGACACCTCTAATAGGACAGTCAATGATTCCTCTCTAGTTAATAGCTTAATCGTGGGAGAATACCACAGGTGAAATGTGCACATACCTACAGACACACATGACACATGCTTTCACATTTCAGTCAGAATGATGTGAGACTTTGTAGACATCCCGAAGTTAACTTTAAATTAATGACATAACACCTACAACTTTGGGTCTTATGTGATTTTCTAATTTAAATCAGTTTTGACCAAAAGCTTTTTTTAATGAAAACAGGAAGGTTGTTGCAGCTTACCTTGTATTTTCATTTTAAATCCTGGATAAAATAAAACACTATGTAGACTTACTTTGTCTTTCTACTTTTCAGTATCCATTTCCTATTTAAAGAATTATTATTCCCATGTCTCCATTATCTCCATGTCCAATGATATTGATTGTCATCTTAATTCTTATTTTATTAGTCATGGTTGATGTATTTTTTTTTTACATTTTTTTTTTGCCAAGGGGCCTTTCTCCCCTAAGTTGTCTGTGTATCATGAAAATGTTGATGGTACCTTCAAGAGCACAGACATCCTCTGAGCATTTTTAGAATCAGAAACTGTTTTAGACTTTTCTTTACATTTTTTTCTTCAGAACTTACATGAACTGTAGAGCCTCCTTTAGGAAGATAAAAGAATTGTCATATTTTTTAATTTTTCAAACCTTTAAATCAGCCTTGTCTTACGTAGGAGAAATAGCCATTTATTTTTCATTCTTACTAATATTTTACTACTGAAACACTATTTACTATATAGTTGTAGTGTTACAGCTATAATGAGAACATCTATTTTGTTTTCTTCGGTGGTGCTATCCTTGTGATTTACTGCTACTCTCATCAAACATTGTTTTAATTATCCATCTTCATCATCATTTATTTCGAGAAGCACTCTTGGCAGGTAAGCTCAATCTGAAAAGTCTGTGCTTGTAGAAATAAATCAGTAATGATAGTAAGATATAGACCCATCATTACCATCACATTGATTTCAAATGAACATTTGTCTTGTCACTGTCCTTTTAATTGAGATTAACATCATTACAATCCTAATCAATTACTGTATTGTGATTTCAATTTTTTTTTTTCTCTCCATCTGCTCCATTACTGTAAAATGGTGTTTTGTTTTGTTTTTCTAATCTTAGAAGTTAAGCTGGAACGGATGCTTATTTTCCATAAAATCCACCATCAGAAAGAGAGGGCCAAATTTTGAAGATATTGTGTTTAAAGTATCAAAATCAGCTCTATTGTAATGTAATAACATTTCATCATAGCTTAATTATTAGCAGGAATACTTGAAAATATTTTTTAGATAGACATAATTCCAAGATTCCAGGATAGTATGCAATTCATTATTTATACATAGTTGTTCTCAGTTCTTGATGTTCACTGCAAGCAGTACACAGGACTTGGGAACTGTATAAAGAGATGACCAAGAAACAGAACATGTATCCTATAAAATCTTTTTGGGAGAGAAGGATGCAGAATACTGAAAGCAGATAAAATTAAATATGACATAGCAAGTTCGAAAAGGGTTTTTTTGGTGCTGAAATCAAAAATATGTTGCACCATTTACTGTGGTATTGCTGAAATAACCTTGGTATAGTATTTATTTTTACAGCTCGTATGCATGAAAATATACATCGTTTCTCCCTCTGTATCAGACTTATTTGCACAATGATTTTAGTGGGCTCAAGGATCAAGTTTTGAGCCTTAAGGAATCTGATACTTAGCACATCAAGGGTTTAGACTGATCTGAAAGGATTTTTAACCACTTATTTTAAATGTGTAGCAAAATTACTTGGAGAACTTAGCTACATCCTTGGTAGCCAAGGAAATGCCATTAATAAAATTTAGGAGTTTTTTGGGGGAGAATACTGAAGAACTAACTATAGCAAATAAGTCACAAAGTCTTCTCTAGAGCAAACAGCTCTCACTGCTACAGAGGAAGAAAGATGGGATTAAATATATATATATATATATATATATATAAATAAATTTCTTTGTTTCATTCTATCACTTAAAAATACACAGAACTTTAAAAAGAAATCATTTCCAGATCAGTTATGCACTTATGCACACACACATATCTCTTGATAAGAACTGAAGTGCTTTTCTGACTAGAAGTGGTAAGAGGCTCTACTCCCAGTGCAAGTAAAACGCACTCAGCACCCTTTTAACTATAAAGCAAAATTATTCTATGACTTCAGTGTGAGCATTTGCTAATATATGTGTGCAAATAGGCAGCAAAATAACTTCTACTTTCCTATGTTGTTGACAGAATCTTTCCTACAGCTTTGCTTGTACTCCTTGCAGTATAACATCATCACACTTTTCTTTGACCCCTCAATTGCTCTCAGGATAATGTTGGCATTTTAGCAAAAAACAAAAGAATGACTTTTTTTAAAGAATATTTGACAATAATATGATGACATTATACAATAGATCTTATCTGAATCATCTGGGTTTTTTTTTTTCAGATTTTCTTTTCTGCATATGTATTTCTGTTCCTAAGCTGTATCAATGTTATAATGCACTTATAGGCTCACCTCTCTCTGAACATACTTTTACTTAGTTATATAAATTGTTTTGAAAGTTTAAGCAGTTAATATTTAAAGGTTATTCTCACATATATTACTGAAGAATGACAAAATGTAAACAACTCAGAATATACTTGGTGTTATATATAGTTTTAATGGGCTTTTTAAAAAGCCATCCTGCTGGTTAATTTGTCCTTCATAAAAAGATTCTATATTCTGCAACTTGGTATTTCCTGTTACTGAAGAAAACATTTTAGAAGGTCAAAAAGAGATTTGTCAGTAGTTTATATATATATATATATATATTTGAAAGGACTTTTTTTCCTCCAAATTTATCTCGTATGAACATTATGGATTATAATAGCTTTCTGTTTTATCAAATTGGACAGACATATTAAGCTTGAACTTAGAATGGTATCTTACAGTGACATTTGCATTAGTGTTTTTATGCTCATTTCAAGCTGCCCATGAAGTTTAAAACATGAAGCTGCTGCTTCTGCTGCTGTCTTCTTTTCCTCACATTCCTATCTTCATTCAGAAATTGACAGTACTAATTTACTTGAAATATAATTCATGTTCTTTCAATTCATCAAGAGAGGTTGTAGAGTCTCCTTCTCTGGAGATCTTCAAAACCCGCTTGGACGCAGTACTGTGCCACGTGCTCTAGGTGACCCTGCGTGTGCAGGGGGGTTGGACTAGATGACCTCTAGAGGTCCCTTCCAACCTTAAGCATTCTATGATTCTTCCTGCTGGTTAACATGTATATTCTTTGTTTTCCCTCCCTTCCATCTTCTGTGGCTTTCTTGTTTACATGTTGTTTTAAACTGTGCATAAAAGTGGCCTACATGACTAACTAATAATAGACAACAAGCTGTGATCTCCAGAGACCATTTTAAAATACTGAAAGTTCAGTGAGTTTTTTGCAAACCAGTAAGGTTCTCCCATTAATATATACGAAATATTTTATTCAAAAACTTAATAACACAATGTGATGCAGTACAGAAGATATGAAAAATTTAAAAAGCACCTCTGCAGAAACATATGGCTATGACGATAATTGGGAAAGAAAAGAAAATTCACATTCTAAATCTTTTTTTGTAGTTTGAGGATAATGACAACTAGCCAAAGTGTTATGCAAACATTATATAAAGATATATAGATATAAAGATACATAGAGATACAAAGATATATAAAAACTGGTAAGATTTTGTATTAATCTTCAAAATAGATCTTAGATTATATGCATTTCAACTCCATTTGATTTTGAAAAAAAGAAAAAAAAAAGAGAGAAAAAAAAAAAAAAAAGGAGAATCCTTAATGTTGGACCTCCTACTCGGAGAAGTGCTTGTAGAGCAAACAGTTTGGGAAACAAAGGTGACATCATTCAGAAATTTGTTCTAATGATCATTTTCTGTCTAAGAAGAGATGAAAGAAATTATTTCAATAAGGAGTAAGGAAATTTATAGACAGATAATTGGACAGTGATTGTATTATATCTAATAAGACAGACTGCTGTGAGTGAAATCTCTTTTTAAAAGTTTTGTAACCCATCTTTGTTCTTCAGAGACTCAAGTTCAACCAAAAAAAAAAATGTTGGTCCAAGTCCTGACTCTATTCACAAAACATGCACAAATTCTATTTTGACTGTACAGTCCCAGATTTAATTTAGCAGAAACATTTGGGAATCAAGTTAATTAAATCTATAAACTGTGTTTTTCTGTAAAGAAAAAAAATCACACCTTTAAGACTTCATTAATTGAAACATCTTGTAATAGTAGGCAGTGGGGGAATTACCAGATTCACACATGAAACATCTTCATCTTCAGAATACTGCACTCATTTTCACGGGCAGTAAAGTATGATGATATCCAAATATATTTTCATTACATTATAATTACATTGAATTTGCCATTACTCACATTTGTTCTTCCTCAACATTGTGTGGAAGAATTGTTTGTGGAAGAATTGTTTGTGGAAGAATTGTTTGAAAGCAGGAACTGAGAGGAAAACTAGGGCCTAGCAGAAGTTTTGGCATTACAGAGGCCTGCTTGGGGCCATACACAGTTGCCACTTCCAGGATGGTTGGTGCGCACGGACTCTGCTCCTCCACGGTTCCCTGGGCAGCACAACCTGCCCTCCTCACAGCTGCAAAGGGGAGTAAGGGAGGATGGAGCGGAGTGAAGAAACCGCGGCCAAACTCTGTTGCACTCCCTGTGCTGGGCTGCTGATAAGCCGCACAGTGGCTGTCTAATGGGAGATATACGATAACATGTCCGGTGCTGAGCCAGCAAGGGTGGCAAATCACTCCTTTCAGATGAACTTTTCTTGAACTTTGCTCATTATAATGTGAAAACCACACCTCCATCCCAAAAGCTACCTGCCTCCAAGGTACAACCACCCCTCACTGAGCATGCGCTCTAGATTTTTGGTTGACTGTACCTTTAACTGAAAGCGAGAAACTTCTTCACCAATCAATAACAATATTAAGTATGACTCTAGTCACTCAAGCTCCACCTGAACGTAAAGAAAAGTATAACAGGTGAACTAAGGATGAAAAGGAGGGGGGAATAAACCATCGTAACTCCTGGGTCAGTTGGCAGGCTGAGCCCCCTTCCCTCCCCTCAGGTCGGGATGCTGCCTGAGGAGACTAAGAAGTGAGGAGGAAGAAACCATTGTAACTCCTGGGTCAGTTGACGGGCTGAGCCCCCTTCCCTCCCTTCGTGCTGGGACGCTGCCTGAGGAGACTAAGGAGTGAGGAGGGAAGAATCCATCATAACTCTTGGATCAGTCAATGCGCTGATCCCCCTTTCCTCCCCTCGGACTGGCGCGCTGCCTGAGGAGACTCGAGACTGAGAGCCCTCTCCCGCCTTCTGAGGTGAGTGATGATTGCACATTTGTACATCAGAGCTAGCTAAAAACCCCACCCTCTAGGAGAGAATTTCCTGTACTGACCTATGAAACCTGCTCTGTAAATGTTGCATTTGAATAAATCATACTGTTTGTGAACTCGGCTACTTGTTTGGGGGGAGGCGATCGGACCTACAGCTGACAGACTGTTCATGAATCCGATACTGCCAGAGTCAAGCTTATAGGTGATCACACTATTCGGAAACTCATTTCGCTCGATTCGCACCTGGGAAGGGGATTGGACCTACGGTCCACAGACTGTTTGTGAATCTGATATTGATTTGGTATCTTCTTCCCCCCCGCCCTGCCACCACTACCACTACGGCTTTCAAACTGCAACACATTGGCCAAAGATTTTTCATGAAAGGTCTCAAGTTAAGGTACTGAACAAATTTAATCCAGACCTCCTATTTAATTTATTATATGCATTTAATCCAACTTCCTATGCTTGGGATCTATTTAAGAGGGATACCTACTTCATTGGTAAAAGAAAACTCACACATGTAAATATATTTTAAAAAGTATTAAGTCTTTTAATAAATAGTGGGGACAGATTAACTAGAAAACAAGATATTAACATTTTAAATGGCTCCAAAAAACTGCATTGTACACTGGCTGTGTTTTTCAGGTTTTTTTATTTTGTTAATGAGCTGTTATTTTGACCTTGAATATAATAATTTTTTGGTAATAAGAGTGCTGCAACCTCAAGGATATTCACTCAAAGAGGTTGGTATTCACTTACTTGAAAACTCAAAAGCACCTTTAACCAAGGTCTATGTTTTTGCCTAGAATGTAGGTATAAATTATACATGAATGAGCAATCTCCCAATTGTGTATTTGAAGCCTATGTTCATAAAATTGTTACAGAAACAGTGGAAATGTAAAAACTCATTATTCTATCCATTTCTGACTCTCAGCTATCTTATGTTTCACATATTATCATGACACATGCAACAACAAAATAAAGATGACCGCAGCCAAATCAGATGAATAGTGGTCAAAGAATAGCTATGGGCCATGCTTACATTTACAGTAGTTGCCTGATAGTGCTGTAAAAACTTTGCAGCAAAAATGAATACATTGTAATAATTCTAATATTTCCATCATAGCCATAAAATCTGAATTCTTTTACTGAATCTATTTCCCTTTTTCTTATGGTTTGTGGGATTAATTTTTACATAAACATAATATACATAAAATACACATACATAAAATATACATTAAATATATCTCTAAATAAAAATATTATTTTCACAATATGCCTGAGGATATCTGACAGACTTATTGACTTATCACAAGGGTTGTATTTATTAGTTGGTTGCAATTACTATAGAACCATATTCCCATCATTGTTATAAGTATCTTCAGATTAATGCCAAGACAAAGTTCATAGAAACAGAACAACATGTTCTTTTGTCTTATAATTGCTCATGGTCAAAAGTAGACATCATTAGGTCTTAGAGTCCTCATTCTCCTGTCCAACACTGTGTTATAAATGCTACTGATGTGTGGTGGTGGATAGTAAAATTGCTTTCTCAGAGCACATCAAAAACAGGAAGGCCTGGGGTCCTGGGCTGTGAGAAGGCAATACAGAAAGCATGTTGGTTACTGACATCTTACCCTGTACAGCATGTGAGTTTGGGAGTCAGGGAACATTTCCTTTATAGCTGAAATTTAAGAAGGTTTAGAATAAGCAATAATATTGGGTTTTCACTTTTTTTTTTCAACTTCTGGAACTCATAAAACTTTTATGTCTTTTTTTTCATGCAAACACTCATGTTCATTTTAGCAATTCAAAATTATTCACTTCCTCAGCCCTATAGATTTCAACACCTTTATGGAAAACGAAGGGTCAGAGATTAAACAAAAAAAAAACCTTTCAGATTTTGTGAATAAATACACCTGTACAACATATGTTTTAAATAGAAAGCATGGAGTTTTGTGCAAGTTCAGGTCTAAGTGCCTCAAGATCATGTTTGTTATTCCTACGGCCCACAAGTTATTTGAAAAATCATGTGAGGTACTGAAATGTCACAATAGCTGCTAGTGCAGAAATCTTCATTTTCAGATATTTATTTGAAAACATATTTTAGGGAGATAGAGCTATTACTGCTCTAAAGATTACAGATGAGTCTAAATGGGATCACATTTTGTGACTATGTTTAATGTCTCTATTCCTTTCCATTAAATTTATATTCAGGCTAAATCCATTATTCAAGCACTTTTCATAGTTACTCTATTTTTAATAAAGAAGCAAGTATGAAATCTATTAGTGAACTAATTAAGGAATCTACTAGCTCTATCAAGAAGCTAAATACAGTTTATTCTTCCTCATGATAATCCTTTCAATAATTTATCCTGACCTCCAAATATATTTAAGATTGAAAACAGTTTCCAAATCTGTTTTCTTCTGTCTTCTTCATTTTATGTTTCAATCATTAACATTTCTCTTTTAACCTAATATTTAAATTCCAGGGTCATTTTGGCTGTTTAGATCAATACAGTGCCTTGACAAAAATGAACCGTGATACAGCTTAGTAGGGGCAAAAGCAGCATGTATTCAAAGAAGGTAGCGTTCTGTAAGACATGGTCTTTAAGTGTGGATATGTAAAAACTGATGCTATCTACAAAAATGTATATGCACAATATATGCATATGCTTTCATGTATGTATTTTACATGAGCCAGCAATGTGCCACTGTGGTTAAGGAGTACAGTAATATATCTGGCTGCATTAGGAAGAGCATTGGCAGCAGGTCAAGAGAGGTGATCCTTCATCTCTACTCAGTTCTGGTGAGGCCACACCTGGATGATAGGTGCCATTCCAGGATCCCCAGTAAAGAAGAAAGATGGAGTTACTGAAGTGAGTCCCACAGAGGACCACTAAAATGGTTAAGGGACTCAAACCTATGTCAGAGGAGGAAAGACTGAAAGAGCTAGGACTGAGCAGCCTGCAGAAGAGAAAGCTGATGGAGAATCCTATCAATTAACTGAATTTCACAGTATTTTATATTCTGGTTTATTTTCTGTATACATTTCAGCAAGTATCCCTAGCTGAAGGGACAGACATCTAAGATTGAGAATAATGTCTATTGATTTCCTTTACAGGCAGTAAATTGCCATAAACCTTCCCTTGTTTTTTACTGAACAAATAAATCATTTAAGTGGTCATCACAAGCATTCAGTCATATTCCTCTCTCTCAATTCATGCTTCTGTCTCTTTTCCTTCCTCATCTTTTCTTCCTTCCTTTGTCTTTTGGTGGATACTCTCTGCTGTTTCCTCATCATTATCTGAAAAAAAAAAAAAAAAAAAAAAAAAAACCCAGAGTTTCCCTTCTGAGGTACAAAATGTTGCTTTCAAGACATCGAAGAAAACAGGGGCCTTTTTAGTTCATGCTTTCCTTCAGAGTCACTACCCTTCAGATTAGGGCTTTTCTCCACCCTTTGTTTCAAGTCATTTCTTGATTATACCGTAAAATAAGGAAAAAAGGCCTACTTTAGCTCCTCTTTGCAGTCATTAAAGTGATTGCAAGATTTTTTTCAATGCCTACTCTCTCTTGTGTATATAATTACTAAAACAATTACTCTTGCTTTCTTGTGTAGAGACACAAGACATTAATAGAAGACATATTCAGTAGATTCACTGGAGTATTTCTTACTGGAAAGAACCTAGAAGCCCCCACCACAATGTTGTGACTAAAAGTGCCTCATTACAAAAGTTACAATAAGCATTAAAATAAGTAATTTCTTATTTCCTCAGAGAATTTAGAGGTTCCTGCTTTTCATGATCTCACCAGAAATATTTGTTCCATCCTCAGTTTTAGGCAGCCTTTCTTCAACTTTTCTCTTTCCTTGTTCTTACGCAGATCAGAGAAAGTACTTACAGTACTTACAAAGGAAATTTGTCAGTTATTTAAAATTGCTGTTTTATAAATCTTAGAGCTGGATTCACAAATATTTTATTTTTCAAATAAATCTTAGCAATGAAAACTGACTGGAAATACCTTTTCTTCCAATTTCTGCCAATGTTCATAAAGATTATGGTCATTTGGAAATCCAATCTTCTACTATAAAGTCTTAGGGAATTTTCAAAATAAAAATTCCTGGATTAATTCTGAATTAATTTAATTCACTGCAAAGGTAGATCCTTTAAAATTGATATTAGGAAAGCTAATGGAGTACGATATGTAAAATTAAAAAGTGGATATTTAATACAAATAGTATGTGTAGAACTCAGCTTTTATCTGTGAAGTAGAGATTGACGTAATTCTTCAAGTACTTGAATTAAGATACAGTATTGTAATTTCTAATTTCAAGTGAAAAAAATAAGCTTTTGCATGTTAAGTTGATAATAATTATTTTTTATAAAAGTGAAAATAAAAATATGTCTTAATGTCTATTGAAAAGTTCGCACTTCAGTATCTGCTACAGATTTACTGTGCCATGCTTCCAAGCAAAAACAAATTAATTTGCTTTCTACATTACTGACATGTAGTACTATTCCTGGAAGGAATCTGCTGAATGTTGGCATCTTGTTTCTTGATTTATCATGCAGATTGCTTCAGAATTAACCAAAATCCTAGTTTTGATATATTTATTCTTGGGGAAAAGTACTGTTTATTAAAAATTCTTTATAACTTTCCTGCTGATGGTCAAAACTACATAAACTAGTTATTACTGGTTTCAAGAGACACACAGCATACTCCATTTAATATGATTAAGAAAAAAATATTAAATCAGTATATTGCTGTTTTGTTACGGAGGCATGAGTGTTTGCTTTTGTATGTATCATTTTCAATGCTAATCTTTGGGGATCCTCACACTTGTAATTGTGTACAATTTCTTTTATATAAAGTAGTTTATTCTTTTCTCCTCCTGTTCAAGTTGAACACATAAATAATGGAATGTGCAGGTGTATCAGTAATTCATGTACAGTCATGTTCGAAAAGTATTTGATGAAAGTTCCATACTATGTATTCATCTAGACTAACGAGGGAGTAATATCACAGTGACTGTGAGAGTTACGATGACTGGCAAGAGAACAGGTTTGATAGGAAGATCTGGAAGTTGCATTAGTGCTGAACTCATACTGTTTTTCAAGTTTCTTTTAAATGCATTTTAAAAATTTCTGAAATACATCTCTCCAAGTCCCTGAATTACAACAAATACTTTATATTCAGTAAACTAATTCCTTCTGTGTACTTTTCAAATAACTTTTTCTAAACATACCATATCCAGGTATGTCAGAGTAGATACTTACTTTATCAGTTCCTTCATCAGTGTGAGGTTCCCTTGAGAATCTTCACTATATCACACCTCTCCCTAATTTATGTAAATGTTCAGAAGATTTGCTGCGCTCTCAACCTTCCCATGCCCTTTACTTCATTCCTCAGACCGATTATTATCCTCATATTGGGCAGGGATGGAGGAACTGATTACCCCAGAGACTTGCAAAAGTTCAGATATAAGCCAAATGTGCAGACACTTGCCACTAGCAGCATGCTGCTTGGCAGGAAAGCAACCAAGAAGCCTCCTTGGATTATAAGTTCTTGGTGTTTTGTTAAAATTGTGACCCCATGAGGTTCCGATTCTGATCAGGGCATCTGATTATTAATGTACTAATCTTGCTTATTTTAAAATATCCCCACTTATATATCAGACTTATTTGGGTTTATTTGCTGACCTATGAAAATGTTTCATTACATTTTGCTGCTGTCAGTCTCATATTAGTCTTGCGGAAATAGTAAAATTGTTTTAAGTACATATAGACCGCATATGCAGGAGAAGGCACTTTTACAGAAGGATACTTCAAATTAGTTTTCATCAGTCCACTGGCATGACAGATGCAGCAACTGTAATATGTACGGACAGTAGCACAGATTAAAATAGTAGTAGGCAGCCTTATGCGTTGAATGTTACGAGGCCCTTCATATTACGTAAGCACCAAATGAGACATTGGATTTCCAGCACATGCCCAGGATGATCTTTTACTTCTACTTGGAAGGTGATAGCAGTGTCTTATCAGTCATGAAAGGTCATAATGATTGAGGTTAGATGACTAATGGTGAACTGTAGATAACCACCTAAAATGCATTCACAGATAATTAACAGTAAAGGCATATTGGAAACACCTGGCACAGTAAATATGAAAATGGCTTTCAAAATGTGTAAAGGAAATGATTCACCCAATTCTAACCTCAGAGACTCCGTAGAGCTATCCAAATTGAGGTAATAGTTATCAAGATTCTCTACAGACAAGCAGGAAACTGATGCATCCAATGATGACTCAGCTCCTTTAAGATCTGGATAGCAGTGACTAGATGAATCCAGAAAGCAGAGATCCAAAGTCAGTCAGTGCTCTGTTATATTACAGATTTTTCCTTGTATTATAGAAATGGTTAATCCAAGATATATCTGAAAATATTTTAATAATAGTTGCTAAATACCAACAAATGACCGGACATATTTTGATAGGCATCGTTTTATAGTAGCCTGTTACATTTCCCACAATAAGCACCTAAGCTAAGAAATATAGGTATGGCTACTCTGAACCTATAGCAGAACATAGGTCTGTTTCTTCATAGAGAGTGATTTCTGTAACTCTTTCATCTGGTGCAGCATTTAACTTCAGGACCTACTATAAGATATGCAGCTTTCTGATGGTTATTGGAGGCTAGCTTATGTTTTGGAAAACTCGAAAAGCTCAAAGATATCTCAAGGCTGTGATGAAAAAGAAACCTTTCATCATCAGACTATGAAAATAAGTTGTTTTGGGTCCAAAGAGAAAGGTGTTTTTTTTTTTTTTTTCTCCTGTTTTTTTCTTCCTCTTTTAGAATTGTTATAGGAATCCCAGATAAATAATTCTCTCTAAGAGACACAGTATCTTTGTTCTTGGTCAAAGGATACTCTTATAATCAGTGACAAAGAAAATCAAAGATCCAAGTTAAAGTTCTGCTCTGTTGGTCAAGAATGAAAATGTCTGCAATTATTGTTATATATGTTTTGAATGCAAAGCAAGCACTCACACTCCATTTCTTATCTGGAAGCAATCAAAAAGATAGTGATGAAAATTATGTTATTGCCTAGCATGCTGTGGGGAAGAAAAGCTCTCTAATTCAGCATTATATGTATGACAGGCACAGCAAAATGCTATAAAAGTAGTGGTTAAATAGTTTACATGAAATAGTTTAAGTTTGGTTTAAATAGTTTAGTTTAAATAGTTTACATGAAATAGTCAGAAGATGACCGAGTCTCCCTATATTATTTTCCTCCTCAAAGTGACAAGCCTAATATCAGGTATTGGTGATAAAAATATGAACTGGTAATTAGGTTTCCTTAGAGCAGAGTTAAAGGACAAGATTACTGAAGCCAGTGACATTCTCTCTCAACAGCTGTATTTCTATTACTTTGAAATAAAAATAACACATTGAACTTACATGCCTAATATTTTTAACCCCTAGAATCCATGGACCATTTTTTGACAACAAGTATTTGTTCCCAGGGCAGGAGATACTGTAAGCAGAGTACATTTACTCCTTCTACAAGCAAGTATTCCTTCTCCTTCAATCATTGTTCTGATTCAAGCTCAGAACCAATTACCTCCACAGTGCTTAAAATATATCATTTTTAAATTGTGTATTAGCATTAGTGCTTCACTAAGAGTACCTAGTAATTTTTCTGTTCTACTACAGTGCATTTAAAAGATTATATGAAAAGTGTCCATTTCTATCAGTATTTAACATTCCTAAATACTGCATAAAACTATTATATAAAAGACATTCCACCCAATTTGCTATTTTTAAATGTTTCTTCAAAGATTACTACAACATAAAAATCAGGTTTTGCATACATCTCTTGTATTCCTTTATCAGACAGACATCAGACTTAAGGATTTACCTACTTTCTTGTTTTAAGATAACAGAATTTTAGAATAGAGTATGGGTAAATTTTGTTTTAGTGGAATTATACATTTTTCAGTTTTTGTATGAGAGCAAGATAACAAAACGGGTAAATAAGCAGGTACATGCCCTTGTACCCTTGATTATGTTCGATAAGATTTAAATAGAAAAGATTATGTTCTGTAAGATTTAAACTACATCCAAAATCGTATGTAATTTCATGTCAGATAGTATCCGAGATGTTTCTTCGGAAGAAAAATATATCAAAATGTTAAATTAATTTTAAGGCATTTTTAAGAACCACATTTTTAGAACACATTCAAGAATAAGGTTAGTTTGGGAAAAAAAAAAAAAAAAAGTACTTTAGTGGTATTCTTAAGCTGTTGTCGTTATGCATGATACTGCCTACTTGGGTAACTCTAACAAGGATGGTAGGCATATTTCTTTTATGTTATTTCCAAAATGGAAACATATTTAAACATAGATTCAAAATGTTGAAGAGACATGATAGCCATATCCTGATAGATGAAATCAGCTGCTCTGGGCTGAAACTGCTATTTGAATTTCCATGGGGAGCTATTACCACTCCCCATATCCCAGTACTGCATTGTTAAGCAGAATGTCTTCAAAATTAGGTCTGTCTTTAAACAGAAACCGAACTGTTAGGGACAAAGTAGGGTTGGGACATCAGAAACCTACATGGTAGTGTCAGACGGAAGAGGACTAAAAACCTGAGTAGTGTTCATTATGTTATCTTTTTATGGGATAGCATCAATTTTGCCAGCATTTCCAGTTAGTTAAGCTAGTTTGTCCTAACAGCTAAATAAATTGTCTAAACAGCATTGTCTAAATAAAATGCTAAAAATACATTCCTTATACTGCACCATCACACTAATTTATGTATGGCACATTAGCAAGCATGATAACTACTGAACAAGATACTAAGAAATCTTCAAAACCACATTGGTTTAATGTTGATTCATTCTTATTCCAAATCCAGTATTCTTGCAAAACCATGTTTTGTAAAAGTACTAGAAAATTAGTAATGACACTCTCCAAAATACCAAGTGATTAAGTCTTCACTTAACTTTGTGCAAGTTGATTAAGAGTGTCCTGGTGTGTGGTGCAGTAAGGAGTCAAGAAAGAGGAAAAGATTCAGTAAAAAAAAAAATGAATAAAATTTTGCATAAATATTTGCTAATCCTACTTAAAGAAGTGTCAGTGACTTGAATCATATCTACTGACTCAAAAAGGTGTATTTTCATTAATTGTGTACTAAAATCAGTGGAAGTGCTTCTCAGGGTTTTAAGACAGCATGAAATCTTAAGTATTAAGATTTGGGTAATGGATGCTCTTTGTAGGTCCCATCACTGTCTAGCTATTAATTTAGATTATTTTATACAGTATCTTGTTACAAGCTCTCTCTCTCTTTTTCTTTTTTTTTTAGTTTTTATATAACTTACGTGTAAATAACTTACATGTAAATTAAGATTAAGCAAATGAACTCTTTTAAACTTGGCAGTTGCCTTCTTGTAAATTAGAGCTTTGTTAAAACTTGATAAAAAAGAAGGGAAAAAGATATCAAACTGATCCAATCTTTCTTCAGAGAAGAAAGTCCTACGTTTTCGCTTGTCTAGTTTGTGATGTGTTAACATTAAATTTCATTACCTTTTCCCTGCTCGCAATTTGACATGATTCTGTCATTTTGGAGAAGGTTGTATCAGTGAAGGTTAAGAAATTGGCATCATGTTTTCTGTTTATCATTTTTTTCTCTGTCATAATGGACATCTTTTCTCCATTTCTGCTGCAGTCAGCACTGACCAGTGTCTTATAAAGCAAGGTCTTTAACAGCTTAAAATTGCCCCATCATTATCTTTTCAGTTTTATCAGACCTTGAATGATACAATGTAGGAAAATCTTTCAAGAACATTTTGATAAAGTGTCACAATATTTATAAAACTAGCAAGAATGTTATATCATATTCAGAGACATGAAGTAGCAGCATAAGCATTACTTGCCCAGAGCCAAACTGTTGGATCATAAGTTCTCCAAAATCATTCTTCAGGGTTAAGGTTTGATGACTTCACAATATAATGTGTATTATACATAGTACCAGTTCATCTCTATATACTCAAAAGCTTAAAAAAATCTCATAATGTGCTTTAGACCACAGCTTTTTCTATGCTTTTGGGGTAATAAAGCATTAGATTCTCATAAACATATACATGGAATTTGTCAGCTAAATTCTGTAAAGACTAAGAATGTGTATAACTCTAATTTCTTACATATCAATATTACTTAATTTTAATAATGAATAAAATATTTCTTAAAACATGAAAAAATTCTTAGATACTTTTTTCATCAGTCAGAGAGAAGTTTTATTCATTTACATAATTATATCCAGCCAAAATCTAGATTAAGAATGGTACATTCCCATAGCTGTATTCCTATAACCTAAGGACAGACAACCATCTGGTGCTTTCTGGCAAAACTTCTGCCCTTTACGAACACATTTTGTGGTTATAGATGGTGTCTTAGATATTTGGACTCATGTCCATCTGTTCATATGGCATTATGCCTACATTCAAGTCGGTCTTGCACTAAGTCACCGGTTTCAGGCATCAGTGCGTTTAGGGTGGCAGTCTAGATAAAATTTCAGTTGCCCTTTTCTTAGCTGCACATATAGTTCTGCCTCAGTAACATTAGTGTCATGCTGGACTCACACGCCACTTTGCATGCCATCAGTGACAATATTACACCTTCGTATCAGTAGGCAAATATTTGTGAAATTCTTTTATGACAACATCACTCTTAAGGAGAATCTGGTGACAAAAATGATGCCTTCTCCTATTATCCAATGAACATCACACCATGTTATTACTAGCTATAATAAGATATATGCATAACCAGAAGTATTTTGAAAAAAGTGTTGAAAAGCACCCTTGGGCAGAATTTCTTTCTGTAGAAATTTTAAGTTTGAAGACTATATTAAAATCCATGTATGCCAATAGACATCTTTAGCTTGAATTTCACTTTCAGACCATGTTCACATTAGAACAGTTTACATGTCTGATAAAGCACTGTAATTTCCAGGTAACATTTGAAAGATGTATGCACTACTTGGAAGCTGTGAGCATCCATCTTTATTTTTTATTAGTGCAATATAAATTATTAATATTAAATGGAAGAAGAAAAAGCAAATTTTGGGTTATTTGATTGAACAATAAAGACCCTGATTTTGATGGGGATATTATAGGTAGAGAAATTATAGATTAGAAGAATTAGGGAATTACACAAGGCCTAATACTTAGGTAAGATCACTTAGGTAAGATGTTTTTTTCCAACAACTACCCTAGGTAACCCATGTATGCAAAGCTATCTCAGTAAAGGTTTCAGGTTCAAGTATTTACATGACTCAGAGTAGAATAATTCATGAAGTTTAACTTAATTATTTCAAAGTAATTTAAATTGGGCTATAAAATTGGTTCTAATTAGGACAACTGCTCCATATTAAGCTGATGAAACAACCCATCTCACTGGATACAGTCCTCTGAATCAGACTTGGAAGTTGAAAGCAAATAATAAGGAAATAAAAATGTATGTAATTTAAAGAACATGGGGGAAAATAAAGTGCCATGTTCTGAATTTGTGGCTTAATTGGAATTCTGATTGCAATTACTAATTACAAATAGTTTTGTTAGCCTCCTTTTTTTGGTTCATCAAATTCTAGAGATAATTTCAATACAGTTGAAAGAGATTTAAATTTGCATTGTTTATGGTTTCATTAATGTTTTAACTTTGTTGAATTCCATGATCATCTCTAGAATTAATTCCTAGTGAGCCTCTTCTTTAAGGCTTATTTACAGCAAGGAAAAGCCAATGCTGTAGTTTTAAGTTAAGGATGCACCAGGAAGGAATTTACAAACAGATGCTGAAGAAAGAAATTGTGATTTAGCCTTTGCTAAAATGTGGATAGCGCTACTAGAAGAAATGAATATAGAAACTGAACTGATATGAACATAGAAACTGAATGTCACAATTCACCGTCATTGTGTGGCAGTCACAAATCCATCCCCCAACCCTTTTTTTTTGTGAATTGGGAAAATATTGTCTAAATACATATATATATAAAATATATATATAAGCATATATATATGTATGTATTTATGTAATTGTATTAAATATGTATTATTTATATATATATATACATACATATAAAATGAAAAGATAAACCTGAATTTGCTTAGAGAGAATAAATGGGTCATAAGTAAGACATACTGATGTAAATGATGGCAATTATTTATTCAGAATATACATTCAGTTAAAAAAATATAGTTCAAAATTGAATTGTTAGATTCAGCATTAGTAGATGCTAGCTTGCATTAAAAAGCCAGTTTTTCACCCAGCAAAGTGTACAAAGTATCCAAGCTGCTAGCATCTCTAAGAGAATGCAGTGGGAGACTGCATCAAAGGCCTTAAAAAAGTCTAGGCAGACCAAGTCCACAGCCTTTCCCTCATCCACTAGGTGGGTCACGTGGTCATAGAAGAAGATCAGGATGGTCTGCCTTTCATGGACACGTATTGCCTGAGCCTGGTTCCCTGTTTGTCACACACATGCTGTGTGGTTGCCCTCAACATGATCTGCTCCATAACTTTCCCCAGTACAGAGGTAGATTCCCAAATCCTCCATCTGACCGTTCTTGTAGATGGGTGTCACATTGGGAAGTTTCCAGTCATCTGGTATCTCCACTGTTGACCAATACTGTTGATAGATAAGCAAGCACTTCTTCCAGCTCCCTCAGAACCCTCAGGTGGATCCCATGGGGTCCCATAGACTTGTGTGTGTGTCCAAGTGGAGTAGCAGATCACTGTTTCCTCACAGATTATGAGGGGTTTACTCTGCACTCTATAGGTGTCTTCCAGCTAAGGGGGCCAAATACCTTGAGGATGACTGATAAAGACTGAGGCAGAGAAGGCATTAACTACATCGGCCTTGTCCTCATCCTTGGTGACAAGGTTCCCCATCGCATCATGTGTGGAAAGGGATGGAAATTCTACTTGGCCCTCCTCTTCTTGTTGATGTATTTGTAGAAACACTTTTTGTTGACTTTTACAGTGGTGGCCAGAAAGAGTTCCATACATTTATATATACATGTGTGTATATGTATATACACACATATATGCATACATATGTATGTACACACACATATGTATATCTGTATATACACACACACATATATAATATACACACACACATATATAATATACACATATAAATGTATATATACATATATATGTGTATATAAAGTGAATTGATGACTGTGTAATTATAGCAGTAAAATTGATGAAAATACTGAATTCATTGGGGTAAGAAAACAATTCAGCCAGGTTTGTACAATATACAAAAATTAAAAATAAGAATTCCTTTAGCATGTTTGTACTCTTCTTGTACTGAGAGTCATTTCTCTAAAAGAGAACTGTTCTGAAACCTAATATCTCTTGCTCAAACACTAAGCTACATAAAAAACTCTCAAGGTTTCCTTTGATAGCTATCTCATTTTATGAAATTAAGAACTTAGACTTTTAAAGGAACCATAAGGATTCCTTTCCCCAGGCCATCACGTAGATATTAAAGCTCTGTAATATCTAACTAAATGCAAAACAGAAAATAACAACAGAAAGTGTTAAGAAAACATAAGTGCCGAAAACCTATAACCTGAAGGTTAAAAAACTGCAACCTTCTTCCCTGTTTTTTTTCGTTGTCGTTGTTGTTGTTATCAAACAAAATATAAGCAGAGAGAAGGGAACCCAGTGGTGCTGTATCAGCACTCCTACCTTGCAGGTAAAACAGAGGGACAAGCCCAGTGGGGAAGGTAGGAAGGAAAGAAAAAAAAAAAAAAAAGGTTGGAGAGGCTAGGAAATTGGAGAGGCTAGGAAATGGTGTAGGTGTTTTCCACACATCATGAAGGGCAAGCAGCAGGACAAAGAAAGGTTTCTAAAAAAGACTCTGTGGTTCTGGGGAAGAAACATTTTTTGTACTACATACTACTTAATCCACTGTTTGAGGTTTTAAGTTTTAGCACAGTTCTGGACATCTCTCTGAGGGCGTCACTTAAAATTGCATTCCCCAGTCTTCCTCGATTTAATACTGCAGTTCTTGAGGGTCTTGAAGCCCTGAAATGTGTGTTATCAATCATCAATGCTACTAATTTAGCAGGTTCCATTTTTTTGTTAAAAAAAAAAAAAAAAGGAAGAAGAAAGTTTAACAGATCTGTACTCAAACAGTGGAAACAGCATAGCAGCTATGCTTTCATGCTGGTATAGATAGACTTCAGACATATCAGCACATTTTTCCCTGTCAAAGCATAACCTCAGTCTGCCATCTGAAGGACAGTTTCTTTAATAATTAGGATTCTCTTTGAATGCACTTTTTCTTTTGCAAACAGAGTTCATTAGCTAAGACTGAGCTAGGTACATAGGCCAAACCTCAGTACTTTTAATATCTTTGATTTACCCAAATGCTGTTTTCTTCTCTCTGTTTATTTGAGACTCTTAAGTGGCAGTCTCTTTGGTTAAGGGTTAATTGAATAAACCGTATGGGAAATGACTGAAATAGAGATCCATTAAAAATGTTAATTGTGCAGAAGTTAATTGTTCCAAGTTATGACTTTGTTTTGACATTAAGTTTAAGATTTTACACTAGGTGAAATTACTATTACTTGTCTGATGGGACTTGTTATTTATGGAATTATGGTATTCTCTCATGGATGAAAAAAAGCTCTGCCGTAGAAAAAAAAAAAAAAAAAAAAACCAAGGTTGCATTTACAGCATGTTCAAGTTCATATTCATAGGGATCAAGGATAATTTTACACAACCTGGGGAAATACTCAAAGAACTTAAAATCATCTTTTTTTTTTTTTTTTTTTTTTTTTTTCCTGGTCCTAAGGAAGCGGGAAGATAGGAGCATATGGCAAAGTTTAGAGGAAAAAAAAATAAATATCAAGAGATGCCTGGCAAACTCTTTTTTTTTGTCCTGCCCCTGGTATTTACTCATAAAACAATAATTTCTATCAAGTACTGAATTGCAAGTGAATAATTAGCCAAGAGCAGTATCCTCAGCTGTGCCTGTCTGGCACAGCAAACACCATCACCAAAAAAAAAGATTTGAAGCTTAAACTAAGGAATGGTTGGAATATTTCACAAAATTATCAAGTCTTTTATAAATATGCCTCATGAAAAAAATAGATAAATAAGAATATAGCAGTGGAAGAGGAATAAGCAGAATATCATGGGAAAGAAAAGAACTGAAATTGATCAAAACAAGTCAGATAGGTAGATCGGCATTTTGCCACTAAACTGATAAGAGAGAAACAACTACATTGTTTATAGTTTCAGAAGAATAGGGTATAAAATGGAGAATTAGCAATTACAATTCTAGAAGTGAAATACAGAAATAGTAAGAACACAGTCATGCTGGGAATAGAGTTACTGAAGGTCCAAGAAAGACCAAAATAGGACAAAAAGTAGTTGAATGCTACCATACATAAAAAAGTACCTCAGCTCAGAATGAAAAAAAAAATCAAGTTAGAATCTGTGAGAAACACCTATACTTATGATAAAAATGCATAATTTCCAAAACATGTTATGAAACAAAGTTGCACTTTATGTTGGACTATAATTTTATTAGTTATATTAAAAGCTCCAGAATTTGTCATCAATAGATATTGAAGAAACAAATCTAAGAAAAGAGAGTTAGTTTTTTATTATTATTATTATTTTAGGTGGTGTTATTTTGAAAACTTACTTTAAAATTATTTGATAGAAAGGCCAAGAAAAAAACCTGTCTCAGAAGAAGGAGGAAGCTGCAAAGTGATTACTCATCCAATGCCAGCAAACTGTGGCAAATATTGAAAAGTGAGTCTTATGAAAATGCAGAACAATTTTATTTTAGAACTTAAAAAGTGTGTCAGGCATGCATAAGCCATGATTCTTATGAAGCATTTAAATATTAAAAAGTTAAAATCCTTTTTTTGACAGTGTCTGACCTTTAAGCTTATCTGCTCCCAAAATACATCTTACCTATCAACCAAAACTTTAACCACTTTCTCATTTCAGATATTGAAAGAAAGATTCCATTTCAAGTAAAGGTCATGTTTCTTTGAAATATAGATTACTTACCTGTACTTTTTTAAAGAAAACTTGAGAGCAAACTCAAAAGAAGCTCACTTTCTCCACACTTTCAAAATACAGAGTCAGCAGTGGAAAGGATTAATTACGTACGACTCCCAGGGACTATAAGCTTCAGCCCAGAAATGAAATGCAGTTCTGTTTCAAGATGTATGAACCATATATTAAAGAAGAGATGAAATGTCATGTTGCATTTTGTCCATATATTTTTGGGGTATACTAATACTTTTAAAATGATACCAGAAGTATCAAGAGATAAGAACAACTGGATAACACCTCTGAGATCATTCAAGATTAAAGTGAACCTTTCTAAGCTCTCTTTGACTACAGGTTTACATACTAAGCAAAAGATCAGCTTCCCTTAAAGCTTATATTTACATTTGTTTTACTAAACCATTCTATTATTTTTCAGCCTCTGCCCCCAAGATTCCAGTCCTTCAAATATATTTTACAAACTTCCACATGTAAAAGGTAGTAGCAGATTTAAAACTAGCTGGATACTGATGCACGGAACAGTGTTCTAAACTACATGAGGAACACTAAAGAAAATTGTTTTATATAACTCTGATAAAGACATGGCTTTGTTTGTATCAGTGTACTGCCCATATCCTCACACAGCACTATTATCAAGCCTTGGAACACCACCTCTTTCTAGGTGTTTCATAATTGTCCTATCTGATGTTATTTCTGATCTTCTACATCACACAGCATGAATTCACATAACCCTTCGCTTCTAATGATACAAGGAAATTATATACAATACAGGAACACAGCACTAAAAAGTGTATAGAGTGTATTATTTAACTAAGACGGAAACACTTTAACATCTCTTTTCAGTATTTGAAAAAGTGTATCCAAAAAGAGATCAGTCATTTGGAGTACTTCCTGAACTATTAGCTCAGTAAAATAAACATGAATTGGATTGCTTTTTTAAGAAAAAAAAAAAAAAAGTAGTTCACAGTATTTTTATTAGATAAGAATGCTTTAAATTGTTTGCAAAAGTGTTTATAGCAAGAATTAGCATTTTGCTGCTATAAAATCAAGTTTATTGGGAAAAAGAAATGGTTTCTGAGTTTACAATACTGATAAAGGACACTGTTCTTAAATAAGATGGATAGATTCTTAAAATGCCAATATAAGCAGTCTTTAAATACATAGATTTTGGTGTTTTTGTTAACGTCTTTACTAAATTTACAAGGCCTTGGTCCATGAGATGTGTGTTTGTTACTTTGAAAGTTGAAGAACGAACTCTGGTTTTAAAGTCTGCAGTTGGTAGCAGTGTTACAACTTCCATGAAAGACCACATAGAAAACCAAAATTGCAATAATATAAGATGTAAACAAAAACAGTTGAAAGACAGAAATCTTAAAAATCTCTGGAATCTGTGTGAAGACTTTTACAGGTCAGGGCAACACAGCCTCTCATGCTCTTGTCCTTATCTCTATCATTGTCACAGAAAGCATGTTACTTTTGAGTTGGCATGAATAATTCATTAAACAAAAAATAAATATGCCCAGGTACTATTATGTTCTTTAAGTACCATTGGTTCATGGGTCAGTAGAAAGAGGAAAAAAAAAAAAAAAAAAAGGAAAGAAAAAAATTCATAAATGAATAAACTATCAGCAGCAGACTGAACCATGAACTTCAGAGTTCAACTTACAGAGCGATACCAAACACTTCTGGATATTTGGAGCCTCAGATAGTGGGATTTGGACTCTGCATGGATTTTTAAATGCAGTATTTTGAAATAGAGGACTATTCCAAGAAATATTGTATACCATGTGTATCAGGAAAGTAGTGATATTATTAATCTCTATGGTAGAGTACAAAAAAAAGCTAACTTTCCAAGGGTTACATGGAAAAAAAAAAAAAAAAGGGGGTTACATGGAAAAAAAAAAAAAAAGGGTTACATGGAAAAAAAAACATAAAAATACACCAGTTAAACACATTATATGGTGTCTTGCCAACAGTTTAATTTACTTGCCATATGCCATGTAGTTGCCCTTTTTCAGGGGCAGTACCTATATTTTCAGTATTGACTAATAATTTTTTGTATCTCTATCTTAGCATAACAATTAGAATTAAAGAGAGTTTTGGATACAGGTATCCCTACTACGTGTGAAGGCTATGAGGCTTTGACCTCAGTCCAGTTTATTTAATCATATGTAACAGCCCTAATCAACCATATTAGTGCTGGAATTGGATCCACGATGCCTTAGAAATTGGATCCTGTACAGATTTATCTAGTGTTTTAGGAACAATAACTGAATACTACATTCCACTATTTGAGCATTTATAGCTTATTCCTTGTTTCATCATGAAGACAATGGGTTTGTTTGCATATATAACCTTAATTCTATCATTTTATGTTTTCTGAATACAAAAAGAAGCTTACTGCTTTTTTTAGCATATTGTTTTAATGGCATATGTAAATAAAACAAAGTGTAAATGTTGGATGCATACATTATTTTTGGTTTGCAAATTGTCCAATTTTTCATAATCTCAAACACATAAGAAATATGCAAATGTTTAGTAAATAGAACCATCAAATTAAAGGAAAACAAATCTTTATCATGCCATGAAATTCATGAAGTTCACAGTATGTAGAAAGCCTCTGTTAATGTAGCTATATTTTGTAATACTAATACATTTGGTGGAGGGGGATGTCAATCATTCACAGCATGGGAACCAAACAGTATTTCCAGTAATGTGGGTGAAGGTTTCTTTCTGGCTGACTGGCTATTAACCTACTCCATCATCAGTGTGTAACTATATAAACCTAAGAAATGTCTTTGCACTTTTGACAAAACATGAAGCTTCCCATATTTCTTGAGTATATTTTGATCTTTGAAGAGAAAGATGTAAACTACTCAAAAATCTGGCCATAGTTATCCAGATTAAAAAAAAAACAACAACAACAACAACAAAAAACTATGATAAATCTAGATATCCTTCCTACATGAAATGCTGAAATATACAGCTACATAGTAGTGAGGAAATCCTACACTCTGGGAAAATAAAAACATCTGTCTTCCCCTTTCGTGGTCTCAATTCTCTTCATTTCACTGCATGTTACACTCATGCCTTTAATGGACTGTGCAGGAGGTTGGGGGCAGCCCATAGCAGTTTCTTTCTACCTCTTTTCACTTCCTGCTCCTGTTTTTTTTGCTTTGTATCTTACTCTCTTTTTTAAAAAAGTTAATCCAACATATGTTTCATAGAAGCAAGTAACAGTCTTTGGACTGCAAAGGTACATTGTTTTGATCTTAGAATATATATCATAGTAATCAAGATAATGTATAATAGAACTTCCAAGTATAGTTTCAATTTTAATGTGTAAAAGCAGATATTATCATTAAACTACTCCAGCACTTAAAGAGCAACCAATTTATGGGTAGTTCAAAACTAAGCATCTTAATGAAATATTAAAATTCCTAAATCTTATTCTGAAAATACTCACTGTTTAGGTATCAGTTGGAGCAGGAATATAAAATTTGCCTGATATTTTGAAAAGTCTTGATAAGACTAAAAGGAGTTAAAAACATCTAAACTGGAAACTGTCACCATAACATTAGAGAAGTTTTAGTCATAAAGCTCAGTGTCTAACCACATTGGAATAAATCTTGAGAACAGTTCAAAACTTACAAAAAGTTAAAAATGCACCTGTATATTTATAAATCATTCATGTATTTTTCACAATTACAGATAAATATTTTCATATCCAGCTACATATAAAAGTTCTGATTTGTGAATATTATTTTCTATTATGAATATGCATGTAGGTAAGCTTACATGCATGCATATGAACCCCCTTGCATAGCTAGAAATATTTTCAGTTTGTCATTTCCAGGTACACTGTCCAAAAGCCAATAATTCAGAAACTGCTACTTAGTAGCTATACAAAAGCATAGTTATATCTTTATGAAATAATGCATTTCATTTCTTATTGAAAGAATATTCTCTATACAAGTAATATTTAACCAGGCTAACATTAATTAAGTGAAAATTGAATATAGGCATATAATTGTTTCTATTCAGCAAAATACACAGAAAAAGCAGAAGTTCAGCAAATCACCATGAAGAATGTTTAATAACATTTTAGGACTGAAGGAAAAGAACAAGGAAAATGTTTGCGTGTTTCTTTACAAAGTTTCTTGGAAGTGGTACTAAGCAGCAAGCATTTGGAATGACAAGAAATTTTAGCCTGTAAGGGCATATAACTGTTTCAAAGTGATTCAAAATAAATTTAGGATAACTTGTATTTGCATCAGTTCAGTATATTCTCTGCCTTTACCAAAAAGTTACTGGGTCCTTTTTGTTAGGGTAAACTGGAACAAACTTGTTGAGTCTCATTCACCAGTATTTTCGGTGCCAGGAAATTTATGATTCCATTATGGTTGTTCAGAATGGAAGAAATTTCCAGAAGAATGTAAGAAAGAAGAAGAAAGAAAGAAAGAAAGAAAGAAAGAAAAGAAAGAAAGAAAGAAAGAAAGAAAGAAAGAAAGAAAGGAAAGAAAGAAAGAAAGAAAGAAAGAAAGAAAGAAAGAAAGAAAGAAAGAAAGAAAGAAAGAAAGAAAGAAAGAAAGAAAGAAAGAAAGAAAGGAAGAAAGGAAGAAAGGAAGAAAGGAAGGAAGGAAGGAAGGAAGGAAGGAAGGAAGGAAGGAAGGAAGGAAGAAAGGAAGGAAGGAAGGAAGGAAGGAAGGAAGGAAGGAAGGAAGGAAGGAAGGAAGGAAGGAAGGAAGGAAGGAAGGAAGGAAGGAAGGAAGGAAGGAAGGAAGGAAGGAAGGAAGGAAGGAAGGAAAAGAAAGAAAGAAAGAAAGAGTTCTATGTCTCATTCTGAAGGTGTGTTAGTAATGTGAAAAAAAGATGGATCTTAGTGTGTTCCTTTTTCTCTTCATTTTCTGAGATACACAGCTTATGAACTAGTGGTATATTTTTACAATAACTCTCCTTGAACCATGAGAAAAATGGGATATAATAAATAACTGCTCACATTATTTTATATGTGGCACCTAATAAGAGTTTTCGAAGGAGTGAATTATGAAAACTCAATAAAGAAAAGGGGAAAGAGTCTTACCAGGTGGTGGTAGATTCATATTTCTTACAAAGCATAGTATATATAAGAATGTAAAAAGTGAAATAAATGACTTTCTCCAGACAGCAGGTATCACGGTTGCGTACTTCATTGCTTGTATAAAAAGTACTCTATAATTTTGCTATAAAATTTGTTATTATAACCAAATTTCTTAGCAGCTGGTTAGGCCACATACAATTTTTGTTATAATCAAGTAATAGCATGAATCTAGCTTTGTAAATCTGCAGGGACATAAGTAGGCATCAGTGTCAGATTTCTGCCGAAGTGAATGTAGAGTTATGACAATTGAGATAAAGCAAAAGAACTCTCCTAAGAGGTAAAATTCCTCAATCCAGCAAAGTCCTTTAAAACAGTCAGGTGTGAAGTGAATAAAAAACTATATTAAATGTAGGAATTCACAGCACAATACTGAATGTGTGTTTGACAAGCTTTACAAAATTCTTTAAGAATTAGCAGAATTAAGGCAGTACTGAATAAGTACCAAATATAGGTAAAAATATACATTCTTCTACTGCAAACAGATTCCAGGAATAAGCTCTATCAGGTAATCAATGAGTTTCACAGAACTTGTAATACTCTTCCCATAATCACTGACAAAATCAGGGCAGTTTTCTCTGGGTTTCAGCACCCATTTTCATCTCACCCAGTTACCTCTACCACTCATCTGAGTAGTGGCACAAAAAAAAAAAAAAAAAAAAAAAAAAAAAAAAACCTCCATGTTTATATCTAAAACTAAAACTAAAAACTTTATATCATTTTGTGATGTACACGTAATAATAATAAAAAATCCTAGTAGTTTTTTTTTTCAAATATTTTAATACCACAGATACCTTTTAATCCAAATACATATAACTATAGTTCATTAAAATCAAAAAAAAAAAAAAGTGTATTTGGAGTAGAAAGATGCCATGAAAGAAAAGAAAAAAAGGGAAAAAAAAAAAAAAACACAAGAAATATGCTGTTTGGCAGTTTTCACCCTGCAACTCTGCAGGATGTTCTTCATCTTTTTCCTTTTTACAAATCCTTTGCCCAGCACTCTTCCAGGTAATTATGACTCTAGAGGGCTGTTGTTATTTTAGGACTCAATTCATAAGAAAGTATTCTAAGGATTTATGGATCTTTAAACAGCAGTAAGTTACAGACAGGATAGCTGATTCATAAAGAAAAAAAGCCCAAACTTATCCAAAAGTTTTCTATATCTTTGAAGGGTTTTAGGAAATCAAATTTGAGAATAATAACAATAATAATAAAAATTTTTGTTAGATCTAGGTCATCAGTATTGTATATTGCATGTATTGATGTTCCTGTAAAGAGATAGGTAAAATTTTTGAACTTTCTCCTTATCAGTTTAAAACTTATGGACTTGTGAAAAATAGTTTTTTTTAAAAAGAAATGTGTGACCAAATAAAGAAAAACTCTGTGAGAGAATTGCTCGAGAAACGGAAAATTAGAGAAAAACTAAGGCCTAACAGAAGTTATGACATTACAGAGGCTTGCTTGAGCTGAGAGTCAGTTACCACTTCAAGGAGGGTTGGTATGTACTGAATCTACTTCTGCACAGTTCCCTGGGCAACACAATCCACCCTCCTAGCACATGCTAATAAGAGTAAACAAAGAGTGGAGCAAAATGGAGACACCATGGCCAAACTTTGTTGGATTCCCTGCAGAGGGTATAACCGATGGTGCCATGCAGCTAATGGGTGAATGGAGGGTGGAGTGGAGTGAAGACACCGCAGCCAAACTCTGTTGTACTCCCTGCAGATGTGGCGACATGGTTGTACCATGCAGCTGATAATCCACATAGTGCAATAACATGTCTGGTGCTGGTTCAACAATGGTGGCAGATCAGTCCCCTTCCATGGACTTTGCTCAAACTTTTTCTCATTCTAATCTCACTATACTACCAATATACAACCCCATACTAGAAGTTATCTGCTTCCAAGGAATGACCACTCCTCACTGAACATGCTCTCTAGATTTTTGATCGAGTCAAGAGACTTTATAAACCAAACAATAACAAATGTAAGTATGACTAGAGCCACTCAAGCTCCACCTAAATGTAAAAAAAAGTATATAAAAGGTGAACTAAGGAGGAAAATAGTAGGAATTAAAAAGAGAAGAGGAGAAGAATATGCTGCAAGAGATCCATCTCAGCCTTCTGATGAATGAATGCCTCAGGATAAAAGGTGTAAAAGCAGTCTTTATTTTTTATCTGGATATGGATATTGCTTTATGGACTGCATTTGTTTTCTATTCTGTCTGTAAACTTTATAGCTTTTCGGACATCATATTACGATTTTCATCATCATCATATTAGTATATGGGAAAAAAAGTATTCTAACACATAGAAACATGATTATTTACTGGGAATAGTTTATCACTAAATGAACAGCAATAACATATTCTTTAGAAAAGCTATATATATTATAAAAATAATGTTTGTTAGGTTGTCATTGTATACTTTCTGTACTGTTTCTTAAAATATGTAAATTATAGTTTTACGAACATACTTCAAAGGTATCCATATTATCCATATCCATTTTAGATGTCCAGTAGCTAACCCTGAATCCCAGTTGCTGGCAGCTAGGCATGCAAACTCCTGGGGCCACTGCTGGGGCCACTCGAGGCTGGTACATCTCTCACTGAACTGGGCATACATATTTATGCCCAGACAAATAAGGTGGATCACTAGTATTTGATCTTAGACACTACACAGTGACTGAGCCTCAAAGTGTCTTTTCTCCAGATGCAACATTGATAGAGGCAGAGACATGTAAGCAGATTCCCAGACTGACAGTGTCTGGTAGCTGTCCACTGTGGTCAGTAGCTGGCCACTGTGTGGCCACTCTGATGCCTGATTTCCAAGGCTGTTACGGACGAGTTCATATTCTGTATTCAGTACAGAGCAGCCATACGCTAACATTTGTACTCTCACAATCTGCATGCACTGAACTTCAATCCTTGCAGTTGCTGGCACCACAGATGCATGGCCCCTATGATCTGTGTCTGATTCCAGTTGCTGGTCCTTAGACCTTCACTCACAGAACTCTATTCTTATGCAGGGAAATTAGATAAGAAATGGAGTTTAATAAAATAGGACAGACTGTAGTGATCAGGTGCAGGTCATGACCTGGCATGAGTCTTGACCTGGTCATGACCTACACTGAGTCTTATATTCTGTTATCCCTTTACTTCCCATGCTTGTTCCTTCTTAAAAGACCTTGATCCTCCCCTTTTCCATTCCATTGCTTCCCCCAAGACAAGTCTTGTGCAATCTGAAAATGTTCTTCCCCTTAATCCTGTAACTCAAACTACACAGTAAGCCCAGTACCTCCATCTGTAAGGTGATCCGGTTGCCTTATCTGGCAAGTGTCACCCCAGCTGTTGGGCTGATGGTCCTCCTGTGACATCCTTGTGACTGGCCAATCAAGACCTCTCTTTGCTCTGATAGTTTTTTTTTCAGTTCCCACCCTTGGTGTTCCGTGCCCCTTCGTGTTCATGGAGATGAGACTTTAATCGCATAACCTGACAGAAACGCCATATTTTATAAATAAAACTATTAAAATAAGTGTTTTGGGATAGTTTCTTTTGTAAGTAATCCTGTTTTCATCATAAGTATTGTGCCTGTCTACTTTTCTGTGTAAATTAACAGTTTGAGTTTTAAAGACAAACTTACAAGTACAGAATGTATTCTGGTTTCTTTGTTCTTGTTATTTTTGAAAGAAGAAGACATATTTTAGGTGCTGAGTGGACTAATTTTATTACATAAATTAAGACATGAAAATGCTGTCAGTATGCAACAGATCTAAGCATAGTCCCTTAGATTTTATTAGAATTTTCTAACACATTTAAGTGCTTGTATCTTTCAGTGAATTTTTAGTGTTGTATCACATATAATGCTGCAACAGTCACAGTATGTTCTGAAAGGCTGAATATTAGGGCTTGACTCTCGTATATTTTAGATCACTAATACACAGGAAATATGGTAAATATAATATTATGTACTATGTCTACAGAAGGTAATGTCCTATAAAATCACATTTACTGCTCACGTAGAATCTGCAACTAACCTTAATTATGAGCAAAGAAGGCTAATGATGTCAAAGTCTTTTTTTTTTTTTTTTTTTTTAAAATGACATTTGTCTGAGTTCTCCTTTCATCCTTCGGTCTTCCTTTTCATCCTTCAGTCTTCCTTTTTTTTTTCTTCCTTTTTTTTTTCCTCTAGTTATCTTTAAGGAAACTTATAACAGCTCTTTAGGCACTGCAAAGAAAACAATCCTAACAATTCTTAAGTGCCTACACTATACCAAATGCAAAAATGAAATAAAAATTGACAGGTTGTTTTCAAAACAGTAAGGTGAGAGAACGGTAAATAAATAGAGTAAGTTAACAATCATAGAGAAAAGAGCTCAGCTGAGTTTTTTGGGGGATTGTTTGTCAAAAAGTAGTAGTGAATTAATTTCTGATGTTTTCAGTAGAAATAAAAAAATAGCATAAGGCAAGCACAAGAGTTTGTAAAAAGGAGTCAATAAGTGGTAAAATGACAGTTACTGAGGAGGTAGCAACTTAGAGGATACACTAACTCAGAATTTTCCTTTAGCAGCATGTACTTCAGTGTGTCCTTTACAGAAAAGTGCACAAAAAAAAACCCAAAACAACAAAAAAAGAACCTTTCTTTCCCACTGATCAAAATGCCGCATACAGCAATTTAAATGCTGTGGATCTTGATTGTACCAGAAGCTGTAAGCTGGTATTAAGTGGTTGAATACAGTTCAAGTCTAGGTTTCTTTGCTGCTGACCTCAGTCATTGAACTGTGCAAAACTGAAGTGTTTCAGTTATTTACTAGGAACATTTGTGACTGTTTTTCTGTCCCAACAGAACAATGGTAAAATTGGCAACAAAAGCAAATTGCAAAATAATTCAGCAAAAAATCTTAGAACATAAGTGCAATACACAATTCAAAGTTTTTGTTTGTTTGTTTGTTTTTTGATGCTAGTAGACCTAAAAAACTACAAGATTTTCTAGGTCAAAGTTCTGTTTTTTCTGTAACAAAACAAACATAGAACTGAAGCAATATTTCTTAGAAACAAACAGGTGAGATAAAGTATATAATTAGTAGCTGTTACTCACAACCTTTATAGAAAGCAACAGCGTATACCAGTTTATACCTTAAAATATTTGATTTGCAAGTTTTTCTGCCAGTAAGTATTATTTTATGCTTTGAATGACTGATATCTATAATAATGAAGGATGAAATCTCACAGTTTAGTTCATACAGCTGTTCTTTTGTCTCTTCCATATGCATAGCTGTTAAGTTTGTAAGGAAAGAAAGAATTTTAGTAGATAAATGGTTAATTGTTTCTAACAGAAACAGTGAAATTATTTCTAAGCTTTGATAATTTGGGAAATCAAAGCGGTTCATGAGTACTTGACAGCGACAGCTGTTAACTGTTATCTTACAAAAGATAAGGTATTATCATGTATGGTAAAGACAGATGTGGCTGTGGAGAAAAGTCAAGTAAAAGAAAAGTTTAAATTCTCTATTCTCTGTCTAAAAACTCTATTCTTTATGTCTCTACTCTGAGGTAAAAACTGACATGTTGCTGAAATTGCAGATTAAACCACTTACATTGAAGTAATGGTTTCACCATATTCATATGCTATAATATAACAATCATTCGTGTGCATTAGTAACTACAAAAATTTAGAATAGCAGTAACTTACTGCGAAAATTCTTGTGGTGACTAACCATTTTGGTTGACACATTTTTGAACGTCTTAGGACACCTTAGAGTGCTGTTTTGATAAGCCAAAACCAGCCATTTAACATAAATTTTACAAAGTAGAAAAAAAAAAAAGAAAAAAGAAAACAGGAAAGATTCCTGACTTCCATGGCTTCTTACTTCTTTCACACTTACACGTTATGTAACTCCTTCCTTAGGGAAAAGAAAAAAGACAAACGGAAGAGCAGCTGTTGGCTATGTTCACAAAAGCTTATTTATTTAAGAAAGATGCATCAGATGTATTTTAGGAATATTAGGATGGATTTAAAATTACTTTATCCAAACTGATTTGAAGAATAATATAAATCCTATATAATATTAAGAAATGCTCAGGCTGATATCGAGCATTCAGAATTCCTAGGACAAGCTGAATATTAGGTGATTTATATTATTTCTGTGTTTATACATCATGTGCTTTCTTTTTTTTTTGGCATTATTTCATGATGTGCAGTTTGAAAATATCTCTTAATGTAGCTTCTTGGGCAAGCCTGGCCTGCAGTCACCTAGACAAGGAATAGACAGAAGTCATACTATGCTCATGCTGAAAAATCTGTGACCCAGATGAAAGTAAAAAACCTACTTTTGTCCTGTCCTTACAAGGTTTTTTTTTGGTATATTCATGTGTGGTTATGGAAGGTCTCCCAGTCCTATCTGGAATACATGATCAAATCATACCTTGGTCTTTAAGTACAAAATTGAAGAAGAACTTGATGCATCTATCAGAAAGCTACTTTTCAAGGAAACTTAAATTATATTACAATATTTTGAGGTTAGTGAATCTTTCTTATTTGAATGCAACTGGTTTTGGAGTAACCCCTGAAAACTTTCCTTATGGGGAAAAATGTAATAAAGTCTGTGGAAATATAATCAAACTTACAGTATTTAAATACTATCCAGGTACTCAACATGGATACTTTTCACAGAGAACACTTAAAATAACTAGTCTATCATGAATCTGTGTTGTTTTCCTCTGTGGAAACTAAAAGAACCTATTGTAAAGCTTTGAACATTAAATCTAAAATCTAGATAAAATGAATAGCTACACAGATACTCTTCTTAAACTTGCTCCTCTTAAGCATATGAGAAAACATAATAGTCTCATAATTAAAAAAAAAAAGAATAGAAAGGTCACTTGTTCTGTTTAGCAGCTCAAACAAATGTAAAGCTAGCAAAGCTTAAAATTTCTATTAAAAATAGAAAAAGGTGAGCTAATTTGATGCATTTATCATGTTTTGGAATTGCAAGATTTATTTATATGAAATTAATGGATAATTCACACATTATTGCAAAATGTTATTTCATTCAAGGTTAATATTTCTAATAATTTTGAAATTAATTTAGAGAACACTCTGAAAAATATGTAAAATTGCTGCTAGATCACTGCTTCCACCCGGGACATTAGTGATCACTTTCCACAGAAGTATAAAATTTTTGGACAATGAAGTCATCAGTTATCTGGGTTTTCTTATTGGTTATTTGATTGATTGTTTTTTATATTTCAGGGTAATTTAATTATAATATTTCATAATAATAATTAAAATGATTGTTTTTAAGGCTATTTAATTATACAGTCTTACAATTCAGCCACAGAGGAACTATTCCAGACTCAGATTTTTATGATACAGAGCCTAAATACTGCTTACATTTAGATGGCTCATTTGTAGTTTAACTACCTGTAAATGTCAAAAGCAAAACCAATATTCGAACCATTGCAGTACATGGAGATCATAAACTTATCCAAACACTAGCATCCAGGCAACGGTCTAATTATCTTAGTTTTGTTAATTTCATAGATCTTCAGAACTGTAGTGCATAACTAACTAACTGACCCATGCACTGAGAAAGAGGTAGCACCAATCACTAAGATCTTGAATTATATCAACAGTAACCGTATGAAAATACAGTATCTGGATCCTAAATTCTAGATTACTTAGGCACAGCTCCTATTTCTTTATCAAAATTAAGGTTTCTATTTGTAGGTCTTGTAGTTCTGTAGAATTCCGAGAAGATCTTAAATAAAATTAATTCTAAGATGACAGTAGTGATATTAATTTTAGACAAGGAAAAAAAAAACAAAAACCAAGTAAGATATTCTGTGTAAGTAAGTTCTACATTTTTACAGTATCTGTGTTGAGGCATTATAATCTATAGTTAGCATTAACTACAAACAACACTTTTTTTCTTTTTTAACTTCGGAAAATTTTTGTTCCTTTGACATAATTACAAAATTCCCAAGACAATTTTAGAATGTATGAAACTATTACCTCCAAGGCTGAAAAGCAGAAGTTCATGACTCTGCAAGTTTCTTAGCCTCAGCTTTGCAAATACGAAGCTACAATAAAATCTAAAAGAGAATCTTCCCTGAGTCTACAGGTCTGAGGAGTATCCTCACTGCAAATGAGATTCAGAATACCATGTTCCACTCATTAATGCAGGAAACTTATATTTTTGGAAATCCAGGGCTTTTAGATATTCATTTTAAACCAGCTTAAAAAGTATATATGTTTTTGGCAGATGAATAAATGCTTTCTTCCACCTTTTTATGTGCAACTTTGAGACAAGTCATGGCACACTCTTTTTTTGTTGTTGTTTTTAATTCAAAGACTTTCTCCTCTACCGCCTTGCTTTTAATCAATATATGTTTTTAGCAGACTCAGCTCTGCAAAGAGTGAAATCATCCTTGATAACAGTGTCATTTACTCTGAGATGTAAAATAACAACAAGCGGACATTGCAGTATTGCTGTTGAAAACAAAATCAGAATGCTGTTTTCATTGTTTGAGTGATCTTAACAAACGTTTATTAATCATTAATCTAGGAATATTTTTTGTGGCACTACGGGAATGTTATGTCATTAAACATTGTTAAAATGCTGTAAAAAATGTAAAACCTGTAAATGTTCCTGAAAAGTTAAGTCTACTTGTTTCACGTTTTGGAAAAAATATAAATATATCATACTGTAATGCAAGAAGGGAATGAAATCTGCTGCTCCCATGAGAGTGGTAGCTCTCATGAGCTGCTATTCTCATAAGAATTCCAATGGATAAAGAATTAGGAACCTGATAACAGGGAACAGAAAAATTCTACAAAATGATATTTAAAACTAAACAGCCTCCCAGATAAAGGAAAAACGAAAAGCATAGGTAAACCTTTCTGGAAGTGATTTTCTTATCACTTTTTTTATAATGTGTCATATCTAGGACAATCCTAATAATATTTAGGTAGTCCGTATGATTTAATATAGTGCTTCAGCAATTTCATATAGCTCCCACTTCTTTAAATGCAAGTGTGGCTGTGATTCTTTCTACATCTCCTTGAAGGTTACTCATGCAAGTATGTTGCTTTTCCTTTAAAAATCATCTGTACTGAATGTCTGTATAATCCTGCTGGACAATTTTCCCAAAGAAACAAAATGTTGATACTCAGATGACAGTATTGCTCTGCTGCTCCTTTTAATCTCACAGAGGAAGAATTTAATTAAAAAAAACATTATTTCAGATGAAGCCAGAGAGAGAGTACTCTAAACCTGTGTTTTTGTGATATAAAACTTAAACACTGAAAACACATAGATGCGTCTTTCACAGCTCGGTTACCTAGGGTACTAAAAGGTAAGGCAAAATTCCAACATCTAAAACACAGGGGAATAAATGGGTAAAAAAACACCATAATCTGGGCAACTATTAAATATGGTGTTTTGCTGATAATATTTTGCATTGAAATTGTAAATCAGAAGAAAGTAACTACTAGAAGAAAGAAGCTAAAGATAATTCCAATACTGTGGTTTCAGAATGTATAATTATTTTGGATTATATCCAAATTTCAGTAGTAAAACTGAACTTGAATGTTTTTGGGTAATGATGAATAAAGGTTTGACTTTAGACCCATTAAAAGATGCAGATAGTTACCACATTAAAATTATTACATAAATTGTAAGCTATTTGATATCAAGACTAATGACATCTTGCAGAAAAAGGCATTTATTGTAGCCATTACAATCTGATACAGAAAGAGCAATAGCTTTGTTGCTACAACTTCAAAAACTACTGTTTCTTAAAGGAGACAGAAAATGTTCTATGTTTAAAGATATCATTTATCTGCCTCACAGGGAATGAACAACACAGATGCACATCATTTGTTAATGATATCTGTGATACCTAATTCAAATATATTTTGATATTCATAGAAATTATGAAGATTGGGATTATAAATAAAAAGCCTTGGTTTCTCATTTTAATTTCTGCTGTTTCTACTGTCCAAAGAAGCATTGAAGACTTGATCTTCATCTCCTATAAAGTCAAGGAACAAATCCTAACAAGGTAACAGCTTTGAGATGAGCCTTCAGTTCCTGAAACAGAGAACTTCTACTCTTATATTAAGGCTGCTGACAGCTGCAATTCATACAGAAATAATTTATTTTAATTAACTTTGGAGAAATATGCTTTGGAAAAAAAATCTTGTCAGCATTTTCAACAACACATAGTAATAAATTAAAAATTGAAAACTCCACATTGAACTAAAAATATGTAAATGTGGTCACTGCATTCACAAAACAATTTTCACTCCATTAAGCTTGTAATGTTTTATTTCGCCTGAATCTATGAAAATCAAAAGAAAATGTTTAGGGATGATTTGAATTTTATAATCAGCACTTGGATTATTGGGTTATTTAAATTAAGCAGTGACAAACAAATTTTTTTTTTTTTTTTTTTAATATGTCATGTTAGGCCAAGTGTCCATAACAGAAGAAGAAAAGACTTGCAAATGTCTCTCTTAGAGATTATATTCTTTTCATGAACTTATTGAGAGCATTTCAGTGATTGCAACATTACTTATTTGTCCTGTTCGTTCATTACATTCAGCTCAGTGCTGCCCAAATTGGAAGCTTGATATGCTTTGTAGGTAAATAAGTGTGGGAAATTCAAAATATGTTTTATATCTGTAATCTATCTATTCCTGCTATCTATGTTTTCATACCTGAATCACAGAATTACAGAATCACAGAATGGCTGAGGTTGGAAGGGACCTCTAGAGATCATCTAGTCCAACCCCGCTGCTCAAGCAGGGACACCTAGAGCACGTGGCACAGGACTGCGTCCAGGCGGGTTTTGAAGATCTCCAGAGAAGGAGACTCCACAACCTCTCTGGGCAGCCTGTTCCAGGGCTCTGTCACTCACACAGTAAAGAAGTTCTTCCTTATGTGGAGGTGGTACTGCCTGTGTTTTAATTTATGCCCGTTACCCCTTGATCTATAGAAATTTAATTTTAAAATATTAATTAATTACAACACTGGTATTATTTGTTTACTGCGATTCATTTTACAATGACTTGCAAGCATTTTATTTGTATCCCTGCAAAAATACTAATGAACACACTGAAGGTGCATTTTGTTTTAAATGTTGAAATGTAAGCAATGATAGTGACTTAAGGCAAGGTGTCTGAGTTATTTTCTGAAATCTTGACTCCTAGTACAGGAATATATTAAAAAAAAAAAAAAAAAAAAAAAAAAAAAAAAAAGAAGAAGAAGAAAAAAACAACCTTCCTCTTTCTCCAAAGCACCTTGCAATGTTTCAAATAAGTAATCAATGGAGTGGTGAAAAAGAGGTATATGAAATGCCTTTAATTATTGTCCTTAAATAGCCAATGATTTTGCAATTACTTTGGCTCATTTCTACTCAAAAGTAACCTTTATAACTGTAACCCGTGTATCTGGTGAAGCATGAAACTCCAGGCATCCATTCATTGTCTCATTTACTCTTCTAATTCAAGATTACTACAAAATGACCTTTTGCCTTCATTAAAAATGGCCTCCTTAAATAAGCATTAGAATAAAATTCTAACTGCTGAATGTCAATTAGTTCTAGATTAGGAAGAAATTTATTTAGACCACCAGGGAAATTGATCCTGTACATTTGATCTAACCCAGTAAAAATTCTGAATTTATCTCATTTAAAATAGACGAGAATTTGACTAGATGGGTTGCCTTTATTACTGGACTTCTAGGATTGCTAATTATGCATGATACCTTTTATGTGGGATTTGTTCTAATATTGCTTACTGTGATTATTCCTTGCAGGCACCTAAACAAAGAAAATATATTTATCACTCTCATTTCTTCCTAACTCCACACAGCATATTTCATTTATTTCATTTAAGTTCTGCCACAAAACACTTGGATCAGTTAAATGATTAGCAGCTTTATGAGTGGCCAATCTCTTTCAGAATTTTTGTTGTTTACTACAGCAAAAGCTGGTATATAAAAAGAAAAGTATACCTGGAGATCTACCTCAAAGTGCTTATATTTTGACAAGTATTTGCCTTCCAGAAAGCTGTAAGAAGATTCATAATCAATATAAAATATCTACGGAAGGCTTATCATTTGGAAGAGTCTAGCTCCCTTGCCACGTCCCAAAATAAAATGGATAGGAAAGAGAATGCAGAATCTGAATAACCACAATAATTTAGACACTGAGGAGAACCTGTTAGGGTTGTAGTCTTACTGAAAATATATATGAAATAATAATAACGTTATCCCTTGAAAATACCATTGATTGACAAAGATCAGAGTCCGTACAGAAAGTTCTGGTTCAGCTCCTTTCATCTGAAACTTCACTGGTTTACTACCTTTTTAAGGAACTATCGAACTGGCAGAAATCAGTAGTAGCACCTGGAGAGGCATAACGCCGTGCACCAGTTGTATTGGAGATGGAAATTTCTGTGATCTGTAGAGTCATAAAAATCTCCTGTGAGAAGCAGAGGCCAGACCTTGAGAAAGAAGATGTTTGCCTGCCCAGGCTGAGCGATAAGGAGCAGGGATGCAGCTGCTCAGCCCGGTTCACAGGCAGCCCCCCCCCCCCCCCCGGAAACCTGTTGAAGTCGGCCGCTTGGCCGGGCTTGTAGCCAAATTAACTGCAGACGTCCTCCAAACTAGCTCTGGAGGCCAAACACCCGGAAATGAGGAAGAAGAGGAGGAAGGCAGGACCCTCGAATTGAGGGCGGGGACCCCCGACTGGTGTGTGTGCCTGCGCCCCCTGCGGGGAGAGAGTTGTGCACCTGAAAGTGGAGTTTGTCCATCCCCCCCGGGCTGCCTCCTGGATTGGACTGACCCTACGCGCCAGGATGCACCGGGCATAGAGAGGACAGTGCGGAGAGAGCTGGAGGGGAGAAGAAACTCCTGACTTTGAGGCCTGCGCTGTCTGGGTGGGAGCCGGTCAGCAACTCTGTCTCTCTGATCTGCCAGCTCGAGAGGATGTTCGGGTCCAGATCAGCAGGTATCCATGCTTTGCTTCTCCTGAGTAGTTATCCATGCTTTGCTTCTTTTATGTGCTTTAACCTGAATAAATGCTCAATGTAGTCACCTTGTTCTGGCGTGATTATTGCCATCCGGAACACCAGTGTAGGCAGAGGGAGAGGGGGATAGAGAAGGATGCACAACTGGAAAGTGTCGGAGGGAGAAGGGGTCCTGGTGACAACAAGTTGGAAACAAGCCAGAAATGCACTCTTGTGGCTAAGACCAACAGCCTTCTGTGTGTCATAGGAAAAGAGGCTGAGAAACCTGGGACTGCTTAGCCTAGGGCAGAACAAGCTGGGGGGCGGATCTTTACAATGTGAGTAAGGAAGACAACGTGCTAAGGACAAGACAGACAGTGGAATCAAGCTGAAATATGGGAGATTCCACTTCAACTGCTTTACTGGGAGCAGTGGTACAAGTTGCCCAGAGAGGCTATGGAATTTCCATCCCGGCCACACTCTTGAGCAACCTGCTATAGGTGACTGCTTGGGCAGGAAGGTTGGACTAAATGATCTGCAAAAGTCTTTTCCAACCTCTGTGTGATTCTGTGAGAAAAATAAGAAAAAAAATAGGCAATTAAAGCATAGAGTCTTTACCTCATATCAAAATAGAAATTCATCCTAGTATCAAGGTAATGGATGAATCTATACTTATATGAAGACTGAATTTGGTGGCATGTGGTATTTTGATGGAGATTTAGCTTTAAAAATATCTCAAAATAGGTATTTGAAAGTAAGTAAGCAGATGCACAGGGTATCTCCACTTTGTTCAGGCCGTTTAGCCAGTCATGCTTTGACATACACATTATATATTGCATCTATAATCTCCTTAAGAACTTAATATATTTCAATGGTGTTTTCTGTAAGCTTTAAGCAAGATATTTATTAAAGATGTTTTGGAATTTGTTTAGTAGCATATTTTCTTTTAAATTATCGTAGCATAAAAAGCATATATGTTTGACTGCATGAGTCAAAAGAAACATTAAATTTTTCATTATTATAACGCCTTTATGTATTTTCATAGATAATATCAATTAGATATTATGCATTAACTAGCAAAGATAATTCAGGTCTCGATAAAACGTATATATTGCGAATGAGAGATTTTGAAACTGGACATATGCCAAACTCTTCTGAAATAATTCTGGAGATTATAATTCTGGCAAAGGGGGAGTTACAGAGGTTTTCTGTTGCTGAGTCATTCAGACACTTGCTCAATATTCTTCTGTTAAAGAATCAGGTCAGTACTTCTATTATTTGGAATGGAAAGTAGCATTACTTCCCCTTTGCTGTAAGTTTAGTGTAAAATGGCACTGTAGTCTATCTACATACAATGTACATTCTGTAGGTATTAACCCTTTCTCTTAATTATTTGTCTTGTTTACCCAAATAAAAATAATAAAAAATATAGCATATGTGTGATGCAGACAGGGCAGGAAAAGAAGAGTCAAAGATTTAAGCATTTGTAGGCTATGTTTTATACTTCATAGGATTGAGACACCTAAATCTATATGCAGTACTCTGATTTTGGTAGGAATTAATAATATAACAGGCATTTCCATATGTCTAGGACTTTTTTTAACATTTATTTTTGTTTATTAAGTTAAATCTTAAGAGATTCTGTTAGAGTTTAGAACTTTAACATGCTAGATACTACTCTTAGCTACACAGGCTAAGAGAGGAACAAATATGCACAACTGCTTAAAAAGAATATGAACCTGTGGTTTAAAATACTTAACAAATGATAAATGATATATAGATCTTTTTCTATTGCATTTTGTTGTTGCTATCCTGTGGAATTTGTTGTTGATATTTTTTAATAAATCACCAGTTGATAACTAGAAATCACAGTAGGAAAATATAAACAATTATGCAAATATTAAGATAGTAAAATATAACTCAACAAAACATGGGTTAAAACTTTCTGAAATAAACTCCTTTTTGATTTATGATCCTTGAATATGTGATGCAGTACTATTATACTAGCACATGTAAGAATATAGGCTATGGCTCAAAACATTGCAGAAACTGACCTCTTTTTTATCAATTTCATTGCGGGGAGGCAATGCAGTCAGTCTGTAGGGGTGTCCCTCAAATTTGGCATTAAGCTATGTAAGTAAAGATATGCGCAACTTGCACACACTTTGATTTAACTGCCTAAGTAAACTAAAAGATCTACACACTCTTAACACACCTCAACTCCCATCCTAAATTTAAAGGCAAAATATATTCAAATACACTAGGTCACCATCAGGTTGTTTAAGTGCAGCAGTAATCCTGTCTATTTGTAAAACTGAATTAGGTAACAAATTTTATATGACAGTGGGATTCTCCCTTTTTTCAAAAGCATTTTCCCAGCATGATGATCTCATTGGAATCACAGAGACGTGATGGGATAGCTCACATGACTGGAGCACTGCCATGGAAGGCTATGTGCTCTTTAAGAAGGACAGGCTGGGAAGGCAAGGTCGTGGAGTTGCTCTTTATGTGAGAGCAACTGGAATGCATGGAGCTCAACCTGGGAGTGGAGGATGAGCAAGTTGAGAGCTTGTGGGTAAGGATTAGAGGGCAGGCTAATGTGGGAGACACTGTGGTGGGTGTCTGCTACAGGCCACCTGACCAGGACGAGGAGGTTGATGAGGCCTTCTATAGTCAGCTGGATATTGCCTCTCAGTCACAGGCTCTGGTTCTCATGGGGGACTTCCACTATATTGTGACCTTTCTTGGCAAGCTAAAGGCCATAGATTAAAATTATATAGTAACAATGATTTGAGACCTTAATTGAATAAATCAATGGCATTTTCTTTTTATGAAAGATTACTTCCTCTGAAAGACTGTCAGCAGATGAAAAGGCCTAGTGCAGTCTCTTTGTCAAGAGCCCACTCAAGTTTTCCTTTTCTTCCTGCAAGGTTTTGTCACATTGTCCTTCTGCTACAGCTGTGCAGAGCAGGAGATTTTATTAACTGCTGCCCTGGAGCAGAAACCTAAACTTTCTTAATAGTCTCCTTGACAAAGCAAGTGTAAAAGCCCTGCACAAAATATTCCAAAAACTTGCCAGAGAGTAAAAGGAAAGTGAAGGTATGATTAGCTGGATGTTGCCTCATGGTCACAGGCCCTGGTTCTCATGGGGGACTTCAACTACCCCGACATCAACTGGAAGGACAACACAGCCAGGCACAAAGAGTCCTGGAGGTTCCTGCAGAGCGTTGATGATAACTTTTTGACCCAGGTTGTGGAGGAGCCGACGAGGAAAGGTGGGCTACTGGACCTCGTGCTAACAAATAGAGAGGGACTTATAGGAGATGTGAAGGTGGGGGGTAGCCTCGGCTGCAGTGACCATGAGTTGGTGGAGTTCAGGATCCAACGAGGAGGTGGCAGGGCTGTAAGTAGCCTTGCAACCATGGACTTCAGGAGGGCCAACTTCGGCCTCTTCAGAGACCTCCCCAGAAGAATCCCATGGGTTACAGTTCTAGAAGGAAGGGGGCCCAAGGGAGCTGTTTAGTTTTCAGGTGGCACTTCCTCCACGCCCAGCTTCAGTGCATCCCTGTGTGTAAGAAGTCAGGCAGAGGGGGCAGGAGACCTGCATGGATGAGCAAGGAGCTTGTGGCAATGCTCAAGCAGAAGGCGGTGGTATACAGAATGTGGCAAAAAGGACAGGCCCCCTGGGAGAAATGCAGGAACATAATCAGGGAATGCAGAGATGTGACAAGGAAAGTGAAGGCACGTTTGGAACACAGTCTGGCAAGGGATGTTAAAAATAACAAGAAAAACTTTTCCAAATATATTAACAGCAAAAGGAAGATCAGGGAAAACGTCGGTCCTCTGGTGAATGGGATGGGCACCCTGCTTAAGAATAACACAGAAAAAGCAGAGTTGCTGAATGCCTTCTTTGCTTCAGTGTTCACCAAGGGCAGCCCTTTAGAGTCCCAGGCCCTAGGGACAAGAGAAGAAGCCTGGAGAGAGAAAGGCTTGCCCTGGGTAGAGGAAGATTGGGTCAGAGAGCACCTAAGGAAACTCGATACCTACAAATCCATGGGCCCTGATGGGATGCACCCCCATAGTTCTGCATGAGCTGGCGGATGTCATAGCCACTCTCCATCATCTTTGAAAGATCCTGGAGAATGGGGGAGATGCCAGAGGACTGGAAGAAAGCCACTGTCACTCCAGTCTTCAAAAACGGCAAGAAGGAGGACCCAGGTAACTACAGGCCAGTGAGCGTGCACCTCTGTCCCTGGAAAAGTGATGCAATGGCTCATAGTGGCCATTCTCTCCAGGCACATGGAGGACAAGAAGGTGCTCAAGAGTAGTCAGCATGGATTCACCAAAGGGAAGTCTTGCTTCACTAATCTGATAGCCTTCTATGATGGAATGACCAGCTGGATAGATGAGGGGAGGGTGGTGGATGTAATTTATCTCGACTTCACCAAGGCTTTTGACACCATCCCTCACAACATCCTCCTGGGCAAGCTCCAGAAGTGTGGGATAGATGAGTGGACAGTGAGGTGGATTAGGAACTGGCTGGATAGCAGAGCTCAGAGAGTGGTGATCAGCGGTGCAGAGTCTAGTTGGAGGCCTGTAGCTAGTGGTGTCCGCCAGGGGTCAGTCCTCTGTCCAGTCCTGTTCAATTTATTCATCAGTGACTTGGATGAAGGCACAGAATGCTCCCTCAGCAAGTTTGCTGATGACACGAAACTGGGAGGAGTAGCTGACACCCCAGAGGGCTGCGCTGCCATCCAGAGGGACCTGGACAGATTGGACAACTGGGCGGTGAAAAACCTCATGCAATTCAACAAGGCCAAGTGCAAGGTCCTTTACCTGGGCCTGGGGAGGAATAACCCCAGACACCAGTACAGGCTGGGGACTGACCTTCTGGAGAGCAGCTCTGCAGAGAGGGACCTGGGTGTCATGGTGGATGACAAGTTGACCATGAGGCAGCAGTGTGCCCTCGTGGCCAAGAAGGCCAATGGGGTCCTGGGGTGCATTAAGAAGAGCGTCTCCAGCAGGTCGAGGGAGGTGATTCTGCCCCTCTACTCAGCCCTGGTGAGGCCGCATCTGGAGTATTGTGTCCAGTTCTGGGCCACACAGTACAAGAAGGATGTGGAGCTGCTGGAAAGAGTCCAGCGCAGGGCTACAAGGATGATCAGGGGCCTGGAACATCTGCCCTATGAGGAGAGGCTGAGGGAGGTGGGCCTGTTCAGCCTGGAGAAGGCTGAGAGGGGATCTAATCAGTGTATATAAATACCTCAAGGGAGGGAGTGCAGAGGATGGTGAGGGTCTCTTTTCAGTGGTGGCCACTGATAGGACTAGAGGAAATGGCCGGAAACTGAAACATCAAAAATTCCACAGGAACTTAAGGAAAAAATTCTTAACAGTGAGGGTGACAGAGCACTGGAACAGGCTGCCCAGAGAGGTTGTGGAGTCTCCTTCTCTGGAGATCTTCAAAACCGCTTGGACGCAGTCCTGTGCCATGTGCTCTAGGTGACCCTGTGTGTGCAGGGGGTTTGGACTGGATGACCTCTAAAGGTCCCTTCCAACCTTATGCATTCTATGATTCTATGATTCTATGAAAAGGGCATTTCCTCAGTTTTCTTGTAACATCACTGATATATCAGTTTTGACATATAAACAAATAATTTATGTAAGTCCCCTTATGAAAAAGAAAATAAGTGAATATGGTACTCATGCTTTTAGAACACGTTTCAGATCATTACAGTATAAATGAGTTTGTAATGAAAGACATTGTGGAAATCAGTATTATCTGTTATTTATGAGCAACAACGACAGAAACCTGGTTCTATTAATTCGAATAATATGCTACAACGTTTGTTATCCTAACACGAAAAAAAAATGATAATACTACTTTGTCTAAGCAGTGATTTACATAAATATGGAGCATTAGCATTACTGTATTCTGAGTTTTGCATAATAGTGTGAACTCTTTGAACACAATCTACATAGAAGAAAGAACCACTATAAGACCACTAACTGCTCTGATTGTGAAGGTTTATATTACTTGGTGATGCTGCATTGCCAAAGCAAAAGCAGTCTGTTTTTATCAGAGAGTGAGCATTCCTTCTTCCCTGGGGCTTCTTTTAACAAACAGAATATTTCTGTGTAAATGGCAATACATTACTGTGGAAAATTTGCTTGAGAAAGGGGAAATTAGAGAAAAACTAAGGCCTAACAGAAGTTATGACATTACAGAGGCTTGCTTGAGCTGAGAGTCAGTTACCACTTCAAGGATGGTTGGTATGTACTGAATCTACTTCTGCACAGTTCCCTGGGCAACACAATCTGCCCTCCTAGCACATGCTAATAAGAGTAAACAAAGAGTGGAGCAAAATGGAGACACCATGGCCAAACTTTGTTGGATTCCCTGCAGAGGGTATAACCGATGGTGCCATGCAGCTAATGGGTGAATGGAGGGTGGAGTGGAGTGAAGACACCGCAGCCAAACTCTGTTGTACTCCCTGCAGATGTGGCGACGTGGTTGTACCATGCAGCTAATAATCCACATAGTGCGATAACATGTCTGGTGCTGGTTCAACAATGGTGGCAGATCAGTCCCCTTCCATGGACTTTGCTCAAACTTTTTCTCATTCTAATCTCATTGTAATACCAATATACAACCCCGTACCAGAAGTTATCTGCTTCCAAGGAATGACCACTCCTCACTGAACATGCTCTCTAGATTTTTGATCGAGTCCAGAGGCTTTTTAAAGCAAACAATAACAAATGTAAGTATGACTAGAGTCACTCAAGCTCTACCTAAATGTAAATATATATATATATATATATATACACATAAGGTGAACTAAGGGGGAAATAATTAGAGGGAAGACTCCATCCTAACTTCTGGGAGAAGTCGGCAGGCACTTACTAAACCTACCTTCCCTTCAAACTGCAACAACTTCAGTACACTGAAAGGGATGTCATAGACATCATTGGGCAAGCACTTGAATATAATGTTTCTGTTTTTTTTGTTTGTTTGTTTTATTTTGTTTTGTTTTTGTAATCTGCGAACAAAACATTCCTCAGCATAAGCTTTTGTTGATCTGAGCCTCTAGAACTGAGAAGGAAAATGCATATGATATAAAATACTCAGGCTTTTGACATGAGAGATATCTATAATAATTTAGGTGAGAGTGCTGTCTTCCTGAGGCTACAGGCTGTTTGTACCAGCTCTTGTCAAAATCACGATCCATTTGTACATTCTTGATTAGTGACACATATTGTGGTTTCATTTTATTCTTTGTACTTAAATTGGTTTTTGCCTAAGGCAGTCATTTAAGATAAGTTCATTAAAGTATGTTATTCCATTTCAGTTTTTGTGAGAAAGAAAAAAGGAAAAAGCTGTGCTGAGAAGTGAAAGACTTTGAGACATAATTTATTTTGACAACTATACTGTTATAGCAGGAAGGTAAGAAAAACAAATTTAACAGGAGTTATACACAAATTGTTAGGTTTTTCTTCCATTTGTATTGTATGAAAGCATGAAAATGTGAAAATATATTATTCTGCCATACACCAAAACAATCAATGTAACACTTGGGCAATGTATATTTTTTAATTTTTTGCTTCAGCTGGATCAAAATTTCACCTTTTAATTTACATCAGTTTTACATATTTGGTTAAAAAAATCTTCAGTTTCTAAGCTTAAGCTTGAGAAATTAAAGATTTTTTTTTCGTCAAAACTAACATGCAGAGCAAATAGAACATTGTGAGGGAATAAATATATGAAATAGTTTTGAAATGCATAAACAGGGTGTTTGTGAAGCAAGCTGGCTTTAATATAAACTGCAAAATCTCCTGCAGGGCCAGCTGCTCCCCAAGGGAGGACAAGCTGAGCGAGTCGCAGCAAAGCAGAGCAGGGCAGTGGCCTCACCAGCAAGGAACTGGGATGCTGAGACAGCAACCAGGATCAGGATCAGATCTGGAGACCCCAGCTAGTGATCCCATGATCACCAAGTATGTTTGGTGCTGAAGCAGGTCTGTGGTCAAGCCAAGAATGCAAGTCAGTGGGTCAGGGTCAAGAAGGTAGGGCCCAGATGCAGGCACAGCTGTGATGTGGCTTAGGCAAGAGTTGACCATAGACTAAGACAGATAATCTCCTTATGTCAGATAGATTTACCTCTCCAAACTTCTAGAAACAAGTTTGCATTTAAGGCCCTAACAGTCCTCAGTTCCGACTAAGAAAGACTGAAATCTCAACCTTAGGATCTAGAGGAACATAGGGAGAGTGAGCATAACACCAGGGGGCTGGTTATTAGGGATATTTTAAATATAATTTTAACTGCAATGCTAACCAGACTTTTCTGTATAAATTGGGCAGTTTGGACTATCAGTCCGTTAAGACATTAATTGGACTACAAATACATCCTGCTTTCCATATGTATAGCGTATTCGCTTTGCTATGTATAGTGAATTTTTGAGGGTAAACAAAAATCTTCCTTCACACACAAGTTCTTCCCCCTGGAATGGTGCCTTCCAAAAAGTAGTAAGGTCTTCTAGATTATAAAAAGAAGCGTACAAGAAACACAAGTCCATAGCAGAATATTTAAGAAAACTTTTGCTTCTGTGTTTTCTGTTTGAGGAAGTTCTTAAACCACAATTCTTAAACTACAGTCATTTCCTTTGTAAAACTCTATTTTTGTGGAATTAAGCAAGTTTTACCTGTATCTTTTCTATATCCATGCCGGGTTATAAGCAATGGTTCAATCACTGGTTGCCTCTTCTTTATTACTAGCCACAGAACGTATGGTACAGTGTCACTGTAAATAAAATAAATAAAATGTAAATAAAATGCTTAACTTCTATGCAATCTACCTTTTTAAAATGAATTTCGCTTCTGGCAATTTGACATCAATCATTGCATCTCTGTGCACTGATACTTGCTTACTAGTTTGATCATTACAGAAATGAGGAAAGTAATGTTATAATTATATCTGCTTCTTCCATTCCTAATAACTAACGATCCTGTGTGTTTTGTATTCAACAGCAGGTCGGTGGTATTAGACAGGAAATATGAAGCCTAAATTCAAACTTACTCTATATCAAAAGTGTTGATCTGAATAAACAAGGATAATTCCCAAGGTGAGCTAGCAAAAGCAGTTAGTAAAAAATGACTGCGTAGCCTCTGCATTTATCATGAAACTAAAAGTGAACCTTATCACAGCAATATAAGATATTGAATACTTGATTTATATCCAGATGGACCTCTCTTGCACTGCATTAAGTAATGTCCAGCAATTTCCAATATATCCATAAATAAAAGTCTTTAATAGTGCCTTCCATCAGCCCACCTGTGTCGCTACCATGAGGCAAAGCAGCATCATTTAAAAGGTAAAAGTATATAGTTCTTCAAGCATGAAATGAATGAACTGACATCAGGAAATAATATTGTCTATTCAGCTGCCACTGTGAATAACAAAAGTTGCTCGAATATCTTTTGATGTGAGACACCAAATTGCCAAGGTTGAAAAGCCTCACAGAATCATAGAGGTACTGTTTCTATTGAAAAACATTGACAGAAAAACAGAGTAAAAGTGCTAGCAAGTAATTTGACTGTCTTTCTTAATGCCTTGGCCCACCAAAATCAAGGAATGGTTAAAGAAATTTAAATGACCTTACAGCTCTGGTCGAGATAGTCTATCATTTTGCTGTGCTGTTAGAAGGTGCTCTTGTTGCCAGTAATTTTCCTACCAATATAGGTAGAAAACCACTCCAAAATGCTCCATATAAAGGATGCTCCATATGCCTGACAATTTTGTGTAGGAAACTTATCAAAAATCAAGTAAGTAAATTAATATATGGGCAAGTAGTACATGTTCAGTGCCATGACTTCTTACATGCTTATAAAGCGGTCGTTCACATCAACCTTGAGCAATAATCATTGGGAAGCACAGGCAGCTGAGAAAGTGCCAATGAACCTGACACTTTTCACTCTAAAATCATTATCTCTGTCAAAATTTTATTTGTCTGTTTAAGGAAAGTTGGCTTTTTTTCACTCCCTTTAATATCTCTTTGAGTGAACAACAGCTTGAAATTGCAACCTACCTGCATTCTTACTTAAATATTTTACCACAGTATCATAACCATAATGTAAAACTCTAAAGGAAATAGAGGGACAGTTTTCCACACTTTTTTTCTTTTTTTTTTTTTTTTTTTTCATTTTCTGGGTTGGGGGGAGGGACTGGAGCAGCAGAGGAAGGAAAACTTTCTGTCTGTACCACCAATTAGGGATTGTCAAATGTAAAGAAGTTGAAAATGGTTCTTTTAGGGATTGATCAATTGGCAGTGTCCTCTAAACATAACAGGTTTTACCAAAACTTAAAAAATAAAAGTCATTCTGGTCTAAAATTCTCTTGCTTGAACTTAAGTGGGTTTTCTTTTTGATTCTCAGTAGAGAATCAAAAGCCTAGAAGCTGTTGACTACAAACCCACATTCAGGTAGATTTATTGAGATAGGTCTACTTTGGCAGTCTCTGTCTTTCGTATATGTATATAATATATTCTTGATACATCCTGCCAATGAAAATCATTTATCTCTCTATATATATTTTATGTAAGTCTTTATGCTGTACACACACAACCAAAATTGACATATTCTCATTTTTTTCATGAAATTTTTTTTTTCCAGAAAAAAAAACAGTATCTTTTTCTGCATATCTTAGCTTACCTAGGAAGCCTTATACCTAGAGACTCTTAATGAACAGAATTATTCATGTGAATGAAGTCAATTCATACAATTATGATTTCAGCAAACTGTTTTATGCAAAAGTTCCTATGTTCCTATCTTGCAGTTCCTTTACAAAGTATATTTCAGTCAGCTTACAATCAATGCAATCAAATTCCTACATTTATTTAAAAACAAACCAGGAAGCGCTGGTCTTAAGCTCCTCTATTAAAAATAAGAAAAGTTGAATGTAGATTCTTGAAAATCCCTTATTGCAAAAACAGGATGTACTATCTCACAGTAAGTGTTCCTGATAAAGATCAACCTACAATATAAACCTTTTTTTTTCCATTTGTGTGCAAGTAATAACCACCAACATCAAATTAAGAAATGTAGTCATTCTAGCATATTTCTCTAAAGATGAAATCCCTCAAGCTGGCAGTGCTTGAAACATTCTGAAAAATAACAAATCAAAACTGACACAGTTAATGCAGAGAAAGGAGGTTAATGTGGGCTATGCAATCTCTTTTTGCTGACTTGTCCAGAAGCAAACATCAGTCTGTAATGATGCATTATGACACAAAATAACAAGAGATGAGAATGAGGTAGGGCACAAATGTCAGTCTAGAAATCTTGCAGCACTGCCAAAAGATTCAAAGCCACTTACTGACATTTTTTTTTTTTGCTGGGGTAAGCATGAATCAGCCTAACAGCGCAATTGACAGTGTTATCGTATATGGAAATTGTAAAATAATATTTATTAGCACTGTGAAGAATCCTGAGGTAAATGAGATACTAATATATATAAGCACTACAAAAAGAAGTATGTTTATTTACATAAGCATGTTAAGTTTGTGAAAAATATAACTAAAAATATATTGGAATTAACTAACTTCCAAACCAAAAATATATTACTATTTTAACACACTTGTAATCCATATAGTCATGAATTAAATTTTTTAAATGACTTTTAATAGATATTTGGCCACAATTAGAAAAAGGAATTAAGTGAATATGCTCTGAAAACCTTTCCTTGTGCCCCTTTTAATGACATTTTTCCAAACAGTGGAAGTGAATTATTTCAGAGAATATTGTTATAGAGTAATAATTTATTTTCTTACCTTGAAGGGGATAGTTAAGTATTTGTTTACATTTATAGCGGTCTCACAAAATATCAGCACTTTTCATTCATCATTTACTTCACTTTACTTAAACCTCGTCTACACTTTACTTTTTATCCTTTCAAATGAGTTTTATAGTGAACTAGAAAAAAAGAGAATTTTTTTAAATTTTCAGTAAATCAAACATCTTGGAACTTTGAACTGTGAAAGATTTCTTGGTGCTTTTATTAGATTAATCTCTTTTAAAACCATAAAACAGCAGAATTACAGGTTGGTTTAAGTTGGGGGAGACTTCTGGAGGTCTTCTAGTTCCTTCTGCCCAAGCATGGCACCCGCTGCCCAGCACTGCATCCAGTTAGTTTTTGAATATCTCAAGGGATGGAGACTTGATAACTTATCTGGGCAACATGTTTCAGTGTTTGATCACTCGTGGCAAAACAAATCTTTCCTATGCAGAAGTCACATGTATTCCTGTATTCAGTTTGTGCCTATTACCTCTGTCTTGTCCCTACGTACCGCTTAGAGGACTGCGACTCTTGCCTTCCATTCCCTCTCCTGTCACACATGGATATACCTTGAGAAGATCCCCGAGCCTGCTCTTCTTGAGGCTAAACCCCAGCTTTACGAGCCTCTTCTACTGTGACACATAGTCCAGTCCTTTAAACATCTTCTCTGAACTTGTCCTGTGATTCCAAAATCATTTTCCTATTTAAAAAGGGGTTTTCCTTAAATATGTACATTATGCCTAGGTGTTAGGAATACACACACACACACAAACACAGATTTACACACACATATATGTTTTTTGTTCATTTTCTTTCCATAAATTAAATCTAAACAGCTAAAATACCCTACTACTAACAGATTGTGCTGTTTATCAGTACGGTCTGAGGCAATGATGCAGTTGAATGGTTTGCTGAAGTTATCTATTGAAAATAATATATTTCATGTTCATGTTCTTAGAAAATCAAATATTTCTGATAAATATAAACGTTACAATAAAATTGAAACTGGCAGAGCTTGAGACTCAGGGGTTACCAGGTTAACTGTATGATGCACTTAAAATAAAAACTGAAATTCTTGTTGACATAGTTGGCTCAGTTATGTCTCTAGATCTTCTGTTGGATTTTGCAGTGTGCATGGAAGCCTTTTTCTGTTTTTCGAGTAGTTCATGTGGAGCTCTGCAGAATACATCTGCAGTAAAAAAGGTCCTATCCATCTAGAGTGCAGCATGATCAATATAAGGTATTTGTAACCTATTTAAATATAACCCACCTGCCCAAAATACCTGCCATTGTAATAATAAAAAGGCATTTTGACCTACATAGATGTATTACATGAAATACAATTTTCAGTAGCACAACATAAATAGTAATAATTGTGAATCTCAGAATCCAGCTTTTAGAAATCTATATATTTAATTTATGTGTATTTTAGTTATCATGCTTCTTCTTGTATGAAGATGTATTCTTCTTCATATACAGTATTATTACATATTTTACATATTTTTCTTCTTCTCATTTCATTTTCATGGTACTCCGCGTAAATAGAATAGCTGTTGACATTTTTCATTATTGTAGAAGATTGTTATACATAATTGGAAAGTATTAAAAAAAACATATAAATAGATTAATGATGCTCAATCACAAACAGCCAGTGGAGGAAAGTAAGGCGTTTTCAGTGATCCTGGGGGTACGCTTGTATTTCAGTCATGAGCCTTTGCTCAGATTATACATATTCTAGACCTGCAAAATGATATTCACTTACCCCTAATTCTGTGACAATGTTCACATGGGGACGGTGATGTTAAATTGCACCTATCAGATCAGAATAACTGGTCCCTATTTTCCTTACTTTTGCAAAATTTGCATAGAACTCCTTATGGCCACTCTAGCTTTTATTAGAAGATAGACTCTTCTCTCTCTCACAAAGTTCAGAGGGTTATTTTATGCTACAAAGGGCTACTAACTGTTTTCAATCCATGCCTACAGCTCCATTTGATGCCACAGAAAGTTCCAGTACAGGTTGAAGGCAGATAATATGCCAAGTGTTTGGCATCATAACTAGAATGTATGCTAAATATGCTATTAATTTTCTTAAAAAGACTCATCAGAGTTAAATGAAAACTATGCAACAGCTAGTGCCCTTGATTTAATATTTGTCTAGGATTTATCCAGACATCTGAGCACAAGCTTTTGAACACATTGGTTTCAAAACAAACTGGAGGGACACACCACAAGGCTTGAACAAGAGGCTTGATAAGTTGAAAAATATCACATTTTGTGAAAAACGATTGTGTTGCCTGAAAAAGAAATACAAATGTGGCTAGAGAGGCCTGAGAAAGTAATGGATTCTTGTTCAAGAGTCCTGTCATAGGAAACAAGACCTTAAAGAGCTAGGTTTTCATCTAATACAATGTAGCAAACACTGACCATCCCTTTTTTTTTTAATCCTGAATTTGAACTTAAAAATGCAATTTGAAGACACAGAAATACAAACTTTTGTGCACAAGTTCACTGAAGAACATCAAGACTCTGCTTAGTCGATTGAATCAGGGTTCTTATGCACATAGGAGAGAGAATACATTAGGGTAGTCAAATAATTTTGACAGAAGAAAAAAATTTTACCGTGGTATATAAGCAAAACAATACTATTTTGTTATATTTATAATTTCTATTATTTTAAATGGCTTTTTGACACTGCAGACTAATTCTCATCCCTGGGGGATAAACACCCAAGAGTTCACACATAATACAAACATCTTATGCTTAATTAAAATACCCAAAACCCAAGAAAATTGTGCTGACACAGATCAAATACATCACGTAACATGTCAGCAAGGTCTACCAGTTACTTTATTCTAAAAATGTCTTTCTGCCAGTTCATTTAATTATCATATCTCAACTTCCTAATCCACAAGGAATCATATTTCCAAGAAAAAAATGAACATTATTCCATTCCTCCACATAATATTTCACAATTTTTGGTCACAAAGATGATCATGGGAAAATTGTTGTTCATCTGCTTGACTATGAAACAGGAATGCTAATTTGGAATGTGTTTTTTTCACACTTTAGCTGGAGAACTTAGAAGTTCAGAATTCCATTACTAAGTAGTGTATACAATTCTGTGTTGATAATGTATAGAAGATATTGCCTGAGAAAAATATGATAACGAACATATGAAGTTCAACAAAGTCACATGTAAAGTAACAGCATCAGAGATGGAACAACCCTTTGAAATAGTACAGGCTGCATTTGAATAGCTAGAAAATAACTTTGCAGGAAAGATCTGGGATATCCTTGCAGCAAAAAAAAAGGACAACCACATCAGGCTATGGTTGGGCTGTATTAACATAAGCATATTCATCTCTATTCAGTCTTTGTGAAAAAATACAGATATATATATATATATATATATGTATATATATATAATGGTGTGGTTCCCCAGTACAGGAAAGATACTATCCTACTGGAAGGCGTTCAGCAGAGGGACACCAGGGTTGTGACAGGGCTGGAGTGCTGGATGTATAAAGAGCAATTGACGGAACTGGGCTCAGAGCATGGGAAGTTCTTCCTTAATAAAAGGACACTTTCAACCACGAAAGGTAAGGGGAAAAAAAAAGAAAAAAATAAAGGAATTTTCTACCATGACAGTGGTCATGCTGGGGACAAATTGCCTGGAGATGTTGTGAATCTCCATCTCTGGAGATATTCAGAACTCAACCAGACAACCAAATCTGAGCGACTTGCTCTAACTGGTTGTGCCTTGACCAAGAGGCTGGACTAGAAAATCTCTGGAGATCCTTTCTGAACTGCATGATTCTGTGATTCTGCACAGTTAGAATCAATCCTGGAAGGTCATATTTGTTTCAGCACATTTACAAAATAATTGAAATAAATTCAAGAAGCGGTACTTAGTTAAATTACAGTCTTCCACTAATTAAAAGAGATAACGATGCAAACTCCTAAAATGCTCTCTCAGGTCAGCCTCTCCTCAGCGGCTGACTCAGGGGCTTTCAGTTTGGTTGTAGTATAGTTTATTGGTCTTTGGAGTAGATACACTGAAGGGATATAACATTTATTATTTAAAATACATTTCATTATTTTGCTTCTCTTCATCTAAAAACCTATGTAGAGCTGTGAAGTTCAAGCGTTTGACAGTCAATTTAACAGTTCAACATGTGGGATAGGTGAAATGAATTAGAAAAGCTTTATGCTAAAATGGGCAAGTTCTTCAAATAGCGTAGGTAATTTTGTCCCTCACCTCCAAAATAGAAAGAATGCTATTTTCTTGGATCTAAGGAATAAAGTTCAAAGCATCTCCTGTCTTTAGGCACTGCAGAAACTAACTTTCAGTAAGTTTTAAAATCCATTTTCTTTGCTACTTCATGCAATGATTAGTATCACCTTTTTTTTGAGTATTCTACAAATTGCTGACATACTGCAGGTTAGATCTTGCAATAGCCCTATTAGAGGAGAAAGTAAAGGTTTTGGTTCAGTTGATTCAGAGAGCTTTTATATTGCTATATAGCAGTGTCCAGGTTCAGCAAGCTTTGTTAAATCACCAATACACTACCCCCACTCTTGAACTCCATTCCCTCTAGCAGCTGAAATATATCTCACATTAAGACTTTTCTTGGGCTTTCCCAGTTGGCATCCAGGCAGCACCCTCAACAGTTGCATTTGTAACCTCACAGAGTGAGTAACACCTGCAAAATAATGCAATTGTCATCTCCTCATAATTATGCAAAACAAAAAATACAGGTTCACCTAAAATTTCATCTTGCCTTCCATATCAAAATGCCTGAGAAGCAAAAAACACTTGTGATACTGACCAGAAACTTTTTGAGTTGCTACCTTAAATTTGCAAGGTAAGTAATGTAATTACAGAGATCTGTTATAGGGACCTGGTATTGCTGGTATTAGCAGAAAGAAAGAAACATCCTCAGCACTGACTGTTTGTAGTTTAGTATAATTAACTATAATTATGGGATAGCTAATACAGCCCAAATGGAAAAAAAAAAAAAAAAAAAAAAAGGCAAATACTTATTCATGTCTATTTATGAACTGACATGGACTATTGGTTAGAAATGGCAAAGAAACCCATGTCTGTATATGAAATCTTGTGAACATTTGATGACATATGAATAACAATTTATGTGAGCTATAAGAAATTCCATACTTCTATTAGCTAAAGAATAAAAATGGAGAGAATGTGTGATGCTTCTTCATTTTAAAAGAATCACATTTTTATTGTGATTTTTATTGACAGCTGGTGACAAGTTTCATATACCTTAAACTTCTGGGAAAACTCTAATCAAAATCATTGAAAAATACCAAATAGTGTAATGAGTCAAGAATTCTAAACTATAAAAGAAGAAATGACTTAAACTAAATGTTGTTGTATGAATATTTCAGTTTTACAGTTTTGTTCTGTGGATATAACTGTGGACACAACTATATATCTATCTATACACAGATCCAGAAAAATAGTTGAAAATAAAGACACCTTTATACATTTTCAATCCTGTGGCTGGTCAGCCGCAAACACACTAATTGCTTGTCTTCCTGAGAAAGTATATATATACAGTATAAGTGAAGAATGCACCAACAGCTTGAAAAGCTTGTGTATATTCTTAGTCAACTGTCTAAAATGTTACTGTAAGGAATGTCAAATTTGGACACAAAAATGTGGAAACATCTTTTAACATGTAGTTCTTACAGACTACATTTTCTCAAATTTGGAAAGATATATACCTTTTTATCTGTAATCACGCTGAAGGAAAGAAATACATTATTACAGTGCATCAGAAATAAGATTTTTACCATACGTAAGTCGTTTTAAACTTTTCTTTTTCTGCTGCAAATCATCTCTTAATTTGGCAAAGCTGCTTTTAATTTTATTGTGCAGTGGATCTTTTTTTTAAAAAATAATAGTACATTTGTATAACCCTCAAGCTGAAATTCAATCTATTTTGCAATAGTATAAAGTTGAGATTGGATTATTTGTTTTCTTATTTTTTTCCATGAATGATTGAAAATATTAAATATTTTGATAATTTAGAGAGAAAAATACAATTAATAACAAATAATAGATTTTAAATCTGTTTAGAATTTGTTTAAAATATTTATGGTAGAAAGAGATTTTTCACAAGAAACTAGCTATTTTTTTCAAGGACAGCCTGAATTTTTTTCTTGACTGCAACTTCTTTTAATTATGTTTATTTCCCTACTGAACTCAATATATGCTAAAGGCTTTTAGCAGTGTTTCTATGGCTTGTTTTGAGTCCCATTATAGGCAATGTAATTAATTTCACTGAGTACTGTACTGCAAGCTCAAGCCCCTCTAAGGAGTGGATACTACAGAAAGCTAAAAAATTCGCAGTGTCCCTAGTAAGTCAAAATGCCTATAACGTTTCTTTTAAGATACCTTATTAGATTCACAGAAATTAGATTCACAGAAACACAGAAATATAGGAAGGTTCACTAAATTAATGAAATGTGGTAGTGGACAAGTGGAGAAATGCTACACAATAGCTCCATGGGCAATTGTTTCTCTCTTACTTCATTTTCTATACATCTAGGAAGGTGTATTGCAATCCTTTTCGGAACAACTTAAGACTGTACTTATCTGATATATATGGTTAAAAACAATTTTTCAAAGATATGCATCATGGAGACAGTTAGTTTTGACTATGTCATAGAGTATTCAGTATACAGGGTGATACTTTTGAATCACATTTGTGCCCAAGGATCTAGTCTTGCCATTAATAATTTGTTTTTACATGAGGGCAAACTGACTGACTTCCATGAAATAATTCCTAATTTATGCCATATAATAAAATAAAATCAGATCCTTATTATAATGATTTTAGATACACTTCTACCAGTAATTTGCTGAAGGTATCAAGCACATTGACATTATTGCTGCAAGTGTAATCACATGTTTTGAAAATGACAGAATGTAGGCTTGATTTATCCCTAGTATATGACTTTCTGAGACTGTAGCTGTTAAGCGTAGGAGAGGAAACTATATTTGATACAATGAATGGGTGTTTGTCTCCCTGCACATGTATGATATATTCCATTATATGGCCAGAGAGGGAATTCATACACACATTCCTTTTTCAAAGCTGATTTGCTAAAACTGGGCAACATGACTGGATGGAAGTACAGTGCATCCTTTGCTGTCATTAAAAAGACAGCACATTTATTGCAAAGATATATCTGTCTTTTTCAATAAGCAATGTATCTAATCTGAGACAACATATATAGAATACCCAATATGTCTATATCAAAAAAGTGAAGCATAAGTGACATTTCTAATTTGATAAGAAATTACTTTGGGTTAGCATTTGATTCACAGTATCTTTTTTAATATGAAATCCTTCTTACTTGCAGGTTTCAGCAGGTGATGCATGTAATATCTGCGCAAGTAGTCAGCATATATGTTTCAGTAAGAAATATATCTGATTCAACTAGAGCATATCTGATTCAAGAGGAAGACCATCTCGTGTAATGGATAATTTAATGTCTTTCAAAATATGATATATATATGTCCTATATAAAATTTACTGAAGGATGCATATTTAAGTGCATGCTATTTTTTGATCTCAGTAATTCATATTTTATATTGTCGAATGTACTCTAAACTCCATATTACTTCTACTTTTTCAAGTATAGTAGATAATATGAGAAACAAAAAATCTACAGTATTTCTGCAATGCGTTCATTCTGAACTCCATTTCCAAATCATTCCAGTCTCTCAGTTAACATCATAACATTGAGTTAAATTGGTATTGACAATTTTTCTCCCTAACCATTTTGCAAACTTTAATTTACTTTAAAAATCTAGTAAGTTTTAAAATGTCAGTAGATTTTAAAATAAAGTTCCTGTTTATGAATAATTCATAAAAACAATAGCTATAGAATTCCTAAAATATATATGCTCACATTTAGTCTATCCAAACTTACAATGGTGAGAATTTATTTTTAGAGATAGTTTTGTTTGAATTTTCAAAAAAATTAGCATTAGGCTCTCTAAGACCTTCCATGTTGAGCTTTCACAAAGTTACCACCTATTTAATGATTTTTTGAAGTTACAAAATTCAAATTAATGAGGTTTGATTTTATACTCACTGTTGTATGTACCTAGACACGCATTATTTCTGCTCTGTTTTATCACACGCCTGTACACTTCTTAGCACTTCTCACCTGGGTCTGTAGTGCTTAATAAGAGCAAATAAATCCTTATGCTTTATTTCAATTTTAATTGATGTAACTTCAGTTAAATAAACTGTACTGTTCATGGCAAATTCTATTTTCCTTTGTTACATATACTAGTGATAGAAACATGATGGTAATTTCCTAAATTATATTTATGTAATCTTCTAATTTTACACCTATATGACTACATTTATTTGAAAAGAAATGTAGAGTGACTCTTACGTAAATGGCAAACTTCTCTACTGTAATTCAAATAAGTATATGCATTATTTTCTATTCACATTATAAGGAACATTTCAACTATTATTATGGAGAAAAATATTATTGTACAGCCTCCCAAAATTTCAGAAGGACTGATGTGTTCAGTCTTTGATGGCTCCTATGAATAAAAAATGGTTTCAGGTTTGCACAAGAAATGACTTGTTGCTTGATGAATCACCCAAATTTGGTTGTGGCAGTAAGAGCATTTACAAAAAGTATGCAATCCAAACCACTACCTGAGGTCCTTTTCCTTCCCCAATAACTATGCTTAATAGCTGAATTAGAACTGTTAGGACTCATTCCTAATGAATCCCTTTCTTACCAGTTTCCAGATCTTTTGTCCCTGATTGTACCTAAGTTTTTACAACTCCAGTTACTAGCTGTTTCTACTTTCTCCTGCAGCAACAGATTCTGAAATTCACTAACTGATCTGTAAAAAAAAAATGCTATCTTAAATCTTTGAAACCAATCTTAAATGAGATTGAAGGATGTCTCCTGGTTCAAGAGGAGCTCATTGTGGGGTCTGACTAGTAACAGTTCGGTATTCTACGTGTCTGTCATCTGCACCCCCTACCCATCTTTTTTCTCCTTATATTGAGAAGTCAAAAACCTTTTGGCGTCTTCTCATAAAGCAGATACTCCTTTCATTTTTTCCAGTTGCTTTAACTCTAGTTCCTTTCTGGATGAAGAGACTAGAACTTCAAAAAAAAATATGTTCAACATTTGTTCACTTTTTTTGGAAAAAGATTCGAATTGATTTTTATAGAGACATGCCAATGATGAGTCAAAAATTTATTTCCTGACATGTACTCACTTGTTCAGCATCCCACAACAGTATCTTATATTATTTTTCCTGGTTGCATTATTTTTACATTTGTCATCTGCTCTGTACCTCACTTGCCACGTTTTTGCCCACTAATTCATTACTTTGAGGTCTTCTAGGAGTTCCTAATCATTGGCGTGACATTTGACCATCCAAAAGAGCATAGGATCAGCACAGACTAGATCTTTCATTGCATACCCTTTTATCCAGGTCATTGAACACACAGTGGTTTCTAGCTTCTGGATCAAGGTAGGTTGTTTTCTCTACTAGAAATATATATTGCACCTTGTAGAGTCAGTGCAAACATTGCATTGAAATTTAAATGGGGGTTTCATAGGAACCTGGGTACTACCTGGTATCTGTGTTTTTGGAACCTCTAACGTTAATTGAATTGTATTTGCTGAATAGCAAAATTAACTGAATAAACCCCATTACAAAGCTGAAAGTCCTCAGAAATCAGTTTCAGTCTTTTCAAAATTGGAACATTAAACCAAAATAAAAAGCCTACTCTCTTTACTCTCTTTCAGGAACACCATTTATTGTCAAAGGGGTTAAACGTTACAGCAAATCTGAGATTAGACTTGCAAGAAATAGTTTTTTATTATTTCTTTTTGCGGTAAGTGAAATTAGATATCACAGAAGAGGATGTGATTTCTACAAGGCATCACAGAATACTGCCCGATTACTGGCAGCATGCAATGGGCTGTTTACTATTTAGGAGTATTCATCCCTCAGAGAGAAATTTGAAATTTAAGGGTGGCTAATGTTACTGTATATGCAGTCTAAAGCATTCTTTTTCAAAGCTTTTTGGATGATTTAATATACATATTACCTTGGGGAAAGCCATGGAGCATTTCTGTAGCAATACTTTTTTTTGTATGTATTCAGTAAAAAAAATATAGGGCATGTAAAAGTCATACTTAATGGTTCATGAAGATCGTTCATTTCACTTTTATGATTTTTTTTCAAAAAAAAAGTGTCAGCAAGATAAAAAATAATCTATGGAGTAAAACTTAAAACTCTTTGAAGATCATTCTTTTCTTTTTCAGACGATGACTGATAATTTCTTATTTACTAGCGATTAAGAGGCTTGAACTAACATACAGGGAATCATTATCATTTCGAGTTGAACTTCAGGATTAATTTTCTAGAGAAAGAGCTTTCAGATTAACCAAGGTCTGTCATTATTATTATTACCTTTGCATATATGAACACATGCAGAAAACTAGAGAGAACGACAGATGCATCTCTATCCCCAAAAAAGGTGAGATATACTGCCAAATTAAATTTCAACTCAGAGCTAAGCTTTTTTAATGATTCAAGGAACAGCTTTTACAGTCTCACATTTTAGAACAATAGTACTAATCTGTCATTTCTACATTTGTCTTGGAGAACATTAACTAGGTATCTATAGGAAATTTTCATCTTTGAATTTAAAGAAGATAAACTCTATCCCCTGGATAGTGATTTTAATATCATTTATATTGTTCTAAAGTGACAGGTTTGCTCCCACTGAAGTTGAGTGCAGTGATAGGAAGTGCTTATTTGGAGTTTGGATGACAAATCATTTCTGATGACATTTGAAAAGATCCTCAGCATGTGGATTCAGTTCCTTCTGCTCAGGCACTGTGTTGTGAGAGATAGTCAGGGCACTATTTCAGTCTTACAGTGAGAGAAAAAGGGATACGGATACAGATTTTCACAGTCGCACTTTGAACAGCTTCAATTTAAGGGAAAACTGAGCAGTCACAGAAGAGTACAGATATCATTTCAGCTGAAAGGAACTTAATGTTAAAAGCTTCTAAAGCGACATCTGATGCTTCTTTCTATTTCTTTTATTTAATTTACTTGCTTCTATTAGGTCACAGAGATACCAGAATTTCAAAAGAAACGCTGAACTTATATCAGTCATGGTCCTTGGGCAGGCTGTTCTTTGCGAGACTTTGTTCCAGTCACCTGAATGTATCCTCTCTCAAGCAACAGGTCGTCACTAATCCCCTTCGTGACGGGACTTCTTCATGATTCAGCCAGGAATTCCTGTATGGGAACCCCGAATACTTTTTGCAGTTTCTAGTGCAGTTTTGCAGACTCAACAGGGTAAACAGATCTTGAGGTTTCTTTCAACTGACTGAAGAAACAGGACGCAGTAGTGACATTATGAAACAGTGGATAAATGAGTGAGTGGCAGGAAAATAATCTGAGCACTTAGTTCTAAATAATTAGTTTTCTAAATGAGGTGAGGAAAGAAACTGGTACTTGGACATAATAAAAAGCAAGTCCTAGCCATTTGGGGGTGGGGTGAGAAACTATGCTTTAGACGGTTAACATGCTGGTGAAAAGCCAAGAGAGATATATGTTCTAAAAAAAATAAATATATGAACACGGGAATTTGATTTTCTTGGAAATGTTTGGCTTTCTAGAGGAATAAGTGAATTTAAGGGAAAATATAAAACTAAAATGTATAGATAATTGCAAGAGAAATGCTACTATAAAATCATCTTTTTTTTTTTTTTTTTTAATTAATGGTTTCTTTTCTTTCTGACCTGTCCTATGACATTTATACTTCAGCTCTCCAGACAACAGGCTAGTTACAGGAAAGGCAGAACTTGGTTTTGATTAATTTTAAGACATGCCAAATCTTCTGAGGGATTAGCACTGGTAGTGTTAATCTCCTGTTGTGCCATATTAGGCCTTGCTTCTGAATATCAAACATTGTTACTGCTCAATTTCTGGAAACCCTGGCTGAGTAAATGCTGAAGTGAAGACTCCCTGTTGGCAGGTTTCTGTTTATCAGTATGTGTACAACAGCTAGAGAGAGGAATAGAAGTAACAAGGCACCTATATATCGCATGCTTTATCTGTACTTGAAATCCACTTTTTAGCAGTGACAGTTCTGGTTGTTATGTGTAGTACTGACATGGGCCTAGTGACATTTTTAAAGTGTCTAGAAAAGGTTAAAACTGAGCAGCATTGAAAGGTTGTCTTTTTAACATTCTTAAGATCTACTTTCAAAAAATTACCTCAATTTACTAAGAAAGGGGGAAAATTCTGGGGGATATCCTTTAGTAGTGTTTTAGAAGAAACTCCAAAATCACTCAAGGAGACTCCATTTTTAGTGCTGTCATGTGTTTTAGTTCCTAACAAGACAACAGTAAGATAAATACAACACATGATTCTAGCAAAGTACAAGATGATAACAGTTAATTAAAATATTTTTAATCCAAAGTATAAAACAAATAAAGTGTGTCTCTCATTCAGAGATAATCAAAAAAATAGCTCCAAAAGTGTGTAGTCTTTTAAGAATGCATACTGAAATGTTTCTATAAAAGCAAGAATTTGAGTTTGGGAAATCTATATATAATTTCAGTTTATCCAGTAGTTTGTGGCATGTATTTTTTTTCTTCTAATTCCAATTTTTAAGTGAAGAGTGTGACTTTCTCAAATGCATGTACAGTTCAACAGTCATTTATACAGCAGGCAGTTCTTAGACCACAAGTTTTTCTGAAATATACTAAGTCACATGGTATTCTTCTCTGTAGTAAATTTTTGGTTTAGCAAATCTTGATCTGCTGGTGGTGCATTTTGTCTTGTTTTGTTTCATTGTCAGTACCATATGAATTTCTTTAGAATCTTAGAAGTTTTTCTTTAGAAATCTCTTCATCCCTTATTATCCGAAAATAGATTCTCATTCGCTCTGGGAAGAGCTATAATAGTTCTTCTATTTTATAGGTACTTTGATGTAGAGTGAAGAACAAAACTGTAAAGAAATAAAATGTTCCATACAAGAAGGTTCAGCTAAAGAGTAAATTTAGTCACTATATATGAATATGCAATAAATAATTAAAAAAATTAATAATATTGACCTTCGATTGGAAATGTGCTTATAGTGCAGGGGGTTTTACTACTTTTCTTTTTTTTCCTGTAACAATTACAGTAAACCTACTGAATTACAAATCTTAGAATAACAAATTCTAACTTAAAGTTCTTTTCTACTTTTGAAGCTTCTGTTGATATCAAAGATGGATATTTTGAACATCCAAGTTCTAGGGCCTAACAGAAGTTATGGCATTACAGAGGCTTGCTTGACGTGAGAGCCAGTTACCACTTCAAGGAGGGTTGGTATGTGTGGAATCTACTTCTGCACAGTTCCCTGGGCAACACAATCTGCCCTCCTAGCACATGCTAATAAGAGTAAACAAAGAGTGGAGCAAAATGGAGACACCATGGCCAAACTTTGTTGGATTCCCTGCAGAGGGTATAACCGATGGTGCCATGCAGCTAATGGGTGAATGGAGGGTGGAGTGGAGTGAAGACACCGCAGCCAAACTCTGTTGTACTCCCTGCAGATGTGGCGACGTGGTTGTACCATGCAGCTAATAATCCACATAGTGCAATAACATGTCTGGTGCTGGTTCAACAATGGTGGCAGATCAGTCCCTTTCCGTGGACTTTGCTCAAACTTTTTCTCATTCTAATCTCATTATAATACCAATATACAACCCCATACCAGAACTTACTTGCTTCCAAGGAATGACCACTCCTCACTAAACATGCTCTCTAGATTTTTGATCGAGTCGAGAGACTTTTTAAACCAATCAGTAACAAATGTAAGTAGGACTAGAGTCACTCAAGCTCCACCTAGGCTCCTCCATATAAAAGGTGAACTAAGGAGGGAAATAGTAGGAAGAAAAAAGCAGAAAGAGAGAAATAAGAAAGATGGAAGAAGGGAGAGAGAAGAAGGAAGAGGTGAATGGGAATCAAATACTTCCAGTGTCGGGCCTATATTTGATGATACTATTTGTGAACTTGATTTCCTGTTTTGAAGGCAGTCAGGCCTACAGTCTGTGAATCCAGTACTGCCAGAGTTGGGTCTACAGTTACCACAGTATTTGGTAGCCTATTAAGAGATGAGTCCAGCCACTCGCAGTCCCTCTAACATTTGAGGATCAGCTGGAGCGCAATGAGATTCATCTATTACCAATTTTGCCTCCCCTCTCCCCCTGCTTTCAAACCGCAACAAGCTTAAAATTCACAAGCATGCTGAAATTTATGTAGACAGATAGTACTCTTAAATGTCTCCTTTGTTTTCTTCAATATCTTTCTCACTCTTTCAATGTCATTGTGCAAGTGGCATAAAACCAGTGTTGCTTTTTATGATTTAACAGCTCAACAGCTGAAGCCAAATTTATATGCATTTGGTGATGAATGAATGTTGAAAGATGAATGGCTTAAAATCTATCTCTTGATGGTTAATGAACTGAGTTTTTAAAGAAAATTGTTTTGTAACTGTAGTGAATGGCAAATTATTTGTGACCTGGGTACAAATAGAAAATTGCATGGCAATACAAATGAAAGGTAATTATTCAGAATTCTTTTAGGCAAGCAACCATCAGTGTTTTCCTGGAAAAGTATGACAGAGAAAAAAAAGAAAATAAAGGATAATAATCTGAGGTGAGTGTTCTTAAAAGCTATTATACATCTTCTCATGTGTAAATGAATATCAAGTCATTAACAAGGGGGAAATAAATTGCATCCTCTCCAACCCTTTAACAGTAGTGATTAACAGTAACTAATGTCTGTCAGTTATCTCAGAAAAGCACCAGAATAGCATAATTGCAATGTAAGGTGTCAGTTAGAAACCTTGTTAAGTTAGACAAAGCAATGTTACTAGAGCTGAATGTGCGACATAATCAGTATCACTCACATAGGATTCTTGATAAATTACAATCAAGAATAATCAGATGATTTTCATAAAGATGAAAGCATTAATCGTGGTTACAGAAACTAGGTGAAACTACAAAAAGAGAGAAAAGAAAAAAAAATAGCTATCAGAGGAATGGCTGAATATTTCCAAAACAAGGAATACCTGATGGTCTCATTAGCTCAGAAAGGGAAGTAAGTAATATCTTTTCCATTTGAAAGGAAAACTATTTTGAATACTGAAATTATACCTGCTCAGAGCAAGAAGCAAGATAAAGTGAAGAAAGAAAAGAACAGTCTTCCTCTTAAAAAAGAACTTAAGAATATTTGCAAAAATAGGGTTTGGGAATAAATAAATAAATGGGATTTTTAGAAGTTCTAAGGCATTTGGCTGTTATATTTATTTAGACATGAGTAAAAACTGTCATTGAAAAGGTATTTCCTACTACTGAGTAAAATATTCTCTTTGACATCTTTTAAGCAAAAATATTGAAATATGCCCAATCATAGTTTTCGAATGTTCAGTATTAGTACTGCTAGAAATTACCCCAATGAAACGAGAAAGTACTAACATTACAACTGACTGTTTTTTAATGTGAAAATTCAGAGAAGAACAAAAGCAGCAATGACTGGAACATTAGCAAAAGCTAATGACCGGAACATAGATCATATTTATGTTTCCTGAGTATATGTGTAATATAGAGACAGTGCATAGTTTGAAGAAGAAAGAAAAAGATGTGATTAGTTCAAAAGTTATGAAACTAACCTAAAAATAAATGAATACCTGGCAAATATTTGCATGCCATATTTGGACAGTCTGTGAGTATTTAAAGTATTATCATAAAATTCTCTTTTTTATTTTTAAAAATGAATAGCATTCTTATGGCAGAAATATAATAGTATTTATTTTTAGGCTTTATATGAAAAAGCATGTTGGTATTACTCTCCTATTTTCATTTCTATAAAACAAAAGCAGAAACAAACAGTATCATTAAAGTAAAATACAGTACCCTTACAAGAGCTGTGTGTAATGTTCATATTATTGTTGTTACTTTCACGCTTTTCTTATGAGAAATAAATGAAACATATCTTCTATGTGGGGCCTAGTTAACAACTTAAATAAGGAATCAAAACGTAGCAGTTACCACTAGTCCAGTTACATTAATAGTCCAAATTACTTCTGAAAAACCTAGTTGATAATAAACTCTTCAAAGTTGTTATGCCATAAAATTTACTAATAACTTCCCTCTTCCTCTGCTGTTATTCATACCCTTTCTATATTTTCTGGAGCCTAAGACTATGGCACCAGCCCTCCTTAAGGAGAGAAGTGGCTGAAAGGTCACAGCAAGCCATCAACATCCTTCATGCTTCACTGCTAGGGGTGAGGGTCCTTTTTACCTCAGTCGTGACATTTGTTTGTGGAGTGATTTTTATCTCATGTTTCCTTCTCACAGATTTCCATCTAAGGTTTTGAAGTTGCACAAGAGCCTCCCTCAGCCTCACCATGCAGAAAAGTCTCCTATTTGTTGCACAGTGACTACCTCAACTGGGCAGTCTTTGACCATGACCATGATGACCATGATGGCATTCAGAGAATCTCAGAGGAAACAGGTGAGGCAGTGGTCACTTGTTCAAACAACCTAAAATCAGTTTGGGGACCCCTGACCAGTCCAGTCACCCTGCACTGTTAGGTCAGGACAGAGTCTTTGACTTTTCACTAAAAAAGGCAAAATCATATACAACTGGCTGCTGTAACCCTGCCCATGGAAATACATTTGTAAATGAAAGTGGCACCATTCAGAACTGGATCCAAGTTATAATAAAAGCAAAGAAAGCTCCCTCACTCCAAGCCTTTAATGCATTTTAGTAATCTGAGTGGGCTGAAATTATGGTTTGGCTTTGTGGATTATATACTAAAAAGAATGACTAAATGACTAAATTACTAAATATAGGAACATTATGCTTGTCTCGTAAAGCTGGAGAATGTGTGAAGCAGATAAAAATGTGTTTCAGTTCTTTGAAGGCAAATGTTCTGAGGTGATGAGACCTTTCTCGTATACTAGAATTATTGAATATTTCCATAATCTGACTTTGGAACTTTTGATGGTTCATAGGCAACTACAGCATATGAAGGATGTAACCTGAGCTGCATCAAGCAAAAATTTCAACACAGAGTATCTAGCAATCACACTTATAAAATAAAACAAATAGAAACCAAATGCCTCAGAACTGGACTGAATGTATAGTGGGGACCATGCTAAATAACAGACTGACCTTCCTGAAGGTTGTTTCTGTTTATTTTGTTTTACAAAATTCCCATATGGACATTTACTTTACTAAGTAAAGTTATGTAATGGTTATGTTGGAGGCAGACACTGAGTATAGATCTTGGCACAAAATGCAATTATAATTTGCTACAGTGGATATATAAACGAGGAAGAATCAAATATTTTGTGTAACATAGCCAACCACAAAGAAATAGCAATCCTAATATTGCTATATCCACTGCATGAGAAATCCTGTTTATGGACAACCTGAGGTATTACCTCAGATTTTATAATCTGAGGTTTATTGTCTTAACATTACTTTCTCAGTGTAACACATCCAGTTTCTAATTTTTCTCAAATGCTGGCATTGACTCAGATATTCAGATTTAATAAAGTTGAAATAAAAAGCTCCCTTAGAATTTGTGTATTAGGATTCCTATTTCTTGTAGTAGTCAACAGTTCAAGTAACAACAAAAGCTTAAGTCTCCTAGGCAGGGCAAGTTACAAGTCAAAATGCTGTGAAAAATTACTGTAGTGCATCAGAGTTCCAGGATCAAACACTTGACTTTGACACCTGGAAATAGAATGCATGACACCAAGCGATAGAGTTTTTTAGAATCTGCAATGTCTGACAGCACTCTAAATAACTGAAAAACCTCACATTTGGACTGCAAAGCCCTACAAATAATGTCCAAAATGTGTTAAAGCGACACAACAGGCATCTGTGAAATTCTTGATTTTAGAGGTAAAGTGGGGGTATACATTGGTAGAAAAGAAGTAAAGCTTGCATATTTTTTTCAGTTTGAGTAAAAGGGACAGCTTAAAAACAGAAGAAACAAAATTTAAGGAGTCAGCACATTTAGAGAACTTTACAAAATTAATTATATGGTATATGTACTACAAAAACTCCAAGAACAGAATAAAAGACATAAGGCATTCATTTCATGCTTTTATTTAATTATGTAATAGCTAAATAAGAAATTTTAGAAAAAAAACTTTCATAAAAATCTTGACCATAGATGAGCATTCATCATTAATGATATTTCAGTATATAGGTTGGAAAATACATTGCAAGGGAGGAATTGGAATATATTTTCATTTGAAGACTTCTAGGCTGGACAATCAAAATTAATGATAGAGAACTGCAATGTAACAAGTTTTCTCTTACAATTACCTTGGAAAGGAAATATTCTGCCATTTTAATAGTGCAGCATACAACCTAAATGTGCTGTTTTAACATGTTATAACACAATTTGGCAGTAAGTTTATCCCAGTGAAAATACCCTTCCTAAAACAAGATATTTTAAATTCTGTTAGAAAGTGATTTGAGGGGATGAAGTGGTTGAAAAGTAATAAAAACATTATATCAAATATTTGGCATGTTTTGCCAAAGTGAAGATTAACTATCTCGGAAATTAAATTAGTTATTGATTAAGGTTGTTGTTTGCTTTTTTTATTGACTGAAGTTCTTTTGTTAGTTAATGACAAAACATGGGTCTAAGTGATCTCTGCAAGTTATGCGGGGATTCCAGGACATAAAAACACCCAAGTGTGTTGCGTAGCCTCAGTAAAGGAAAGCGAAATAGAATTCACCGAAAGCCATTAATATGCAATTTATCTTGGCAAGCCAGTCCTCTATGTAATCTAGAGAACTACAGATTTCTCTTTTTGATCACATTCATACAGAAATATGTTACAGGTCTTTCAGCTATACAAGTAGTTACTTGGAATTCAACAAACTATTCACCTACCTCCAAAAGTACCTGAGTTTATTTTTGGTAGAGAAATTGAGTCAGACCGAGACCTTTGTCATATCTGCTTTCAAAGTTTTATCTTTGTTTTTTTTCTGGAAAAGGACATATTTCTAAGTTTGAAGTGCCTTATATAATAAAATCTATATTCTTATTGTCAGTTCTAAAATTATTTAATAGATAAACCTGAAAAACAAATCAAAACAGCTAGCCTAGTTGCATGCTCATCTACTATCACTAGCATTTTGAACTAATATATTTTTATTGGGTCATTTGGACTGACATTTTAGCTATGACATGTATGAAAAATAAGTAGAAGTGTCCCAAAATAATTTAATCTGAGAAAGGTCTTTTGGTTTGTCTTCCCACTACTAAAGGTACCCTAAAAAAAAAAAAATCTGCATTATCATGCATTTTCACTGAACTGTGCTTCCCGCAGTAGAGACTATGTCAAATTCCTATTGGAGAACTCTTAAAGTGTCTACAGTAGTTAAGTTTTTCAGGGATAGCTAGGGAATTTGCTGTCAAAACCTCTCATTTCTGCTTCTGATCATTGTGATCACATACAAGCACTTGACCACTTTACTGCTAACACCTTAAAATGCTACTTAAAGAATAACTATAGAAAAGCGTGTTTAAGTAGAAACCAAAATTCAATCTCCAGTTCCTTTCTTTTGCTAGAGAGGGGAAATAAGGCAAATGCTTTGTCAGCCCATAACAAACTTCTGCTTTGGTTGTGGAAAACTTGTGCAAAAGGAAGGCAGAATAAGGGGAAGGCGACCAAGTCCTCTTGTCTTGGTTTAGTCAGCTCAGGATATAGCAGAAGATAGTGCCTTCTTTTCCAAGGTCAGTTGCCCTAATGGCATCAGAAGGAAGTTCCATCTGAGCCACAACCTTGGCCACTTTAAGCAGCTAATTCAGCCATTACGGTTTCAGCCATAGTTTGCAGGCGCAGGTACTCACAGGTACAACAGGCTGAGTTGTGTGTATTCACATATTAAATTTTGAGATTCTGGAATATTAAGTGAGGTAGAAGCCATGCATAAATGTGAGAAAGGAGAGTTTAAGAACACAAATTCTTCCTAGTACACACTTCTCTTAAAGGAAATCAAACAAAAAACACTGAACAACAAGAAAAAAAAATCCCAAGGACAAGACCATTTAATATCTTTCTTGGCCAAATAAAAATTGAAAGCTGCTTTTTTTTTTTTTTTTATTTGCATTTACTACTCAGTAGAAGATAGAGAACTCTTTTTCTGTTTCCAGTCAGGGTTATAATTAAGAAAGCACACAAAAACAGTGTTAATGTGCTTTCATGCTCGAGGCTACATACATTTTAATGCAGATCAGTAGGGAAATAACAACAACAACAACAAAAAAAAAAACCACAGCAAACAAACTGCACTTTTAATTTATTTTTTGCAAAGAAAGTCTACTTTCTACTAACATACTGATAAAAAGTTCACCTCATATTAGAAGGCAATATCCATTACAAAGGGAAGAATACTAATTTACTAACACTGATTTACAAAAGTGCTTAAAAGATAGAACTCTAAGCAACTCTAAGATACCAGACACAGGCTTTGCTAATTTTCACTTGCAAAGCATCACAAATTTCTGGAGAAACTTAGGAGTCTGTCATTTCAGCAAGTCCATAAAGCAAATTCTAAATTAAAGCCTAATAAATGAACAAGACAATGAAAGGACAAACAAAAATGCCATAAGTGACTTGGCTAGTAAGATAAATACGTCCAAATATCCAGGTTAGGAAAGCTAACAGCTAGCTGGAGTTGTTGGTTGAGGAGTCCAGTCAGGTATTTGACCAGCAACAAGTGCCTTTTCAGGAAGAGGAAAATTAGGGAAAATGTGGTCCATTAATGAATGCAGCAGGGGCCCTTGTGACAAAAAAAAAAAAGCTCAGGTACTTAATGCCTTTTTAGTTTTGAATCTTGGTAAGAAATTCCTGATAAGAAATCCCACACCTGGGAGACCAGTGGGAAAATCTGGACCAAGAAAGGCTTGCCCTCAGTAGAGGAGGACCAGGTTAAGAAGATGTAAAGAAAATGGAAATAAATAAATCCTTGAGACCTGATGGGATGCAGCCATGAGCACTGAGGGACCAGGCCAGCTGTCGTTAGCTGACACCCTCCACAATATTGCATATGTAGGACTTCCTGCCAATCCTGACTCATAAACTTTCACCATCTGTCTCTCGACAGAGCTCCCCACACATTCCTGCTCCTCTCTCACATAAAGCTCCCCCTCCTCAGTATCCCACTCTGCCCTTCCTAAAGTGCCTGTATCCATCCACTGCAAAATTCCAGTCATGTGAACTATCCCAGCATGTGTTTGTGATCCCAAGGAAATTGTAGTCTTGCAACTGAATGCCAACTTCTATTCCTCTTCTTTGTTCCCCATGCTTCAGAGAGGCAGTTGTGCTGATGAAGATGAGAGCTTTCCCCATCACTTTATTCTCTCAGCACTTCCTTACTTGTATGCACATGCTTCAGCTCCTCTCTCCTCTTGTCTACATGACTCTGGACCCTTTGCTTGCCAACCCAGCCCCCTACTTCCTCACTTGATTGTTGTTCTAACAGGTATTTTGGTGTAGGAAGCTTTAACACTGTGCAATTAATGTTAGTGGAAATGGTGAATTAGAATTAGAACAAAGGGAGTTTTATAATGAAAATTTTAAGTTGCAGTCTTACTTATCTGAGGAATTGCCCAACCATGACAGACCCTCATCCTCTGTAACTTTATGCAAAATCTTTCCGTGACCCTAAATGTCTTGGACATCCGTAAGTATTTTGCCACTGCAATTCTCTGTCTCCCCTTCATTATTAACTGAATAATCAGCGCAAAAGGATAATAAGTAAAAGGCCAATATCATAGTCAGGATCCTAGCGATATGTACATGCTGTAGTGACTTTTTTTGCTTATTGTTTTTAAAGCTTGTTCTGCCTCTTCTGTCAATGCTCGAGGTGCGTCCACACCCCCCGCCTTTAACAGTTTCATTACAGGGGCTAGTTCCAAACTGGCAAGACCACAAATTGCTCTTACCCAATTTAAATCTCCCAGTACCTTTTGAATATTTATTATTTATTATAATATTTATTATTATATATTATATAGTATATATACTATATAAAACATATATAACATATATTACTTACCATATTATTATTTATTATTTATTAAGTACTAAATATTGTTTGTTAAGTATTTTGAATATTTATTAAGCATAGCTTGCCTAAAAGGCCCATGCAAACTGTATTGTTGTGCCGACTTACAAGCTTCCTTAATCAGATCCCATTAGAGGGACACCCACTGATTTGGCTGATTTTGACCCCCCAGAACTACTGGATAGGCATTAGGAAGGAATTGCCGTTCTATTACTGCATTTTGAATAATTCCTTTCCAACGTTTCTTTGGATCATATCCTTCAAACCCGTCTCCTCCACCCCCCTCATCATCTCCTCGACCCCGTCCTTTGTTCTCCTCCCAGCGCGTGAGCGCAGCCATTAACAGTTCCTTTGCCCGCTTTGTACCTCCCAGGGGTGCGAGGGGTGGTTGAGGTGCAGGAGATGGAGGTGATGAGGGCGGTAGGGGTGAATAAAACATTGTCCTGCTGCTGTCGCGCTGCTGACATGGCGGTTGATCCTTTGGACCTTCAGCTCCTACAGCAGCAGCTTCTTCTCCCAAAGGCAGAGACAATGGCCAGGGCTCGTCAACCTCCATCTTCCCCTCTCCCATCCCTAGCTGCTCCTCCATCGGGGGTGCTGATGGTGATACAGGGGACGGGACAGGAGGTTGTTCGAATACTCCAATATGAGCCAGATATGCTGCTTGCTGACCCTGACGAAGATCTCAGGGCGGTGAACACCCCAGCAGCTGCAGATCTTTCTGCTTTTAAACTTTGCAAGGTTGATAGCACCAACCTCCAAGTGGTAGCTACGTTTTCTGCTTCTTAACTACCATTGCTTACTCTGTCCCATAGTTTTTCTCTGACCTTTTCCCATACTTCAACTTCAAAAGCATTTCATCATTCAGCAGGGAACCCATTTTCTTGATACCAAATTAGTAAATTCCAGAGCATAAGCTCATGGTACTTAATTCCTCTCTTAGAGAGTATATGCAGGAGAAGTTTAACAATTGCCTCTTCTTCTTTTGTGATTCGTTGACCCATCTCCTGCCCCAGCTGCTCACCTCACAGGGTGTCCCTTGCAACGTTCATTCTTCTTTGTCCCCGGGCCGTCCTCCGACCCATCCCGGTCTCAGTCCTGCTGAGCCCTCCTCCAGCTGGGCCTCTCCTTCGGGGTTCCCCACGCACCTCTTCAATTTGAAGCTCCGTGCTGTGTATCACGATGGGGTCACCATCTGAGGAGAGGAAAAGCGTGGGCTCAGAACAATTCTATGTGAATCAACCCGAAGAAACCGTTTATTGAAGCAAAGCCGTCCCTTATATACCAGTTCCTTTCCCGCGTGCTCCTGTCTCCTCTGATTGGCTAGAGCCTTTCTCCTGATTGGCTGTTGTCAGGCTCCGTTGATCTTCCCTTAGGTCGCAGGTTCCAAGTAACCTCTTGCTCTGCGCCACGTGCTGACTCCAACGTCTCCTATGGCTGGTGCATTGGGCGGCCATTTTCCTCGAACAACAACTCCGCACTTGTCATCAAATATTCTCTTATCTTATATAGATTTATAATTCCTGACAGAACTGCAAGTAATTTGTTTAAATATTAAGCAATGGATGAAAATACTTAATAGACAACAAACTGAAAATTTTATTTGCTTCTTTGAGCCTCTGTTTTCATATTTCTCTCTCTGCCCTTCTACTTCCCAAAAGAAGTAGTATTTAACTGTTTAATGATTTTATGTTACAGTCAATGATCCTAAATATAATTTGAATACAAATTGATGAGGAATACTGTTAGGCATTGTAAGTACTGGCATATGTGTGCCTTTTTGCTGATATTTGTTCTGTTAGCAACCGTTGCAAGTTTTAAGTGCAACAGTAAACTACAGATCACTTTAGCATACTTGCAAGCTAGTTGTGTGAAAGTTCATAGAGTGTTATGTAACAGTAAAGTATTACCTTCTGCAGAAGTTGAAATAAAAATAGACTGCAACAGTTCTAACCGCATCCTGGAAAGTTGTCTCAAGGCTATGCAGATTTTTACAGCATCGGCACTTTCACAATCCTCTCAGCACTGGCTGAATGGAATCTTTTTCAAAATTCCTGTAATAACACAACCTAAAGGACTTTTTTTAGATCTGAAGGGTAGACTTTCCTTTTTCTATCAAAATACGTGTCCTAATTTGAAGGGATACCCATTAGAGTATCACAATATTCATAGTTAGTATTTATATTTTCATTGGAGACAAAAATCATACATGTATCTCCTTGAAGCTGCAAAAGAGGTGTCATTACAAGGTAGGAAAAACAATAGCACTAGGGTACTGTGTATCAGCAATATTGTTAGTCTAATATGGTTGGATGAATTTATTTGGGAAGCATTTAAACAATAGAAATGCTTTTGTATAGTACCCAAGGTACTATAGGAGTGCTTAAGGTTAGGATATTAAAAATGTTCTAGCCTGTCAAAGACTATATATATTATGAGAGTTCACTGAGGTGTTAACCATTTATTTTTTACAACAATAGAAGCTGTAAGTTTTCTCTGTGTGTTTGTGTGTGTAAACTCCTTTGAAAGATAACACCTGTGCTAAGTAATGAAGAATGGGATGACAGTGCTTGTGGAATTTTTGTAAATGCAAGCATGTAATCAGTCAATGACCTGCTTTTCCGTATGCTACATCACTGGAAAGACAAATTGGAGGGTTTCTTTCTAGAACAGTGTTTTAAGTATTTCACCTCATCTCAACCATGTCAAAAATGAAATTAAAATTCACATTTTAAACGTGAAAAGAGTTAATTCTGTTAGTAAGTAGAAACACTACATATAAGAAATTTGATTAAAAGCAAAGGCATAAAACAGGATATTACAATCTGCTAACAGTATAAAATGCAAACTTAGAAAAAGGAAAAAATCTTCTTTCTTTCCTTGCTTAAGTAATATTTTTGAGAAAAAAAAAAAAAAAAAAAAAAAAACTAAAGACCCCTATGAATAGGAATACAAAATGAAATAATGAATTGTTCCCTCTTAGACTGCACAGTCTATCTTGAATAATGACCATATCTATATTAACCAGGAATAATGTAAAATATAGTATCATCCGTTCTTGACTTCATTTCTTGTGCAGTCTTTGGACATTTGACTATTGGGTAGAGTTGACCTCTCCTCACCTCTTCAGGAGAAAAGAAATAGGTGCAAGAGTAATTCAAACCACTTGTAGAAAAAAAAAAGAAAAAATGAGTACTAATGACTATGGAAAACTTTGAAAATAAAAGCTCACATCCATCTCTGTGACCCACATGTCAGAATGGTGGATGATCTAGATCTGCTTTATCAAACCTAGTGCAAACCAGCTGAGTCTGTCAGTCTCACACTTACCATAAAGTATTCTGAACTACTAAGAAAAGTTACTCTGAGAGAACTTGAGAGCAAGAATAGGCTCACAATTTGATCATTCATTCATTGCCAAGAAGGGATAAGAGATTCCAGACTCTTCCCTAATTAATATATTTTCTATAAGACAGATAAAATGATTCTGAAGAGTCTTCTGTATATTTAACCTAAAATATGCAGTAGTTGGAAGTGTACTTTCCAATAAGCAGGACAACCAAGCTTTAGCTTGGTTATAGAAATATATAGAAACAGAGATTTCTCCATATTTTTATAAAGCACTTCCAAAAGACCTGCCTGCAAAGAGACTTAAAAAATCAAATCAACTAAAATACTAATTTTTACTTTAAAAATGCAAATGAACAGTTCCATTATTACTAGATATGTTTTTTTTTTTAAAGAGTGAAATCTAATCAACACATTTGCAAAGACAAATTTATCTCTCCACTTATCCTCAAAAGATAAACTTAAGTGTTACCTTGGATGGCTCAAAAGAGATTTATGAATTAACACAGCCAAAAACTTCAAAGAAAATGGAACAATAGAGAACTGCAGAGTATAGGACTTGTAAGGCCTGTTTTCTGTGACCCTAAACAAACCTTTTACTGCACATTGCTGCTTCTTATTTTGTTATGAACTTGACAGTCTCCCTCGCTGTCAAAGAAGAAAGGAAATGGAAAAAAATAAATATTCTAAGAAACACTCTTTATTCTTTTTGTCCATTTTGTCCACTACAGGAGCTCAGGCTGAGCTCAAACCTCGGTCTATCCAGTAGCTGGCAGCTAAGTTCTCCATTTTCCCAGCTGTGAACCTTGGATCTCACATAAGCACAGTGCTTATGGTCCCACTCCAGCAGGTGATATTTAGACCTCTTATTCTACTTGCCAGCTAGTCTGGTTTAATTCCATTAGTTTTCATTCACACTTACAAACCCAGAATAGAAAGCACACTCACGCCAAGATAGAATTAGGATTTAATGAGAATATAGTGGTGATCAAGTGCAAAGCTCAGTAAGACAATCACAGTAACCACCCCTCGTTTATGCTGGACCTGTTATCCCTTTTGCTTTCATGCTGTTCTTCCCCTCTGATCCACCATGAACCCTCCCTTTTCCAAATTTTGTTCCTTCGCTAAACATCCCATAAGTCTCACACATCTTCAAAATCCCTTTAAAATATCCCATAACAAGTTTTACACAACCCTCCGAAATCTTCCCCCTGAGGTCTATAGTAGGTCTGTATGTCACCAATAAAGGGGGCAACTACCCCCTTTATTTTGTGGACCTGACAGGGAATGAGTTTCCCTATTGAGAAATCTTGGCCAGTTCCAGGGCAGAGGCAACAGTCACACCACTCTCCTCGAGTCATCTGGATACTGAACACTGACCACTTTCAACGATTAGGATCCTGGGATTCCTCCATCCATTACTGCTCCTCTGCTCCCTGCTGGTCTTCATATTTATTGTGATTAGCCTTTAACCTAGCAGATAAGATGTGCATCAATAATATCTCAATTTGTGTTGCTGCTGTAGACTTCAGAAGGCACAAACATTGGACCACTCACTGCTGTCACTCTGCAGAAGGACATATACTCCTCTTTCAAGCCTCTTCCCTTTGTGCCCTGATAGTAGAAATGTTGGCCCAAATGGCACAAGTAGAATGAAACACCTAGAAAAAGGCAAGTAGAACAAGGCTGAAAGCTATTTTCCCTTGACAACACAAAATTATGTTCACATGAAATAATGACCTGCATTAATATACACTTGTGAAGATTTTGAGAACCTCTCTAAGAAACTGTTACACCTAGTGCTTACCTCAGTTTCCACACAAGAAATTTTATGAGTAAAATTAGGATTAAATTTAGATCCAAAATTATTATTACTTTTTTTTTCCCCACAGACAAGGCAAACATCAAAGGTCCTACATCAGAATTATCACTGAAGAGATCAAAGTTCATATTATATATGGACATTGAAGTATTTGAAAATATTGTTTTTCACTACAAATTAAAGTTTGAAAGTCACATTATCCAGATAACATACAGTCATTATTCTAAGATGTCTTAGTATATTCCAGTTGCAAATATTTAAAATTTACAAAGCAGTACCACCCAGAATCTGGATATCATACATATCTAGAATTATTAACTTTTAAGAGTATGTGCTTTTCCCCACTACAGGACACCTGAAGTTTCTTTTCGGGAAGAAATTAAGTATATCAAAACAACAAAAGGGGAAACACTAACAGAAGCTTTCATAAGAGCCCATACAAGAAGACTGAATAAATGTCTTTCACTATATTTTCAAGTACCCTCTGAAAAAGTCTCTCTATCACTATGTCAGGATTCCCACATATAGCAAAACACAGTGTTAGACTTTAGGCTAGCATTTTAGTCTTGAGCTGAAGGTATCGACTGTATAGAATAGAATACAGTCAACTAAGTTACAGAGATGTTAGAGAAACTGACCACAGTTGTTGAAAACTGTTCTGCCTCTGTATTCACTGAGTGCCTTTCAAAGAAAAATGCTCAAGAGAAATACTTTAAATGAAGTTTTGCTCTGTTCCCATTTTGACAATTTTGCTAGTGGCAGTGAAGTTTGACATCGCTATGTGTCTGAACATTTTACGCAGCTCCTCTTTGTGTAAATTCTATTTTCTTGAAAATAAGCAAATAAAAAATGAATAGGCCATCTTCATGTGTGACTATTTTGCCTGCTTTTCTTTGCATCAAATATTTTGTGGATCTGTGCTGCAGAAGTCCATTGACTGGAACAGTTTGTAGATATTATGCTAAAGCCATCATGGAATAATTCTAAATTACTCAAATATATGTATTTATACATCTTTTTCTTATTATCAGTTGTCAACATGCTTCTAACTTCCCACATAGCCAAATCTCCTGTGCATTTTAACTTTCATAACAATGAAGAAAAACAAAACACCAACAAAATAGTTTGCTTTTATGAGACTGCAGCAAACAAACACCTTTTTTTTTCTGGCATACATATCAATGTTGTCCTGCTGTGCAACACTAAAATAAGTCCTGAATAAATAAGAAACCCTACCAGAAGCCACTAAGAATGCTGCAGAGTCCCTCTGCTTTGCTCTGATGAAAACAAATGCAGCTAATCGTTCTTGACTGTCTCTTTCTGGATAGCCCATTACCAGAAATGGCAAATCATTACTGCAGTAAAATAATTATTAATGTATTAATGTTGAAACTGACCCTTTTGAAAGGTTCCTAAAAATAACGCTTAAACAGAAGAGATTTTTGTGTAAGTCTCAAGTTAATATCCAGTACCAGGAAAATTTACATTTCTTGCAAGACAGAGAGAGTATTACATTGGCATTTTCAGGGATGGAAAAGATTTATGTCTTAGATATAAATTATCTTCTATAAGTAGAGTATACATTAAGTAATATTTTATTTCCATTCAGAAACTACCACATACTTTTCATGTGGCTGGCATTACCCTGGTTGCAGGAAGGCTTGCTATTGCGCATCATTTCCCGTATCTACTGAATGCCCTGTATTCCCATTTCAATACCAATTTTTGTTAAACAGTACTATCTCAGTGTTTTCTCCCCTCATAAATCTTTCCCCTGTGTTTCAGCAAGCTCATCCTGCTATACTGCCTCTATCCCAGTTTCCCTGAGGTGAATAAAACCATAGTTAAGTGATAGGAAACAAGGCATTTTTCTATTTGGGTACAAAATTCATTACAGTGAGGTAGAATTTTACCATTAAAAATGTCAGACAAAGAATACAAGAGCATTGCAAACCTGAAAGACTATTTAAAAAAAAAAGAAGAGAAGATATGAAGAAGTTAGAGAGTAGAACACTATACAAGGGTGTGTGGAGTCAGTCCACACCAATGCTAAAAAGCACCTTTTCTCTTAAAGAGATAGCTATAGTGAATTAGCTAAAAATCTTCTGCACTTGAGGATAGGCTGTTTTGGTTTTTCATTTATTTGGGACTTTCTCTGAAGATATTCTTACTTGTTTCAAAGCCTGTCCATCTCTTAAGAAATTCTGTCACTTCCCTTGGTAGGTTTTTTCTTCCATTTGCTATAAAATGGAATTAATTTATTATAAAAAGAGAGAGCACCACAAGTACCACAAGGAGGCTTTTAAGGTTTATTTGCACATGTGCTAGATAATCTCAAAGCCTGGAATTGAATGCAAGTGGAAATAACCGGATCAAACTTAGCAGTTTCCTATTGCTTACTGTACTGGCCTGCAGCTTCAAGGGGGATGCAGTTTTAAAGGAGCTCCAGGGTGTGAGCATGGTAAATAACCACCATTCCAGTACATGCGAGCAAACATTGCTGCCAACTCAGTCGCTTCCCTGTGACTTTCATTTGTTTAATTTTAGATAGGCTTTATTTTCTTTGGCTACAGGTAAACCATCTATTTTCAGACTTTTATAGCTTCTGTGTTTTCCCATTTATTTCTGCATGAAGTTCAAGAACTTTCTAAATAGGACGGTCAGTAGCACCCTTTGGACTGACAGCCAATGTGTGGTACTCACAACCATCATTTGTGCAGTCAAGTGGAATTAAAGCTCTGTTTGCAGTGTAACTTCTAGCTGATTACAAGTGCTATTGTTAGGTGACAGATATTGAACAGCTGGGTTATCTCATTAATTGTTACTATTTTGGAGCTACATGTTCATTTTTGGTTGGGTAGATTTTTGATTTTTGACCACTGCCTATGCCAGCAGAAGCAGCAGTCCACAAAGCAAATATATAACAAGGCTAACACCCACAACTATAATTTTAGATGCAAATACAATTAAAAGTTAAGCCCCATCTGGACTGTATATTTGTATATTTTAATTTTTCTGTACACTGTAATAGGTAAACTGTGCCTACTTTGAAATTTGTTTTAAAAAATTGTCAGAGATATGTTCTGTTGATCCACTTGTTGTTCATGTTGCTGAGAAAGAAATTTAAATGTATGTAAACCAGATATATTCTTATTCAGCTTAGTAAATACCACGCTTTGTCAGGCTAGTCCCAGAGTTGACCATTTTGACTGCGAAATGCTAATTTGTTTGTTTTTTGTAGAGTTTTCATAGGGTGGTCCAGCAAAATGTAGGTCAGCAATGCCTTGGCTTTCCGCCTGTGTATTTTATAAGGCTCTAAATTTGCCTGTCAGGAAAAAGAACAAAAAGGTAACAACTGCTAGTTAAATCAAATCACTTCTACTAAATTGGACAAATTTGGTTAGCCTCTGATGCACCCTGGACCAGGCCCATGTCAGCAAGAATGATTGTGTTCAATCAAAGCTAAGCTCATGGGTGAACAAAACACAGTCCAAGAATACCACAGAACATGCTGCCCACAAAAACATCTTTATATGGGCAAAAGGATGTTACTCAGACTTGATGTACTGCTATGGTTGGAAAAAAGCGCTAGAATACTTCAGTGGTAATAAATCTTAGAAAAGAGGGCAAACTTAACAAATTAAAGGAAACAATCTTTTCCCAGGTATTTTAGGTAAGAACTTCAGATTTATAATACATTCAGCTAAATTTATATTTCCAAGATTCTTTTTTTACTTTACTTTGGAAAAAAAAAAAGAATCTAAGAATCACAGATCTGTTGTTTTTATTATAGCTTTTCAGTAAATAACACTTCATGTATCAGTACAACAAATCTTAAAATTTAAGGAATTTAATACAGACATGGCAGGAAGGGAGCAATATCTTTTTTTTCTCCATTTTTTCTTTATGTTTACATGTACATTATCATATTTAATTATATTTTATGTTGAAAATAGAAATCTGACCTTTTAGAACCATAACCTGTGATTAATAATCTCATCTTTGTTCTTCACTTTCTTTCAGTCTGGGCCTCTTAACTCAGATCAGGTCAGTGTTGCCTTGTTGTTTTGAGTACACATAGTCTTAGGACAAGACCTCATTTATTATGTTTGGTGAGGCACAAGGCTTCTTCCCGTAAGTGATAAATCAACTAAATAAGTTTTTTAATGATAAAAAGCTAATATCCTCAGCAGTACAATGATATGACTGCTATTAGCATTACAGCTTTGCCTGTTTAAAATCCAAGCCTATCATACATGCAGCTTTTCTGTATTCTACATCGGTGTGGATATGTACCACAACATTGGATTTATAAACCAGAAAATTAACAAAGCTCATTCTTTCTCCCTAGGAAAAAAAAAGTGCTAGTAAGTAAGCTGCGGTGAATTTACTTTCCACACTTGAGAAGGCTTAAGGAGTTGCTGCTATTGTTAGGAACTAAAAATAAACATGATCATCAGCTGGTCCTTTATACCTTGCCTAATATCCTAAATGATCATGACACTACTTACATTTCACCTGCATTCTAATGCAAACCTTCAAAAGGCACTACGAGGCAATCAAAAAAAAAAAAAAAAAAAGTCTTTTGTCCAAAACTTACAGTTTAGCTGTATTCTGGGTCTGATAGAAAGGCAAGGGTGACTCACAAAACCACAACACTGCAAATCTGTCTTGAATGATTTAAGACCACAATATGACACTCATGTTACTTGAGGAGAATCCAGTCATTCCCTGTGACTCTAGTAATATGATGGCTGTTTTGGAGTAATCCGAGACATGTTTGGAATAAAAAAATAAATTAAGTGTAAACTAGCATTAAAAAAAAACAAAAAACCTGCAGTAGCAACTTTAATCTAAACAAATACTGTCAAAGAAGCCCATGCTAGAACAAAGAAGTGGTAAAGACAGGACTGAAAGTCAAATGCTTACAGTGTTTTACAGGAAATTAAAACATATGACTAAATGCCACATAACAACATTTCTTACTGAGTAAATTCATGTGTTGGGAATGAAGTGGGTATGGTCAATCATTTGTCATTTATTGTTCTATATTCAGCAACATCTAGCAAATATTTTATTGCACTGCAGCTTTAATACTGAAGAACACAGAAAATCTAATAAAAAGACAAGTTATTCCTGATCTATTCCCCACTGTCATAAAAGACTTGTTTAGGAATGCTTGAGTAATAAAGAATCTTAAAAATAAGGTCTCAGAACCATTATAATTCAAGGGAAAAACAATACATGTCTCAGAAGGTAAATCTGAACCCTTTACATGCAACCAGAAAATTATCTCTGAATTTGTTATACTGAAGAAATTCCTTGTAGAGAATAGTTAAATGCCAGTTAAAACAACTGAATTGAGAATAGCTACAAGTGCCAGTTGAACCAATCGGGTGAAAGGCCTAAATTGCCTTTTAAAGCGGAAGAAATGTAAAAGAAATAAGATGTATTAAGGATGGAAAAGGGGGTACTTGTGCAATCCAACGTAAAGGAAAAGGCGCACTCTCAGGCCAGACCAAATATGTTCATTTTTTTCTCTTCTACATAAAAATGCTGATGTTGCAGTTTGAGGTCAACTGAATCCAATACAAGACTACACTGCTTCTCCAAAAAGCTAGTCAGCTACTTTATTTTCCACGGTCAGCTACTTTATTTTCAAAAAAAAATATGTTTCCTTGTGTGCCATTATCCTTATTGAAGAGTAGTGAAGAGTGCTTATTAGATGATTCCTTCAAGGCCAAATTTCTGGTGTGTCCACAATGCCTGTGGCACTATGGAAACCCCTGCATAACTTGGCCCTTCCTATACACTGTCTGGAACATCTATCTTGCCATAGGTTCTTCATCTTGGAGCATGTCAGGTCTGTTAAAAGAGTTTGGCAATGATTGTAGCAATAGCTACATGCATGTTATCAACCCTCATATTCCCCATCATTTCCTCTAGGTGGAAATGGAGTGAGAAGTCAGAGTAAAACAAGAATCTGTATACGCTGTTTCAAGAGATGCCTACAAAACATGATATAATGGTTAAGAATAAGGAATATGAATAGAAATTTCAGTTTCCATATCTATATTCAGATGCTCAAAATAAGAACATGTAGTGGTTGGTATTTGTGCACTGATTTTAATCTCTGGGAACTCATCTTCCATCTTTATAACCATAAACTGTGGGTAAAATTAATAACAAAGAAGTTTGAATAGTTCTTTGTAAAGTCAACATATCTTGATGTGTCTTGATGTGTCTTTAGAGTGTTTAGATATGAAATTATCTGCAAGTTAAAACTTTCATCCTGAATAATTTCTTTCAAGATACAAGGTCATCCCAACACCAGCCACCTTTACAAAGAAGGCTAAAAAAAAAAAATAGTACTATACATGTACACATTTTGGGGGGGTTAAATTCAATGCTAGAGGATTCCTAATCTCAAGCATTAAGATGGAAATAGTACATATGAAAAAATTGCAATCTTTATGTTTTTTTCAGACATATATATATGCGAGCATTTTATTAATGAGTATGACAAAATGTTAGTTAATGACTACAGATTATATTATACCATAGACAATTTATAAATAAATTGTGCTGAAAAAGGAAGAATGTTCTTCCAAATATCACTTAAAAGATTGACATAGGATAATAATAATAATAATAACAACAACAATAATAATAATAACAACAACATAAAGCAGGTAATCTACTACTTTCATTTGTCATTTATTTGTAAAATAAATGATTTGCTAAATGATTTTTTTTTAATGCTGCTTCCTGTTTGAAAAGTTATATACCTGATTCTTAGTTGATCTGGACATGTTTTAGAAAACATCATATTAAACAAGAGATATAAGCAATATCTGTGTTTCTTTTTACTGTGAACTCCTGCAAAATTCAGAAATTGTTTGCCTCTGGAGATGAAACAAGAGCAGAGAGTAATTCTTTGGCGATGCCACGCTATAGAGAGAACACAAGCATAAAAGCATTTAGAAGTGCAGTTGAAAGAAAGAAAAAACAAATACGTTCTGTTTTATGCATCAAATAAACCTTATATTTTCTGCCAACATATAAAGAGAGCAAGAATACTTCTTTCCATCTCTACATAAAGAATTACAGTAACTGTTTGCCTTGAATAAATATACAAACCAAATGTGCTCATAAAATTTCCCCCAAATTTATGTGAAAGGTATCCCACAGATAACACATACCAGCCTTTATAAAAAGCTAAATGAGTCAATATATAAGGATACTTTTCAGACATACCCATTTTATCTTCCCGAAACCATAATTCAGGGATTGTTAAAAATGTGCTGGTGACACATGCAGAAGACTTTGAAATTAACTGAAAAATTTCCTCATTTTTTTTTCTGCTTTGCCCCATCATTAAGAGCTTATGCTTTCTAGATATATTAACAATTGCTGCAAATAAGAGCACTTACCTCAAACACCTCAACCTAATATAAGGATGAACTGTCAAGCAGTATTTCTGGTTACTAAAGCAAATCAAAATGGTGACCATAGCTTTGTTCCTTTTCTACAGCTGTAGGTTTTATTATTTTTCCTTAAGTATATGTTTTGTTTTTACTAATTAAAATAACACAGATTGCCGTATCTAAAATTTGTTCTTCTCTGTCTACTTTTCATTAAAATAGCACTATAGAAAGCAGGGTGTTTTTTTTATCCCATATCCTTCCCTGGCAAAGACCTAGCCAACCTTCTGCTGTTTAACAGCATCAAAAAGGAAATTGATCAAGTCAATCTGATATGGGTGAGCAATGACTTTGAGGGCCTCGCAGAAGACCATTGCATGCCATGAATTTGAAATGGGCAGGAGCTTACCTCAGGGTATGTCAGCACATGTATCCGCACCAAGTGCAGCTCCAGGCTCACAGTAACAAGCCCTGCTGAGAGGCACAATAATACAATTGCATAGGCTTACTACAAAGCCTCCAGGCAACCAGTTTTCTGTATAAATCTTGGCCATACCAGCAATGCATAAATCTACCTTAAAAAAGGAGTGTCTGTTTTTGGAGAGTTGGCTTAAATTCACCCTCCCATGTGGGATTGGGCAACCCATGGCCATGAATGCTGGAGTCCATCACAAGATGCTTCATTCCCCCCATTCTCTGCCCCCAAACAACCTGGACACTTTGCCCAGTCTTTTGGATTCTAATACCAGGCATTTAAAACTTAAATGCCATGATCTTTGTCAGAATATGCTAGCATCTTAAAATGAAAAAAAAAAAAAAAGAGGTGAAAATAAAAGGAATTCAGAAAAATTCAATTAATTTGAAAAAAAGCAACATTTTAAAAGTCCACAAAGTAGGCTTACAATTAAAATATGCCATTAAAAAGTTACTATATTTTTTTTTCAGAACACTCTTCCACCTTACTGCAGGAACTCTGAACAGCAATATTACCTGCAGTGCCCCATGTGGTAAAGATTTGTTGCTGCCCTCCTGTTGCAGTTTGAAAACTGTTGCAGGAGGCAGTATCGGGTTCACGAACAGTCTGTTGACCGTAGGTCCGATCGCCTTCCTAACAAGTAATCAAGTTCACGAATAGCATGATTTATTCAAATGAACGTTTACAAAACAGGTTTCAGATGTCAGAACAGGAAGCGAACACCGATTGTGGTATTTCATGAAAACAAATTAGCACATTATTTTCTTCTTCCAAGCATTTGTTCAGAGCCTACTACATTTATGGCCCTTGCATTAATGTCACATATAGAGGAATTAAATTCTGAATTAAATGTTTTAATTATAAATAAACATTTTTAGATTTGTGCTAGCTAAATTTAGCAGAACACACTATTAAAACACTTGGCTGAAATGATTAGCTAATTTTCTGAGAGATTCTCAGAACAATTTTGATAACAGCAAAGCAACAATAAATATGTATACAGTTAAATCCCTTTCCAATATTTCTGTTTCTGGTCCATGGAGTTATAGAAGTTTTTTCCATCTTGTACTGTTAGAACTCACTGTCTTTTTTTCCAACCCTTTTTCTTCTCCCCTGCAGCCAGCATCATCACTTCACATATACTGAAACACAACTCCGAAGAGAGGAAATACAGTTTAGTAAATGCTTCCTAACCACTAGGCCGGTCAAACCTTCCTGATCACAGCTCTTTCTTGCAGACGGCCTTCAACTGTTTAAAACAGTGACACACAATTTTCCCGTCTTCTCTGTAAAAGCACATCGCTCCTCAAGGTTAATACTGTAGCAGAATCATGAAGAAAGCTATTTGAAGATGATCCTGCCAGCTTTTTTCCTGTGACTGGACCCCCTCCAGCTTGAGAGACTAAAGTCTGAGAACAGTGTTCTTGCAAGATGAAATAGCTGCTATACACACTGCTGATTTGAGAAAACACTATCTCTTCTTAAATAGACATGGTCGCAGTTCTTCCCGGAGAATAATTTGTCACCTTGTTTTCTTCAATTTTAAGTTTTAAAATATTGGCTTTTTTTTTTTTTGGTAGAGAAATAAGAGACTTTGAGATTGCATTTAATAATATTGCTCAAATCTGTATTTGTTTACCAAAAGTAGGCAAAATTTATTAAGTACTTTAAGTTATACCACTTAGCTTTGTCAGCTATTATTTTAAAGTTTTCTTAAGAATTCATTCACAAGCCCAGAAGAGTCTGCTGAATGAATATTTGCAAAAATGTAATCATAATGTAATCAATACAAAACCTTTATATTTTGGCTATGTTAAACAGTCTTAATATTTTCAAGATTTTTCTTATTTTCAGTTTGTGTAGGCTGACAAAAAATATTTCGTATGGGAACTGTGTAATTAGATTTGTTGAAAAATATAAATATGTTGGCTGTGAGAAGTTGAACTGGTTCTTTTTTTTTTTTTTTTTTTTTTTTTTTTTTCAAAAATGGCTTTGTCATAAACAAGACATCCAATTAAAGCCAAGCCTGGGTTGATATTTCTTTATTATAGTATTTGATTTGTTATTGAACACCTTTAATATTAAAATCTTTCATTCTTTTGCTAAAACTTGTTGAAAATTATCAACCAGAAAATGTTACTTGGTGGCATTAACATCTACTCAATTGATTCTATTGGATTGCTCTCCCATTATAATGTATATTAAAAAAATATCATAAAGAAAATAGTAAGAAGAAGACTGGTAACAAAAATAAATAGAATAAATATTTTTCTCAATAAACACCATTATACTTCTATTTCCCACAACAAAAGAATCCTGAATATTTGAATAAAAGTGTGTGTGGAATGTCTACTGCAATAGCAATAACATTACCTTCTTCAAAATATGAATAGGTAAGGAGAGATATATTTCAGATACATATTCCAGACTCTTATGTTAAAATGTGTTCCTATATCAAAATGTTAAATGAATCTTTATTGGTTAAAAAAGATCGACTGGTGATATATTGAATTAGCTTAGTCTTTGAGCAATCTTGGATACTGTTGTCTTAAATCAATATCAAATACTCAGTATTACAGCAATGTTCCTGCAGGCTCAGCTCTGCTGCTCTGGACATCTGACACACATGATGAACAACGTGAATGCTTTAAGCCATTTTTTGTGCCCATTAAAAACACAGTAAATGGCTGACAGGTAGGCCACTGAAGCATTGCAAGGGCATGCTCAAGGCAAACTCTCAACTGCGTGGTACCAGCTCCACAAAGTGGGGGACTACAGGTAAAGGACATTTGCTAGAGAAAAGATCGTGCACTGCTGCAGTGAAAGCCCATGAACAAGCCTGGAAGTGACAGAGTGACACAGTACTCACTGTACTCCAGCAGAAATACAGGCATGGTGAGCATAAGAAGCAACATCCGTGGCACTTGCTGCTGCTGATTGATGTGATAATCTAATTTTTCATCAGACAAGTCACAAAACATTAATGCTCAGATATTAAACCAACAATTTTGGCGATTTTAACTTTATTAACACAGATTTTCTCATTGTGAGCAGCTTAAACCACTACCATTGCATTTAATTGGAGTCTAGTTCAGGTTTTAGCTGGTTCTACAATTGCAAATTAACTAAACCTTTTCATTCTGATCCAAACCAGATTTTTTTAATACATAATAGGAGTTTTAAAATGTAGAAGTTATATTTATAAATTATCCATATTTATAAATTATGCCATTCTGTGTACAGATAGTAGATGTAAAGGGAAGGAGATTTAATATATTATAGATATGCACACATACATACACATATATGTGTATGTGTATACATATATATTTATTTGTCCAGAACCTTTATGGATTCTATTATTACTAAGAAAAAAAAAGGATTAAACTTTTTCTCTCTAATTAGGAACCAGCTTATAGTAGTTGGGGACTTGAAGAGACTGACATTAAGTAAGAGTTTCACATCAAAATGTTTACTGAGTGAAGCTGTTTCATATCTGTGATATGCCATAGAACAGCACACAAAAGCACTAAGCTTTACAGCTACATTTCCCCCCTTTGTGACTGTTACAACTTAAAGGAGGGAGTTTACCATTGCTCACAAAAGCACAACTACTCTGGGTATGTCTATTTATTCCAAATCAGTGCTAGTCCTGGTCATTTCCACAGGGCTTGCTTTACTTCAGCGTGTTTGTCACTATTCTCAAATGAGATTGATTCTCCTTTTAGAAAGCAAAGGTTTTTAACCTTGCAGTTAAACTCTGAGTTAAAGCTCAACTGCTCTCTATAAAAAAATAAAAGGATTCGGTAGGCTTCTTACCCATAGAGATTCAGTCTGCTCCAAGAGCAGCACTCCAAACAAGTAATTTACTTCTATAAACAGTATAAATAAAACAGAAATAGAAGGAAATATCTTAAAAACCTGCAACACTACTTTCTTTATAGTACCCTGGATGGTTTATTTTATTTCTTGCAGAAGGTCTACAAGCTGTTGCAGTTGGCTATCTGTGGGAGGTCTTCAGACTGCTCACAAAGAATTTAGGTAAGTAAAATTACAGGGCTTTTTTCCCCTTCTAGGTGGTACAAAGTTAAAATGTTACCACAGAGCATTACTTAACCACCTGCACATTTTTAAAGTTGTTTTTCATGATTTTACAGGTGTATAAAGATGGTCCTCCCTATAACAACACTAAAAAGGGGTATATGCTATGAATTCACCTTCCTATTATATCTGTGTATTTTATACAATGTATTTCAGTAAAAATAACATAAAAGTACTTATCAGCAGTAAACCAAGTGCCTATTAGTTGTGTAAGTAGTTTTGCAAATAAAATCGTTAAGTAGTATTGCTGTGTGGTGAGTAGCAAACAAACATCTGTGTCATCATTTTATTGTTTTGGCTTTCATGCAAGTTCCTGAGGAAAATAAGGAGCGTAAATTGTCCTGCTATTATTTGGATAAGAAGAGATTAATAACAGATTAATAATAGTTTGACAGACATATTTATGGGATAGTGACTAATAGAGAAGCCATTCTAAGCCGAATGTTTCCAGTGGACTTTCTGTGGCAATCAGTAATTATTCAAACAACATTTAAAATTTCATTAAATGTTTTAAGTAAATATCAATTTAAAAAGCCAGGGTAATAGTAATTGTTTAGATAATATTTACACATCCTAATACAGGCTAATATATATATATGGAAACAAAAGTATATATAATTTTTCAATATCTAAACATACGGAATGGATGACTTTTTAAAATATTCATAAAAATTGTGTGTTTCATCATGAATTGTCAGTGTGAGATTAAAGCAGAAACAACCCCCCCACACTATGCTGATTAAAATGTATCAGCAAGAAGTTTTGTATGTTATCCTCATTTTAAAATGAATTGACAATCATTCAGACTCCATTCAGACATCATTCAGACAATCACAGACTCCAACAGAACCACAAAAATTGGCTCAACAGCTTTGGAAATGTACAACAGATTTAAGTAAATCAAAACATTTAACTTATCAAATGTTTGCTACAAAATGTTTATACAGCAAAAGGCACACATAGGATGTTAAGAGGGTTCTTTAAATGCCTTTTGCTGCAGTCAAAAATGCCATATCAACTATTAACCAAGGCATGTGGTTAGAACACAAACTAATTTATGCAGTTATTATAAGAGACATTGTAGTGTCTTATAACTGTCTCTCAGTACATTTAAGTACTGAGACATGAAAACATATTGAAATCAGATATTAAAACAACAGCATCTTCACTGTTTCATATATTTAAAGAAAAAGTGAGCGTTGTTTTTGGAGCTGCACAAGGTACACTGGCCTATTGAGCTCAATGCAAGGAGAGCTGGATGAAGGCAATAGCTCATCCTATACAGCTGTTTATATTCTGTGATCCAGTGGTCCTTGGTAGTTTTAAACTCATTAGGACTTGAGAAAAAAAACACAACTCCTGGGAAAGGAGGATAGCAGAGTTTGACCATTGAGAAGTATGGTGCACATTGTAGAAACAGTAACATTTTTTCTAGGTGGTTGACTTAGGCACTCCTCAAAAGTATGAAAATACACTAATTATATTTTCTCCTCTGAACAACAAAATGAGACTGAGTACCTCTAAGTATAGGAAACAGTGAAATAGGAAAATACAGTAAACAGGAAAAATACAGGAAAGCAATAAAATCCATAAATTGTCAAAGAAAAGGAACAAATTTATCACTTTGTCACAAGGGACCTTGAATCCTTGGCAATATGCAAATAATCATGTACGACAAAGGATCTGACATCCGAAAAATCTATCTCTAATAGATAAATAATCCAAAGCAAAATTATGTTTATCAATGTGTTAATAAACAATTTATGGTGTTAATAGATTCAATAATGTAATTTCTTTTACAGAATTTATTTATAATGTAAAGCATTGTCTGGATTTTTAAAAGGATAGAAATTGGCTGCTGATCTATTAAGAAAGGGCTAGTTTTTGAGTTACAAGATAAATAACTTTTTTTTTTTTTCAGCCTTTAATGGTGACTTTAGTAACTTTCTGTGTCAGTGGAACTGACTATAAGAATTTAGCTATATTCTGACCATATACTGTAACATTATTTAATTCCCCTGAGGCTACTTTCAAGCTGGATGTTGTAGATTGAAATCTTGATTTGATTATGTAAGTTCAATCACGCATTCCTGAAGTCCATATTAGCAGATCATAAAGACAAAATAATTCCAACAACATCCTGACCTTTTCTGGACTCAGGTAAAAAAAAAAAATTAAAAAGAATTATATGCAAATTTTGATAAAATATGAAAAGAAGAAATTAAATTATCTATTATTTTCTACACAGTAAATTTTTCAAAAATTCATTTTCAATTAGACTTTCTTGTTTGGTTCAATATTTCAAGTATAATAATATTTATGGGGTTAGGAAAAAGGCCAAAGGGTTCACCAAGCCAGTTAAACTGACTTTGTATATATTTATATTTATTCCTCTTAAGGAATGAATATGTCCAAAGATTATCCTGAGCAGACTAAAACAACTTGCCAAGTTATTCAGAAAAAATCATAATTATGTTAACTGGATTAAATTATATTTAATATTTGGAGTGGTTTTCATTCTCTCTTTTGCTTAGTGAGTCATGCCAAATGATGGACAACCTAATTCAAAATTTCCCAGTAATGCATATCAAAGAAGATCAAACTGTTTTAACTTCAAAACGTGCTCTGTGTAATGATTGCCATCAGAAACTTAAGGAAATGTTCTTCACACTCATGGAAGTCAGAATTGTTGAATCATCCTGAGTTTTACAGTCCTAGAAAACTAATTTCAACAAAATGAAAACATGAAATTAGTCTCCTGAAATAGTCCTTAATTTGCAGCTATGATCCTTCTGAACTTGACATTGCATACTGAGGTTTGCAGCAACTCCACAGTAGATGTACCTTCTCGAAGGGTTATTTTAAAATTTAGAAATCATTTTTAAAAAAAAAAAATCAAAATAAACTTTTCATTAAATGAAGATTGCCCTACAGGAAAGATCATTGAATGTGAATGCTGAGATCATTGATGAACATGCACTTTTGACACCATAGTACAGAATTACAGATTTTCAGGTTTTTTCAAAGTTCTTTTTTTTTTTTTTTCTTTAACATCCCAAAGAGGATGCGTCTCCCAACAAGACTTAGAAGATGAAATTAATTTATTACAAAGAATTGAATTTGCTATATGCATTAATGGAAACTATAAATATATATATTTTTTTCACTCAAAAAATGTTATCTGCTAAATCAGGTTCTTCTCAGTTTGATATTCTTCCCAAAGTATTTATAGTGCAGGACAAAGAACACATTCTTTGTGTGTGTCACAACCTCTGTGTCATAGTCACAGAGGTTTTAGATTGGTTTCAGCAAGGGAACTACATTATCAGGTCAATGCCTATCACTTATATGGTAATTTGTTTTTACTGTTAATTTCCCCTTCTCCCAAGTTCCCTTTGCTGTGTATTTCTACTTATTTCCCCTGACAGCCTTCTGTTGCTGATACAGCAATACTTATGCAACTAGGATAAAGGAGATCAATTTCTTCAGAAAGTGAAATCCCTCCTAACAGCCATTATGTCAAGAAGGATAAAAACAATACAGAACACAAATTCCTGAATTGAATAGGCTTGTGTTGTAAAGCCTAAATTCAGAAAATTGTAACTAACTGGCCTTGACTTTCCCTGTCATATTTCTGAAATACTTTTGCAAGAAGGGCTTGATATAGGACTATATAATATTTGAAAAAAATAAGCAAAAAAGTAAATGAGAATAGGTAAAAAATCACATAAAAATATGATGAAACATTTTAAATTAAACTCAATTTTTTTTTTTTTTTTTTTTTTTTTTTGTACAGTCAAGATAGACGACATCCACTGCTCTCCCCTCATCTATCCAGCTGGTCATTCCATCATAGAAGGCTATCAGGTTAGTCAAGCATGATTTCCCCTTGGTGAATCCATGCTGACTACTCTTGAGCACCTTTTTGTCTTCCATGTGCCTGGAGACAATGGCCAGTATGAGCTGTTCCATCACTTTTCCAGGGATGGAGGTGAGGCTCACTGGCCGGTAGTTGCCTGGGTCCTCCTTCTTGCCTTTTTTGAAGACTGGTGTGAATCAGTTTAATCCAAACAAATTTCTTCCATCAATCAACAAATAGATAGAAAATGATAGACCAGGGTTTTCTTTGTTTATAGGTTAGGAGTGAACAGACCCTGCCTTGCAGATAAGCTCATTTAGGAAAAGAGAAGTTGCTGTTGCTTGGTATACCTAGTTGCAATTTGTGATTCACGACCTTGTTTTGGATTATGTCTGGTAGGTGCGAGAGGATCAGTCTGGCAGAGAAAGGAGATTGCTATCTACAGCAATTAGCTGACTCCCTATACTCCACTGAGGTGAAAGAACTTTTTGTTTTCTCTGTGAAAAATCTTTTAAATTTCTTAAGACTTTCTTTTAAATAAGAATACACAGAGTGATCAATTGTATTGGAAGCTTATGCAGAACCCACCAAGAAATAATTGGAAAGGAAGAATTTTTCAGGCACATTTTCTCAGATTTATTTATTTTCCTGTAAAAATTTTGGGGACTTGAAATAGTTGACTTTAAAAGGTCAAACAAGTTAGGAATTTCACCACTAGACTGAGGCTATTAAGATGGATGGCTTTTAAAGAAAGGCTTGGCAATCCTACAATTTTCACAACGTTTACTGCTGTTTCATGGAATATCTATATTCTGAAATCCAACTCCTGTTTATGTTGTCTCCATTGGCAAATTTCTCCATCTCCAGATGGAGAAAGTGGGAAAGTTAAAGATAGAAATTTTCCTATTCTATTCCAGTTGATAAAATAGAGCCATAAAATGCACAAATGAAAATTCTTTGCTTATGAATTCATATGAATAACTTGGTCTGGACTGTTGAGGGTAATCAGAGACTCCAGAATTCAGGATATTAAATATGAATTGTTAAAGTTTTCTTAAAGCATGACTTGTCATGCATAAATACATTCATTGAGAAACATACTTGAAAGAATGTGGAATCTTTAAACTTTACATATGTATTCAAAGACTTCTTGAGTTATATTATATCCATAGATAGTAAATCTATAAATATGCTATTTAAGTGATGTGATCCATTATTATTCATTGCAGTTAATTACTGCAATTACTGCCAGCTGTGTTTTTCTCAAAGTTTATCCAAGTTAACAGAAGTTCTTCCTATTTGCCAGTGGTCTTTGGAGCAGAACCATGGTATTTGCCCATGTATGTTTAATATTATACAGCTTTTAGGTATTTTGAAAAAAAATATCTCTCTATAAATGAAATCACATAGCTTTTCATGATGTTGCATGAGTATATTGCCAGATTTCCCAGGCAATTTTGGCAGAATTGCTGCTTTTCTTGTATACTCTTACTGCTTCTATTAGTCAAACTTTCTAAAGTAGAATAATAATGAATAACAACCTTGCCAGTCTATTCAATGGATTAATACTTTGCATAATTATTGAAATGTATCAACTCAGTTTCTTCAATCTTACTTAATTCTAGAATTTACATGGATCAAAAAATATTAATTTTTCAGTGGCTTATGTCTTCAGTGTACAATGTATTGAATGCTGAATGTAAAACTCACATTTGCATCTTGACACATATGAGATGTATTCATTAAATATTGATTTGTATCTTTCTACAGCTAGGAAGAACGTATGAAATAGCTGGACTGGCTTCTACAGTTAGAGGTTTCCATTTAGGGCCTAAATCTGTGGTTTCATATGATTCAAACATTTTTAAGAAGCAGAGCAAAAATCAAAATGGTTGTATATTTCTTAGCAATGGGAATGAGTCCTTCTGTTTTATTCAATTTTTGTCTAATGTGCACCCTAACATCATAAAGTAAGAAAGATCTTTGGAATTAAAATCATCAAATAATACACACAGATGTTCAAATTGCCTCCTACAATACCATCAGGTTGCACATGTTACAAAATACTAATTACAGCCCAGAGGAATAATTTCTTAAAAATTGACCTCATAAATTTTGCTTAAGGGTTCAAAACTAACAATCCTTTGTAGTTTATGATTAACTGTATGCATAAATGAATAATAATATAATGGTTACATTTTTCTGAGGCTTACTAACATTGCTATACATGGAAAAATAATACATTATTCATCTTTCTTTTCTGCTAACTTAGGATAATTTTGGATACAAAATTTGATCACAGCACCTATACTTCAAAGGAATAAGACTTTTGTCTTTCCATAAAGCCCACCAAAAGTTTTGGATTTTCATTTTTCCATTATTTTTTAAATACATAGATATTGGAAAATGGAGGCAGATGATGATGATTTGCTACATCTAAATTCTAGATATTCCTCTATTAAAATCTCAGCATGCTAAAGAAATGCATATTCATAGTAAGAAGGTCTACTACAGCAGCTTTTAGTCAAGCAAGTAAGCATTAAAGTAAGCTTTAAAGAAATTTCTAGTGTCAAATTCTTTTTTTTACTGAAACACTACTTCTGGAACAAAGACATAAATAAGTTAGAAAATAGTGCAGTTTCTATAAAGCATGCAGGAATTAAAGATAATATATCAAAAATCAGAAGAAAGTGGGTTCACTCTGACTCTCAAGACCAAAACTGATCATACATAATGTCTATGCTTGAATGATAGCTGGCCAGTTTTGAAAATATTAATTCTTTTTATCATAATATATGAATGGACAAGGATTCTACTCAGCCATTCAATTCTATATCATAAAATTGCATTTTATAATTGTGACCAGTTTATAATTGTGACCAGTATTATTTTATTTCTGTTTCAGAAGGTGTTTAAAGAAAGAAGAATTTTAAAAAGGGGAAAGTTGAAAAGTAACATTTTAACTTAGTCTCCACTGTAAGTATAACAAGCTAAAGTCTGCATTTGCAGCAGTAACAACAGTGGCAGGAAAATATCTTTAAAATATGATGAACATTTGAAATTTCATTCTAGAATAACATTCTTACACCATAAGCATCAAGGCAGACCTGAGTAGTTGGGTTGTATGTACTTTATAAGGCTAGGCAAAAACTCACCAATATGCAAGTGCTTATGAGAAGGAAATCACATAATATCTATAGACCGACTGCTTTATTGAGCCTGAATATGTCAAATTAAAAAGAACAAGAGTGCAGTTATACAAGTGCTAAATTTGTGTTTAGAAATATCACTTCTAGTCTTCGATAAATATTAGGCTTTGAGGATCTCATTTTAGCTATGCCTCGTATCACAGAAGAACTGCCTTTTATTTTGGCAGTTCTGTTTAGATTCTAGTCTAATCTCTAAGTCCCTGGAATAGAGATCCGTGCATGCAAATGAAGTTTTAATGTATTTGATATCTTTCTTTTAGAAGGAGAGATGTCATAAGAAGCTGAAGGAATGCAAACCTAATTCACAATAGCCTGTGGTTGTAATAAAAGATAATCGGAACATTGGTTCTGTTGTTTCAAACATCCTAGGGCTAAACGGGCTCATTAAATCAAAACTGACCTTCTGAATATCCTAGATCACAGCTTCATCTTTATCATAGATACTGGTTTTCATCCAGATACTGAAACTTATTTTCCCTGCTCTCCAGAGTTCCTGATTATTTGAAATGGGGGCAATGTTCTTTAATAGCCTTAAATCTTTGATAATCAATTTTTCGTTCCTTCTTTCCACTATCTGAAAATTGCATTTAGTCATGTATTTAAAAACACAGTTGTGGTTTACCCTTCTGACAATGCAGATTTCACATTCTCCCCAGGAAGCTGTTTTGTTGTTAAATTTCCCTTATGGCTGAAAATTATTATCCAACATCAAAGCTGTAATGTTTAATTTTACTTTCCAACCATTGGATCATACACTTTTGTCATAAATGCATAGAAGCCTCTGAGCCAGCATCAGATACCTAACCAAGTTATCCCTCAATATGTTTGAATGAAAAATTAATAAAAAATACAAAATAATAAAGAATAGAATAAGGATAAATGTGCCTGTCTTTTACATAATTTCTTTTTTTTTTTTTTTTTTCCCTCACATCCCTGGAATACAGGCTCCAAAACTGGACAGAGCACTCTATTGCAACCGGTCTTATGATAAATTAGTCAGAATAAGTTCCCCCACCTCTAGCAGTTTTTTCTTTTTATTATCGATTGAATAATTGCTTCACAACTCTTACTGATTTGATTATCTACTAGATAGTGCTATAAATTGCTGTTTTTTTTTAAAAAAGAGGGAAATAACCATTCTTTTAGTTCTCAAGCATAGTATTTTTCTTACAATTATATCAAGAGATATAACTGTAAGGTTTGTGACTATTAAAAAGGACAGTCTAGAATACTATCATTCTAATATCCATCTTCTTGTAGGTAAATTTCTTAAGGAAGTATTATCTCTGTCGATGATAAAAGGAAAAAAAAATACGAATATAGCAAAATGTTGTTTAATATGTCATTAGAATAAATAAATGGAGATTTAAGCATAAGTCTTTTATCATCGTTTATTCCATAAAATATGAGGTAAAGAAGTCTTGGTTTTTTGCCTTCACATTTTACTGCAGATGGAAAAATTACATAAGTAATACAAACTGAGTTTTAACAACAGTATATTGTTGAGATTAGCATTAAAATTTTCTTCTTTGCAGGAGGACCTCAGAGAGAAATAGGCTGCTATCATTGAATTTTGTGTCATCCTACTCTAAAGTATTTCTGAAAAAAATGCTCCTGAACATTTTGCAGTTCTATAATGTATCAGAATTGCCACCACAATATGTACTCCTTTGCCACTGAAATAGCTGCATTATAATCCCAATTGAAGTACATTTATAAACAAGATTTTTTTCCCCTTTCCTAGTGCCATTGGCTTTTTGTCTTGCGAAGCTGTGTAGTTCTGGATAACCAGGCAGATACTGCTATTATTTCAGAGATGCACTGTATTGTATTAGCAATTAATAGTTCATGATTCACATAATTGTGCAGGATTTTATAAATAGAATTTTCAAATACAATCAAACAAGATTATTCTGTGCTTATGGGGTTTGAAAATCATTGCAACAATGTAATGATTATTTTTATTTGTTGCAATTGGAATTAAGATGGAAGTAATGCTCATAGAAATTAGTTCAGGAAAATGTAGAAATGATGTGTATGATCAACATTGCTAACTTTAGAGACATAATTTGAAGTAGGAATGTAGTTTCTCTTAGAGTTTTTATACATCCAGTGTTATAGAGGAGAAGGAAAGAGAGATGCAGAGGCAATAAAGAATGCTTATCTTATGTTCCTACTCCCTTTGACTGGTTATAGGGTGTTTATTGGGAAACTGTTCTCCTCTCTCAGGCCAAAAGCTGGGTGTTTGGAAATAGGTATATAATATTGTATGTATGTATATAATATGGTATAAATATTCCTGTACATATTAATCTTGCAAGTATGTCATACTGTATCACTGTATTTTTAGAAGAAATGATTTATAAACGTTACAGAATACAAAAAAAGATAAGGTATTAGGGTAATAGAAGTCTCCATAAAAATTGACTATTGTAACACAGAGAAATTACATACCTTCTTAATCATCCAAAAATATAAACAAAGAAGAGACACTTAGTATGGTCTCTAGGGATGAAATTACAACAAGAAATTCTTTTTCCAGGAAGCACAGGAGGACAGAAAGGAAAAAAAAGAAGATTGAAAGAAAAGTGCAAGTTGGGAATCTAAGAGGTAGTAATAAATAGTGGTGTAGAAAAAGAAGTAATACTCATCCTTCTTCTTATTTTGCAGCTTACAACAGAAATACCCTTCCTTTTTGCCTTGCCTGCAGAGGAAATAATGTGTTTTTTTGTGGGGATTTTTTGTGTCTTTTTTTTTTTTTTTCATGTATTTTAAGGCAAGGGGGAACAGACTGTTTGTGCCACTATGTATTACATTGTTCTTTTGTATCACTAAAATTGTGTAGTTCAATCAGATTTCACTAGCACTGTCCCTGCTGTCAACCAACTAGTATGGGAAAAGTTTTCCATGATAAAACACCATCTTTCTTTTATACTAGTCTTGTCCCTTTCACAGATCCTGCCAATGAAACTTTCTTCACTATCACTTCTAGGATCATAAATGCATTTTTAATATATGCAAGAAAATTTTTACAGTGAATGAGGCACATAGTGTTTCAGATCAAAACATTAGAAAAAGATAAGCTGATAAACATATTTTTTTCCTCCAGAAAATTAGCTTTTATAGTTGACCTAGCAACAGAACACCATATTAATTGTTTTCCATATGGGCTATTAATCATAATTGTGACAATTTCCCGTAATACACTACTATAGTAGTTGAATATTGCCATTCACTTTGAATGCAATTTAAATCACAGAGCAAAGCTATAGGCTACAAACAGAAGATGGTCTAAGTTTTTTTTTTTTTTTTTTTTTTTTTTTAAAGATGATCTAACTGCTCAGCCATGGTGGCATTCTCATTTATTATAGGCTCTTCAACCATTAATTGTGTGTGCTGATACAGCTCACTGGAGTTTCTCATTGAACAAGTTACAAAGGTTAAGTGCATCTGAGTTGAAAAGAAGAAAAAAGCAACTGAAAAATAAACGAACTGGACAATAATGACTCATTGACAAGCTGTATGTACTGTAACTATAGCAATTATTCAGCACTGTATAAAGGTATCTCAGTTTTTAAAATAATAGTTGAAGATATCAGCTTTTGAGAATTAAATAAATACAACTTTTTTCTCCATATTTCATATGCTTAAGTCTTTTGGACACAAATGAGATTGTGTTCCCAAACTAGTACTTAGAGCAGAGTCACAGCTAGTGTGATTATATTAGTGCTAAATATACTTCCAGTGCACCAGCAAAATCAAATGTAGTACCTTGCTGCATGTCAGATAATTTCCTGGCACGTATCTGCTATTAAAGGTAACAACATATTAAATTCCTCTATTTACAGCTCCTGCAGGTTAAATTGCTTAAATGTCCCTTGTCCCCAGTACTGGTTGTGTACTGACGTGTTTTCAAATTCTGCAAGAGGTTCAGTATGCCATTTTTTGGAATTATCACAAGGAAACCTTTGTCACATGACTTCATTTTAACATGAAACAAAATTTAATGCTAACAAAATATTTTCATTTGAAATTTATAATGTAGTCTATTTGTAAGAGTACTAACAAAATGTTTTTATTTGAAATTTATAGTGTAATCTATTTGTAAGAGTGGAACAGATCTTTAAAGACATAACTGTAGTATCATTTTAATAATGAAAAAAATGAATAAAGGCAATTCTGATGAGATAAAATTGTATATCTGAGCACGTGCATTGTAATATCAATTTTCACTCTAAAATATGTGACTTTCCAAATAATCAGGATGTAAAAGGTTTCTCAAAACAAATACCTGGGATCTTGAACCTATTACAAAAATTTAAAAAATGAACACATTTCTTTTCAAGGGATGTCATATATATCAGCCTATGAATTTTAAAAATGCACTGATCTACAATATGCAACAATAGAGAAAAGCAAAAGAAACAAAAAAGATATGCCACGGTGAAGGTAATTTGGACTGTAATTTGGATCAGTAGTGACCATGTAACAGGAATCATGACTACAGGATCAGAAATAGTTTAAACTATTTCAAATTCAGTTCAAAATTTTTAGGTATTTTCTTAATCTATTTACTTCATGAGTTTCGTACATTTTCGCTGTCATATATGAAGTCTGAACCATAAGCTCCAGGTAACTTTTCCAATAAGATCTTTTCTAATAAACAGCATTTTTAGATTTTAGAATGGTGTATGTTTCTATACCTTTTGTATTGACTAGTTATTTTTTTCTACCACAGCAGTTTACCATGCTGAAACTGTCTCATGAAACTACACACTAGATCTTTCATGTCTTTGCAGTCTTGTCATTGATGCTGATACCTTGCTTTCTGCTTGCCTTCAATTCCATCCCAAGGGCTGTTATTTTAAAGCTCCTTGTAAAGTCTGCAGTGTAAAACTGTGCACTTAGCTACTTCCACCCACCAAAGCAAAAATCACAGAATGCCAGAAATCGTGGGCATGAAAAGTAAAATGCAGGAAAATCTCAGGACTCTGGTGACAGCTGTTGTGACAAGTATTCATCCTTCTTGATGAGGAATCTCTTTTTTATGTGTTTTTTTTTTTTTTTAAATTCAATTTACACATAGATAGCATTGAGTCTGTAATCTACAGTATCTGTCGTAAGCTTTTGTGTGATAGGAATAAAATTAGGTCTTGTCACCGTTTATATGTGTGTGCTTGATATTCAAATCTAATGTGTTCTTCAGCAGTTAACTACAGACAGTTTATAATATTCAGTGGTCACTTGTTTTTAACTGATACTTTAGCCCTGCCTCTCCTAGCAATCCTTAATCTTTGATTACCTGCCTGCTGTGTAAATACTTCACAGATGTTTCCATTGCAATAAAGCTTTCAGAATGAGGCCCTAAGTGCAGTATGAGTTTTATCATCAGAATAGTGTCGCGTGCTAGATATGTGAAGAAAAGGGTGTACATCTGGAAAAGCTGTATATAGAATACAGAATAATAGCTGCTTCAATTCAATTTTAATTATATATAACCATCAGTTACTGTAAACATCACCTGTTATAGGTGGGAGGTCAGATTAGTGGATCATAACAAGTCCTCTGGTTTTCTCTAGTAAGTACCCACATGTATATTCAGCACACACCATTGTGAGGCATTTGTGTTGGCTGGGGAAGAATCAAATAACAGCTGAAGGTAAGAATGAATCGACTGTAACTTGTATGTGCAAATCATTTTCTATCAATTTTCTCCCACTGATGCATCAGTTCATTTCAGTCCATAATCTTGGAAGCATGCAATGCAGGTCACAGAGTGATGACCCTATGCTATTAAAGCAAAAAATGTAGAAATGTTTTTATTATATCTCCAATAATCCAATGCAAATACTGTTTTGAAGAAGTTACACTCTTATGCACTAAGTGTAATAAAAACTGTCTTTTCTATATGCAAGGATTTTTCTGCATTTTCAGTACAGTATTCCAGGGCATCCATTTTTGTCAGGTCAGGTATTTGCCTGTGTAGAAACGCATGCGTATGTGCAATGCATGTGTCGCTGCTTTGACAAAAAATGCCACATAAAAGAAAACTACTCCAATAATTAGCTAGTGAAATCAAAAAATGCATTGGCAAAAGAACAATAAGCACCTTCTTTAAGCTAAGTACATATAATCTGAAGTTAACTGGAACTGCAGCAAGGATTAGCACAATTTAACAAGTAAACATTGCTAGAAACAAAAATAACATTTTGCATTGTTCATCTTAACATTCATCTTAACATGATCATCATATGAAGATTTGGAATTGGTCAATCAAACAATTATATTACCTATTGGCACATTCATACATATTTTAAAGATGCAGATTGTATTATATTTGCTGGTATAATGTCTCCTAGTATGTCTCTCAATAATTTTTATAATAAACCGTGAATTGTAATACATTCATTAAAACTGTCAAGGAATTCCTCAGAGTTTCTTCATTCATTGGATGTAGAGTAAGATTGTCAATGCCCTACAAAAAACTCCCAAAACAAAGCAACAACAAAACTGATATAACATATAGAAACAAATCTCAGATTAGTGTGTATAAAGTGTAGCCCAGATTCACCCAGGGATTTCTTAAACTCCATTTCTATTTCGTGAGTAGTTACCTCCACTTTTGAGACAAAGTGAGATGATATGTTGTTGCAGGAGAACATCATGCAAACTTCACAGTTTTGTAATGCAGCCAGATGAAACTCAGTGATCTTGACTGTTTTTCATTTTGCATATTTACTTTTATTTGAACCAGAATCTCAAATTGAACCTTGAAGAAAGGGTGGAAAAGAAGGTGCCAACCCACATGGATCAAACCCCAAGAAAATATTCACACCAAACTCTGTGAAGTAAAACTGTGAAGTTTCACACAGCTCTGCAGAACACATTCTGTCAATGCAATGAAGGATCAACCCCTCTTTCCCTTTCTTTGATTTAATTTACTATCTCTTTATCTCTTATGCATATTTCTTATGATTCACTAAAGAAAGCCAAACCTAGGGAAATCTTGCTATGATTTTGAGAATACTCTTATGAAAAACAAATATCAAAGCTGATTATATTCACTGTGAAACATTTGAAGAAAAATTGTGTGAAACAGTTAGGTAAAGGCTAATAATTTGAAAATGATTTTTGAAATTCACATTCCACGCTTGTTTTCTGCATTTCTACATCTTTTTTGAATTCTTCCCATAATACAGAAAACAATAAAAACTCTACAGTAACCAGTTTGCAGGACTATCATTTTCTCTTATAAACCTACACACTTTTCCAAAATATTTTGCATCATCAATTTTCTTGAAACATTACATTCTCATCTTCAGGCAAGTAGGCTTTTTTATAGATGCTGCAGATAGAGCCAATCAGGAAAAAAAACACAGATTGAGTTCAGATCTACAAAACAGACTGTAGGATCTGCAAACCACAGTTACTTTGGTAATAAAGTAGCAACAGGAATCTTAAAAGGAAAAAAAACAAACAAACAAAAAACTATCTTGAGTGCAGAAGAAAGCAAAAAAAGGTAACAGGTTTTCCTTATTTCCTTAAAATAAGAAAATCAAAAGGCAACTAGTTTTGCGGAACAATAACTGTGATAATAGAAAATAAGATAATCACCTACCTATTGATAATTAAAATCTTTAAATGTTTACTGAACATAGCCTCCAGTGGGTTTCTTCTTACTTTTTTTTACTACATAAATTCATTTGATTTAATCCACTTAATAGAATTTGAATTACAAAATGCCATGATTAGGCAAGAAGCAAGATATAAGAAATGATAGTCTTTAGTTTGCTGTTTGCAAGAGACTAAAATGCACAAAGTTCTCTGTTCGATATTAACTGCAGTTGTTTTTCTTACTTGTGTTTAGTAATGTACAACCTGTGAGTATTCTGTTTTACTATACTCTTTGCTATTTGATTTATGCAAATACCACAACTTAGATCCAGTTAGAATCATGAAAAAATGAGTGAAAAAAAAGCTTTAATTGCCCCTAGGTTACTATATTCAAATGCAATTAAAAATATGATGAGTTTCATGACAGTTGTTGCATCTCATTGCAGTTATTCAGAGTAAATACTCTTCTACACCTGTTTTTGATTCTGTATCTAGTAGCAACAGTTCATTACAAATACATATATATTGGCTCAACAATTACTACATACAGGAACATCAAATGAGCTCACAGGATGCCCTCTTGGGTTTCTGAGTCATTTGTTACTTAGATACTTAAAGGTCTTTAAGTTTGTCGGATACAAATCTGCTAATATAGTTCAACTCAACTCTCATTAAGGTTTTTTTCTAATTGTACCAGTGTGATATAAAAAAGAGATTTTTTTTAATGCCACAATGTTAAGCCCTGAATTTTCAGATTTTTCCAGAGTTCACAGATCTGATAAAAGCTTTTATAAAATGCACTAACCTCTAGTGGTATTGGGAATTCACCACCAACAAAAGAAAACACCACTAAGAAACAAGCCTGTATATAAATAGTGAGTTGTCTAAGACAAAAAAATATGGAGTTGAGTACTGTGTTTCAGATTTTTCTTCTTCCCTTGTTTTAACCTAACTGACAGAAAATAAGACATTGTCCTTTATTCTTGATAAACAAAGAGAGAATACAGAAGATGGCTAGAGACATACTCAGTTCCCTCTTGTTTCTGAAGGGATTCCATCTACCACTTGACACACCTCTAAGGTGTATATTTTGCATATGAAGACCTCATGGTTAATTTGTCAAGAGAAGCAAGCTTAACAGCAAATACAACCTTCAGGCTTAATCACTGAGTCTTTATTATTTGGCATTAGGACAATGGGGTCCAAAGACTATTTCTGCATTCTGTTTTAAACCACAAAAGCCTTAATTGAATATAGGACTTCAGAACTGGAAACGGGATTGTTATCGTTTCTCCTAGAACCATTTTTTTAAAAAGTGCCAGTTGCCTTTGCATTTTTCTTGGGGTCTAACCCACGAGGGTTGCTTGGAGAATACTCATCACTTCAAGCTTTCTAGAAAAGATAAGTCAGAGAAATATCTATTTCAACAATCCAGTGGCTGTTTGTAGTGAATAAGACATTCAGTTATGGATGTGTGTTCTGTGTCTGTTCAGAAGCAGAATAATCAGTGGATAGTGTCTTTTTAATAAGGACGTACTAATATAATATTATATATACAATATATACATTATTAAGCAAATTGGAAATTGAGGAGGTCATAATTTTGAATTTATCACAATGCAAATATGTTTCCAACGCCCCTCAATTTTAGTCCTTTTCCAAAAAGAGTCTTATTTTAACTGGAGTAAGCTTGATCATTATTTTTCAATAATGCTGTCTTTTTAAGCATTTCATCCTATCCTCACATTTGCACTGTAAGAGGAACACGAAACAGTCCCAAGGCTCTAGACGTATTGCTGTGAATAAGGCAATCACCATTTACTAGTGGAAGTTCCTACCTAGAGTCTACCAAAGACTGAAATGAAAGAAAATCATTCAAGTCTGAAATCTACAAAGGTCACTAAATAAATTAAATTTAGATTTTCCTGTTGGAGTAAATGAAGAGAGCAGCATTCAGATCACAGCTCCCTCCTAAAGCTAATGCTAATTTAGGTGAATTATCCCTGAGAGATTCAGAAGAAACTGGTTTCACAAACTTTAGGACTAATGGGATGCATTCTTAATGTTAAATAAATGCACCGTCTTTCTACTTCAGCTTTGTCCTTTTGCAACATAAATGTCTTTTTATCACCTTTTGGTCTCATAATCCCAAATCATGCTGAACACTTAAACCATTCCAATAATTCCTGCTGTCCTTTAAAAAAACTGAAATTTCTGTTTGCGTCCTTAATGTCTTATATTAAAAAAGCAAAAGAGAAGTAGGGGGATTTGCCATTTTAAGTGGATTTTTATTACTTGTTAGTCTTGCTTACTTTAGTTGTCTGTCTAACAGTTGACCTTCCTTCATCTTGTCAATGAAAAAGGAAAATGCTCAAAGAAAATTGCTGACTATACAAGCAGTAAAAAGTATCAATTAAAGCTATATTATATTTTTAATTAAAATAATAAAATTTGAACACGCTGCACTTTTACCAATCTTTCAGAGAAAAAAAATTACTCTTTTATAAAAGAAAGGATATGCCTGCTTGGTTAGAAAGCAAATTCAGAATCAGAATTAGTCATTTTATTCAACATAATCTTTAAGCAAGTGGTTGATACAGACTGAAATTATCCAACTTTTATAATTTTTCGCAAAATTATTTTATTTGAAATTGATCTTTTTCAGTATTAGTGTCCAAAAAAGGCTAGTTTGCATTTTATTATTTCTGAATTATTTGTAGTTCTTAAACTTTTAGCTGGTTAATGCATATTCACCCTCAGACTGAAACATTTTGGTAAATTTCAGCAAGATTGAGATTTTATGAATGCATTAAAAAAAATCCTTTTTATAATAGAGTTTCATAATGGAAATTCTGTCAAATCCTGAATTATTGTTGTGCTGCTGGGCACATAATGCATGTTGTATTCTGGAAAGCAAGAAATGACAAATATGTTGTGTAATGGATGTTTCTATGGAGACCATAATCTACATGTCATGCACACTGAATAGCTGTTAATACAATGAAACTTAGATCACTAAATATGCTTTATTAGCCATTATTAAAAAGAAATCTCATTGGCCTGTGACCTCCTAGAATAAAGATAATAACAAATCCTATGATAAAAATCCAAATTAAATATGTAACTAACACAAGTTTTGGAGTTTTCCAGCCTACTCTCAATTACTTAGCATTAAGCCAGTTGCAGGGCTACTAGACTCTAGGGCTCCAGGCAAAAGCAGAAGCTGCTTGTTTCTGAGGCTGCTCAATTACATAGAGCTTCACCATAAAAAAGGGCAAAAAAAGGGTCAAGAACCATAGTTTCTTGCATGCTCACTCCCCATGTTTCTGTTGTACTTAAAGAGTGTGGTGACAGATCAGATAAGATGTCTCTCCCAATGCTTAAGGGTGAACAACTGAAATCTCGAATTCTCACTCTCAGAGGATGCAAAAGCAGAGGCACTTGAAAGATCTGCCATTTAAAGGGAATAAACTAAGGCAAATTTGCAAACTAAAATCACTTTTCTATATACATTCATCTACAGGAAGCATTAGGTTCTCCACTCCAGACTGATAGATTATGGAAACTTGGTAATATCTTTGATAACATATTACTTTATTATACAAAGTATTTAAGTATGTGCTTACCATTGAAATTACATTGAATTACTTCAAAAAAATATTAAAGAAGTGTTTAAAATGGAACTGGTATGGCATGCATCTCTGTAAAACCGAGAGAAAAATTAAATGAAAATATACAGTTTAACAACACATTTCTTTTCAAAAATATAGTGCTCTTAGGGTAGTCTGTGTGATAACAGAGCAGCCACGGAGTCCAGAATAGAGAACTTACCAGATATTGGTTTTGTGTTTGCTCAAGGAACTTAAAAATATTTTTTAATGTTTGTGAGTCAAATCAACTGAGTTTCGGAGTGTGAAAGAGGTTTCTACTCTAATATCATCAAGAGCAAGTAAAAACTTAGATAAACATGGATGTCTTCATAGTTATCACATTATCCTCAGATAAAACATGAAATATCAGATATATTTTTCCCAAATTGTAGATATTAAAACCTTCACAGCTAAGTAAACAAGACTGCTATATATGTATAAACTGTGTACATATGTAAACATATATGTCTGTATGCATACATATATGAAATTACATATGTATATAAGATTAAAGAATAAAGCATAATTTTCCCGTGAAAGGGAAATTATATATTAAAAGATGAAATAAATGAAAATAACTGTAGCATAACTTTAGGTTTCATTTCTAATGGATGTATCTGAAAAAAGATATGGATTTAAAATGAAATAAAAAATGAATAGATGTTTAATGATTTCAAGTGGTAGGTTTAAGTAACATTTTAAAATGTGGAACTTAAAATAATTCAAATTCCAAAATGGATTAAATTAAGCAGAGCTTTGTATGAATTTGAACAATAAATCACAGAAATGTATACACAATAAAAACTGTGGACATCTTTAGACAAAGCAAATGAGCATATGTTTTAATGTGAGGCTAATATTTACCCCTTTATACACATAGATTTTCTCTAACTGAACTTGTCTTCTGCCAGATTAAATACATGATGCTGTTGAAGTTCATATTCATGTAAATACATAGGCTGTTACTGTTTTGAATCAGTACATAATCGTAATTATTATTAGCTTAGAAATTCAGAAGAATGAAGATTTGTTTTAATCATCCTGCTATGCTAATGCTTCATTTTCTCACTGACTACAGTCTCCTTTTGTTTTCTCTTGCATATAATATCCTCCTTTTATCCCCTCTTAAAAAAAACACATTAGTTAATTTCCCAAATTTGGGAGTAGAATTTTGTATTACTTTTTAAATTATGTTTTTAAAAACTTAATAAAATCTATATTTATTAATTTGGTTTTTGATTCCATGTTTTTTATTTCATTAAAACAGAAAGAACTTCTGTATCAATTTACTCTCTGAAGAGAAAACACTTCAATCCTTTCTAAATCCAAATGTCAGCTGCCACACAAAATGGAATTTATGGTCAGATAACATTTATTAATAAAATATCCATCCCAAAGAAAATTTCAGAAAATCTTAAGCATGTTGAACACAGTTATTTTATGTCAATAGAGATAATGTTGCACCTCCATGAACCCAACAAGAAGATAAGCATCTCATAAAACATTGGATTTGTTGAAAATTCCTTAAAGGACTAGTCTACAAAGAAATGGAAATGGAAATATATAACTATATATTTTAGAAAGAAGATAAGAGGCATCAAAGAAGTTCCATGGGAAAAAAAAAAAAAAAAACAGCCAAATAAAACCGTGTTTGACTGCTAATTTATGTTGAAATTCTTGTTGATTTTCCCCAGATCTGCCATAGTGAGCATATTTCCAAGTGATGTTCTGTGTGCCCCATTGAGAAATAGAAAAGCTTTGTATTAGCTGTCAGGAGGTTAGCAAACCAAACGAAAACCTTTCAGACATCAAGAATAACAGACTGGGAAAAAGATACACATATTAAGAAGCTTGGATGAAAGGGCATGGTTATTCTAAGGAAAGGACAAAACCAACATTACATTGAGAAATAAAACAGTAAGGGTCAAAGTTCATCAAAGTAAGATAGGCATAAAATGCAAGAGCCTTTCATTTCTCTTTTCAGGAAAGGATTTTCTGGTGTCAGGACTTGCGTATAAATGACCTATCATACAGAAAGCGATCTGGATATAAACATGAACTTACATATATAACTTACATAAATCGAACCACTGTTCAGGCTATGTGCTGAACTTACTGTGTAATATCTTGTTTTATGAAATTGTTTTAAATTCTTTTAAATATAATATTATCTTCATAAACAATGAATCACGAAATAATCAGTGTCTGCCTGTCACATGGCCCAAACTCCTTCTCAAGCAGGGTCTGCTGGAGCAGCACCATGTTGAAGTCCATGTTCAGGTTTTGGGTATCTCCAAGGACAGAGGCTACACAAGCTCCCTGGATTATGTGCTCCAGTACTCAGTCATTCTCCCAGTGAAGATGCTTCTTTATGTTCACATCCTGTTCGTTGTCACAAGAGCACACTTGTTACTCATGTTCAACTTGCTGTTCACCAGGACACCAGGAAATGGTATCCAGAATTACCTTCATCACCTTCCCAGGGATTGAGGGGAGGCTGAATCAGCCTGTTGTTCCCCGGATCAATTTATCTGAATGAATTATGAGTTAAAATTGTTGTTCTTCCATAAATTATTCTCTTCAAGTTATTCTTACCTTGTCTTTCCTGTAGTGCTTTAAGTTGTATTTATTGCAATGCCAGTTACTTAATCCACAAACAACAATTGCTTTATATGATTTAAAGGCACTCACTGCATGAATTTCTTATGGGTCTGTGTTCAAAACAGTCATGGCTAATCATCTAGTTAAAACATGCAGTTAAAATCCACAATCTTAAAAATCTCTCTATTTTAGAAAACTCACTACTTTAAGGAATCTGCCCCCCTTTTTAAGAGGTGTGGGGAGAGAAGTAGAGAGCGAAAAAACCTGCATGTACAAAGAGTGTTGCTTCAACTACTTAATATGAAATCTTAAATAGAAAGCCACATCTTTTCAAGACTTAGTGGCCCTTCTCTAATCTTTCGTAAATATCAAACTTTTATTAGGGTTCAGAGTTCTTAAAATGTTAGTCCTATTTAGCTTTTCTTTTCTTTTTCTTTTGAAAGTCCTATTTGACGAACCTGATAGCCTTCTATGATAAGGTGACCGGCTGGATGGATGATGGGAGAGCCGTGGATGTTGTCCACCTTGATTTCAGCAAGGCTTTCGACACAATCTCCCACAACATCCTCATAGGGAAGCTCAGAAAGTACGGACTGGACGAGCAGACAGTGAGGTGGACTGAGGACTGGCTGAATGGCAGAACCCAGAGGGTGGTGATAAATGGGGCAGAATCTGGTTGGAAGCCTGTGGCCAATGGTGTCCTGCAAGGGTCAGTACTGGGCCCGGTGCTGTTCAACTTGTTCATAAATGACTTGGACAAGAGCACAGAGTACACCCTCAGTGAGTTTGCAGATTATACCAAACTGGGAGGAGTGGCCGACACTCCTGAGGGCTGTGCTGCCATTCAGAGAGACTTGGACAGGATGGAGAGTTGGGCAAAGAGGAACCTCATGAGGTTCAACAAGGACAAGTACAGGGTCCTTCACCTTGGGAGGAATAACCCCAGACATCAGTAAAGATTACGGGTTGACCTGCTGGAAAGCAGCTCCACAGAGAGCAATCTGGTAGTCCTGGTTGACTACAGGTTAACCATGACGCAGCAATGTGCCTTCCTGGCCAAGAAGGCTAACGGGATCCTGGCCTGCATCAGGAGGATCGTTGCCAGCAGATGGAGGGAGGTTATCCTTGCCCTCTGCTCAGTTGTGGCACGGTCGCACCTGGAGTATTGGGTGCAGTTCTGGGCTCCCCAGTGCAAGAAGGACTTTGAGCTTCCAGAGAGGATAGAGCCACGAAGATGATTAAGGGACTAGAGCATCTATCTTAGGAGGAAAGACTAAGTGAGCTGGGCCTGTTTAGTCTGGAGAAGAGAAGGCTGAGAGGAGATTTGATCAACATGTTCAAGTACTTGAGGGTGAGGGGTGATTGTAGGGAGGATGGGCCCAGGCTCTTCTCTGTGGTGGCCAGTGACAGGGCAAGGGGTAATGGGTGCAAGTTGAAACACAGGAAGTTCCACCTCCATATGAGGAAGAACTTCTTTATGCTGAGGGTGGCAGAGCCCTGGAACAGGCTGCCCAGAGAGGTTGTGGAGACTCCTTCTCTTAAGTTGAGATCTTAAAAACCCAACTGGACGCCACCCTGTGCCACATGCTCTAGGTGTCTCTGCTTATGCACGGCGGGTTAAACTAGAGGGTATTCCAGAGAGGTTATAGAGTCTCCTTCTCTGGAGATATTCAAAACCTGCCTGGATGCTCTAGGTGACCCTGTGTGCGCAGGGAGGGTTGGACAAGATTACCTCTAGAGGTCCCTCCCAACCTTAACCATCCTGTGATTCTGTGATTCTGTGATTCTCATCAATGAGAGCCTGAAGAGATTTTGTCTACTTTCTAACCAATATATCACAAGCATGTTTTTCCATGAGGAAGAGGCTCCACTTAGCATTCTTTCTTTCTGCCTCAGGAATTCAAATACGCCCGGGTTATCTGTCAGTGATTGCTGGAAGATAGCCTATATCATAAGTGTGTTTTTGTATAGCTGTATATACCTCTTCAACACATATTAATTGATCAGAAAAGCACTGATTGCTAGTCAGATTATTGAGGCATGCATGAAAGAATGGGCAACATGGGTTCCAGACTTTGCCTAGCATTTTAAATCATTATGACAAGTAGGCACAAGAGCTCGAAGCACAGATAAACTGTACACTTTCACTCCAAATCTACATACTCAGACATAGCCATGTTAGATTAATGTTTCAACAGACAGTGCTCAAAAGACTACTTACCCCAGTGCTGTGGCTAACAGTGGACAATAACAAATTCTTCCAGGAGGAGTGTGAAAAAAGATTATGTATAGGATGATAATTTCCCCAGGGATAACTACCCAGCATTCAGTAATCATTCACATAAGGCCTCTCTGAGCCAATTCATCAGACTATTGTGTTTCACAATAACACACACACATATATTATTTTGCAAGTAGTTAACAGATAAAACAAGCACCATTCATTGACACACTAGAATTCTTATTTTTGTAGGAAAATTGTGTGGACCAGATGGCTTCTTTAGGGCAGATCTCTAACACTGTCAGTATGAGGTTTCCTGCTTCTCTTCCCTGTTTCCTCACACATTTCAAGGCCCTGACCATCAGCCTTTGAGATGGAGGAAAAATCCATGATTTTGCCTCCTTACTGTTTGCAAACAGTTTATGATGTTGCCATTTGCACAACTCTTTTTATTTATCTTGGAATATGTACTAAAACTCCAGGATCCTTACCATCCTGGAGATGGTAACAGATTCTGAGATAGTAACAATTCTGATTGATAGTCCAATTTCATCTGTAAATAGACGTATACTAAGCAAGAGTTTGTCTTGAGGCCCAATTTAAACACATGAAAATATTATAAGCAGCAACAGTGTGTAAGCATTTTGTAGTATTGCAACACCATTAATAGCATAATCAGGGAGACTATTATAACACAATTATGCATAAATATGCAGACATGTAACTGCAAAGGTAGATATGAATGAATACTGCTAAGGAATGTCTATCTAGTAATAATTAGCTTTGAAGTATGAAACTGGCCTGACTTTCAATCTTGGAAATACTTTTATCACACTGTTCTCTAGTTCCCTAAATGGAGTTTGCATATATGCATATGTATAGAGATCTGTGTATTTGAGGATAATGCATATGTTTGTGTGTATACATATATATAGATAGACAGATACACTCAGCTGCAATATTTTGGTATCTTCCTGTGAAAAAAGTTAAGTAGAGATTTTTTCCTAGGAATTTCCATTTTAGTAGATTTGTTCTTCCAGTCATCCGGTAGAAGAGATAACCTTTAATGCTATTTGTTTAATGCTATTTGTTCCTCAAAGTGCTTAATAGGTCACATTTAACCTATTAACAGACTGGGTCCAGAAATTCTAATAGAGATGGTTATATATGACTGCCTTCTTTTTTTTTTTTTTTTTTTCATTACTTATGGAGCATTCCCAATTACAGTAACATTACAACAACATTTCTGCTAAAGTATTTTACCCAACAAAAGTACCTCTAGTGGACCAGGATATCACTGCAAGAATATGTTAGAATTCTTGGCAATGATCATTAGATAATTTTCACAGATATTTCTAGGGGAATTCAGGCTTTAAGTAAGCATCTAATTGATGAATAAACCGTAACTGAAATTTCATTTCCAATGAAATTATTTTCCTGAGATGACTAGAAATCTGAAATTAGTAATTTTGTTATATTAAAAACATCGGTGCATTTGATGAATTAAAAAGATGTTAGACAGATCATGCAAACTATAACACTAAAAGTAAACACTTATGTTTGTTTGTTTATTCTGTTCCTAGACGGAGCAATGCAATTGCTAATACAGAGAGTTTAGGATTTTTTAAGTTTACAAATATATACATGGTCACATTTAAATTTAAGTAGTAAACCTAAATTCAAACAGAGCAGATGCCAGAATGCTGCAATTAAAAGAAGAGCTTTAAATTTTGTTCATTAATCCACAGCCTCAATTAAGACTGAGATAATCCCAGGTTTTGGATCTAAACATAGAGAGGCTTTGTGGAGCCACCATAACCTTCAGAAGGACATTTCACAAACCCGTATCCAAGTAGTAAAATAAATATTTACCTAAGTGAAAGCTACAGAATGAGGATTTGCTGCCATTGATCCCTTGAAAAAATCTCTTAACCCGGGATTTAGGGGAAAAGATGATACAAACAGGGTGCAGTGAGGCCCCCAGCTCCTGAGATGTGGCCAGCGTGAGCTCGAGCTCCCTTGGGGCAGGGCTGGGCCTGGTTGCCATGCCCTGTCCAACTGCCCCTACAGGCAGCAGGGCTCCCGGGAGCAGCCCTGGCCCCAGTCTCGGGCATCAGGTACTGCTGTGGGCCAGGCTCTGCAGAGACAAGTGCCATTGCCTCCACAGGCAGCATCTCCCAGGCAGCACTGGGCCTCAGCCGCAGCCTCCCCGCAGCTGGCGAGAAGGGGGAACCCTCAGCCTCAGCATCTGTTAAACACCTCCTAAAAGAGCAGCTAAGCTCAAGCAGGCAAGACGGGAGGTGAAAGCATCCCTTGTTGGAGTTGTTTCACTGTGCACAAAAAAAAAAAAAAAAAAAAAAAAAAAAGTAATATTTCTTTGGCATTTAGAAGCCCACTGCCCATGTGATTTGTGACTTTGGGATTTCCAGTGGGAGAGCCAGGTGGAGAATCGATCATGATGAAAGTGGTTATCTTCATGACTAAGCAGCCTTGTGAATCTCATCTCACTCTCCATCATATCATTTACTTATCATTTAGCTAAAAAAATTGCAGGTGCAAAAAAGTGCAGGTTTAGAAGAAAGAGCAATAAATTTTCTGGAAGTGTCTTCTGTATAGAAGCAGGTATTCCTAAACTATTTTTGACAGATTTTTCTCTAAATTATTCTTGAAAAAAAAAAATCTCTTGGAGATTTAGAAGTCATTATGCTACTAATAATAAATGTAGCATTTTTCACCTGAAAAGTAAACCCTTAAACATGTTCTTTACACAGTGGATGTGGACAGAAAATAATTAGCATTGTTTCTGTAACAGTATTTCCCAGAAAGAAAAATAATTATGAGACCTATAAATTTTCTTATTTTTAAAGAAGAAGAAAAAAACATGGAAGCTTTTCCATATCAGTTATATCTTCAGCTTCTTTGATCTCTGAAAATTTAACAATAAATTATTTTGCTAAACTGGATTTAGTAATCAAGCTAATTCACACAAAGCAGGATAATACAACATTACGAGTACTGATAGCAGTAGTAGTTTTATATACTCTATTTCTGTTAATACAACCCTCAAAAGACAGATCTATCACTTTGTTTATTCGTATTTACTCCATAGTTGTCTACAGTTCCCGTTAACTTTCCCATTATTGTTTTGGGATTCTTTCTCCAAGTTAAATCTAATTGGAAATCAAAGTGACATTATGCTATGAGCATCTCTTTCAAATCGCTTGCAATCTTTTTCAATTGTTTCATTCACAGATTTTTGCAGATGTCCTGTTTTGCATCATCTAAACCAGTAGTGGAAGTATTAGTTTGTAAGAAGGACAAAATAACTTTAACACTAAGATAAGCACTGTTATATGAACAAGAATAAATATCTCTATCTATACATACTATGAAGTTTCCATATTTGTCTTTTAGCCAGGTTTTGGCATGGTATTGTGTATCTGAATATGTCTAAAACAGGTAAGAAATGTCACATGCTCTTTATGCATTATAATTTTAAAATCGGATAATTGAATTCGCATGCTAGTATGGGTTTCTTCTAGCTTTTGAGAATGTTCTAATTACCAGACCGTGTGGGCATTGGTTGGAATCATATTTTCCAGGGCTTAGGTTCTTAGTACTTTGCTTTTGTTAACTCCTTCCTAAACAATGTTACCATTGAACCATTTTCACTTTGTAAAGACTACAGAAATCTGACGGAATTGGATTCCAGAAGTCCTTAACAGTACATCTAGCTTCTTTGGCTTCTAAGCTTGATGGTAGTCATCTTTTATAGGAGTCATTTCAGATGTGTCCGCGCAGTCCTTTGTAGAACAGCACTCCAAAACTATTGTTGGGGACAAAGACGACATTTGCACAACGTCATTGCAGATTGTTTATAATGACTACGGCTATAGTACTATTGCTACAGAAGCTTCTTTTATAATACTGTGGTGATAGACCAATAGACCATAGCAGTGTGACATTTCCTAAGCTATTGTAAAGTCTCTAGAAGCCATCAAGGATTTTAGTGTACTACAGGACATGTCTGAGCAATTAATTTTATGAGACGAGGCACCACTGTGAACAAAACCACTTCCAGCTTTCAAAGTGAATGCTTTGTATCTATGCAATAAAGCATGCGTTTAGTTCAGTCCAAAAGAATTTCTGGAACACTTTCCTTTTCTCACATACCACTTTTTATTACAATAGGCAAGAACAAGCTACATAAAATGAGAATAAAAGTTACCAGTGTGTATTATGGGTTTGCCAAGTGCTTATGCCTGGAGACTAGATCAGACATAGGAAAATAAACTGTGTTGTGTGACCCAGGTTTGCACATAAATCTGCTGAAAATATTGAATTGAAACTTGGGCTCACATGTCATTATTATTTGGTTTGTGCTTCTTCTATAACGATTTCCAGAAAATGTATTAAAATGAGAAAATATCAGGTTGAAACTATTCAAAAATAAAAAAAAAAACAAGGCAAAGAAAGAAAAGATGCATGACAGATGCCTTCAGACAAAATGGTGAAAGGAAAAATTAAGGAAACAAAATTAATACAGATATAGACATATCGGTACCTCTCTACCTAATTTCTAAATATTTTATATATTATTACATTTTTAAATTAAGGTTGTGATTGTACAAGAACATTAGGAAAAAATAAACAAACAAACAAAAAAACCCCACAAAAAACCAAACCTACTATCTACTGTAATATGTATGTCCTTGTTTTGCTGATTTTATGGATTTTAAAACATAAAAATATTAGGACATTCTCATCTGATTTCTTGTTTTATGGAAGCTAAAGAATCATACTGTCACAGGATTATAAAGACTGAAAAGATCCTCTGTAGATCAGCTAGACCTGCTTAAACAGGCTCACCCAGAGTAGGCTGCTCAAGATCCTGCACAGCAGGATCCTGCACCCTCCAGCAGGTACCGCACTCTGCCCAGGATCTTCATGCCCCTGAAGCACGAGGAGCCCAGAACAGGACCCAGCACTCCAAATGGGGCCTCCCCAGAGCTGAACAGAGGAAGAGGATCACCTCCCTCAGCCTGCCAGCAGCGCTCTTTCTGATGCAACCAAGGATGCCATTGGCCTTCTTAGCTATTGTTCTGGATAGGCTCGGGGTTCGGCAATAATCACGACAGAATGAGGTGACTACATTAAGCATTTATTCAGGTGAAAGCACATAAAAGAAGCAAAGTATGGATAACTACTCACGAGGTGATACCTGCCGATCTGGACCCGAACATCCTCTTGAGCTGGCAGAGCAGAGACAGAGTTGCCAACCGGCTCCCGTCCAGACAGCGCAGGCCTCAGAGTTAGGAGTTTCTCCTCCCCCAGCTTTCTCCACACTGTCCTCTCTATGCCGGATGCATCCTGGCACGTAGGGTCAGTCCGACCCAGGAGGCAGCCCGGGGGGGCGGACAAACTCTGCCTCAAGTTGTGTAACTCTCCGCCCCGGGGTGCGCAGACGTGCACACCAGTTGGGGGTCCCAGCCCTCAATTCGAGGGTCCTGCCTTCCTCTTCTTCCTCATTTCCGGGTGTTTGGCCTCCAAAGCTAGTTTGGAGGACGTCTGCGGTTAAGTTGGCTACAAGCCCGACCAAGCGACCAGCTTCAACAAGTTTCTGGGGGGGCTGCCTGTGAATTGGGCTGAGCAGCTGCATCCCTGCTCCTTATCGCTCAGCCTAGGCAGGCAAACATCAAGGTCTCTTCTTCTCACAGGAGATTTTTACGACTCTACAGATCACAGAAATTTCCATCTCCAGTACAGCCATGAGGGCACATCGGTGGCTCATGTAAACTTATCCACCAGACCTCCAGTCCTTCCCCACACAGCTGCTTTCCAAGTCATCTCCCAGTCTGTACTGGTGCACAGGGTTATGCCTCCCTACGTATAGGACCCTGCACTTGTCTTTGTTGGACTTCATGAGGTCCCATATCTCCCATTCTCTCATGCCTGTCCAGCTCATCCTGAACAGCAGCACAGCCCTCTGGCGTGTGTACCACTACTTAAAATTTTGTAGTATTAGCAAATGAGGTGAGAGTAGACGTTGTCCCTTTATCCAGGTCACTGATAAATAAGTTGAACAATGATGGACGTAGTGTTGACCCCTTAGGGACACTGCTAACTATAGCTCTCCATCTAGACTCAGGCACCTCTCCTGTTCTCCATGTCCTTTCAAACATGATTGAGAGTGGCTTAGTAATGACATTCACCAGCTCTCTCAGCATTAAGGGTGCATCCTGTCAGGGCCCATGGAGTTGTGGTTGTCAAGTCTTCCTATATGATGTCTAACCTGATCCTCCTTCATTAAAGGAAAGACTTCTCTAGACTTTCTCCATAGTCTCGAGAGTCTGGGATTCCTGAGGACTGGTCTTAGTGGTAAAGACGGAAGACTGAAGCAAAGAACTCCATCTAAAATCAGACTTCCAAGGTTGAAGAAATGGAACTTTAGTCTTTAGAAATGGCTTTTTAAGAAACAAAATCCAGTAACATTTTTTTCCTTTTCAAACTTTTCAAGAATGTAATGTCTAAAAATCTGTTTTGATTCCATGTAAGCTAAAGCTAAGACTCTTACATAATTAGTATTTTCTAATTCTCTTGATAAAGAGTAGTTTTTTCCCATTAAAAAAGAAAATTATTACAAATTGCTTTAGATACAGAGATCCTGGATAGTGATATTAATTCATTTTAACATCTGTGCAAAGGAGAGTCAGAATCTAAGATTTTCTTTTTCCCCTAATGCAAGAGATGAAAATTTCTAAATGCTTTACACTTTATCAAAAGGTTTTCAGAAAACTTTTTGGGGTAGGTAGGAACAAACTTGATCAGTCTTTCCATATGGCATATTCTCACCAGAATACGCTTTAATTCCATAGTTTTTCAAGGAAGTTACAGTAGCTAGAAGGAACTTTTGTTTTTTTCTTTCTTCTGTGCTGGGTAGTTCAATGTCTGTGGAAAGGGACTAAGAAACTTGCACACCAGTCTGGACCATAGAATCACAGAATGCTTAAGGTTGGAAGGGACCTCTAGAGGACATCTAGTCCAACCCCCTTGCACATGCATGGTCACCTAGAGCACGTGGCACAGGACTGCATCCAAGCGGGTTTTGAAGATCTCCTGAGAAGGAGACTCCACAACCTCTCTGGGCAGTCTGTTCCAGTGCTCTGTCGCCCTCACTGTTAAAAAAATTTTCCTTAAGTTCCTGTGGAACTTTTGATGCTTTAGTTTCCGGCCATTACCTCTAGTTCTGTCGGTGCCCACCAGTGAAAAGAGGCCAGCACCATCCTCCTCACTGCCTCCCTTGAGGTACTTATAGACACTGATCAGATTCCCTCTCAGCCTTCTCTTCTCCAGGCCCAGCTCCCTCAGCCTCTCCTCATAGGGCAGATGTTCCAGGCCCCTGATCATCCTTGTAACTCTGTGCTGGACTCTCTCCAGCAGCTCCACATCCCTCTTGTACTGTGGAGCCCAGAACTGGACACAATACTCCAGATGCGGCCTCACCAGGGCTGAGTAGTGGCCACGAGGGCACACTGCTGCTTCATGATCAACTTGTCATCCACCATGACACCCAGGTCCCTCTCTGCAGAGCTGCTCTCCAGAAGGTCAGTCCCGACCCTGTACTGGTGTCTGGGGTTATTCCTCCCCAGGTGCAGAACCTTGCACTTGGCCTTGTTGAATTTCATGAGGTTTTTCACCGCCCAGTTGTCCAGTCTGTCCAGGTCCCTCTGGATGGCAGCGCAGCCCTCTGGGACCTCACAATGGACGACCTCACAATGGAGGGCCTCTCATGACCTCACAATGGACGACCTCACAATGGACAATCTCACAATGGACGACTTCACAATAGACGGCCTCTCGTGACCTCACAATGGACGACCTCATCATTCACAAACTATTTTTGTTCTCAGGATTCTTAAAATGCAAGTATCATGTGCCAGTAAGAGCTTGAAGAGATAGTCTTAAGGACAATTTTCATGTAACAATTAAAATTCAAGGTCTATATATCTTCAACCTATAAAACTTTCATTCCTATAAAGTGCTGAGAGTAAGTTCCATACATGTAGCATAAACCTACTGCACAGAAAAATGCTGGTTTTAGTTGGAGAAAATTCCCTTTTACTGCAGTGGGAAACATCCTTAAGTAAGGTATACTGTAAAGATATAAAATACATTTAAAAAGAAGGATTCATCATATGGAATGTGGAAGTTTACTCTTAGCACAAATTCCTAACCAATTCCTGACTATGAAGTGTGAACAAACAATCTGCATGTTCTGCATCTTCCTAAAGTGATTTTTTTCATAATATTTATAAATAGAAATCTCCCCAGAATGTTTTAGATAAAATTTTCCTTCACTATTCTTAGCTACTCTTAAGAGTAAGAAGTCAGTTTTCCATATCAGTACTTCTGAACCATCATATTTTCTGAATCCAGTGTCCCCAGAGCCAGTTTCCCCAGGAATGCATCTGGCATTCAAAAAAGAGCAACTAGTACATGACTGAGTATTCAGAATCAACAATAGTCTCTAACTACTGTACCAAGTATAATTTGAAGTAGCATACCTTTTTGGCATAGCGCACTAACAAATATATGACTGTACTGGTTCCAGTTCCATTTTCCTGCACTTAGAAATTAGGAAGGTGATTTTTACCTCCATTTATGTTACTCATGCAACAAAAAAACACTGTTCACCTTATAATGCATAGACATTTCTTTTTCAAAAATATGCAAATGGTAACCAAGTATAAAACTATTTTGCAAATTACTGTCTTACTTGTTCAAATAAGCTCATTTATTTCCTAACAGTGTTGGTATTACCATGGAGGATATGCTCAAACTGTTCTGAATACAATGTCTGCATTAAACAGTGCAAGTATTTCCTCTTGATTTTTCAACTAGCACTTGAAGAAGTGGTTTCATAACCCCTTTGTGGTGAAGTCAAATGCTCCAGACAGCATTATTAGCATCTGTGCTATTGGTTTTCAACCAAAACAAAGATATATCTGAAATGGCAATCCCCATCAACAAAATGTAGCAATTTATTTCTTAATAGCACCCGGAGAAACACATGCCTAAGAATAGAAATTGTTAAATAAATATGTATCACTATTTTATTTATTGATGAATAACAATTATCCAAAGCAAGTAATTAAAATATATTAACATTTGATTTTCTAACATTCTTGCCCTTAAGAGAGAAATGAATGATATTCTGCACAAGTACACAATAACCATTAACAGTGGCAAATGCATTAATCTAGTCCTCATCAATATTCATTTGTATTTCTGTAGTTCATATCTAAGCTATGAAAATCTTGGACTGTTCTTATCCCTATCCTCCTACCTGATCAATCATCTAAAACCCATTTGCAGTGACCACCAGAACTTTGATCACACTGTGTGAAATGCTATTCCAGAAGGGCTTGATAGTTGCCCTACGTTATTAAAAAAACACAGGCATTTGCAGATATACAGTTATTTTACTGGCATTAGTAAATAGATGTAATATTTTATTGCATAAGTTATAAATATTCATTTACAATCTTTGTAGAAAATGCTAGATACAATCTTTAACGGATAATCTTTTGTAATATGCAGAAATCATTCATTATGGTGTCAATGAATAAAAACAAAGTCAAGAGATATAAAAATCCACTGCAAATTTTGCGATTGTAGAAATAGCTGGAAAAGAATACTCCAAATGGAACAAAATAATAAATAATAGTAAAAGAGACTAACAGAATCTTGAAGTTAACAAATCTATCTTATTTTGAGGGTAAGTACTTCTGGAAAAAGAAACTAGTAATACATGTGTATACATATTTGATTCTACAGTTATAGATACATAACTAAATAAAATGATAAGGACTGCATTATCATTTTGGACCATGTACCCCTGTACTGCAAAGAAAAAAATATTTGCATAAAAGGAAATTTTATGAATTCAAGTATCTGGAGAGTTTTGCCACCATAAAATCATAAGTTTATGATACTTTAAAGCAAATAGTCTGCAAATTAAAATTATGTTGGAAGCAGCTTGACTGAGCAGCTTTTTACAAAGACTAATGATGAATATCATCAGTTACTACTTCATGCCCAAAGAAAGATACAGAAACTTTTAAAATTCTGAACCTTAATAATCTTATGAGTTTGTCAGCAAGTTACACCTTCTCCATGTGACCATTAGGCCTGCAGTCCCTCTGGGTAAACTGTTGTCTAGATTTTATTTCTTCCATACTATCAGTCACCTGACAGAATCATAGCTTAGAGAATTAAAATGGCACCTATTAAGAGTAATCATCTGTGAATTCAGTAAAACAAACACTTCTTACAACATCTCTCATGATGATGAAGGAGAACTCTGAAACACAAGGACAAAAGTGCTTATTATAACTTAGGCAACAGTTAGAGGAATATGTAAGATTTTGATTCATTTTACTTTTCTCATATTAAATTGCCAAATATTGTGGCCAAATGCATGACAGATCTAAGTATTGTTTTGCTTCTTTCGGGCTTTGGACCTGTTCTCCATGGGAAATTATGCTGTGATCAGACTAAGAAGAAAACTAAGGAAGAAAGACTATAGAGTTCATTTCCTTTTCAAAAAATTAGTCTTGCAGAATATTATTCTGCATGTAAAAAAAATACACAATTTATTTATTAAACAAAACAAAACAAAAACCTTGTGTGAAAGGAAAAAAGAGACCTTTCTCTGAGAATTTGAGGAAGAACGTGTTATATCAGCCATTGGGGGTTGAAAATAAGTGTTTCTCAAATGAGTCTTATATTGCAAAATAATGCTATTATTGTACTTCCAATAATGACTTTCTAATTTTATGTTTATATTGCTTCTGTTAATAAATTGTTTTTACCATGAGATCATATTTGAGAGAGAAGAAAAATCATTACTTTTTTAGATTTTTTTCTTCAATATAAAACCTAATGTAATTAAATAATGGTGTTCCAGAGGAACTTCCTAATAAACTTTTTGCTATATGCAATTTAAAATACCTCTAGCTGTTCTGTAGCTCTGGTACAGTTGACTCTCATACCACAAATGGAAGCAAGGGTTATGAAGAAAAAATGAAAAAATTAAAGTTGTTGCAACCAGATAATTTTTTGTGTCCTTGTTCCATCTGAGATATTTTGTCAAATCCAAAAATTGAGACTACACTGAAAATGACTTAGGCCATGATTAACACTAACTTCTACATTAAAATTTTTTGGTACGTTAAAACTATGAGGAAAATATGCCTTCTTGGTTATGCTTTGGGTTATAATACCTGAATTCTACTTCAGATTTGTCCAGAGAATAGAGTCAGGTGGCTGTATTTTTTTTCTCATTGAATTTACTCCAGGTTTTGAACATAAGCAGATAATGATAAGTCTCTCTTGCTGTCTTGCAGAACTTACTTAAACTCTTTCTTACACAGCTTTGCTACAAACAGGGAAAAGAAAAAGCTTTCAGAGATCGGAGTAAAAGAAATAAAGTAAATGAAGTATCACATTTGCATTGAAATGTGATATGTGACCCAGTGAAAAATGGAGTAATTTTATCAGAGTGTAATCTTCTGTAGCATTTAATAATACTGTTTCAGATGGAATTGTAAGTCAGTGCATCCAGAATGTGTTTCAAACAGCTAAATAGAAGTTTTGATAATGCACTGAAGGATATAAAGGTAAAAGGTTGATTTTCATGAGCATTAATAGTTATACTTCTAGAAGCTGCCAAGTAAATTTGGCCTCTATTTTCCCTTTTTAGCCCCTGCTGAGGGTATAGTTCTTTATAGAGTTCAGAATATGAGTGAAATTCTTAATTAAAAAATAAAATTCTGTGGAAGAAGTGTAGTCACCTAGAAGTCAGGCAAATTGTATTAAGGAATGCATAGTATGGTAGGAACAAGAGCAGGATGCATTATAGCACACTTACAATATTGGAACATTTCACTTACTTACATTAGAACCCCAGGCAAAATGCAATAACATTTTAATTTTATAAGAAACAAAGTAACTGACTCTCAGCTGATTCATTTCAACTATTTTTTTTTCTCTCCCAATACACACAACATCATACACGCAAGAACTTTTTACTGAAATAGTGGAAAAATCTTTAATCCCTTATTTCAGCAGTACAAAACATATGACAAGCTTTTAGAAAGAATGTCCTAATATAGGGACATTCTTGCTGCACAACTTCAACAGAGAAAACTCTGTATCTTTTATCAATACAGGCTTTCCAGTACTATTGGGAGAGGAAGATGAAAGGATATTACTGAAGTTTATTATAGCATTTTCATTTCTTTAGTTAGTGAAGGAATTGACTAAAATCTCTGAACTAAAAGTGATGACCCTCGTATCTTTAAAATAATAATGTTCACACAATACATAGTACATTTATGTCTATTTCAGATTTTGAGTAGCAAATAGCACTGAATTCTTCTCTTACTATCCACCTACTTGTATAACTAGGATATCTCAGTAGACATTTCAGTCTTGATTCATAGCATACAGTTCTACATATTATCATCCTGCAAACAGTTACTATTTCCTGAAATCTTAGCTATATGGAAGCTACTCAAAAAGCATATAGGTAATCAGACTTGTCTATACAAGGCACAAATGACTGCCCAAGTTCTACACAATTCTTTTTTTACAAGATTACAGAAAAGGCACTCATTAATAAATTGCAGAAGGAAAAAGATGAAGATATTAAAAGACAAAAGTATCAACAACATACAATAAACTGTAAGCTTTGGGATAGAGGTAAGAATTAGCTATAAAAGGAGAAGCATGTTTATTAAAAAAGACAGGGGGGAAAAGCATCCATAAATACACGTGTATAACATGTTCACATATTTATGATTATATAAATTTGTGTTTCTATATATAGGTAATCCAAAATTTAAATATTTTTAATGCTCTTAAAATAAAAACATACAGTTTTTACAATGTCTAATAGACAATTTCAATATGTGTTTTCTCAGAATGTTTGAAATGCTATCTCAGGAAGGAATACTGAAGCTTGATAAAATCTTATGAAAAATAATTTAGTGATGTAGCTGATATTTCTTCGAAGTCTGAAATGTACTCAATATTACCTTCGCATATTACATATTCATGATATCCATACTAGGTCCTGCAGTAAAAAACATATTGCAACAGAAAAAAAATCACGAACGGAAAGATCCAAATGAACTTAAAATAACTCTGAAGTGGAGTTTCTACTTTAAATGTGACTACCCTGTATTTTCAAACAAAACCTCTCCCCAAATTTTAGCAGCATCTTATAAATATTTATATTTCTTTGTTCAGAATCACTAATATCATGTATCCATTACTAGGCTCTCTCTGATTTCTCATTCCTGATTTCAGTAACTTAATATTTTGCCAAAGCAAAAAATATATAAAAATAATGAATAATAGGAATCAGAATATAAATAATTAATAGAAAGATGTTTTGTCTTAGAAATACATAAGCATTGTTAGAATCATATTTTACTTGTACTATGTAATGTATATGCTCTGAAGCAAAGTGTGTAAATACATCAGTACTGAACAGTACTAGAGGAGGTACTACAAGGTCTACTCATATAAGATATAACAAAAAAAAAAAAAAAAAAAAACAACTTTAGTTAGAAACTGTGAATATGGTGGAAACTGGACATATAAGTGCACAAAGACAGAAAGGGGTGTTAAATAACTATTGAAGGGTTAGTATATGCTTTCATTAAAGAGAAACCTTATTGACCATATAGCCTTTCTCTAGACTGTGTGCATAAACATAGATTGTTATGAATCATTTAATTAGAGGCTATAAAAGGGTGCCTAGAGGCTCTTCAGCATAGATACAATTAGACTGAAACTTCATTATTCTTTAACGTGCTATGTTTCCCATTAGACAGTGATCAAAGAAAAAAATACCGAAGGAGATCTGTAGGATGCAAGATTGATTACAGACTGATTCAGCAATGCAATCACTGTTTGGTGCAATCTCAGCATGAATGGAGTCCCGAGAGAGCATGTTGCTATCAGATAGCACTACACTGAAGGGAAAATCAAACTACTTTCTAAAAGTAAATTGGTTTGGGATGCATTACACAGGAAAGGATTATATCTCAGATTGCTATTCTTCCTGGCATCTAAAAGTACAAGTTCTAAAAACATTTCAGTTGCAGTTTCAGGTGTACATAAAACTCAAAATATAGAAATCTTCTCCACTGATAGGGGTGGAGACAGTGGAAACAGCAGGTATCATGCATTTTCTCTTCATTTTTGTGATACGTAACCAAGACTTCAGTTAATATTCCTTCTTTATAATGTAAGCTAAAATGTTTTTGATGAATCTTATTTTACTTTTCATGCAGTTATTTCCTCTTTTCCATCTTGATTCTCCATTACTCAATAGAACTCAAATGCTGGGAAAACTGACATAGACATGAATTACTAGTTTCAAGAACATAAGTGAGTGACGCTGTAAGGCACTAGTGTAAAATATCTGCTATTATGAATAGCAAGCGGTGTCTACCAAATCAAATTCTATAGCATTCATTAAGACCAGCCAGGTATTTTTCATTTAAAGCAATCTTATGCAAATTTCCTCAGGAATGTCGTTCTTCAGTAACAGCTCTTATACTTTAGGAACAAATATCCCAAATATAAATTTACTGAAGTATCCTGAAGCTTTTTGCCAGTATTGTACTGGATAAAGCAATGGATCCCCTGTAAAACTCACGTTTTCTTCAGAAAGTTACTCACATTTGGAAAAAGAAGGAAGAAAAACCTTTTCTTAATTTACTGGGTTTGTACATGTGGTTGGATGCTGTATTATTTTTTATTAGATTATGACACAAATTCTGTGTTTAATTCTCTAGATCATTAATTCACAAAGCGCTGCTTTCAAAACATCTTGTTTTGAAAGAACCTATTTCAAAATCTATGCTATTGCTTTATAGAGTTTGCTTCTGTACACTAACATTGACCCCAAAAATTTAGTTTTATAGCAGAATAAAAGGGAATGAAAGAGAAAATGAAAGCCACCATGGATGGATCTTCAAGCACCAAAGACTTCTTAACACTTACTCTATTCATAGCAGGCAGCAGGAAATTTATGTTACATGTTTTCTTCCTTAGTAAGAGAAAAAAAAATATTTCCAAAGTTAAAAACATACTAGTTTTTTTAATAATGTATGATCTCAATAAACAGTTTATACTGTTCGCCACAACATAGTTTGCCACAATATCACCTACAAGGACAACACCAGCGCACTTTGCAGATCTGTGCTGACTCAACTGAAGATGCTTTTTTTGATAAACAGTCCTTGATATATTATTCTAAAGAGCTTATAATTAAAGTTGACCCTTCCTTTGTTTATGAATAGAGGAATTCATGTTGCAGATTATTTTTAGACTTCAAATGCTTACTTTTTATTGATACTAATTTAATATATTGATTGACAAGACATTCTTTTCCAGTCGTCTTACCTTATTCAGACTGATTAAAATATTTAGTTTCTCTTTTTATTATTTTTCATAAATATATTTATTATTTTGCATATATATTATTTATACATACCTATAGGTGTGTATACCATATGGCATAGAGGTGTCATCCTAGAGCATAATTTTATAATTTGCTTTTCTTTTATAGGAAATTCTGCATGCCAGTGTATTGTTCTGGCTCTCAGGAGAGGAAAGTTTTAGCAGTACAGAATTGCTGGTGAAGTAGAGCAATCTGCTTCAATTAAGTAATTTTACATAAGTCCTACCTTTCCTCATTGAGGTACGTGAAGGGTTAACACACACTGGCAGGCCAGATGATACAAAATCAGACATATGAACAACTTCCCAGCTTGTGAAAGAGTCGAGATGCTTGCCAGGTAGATGAGAACTAAGTGCACAGTTACTAAGCAAGATAGGTGGGTGATTAACAAGGCTGACAGGTAGCTAGGTAACTTAAGGAACTCTTTGGACTCCTCAGAAAAGCGTGCTGGGCAGGTGGTAACTTCAGGAGCTAGCCAGGTTTCACACCGGCCAAGCAGGACAGCTGGGCACGTTGGGAAGCCAACCAGGCCATCTGGTTTCCAGCCAGCTCAACAGCCCCAGGCACAACTGGCAAGATAGCTGGTGAGCAGGCTGGCAGGAAATCAGATCACCTAGCAGCTGGTTGCTTGGTCAGGCTTTCTGATTTCCATCAGTTTTTTGACACAATCTACATGTTCCCAAATAATGATTCAATTCTATTCAGGCAGGGTTTTCTTTCATCAAAGCCTATTCAAAACAAACAAACAAACAAACAAAAAAGGAAAAGAAAAGCCCATACAGCACACATTGTGCGCAATAATTTATATTATTTATCTCCATTTAATTCCATCTAAGCAATTTACTGGTAACCGCTTGGTACCGAACAGGTGAATTCCTCATCTGCCAGGAAGTCTCTGTTTTAGGCCTATTTTTCTGTATGTTTTTGCTCACCACTAAATAATATAACTAAGGAGATGATATCTCTATTCAATTATTTCAAGTATTCAAGTATTCAAAGTTTTATGAAGTATTTAGAGAATAATGTATTAGTAAATCTATATTTTTCAAGTAGTTCTGATAATTCCTATCTTCTTTTTTTCTTCACTTAGTAAAAAATAATTGTTATTTTTATTAGCAATAAGACAGGCTCATTACCATGACAGGGGATAGAAAGAGTTAAAAATTTTCTGCCCAGACTTGGACATAAGCCTCCAGGACTTCTGTTGTGTATTGAGGTACAAGTAGGAGTTACAACATTTAGGTCTCCTGTCTATGTCTGGAAGAAAAATAATCCTCTTTTCAGCAACTCTGATGCCTGCAGATCAAGAGTATCACAAAAATGTTGCCCCAGTAGGAGAAGGAGGCTGGCCGAACCCAGCTAGCTGAGCCTGTTTTCTATCAAGTAGGAAGAAGAAGGAGAAGAAATACCAGTGCTCTGACATTGCCCAGCAGGCTGTTATAGAAGAAGGCTTTCAAGGTCAACAGCTGATCTCTCCAAAGGTATTTAGCATACAAAACTACCTAGGAAGTGATAATTCAGGGTTGTTGGCCTGAGATTTGACTTTCTTAACCAGAGATAAGGTAGATAGGTGTAGTAACTTCATGATACAACTATTTCATGATACCCGTGGTACAATGAATGAAGAGTACTGAAACCTGTCAGTAGACTCATTTTTTTATTATTTTTTTTTTATTTTTATTTTTCTGTCAGATCAGGAGTCTCTATCAAAAGAGAAACCTATTCTCAATTTGACCATATGGGTGGGTCACAAGTAGTGATTGTATATTTAGCCAACATAGAGTCAAATCAGAAGACTGGAATGCAAACTTGCAAAACCATGAGTTTGGTTAATTTAGAATCAGGATTGTAAAGGAACTCTGTTACCATTGTTACTCATTAAGAAGGCTGTACATTGCCTTCTAAACTTTATGAGAGAAAAAGTTCTAAATGCTGATATCTACTTATTTCATCAAAAGGGTCTACAACTAGGGAAGGACTTGAAGAAATGAAAAACCTGGATTACCTGTTGCAAGTGACAATTCAGAAGGAATCAAAATTTAAACTATCACATCTTTATCGTTTATATGCCAACTCTGAGTAAAAAGCAACATGAAGGGCCAGCACTTGGCCTTGGCTTGATATTGCAGGAAACCAGAGATTTCATTCAGAAAAAGGGAAGAGATTCTTCCTAATGCAAACATTCTCCTTCCCTTTCCCTCTGGACTTCTGCTTTTTCTGCACCTCCAGGAAAAGTGAGGGAAAAAAAATCAGAAAACTGAATCATAATCTTTATTTTCTGGGAGGTGCAGAACAAAAGAGTAAAGCTGACCACAGAAGAAATGTACTAAACAACTGAACAAGTATGTGCATGTGATCCTCTCTTCTCTCTTTCTTATCAGACAGTTACATATTACAAAATATTTTCCCCTACAAAGAAACTACAGTTCTTTCACAATTAATTTGCTCTATTAATTTAGTTTCTTTTAAAATAAAACACAGCACCACAAAGTTATTTATGTCACATAGCTATTTCTAACTATATGAATTATTTTACTGACTTTATTGGAGAACTCACAGAAGCAGACACGCTTAAGCCTATAGGTGAACTGCAACTGTAGAGATGCAGCTCTTTCCCTGTCATCATGGTTAAGTTTTGGGAACGAAGAGCTCTTCCCTTTTGGGAAGGGCTTTACCCATGTTTGCTGCAAGCACGCTGATGGCTAAAAAGACCGGTGCAGGAAAGGTAAGTCTGGTTGCAAAAGGCACAGTGGAAGGAATCCTTAGGCAGTATTGGTGAGGCCCGGTTCTTTCTGTGTTGTCTTTTCCCTTTGAGACTGATTCTGCATGTGTTCTCAAAGGAAGCAGTAGCGTTGTGGATGGTGCGTCTCCATGTCTCCCGATTAGAGGCCAGAGGAGACCATTGATAATAGTCAATACAGCCAAAGCTGAGGTATTGCTTCAGGGAGTCCTTGTATCTCCTCTTTGGGGCTCCCCTCTTGCAGCAGCTGGTGGAGAGTTCACCGTAGAGCACTATCTTAGGGAGGTGGTGATCTTCCATCCCGGAGATGTGCCCTGCCCAGCGCAGCTGCCTTCTCAGCAGGCCTCAATACTGGTGAGCCCTGCCTGTCCAAGGACAGCCACATCAGTCATGTAATCAGTCCAGTTGATGTTTAGGATTGTACGGAGGCAGCACTGATGGAAGTGTTCGAGGAGTCACAGGTGGTGGCGGTAGATGACCCATGATTCAGACCCATATAAGCAAATAGACAGTAAAATGGCCCTATAGACACTAATCTTTTCCCTGTACTGATGTCAAATAATACACTTGGATAAAAAAAAAATATCTTGTATTTCATTGGTTGGCATTGATTCCTGTCAAATTTGTGGATTTAGGGAGGACATTCCCTTGCCTACTGCCTATTTGATGGTCAGGATAGTTTATTTTAGCTACAAGCTTTATCTATGTATGAATAATTTCCTCATTATTTATTGTTGCTGACTTTATCTCTTTTCCTCATGTTCAACTGGGTGTTTGGCTCCCTCCTCATTTTTAAAATATATATTAATGTTTCAGCACCAGCAACTGCAGATATTTGGTGTTACCATTATCAGAAAAACAAGACATCCCAAGAATCCCTAAGGTTTCAAAAGACTCTCTGATCGTGGCAGTTTTCCCCACTTATCTTTGAATTACCTTCCGGTTCCAGATGGGCTTGGAATTCAGCAATAATCACGCAAAACAAAGTGGCTACGTCGAGCCTTTATTCAGGTGAAAACACATAAAAGAAGCAAAGTATGGATAATTACTCACGAGGTAATATTTGCTGGCAGGATACTGAAAACGAACATCCTCTTGAGCTGGCAGATTAGAGTGAGTTGCTGACCGGCTCCCACAGAGACGGCGTAGGCCTGAGTCTTCTTCCCCTCTCAAGCTGGCTACAAACCTGGTCGAGTAGCCACCTTCAACTGCTTTTGGAGGAGGTCATCTGTGGACCTGGCTGAGCAGCCACCTCCGTGTTCCTTATCGCTCAGCCCAAGTGGGCAAAACATCTTCTTTCTCAAGGTCTGGATTCTGCTTCCCACAGGAGATTTTTATGACCTTACAGATCATAAAAATTTCCACCGCCTATACACTTCCCCTTCTCCCCAAAACAGCTCCCCAAAATCTAGCATTCAAAATACTTGTATTATAGTGATTGAAAACAGGTTTATTTGCATTTCCTGCCATAAAGTGGAAGTAAGGAAAATGCACTGATGTATTTAGCTTGCATAAGCGTGTGTCATCTTGAACAAATTTTGAGTTAACCTTTGCTTTGGAGAGTTTAAACGACCAATAATAACTACTGTTTGAGACATTTTAAAATATGTATGATATTACTAACTCAAATAAGCTCTCTATTTCACTGCAATGACAACAAAAAAACAAACATATCCACATAACAGCTCTCATACAGAATCATAGAATCATAATGGTTGGAAAAGCCCTTTAAGACCAAGTCCAACTGTAAACCCTTCAACACCATACCTGCTAAACCATGTCCCTCAGTGCCTCCTCTACACGTTTCTTAAACACTGCCAGGGAAGGCGATTCTACCACTTCCCTGGGCAGCCTGTTCCAATGCTTGACTACTCTTTCCATGCAGAAATTCTTCCTAATGCCTAACCTGAGCCTCCTCTGGCACAACTTGAGGCCATTTCCTCTTGTAGTATTTGAATCAGTAGTTACTTTAGGGAAGAGATCAACCCCTGCCTCACGACAACCTCCTTAAAATCAGAACTTAGATCTCCCTTGTTCTCAATCTGTTAGCAGTTCTAAATCACACTCACCACATTTCAATACTCTGAAGCCTCGATATGCTTAAAACTAATTAAACTTGCCTACCAAGAAAAAATGAACAACATGTTTAAATATGCATGTTTGAATGTGTTTGTCTTCATTACCTGAACCACACTCTTTGAAGTTTTACAAGTTTTTTAAACATATTTCATTTTATAATCAGTTTTCTTGGAACAATTTTTATCAGAAATGTGTAAACATCTCTTAATGGTATGAAAATATGAATTTAAAAGTCTACAGAATGCATTCAAATGAGAAGAACTAAATAAGTTAGCATGCCGAGAATAAGATGAAGAAAACAGCCAGCTAGAAGTTCATACAGCATGCTGATTGTTGGTACCTCTCTGTCTGTATTGTGCTTATTTATGTACTTGTGTTCTTGTTAACTATGCAGCTTATAATAGACAACTATTATGATTAATCACAACATTCCAAGTAACATTCGGCTAGATGTTTTAGAGAACACAGGAAAGCCTCAGTGACAGAACTTTTATGCTAAGCCACAACAAATTCACAGTGCTAGAACTCCAGTTAAACAACTTCAGCTCTTTTGGATTCATTTCTGCCTAAGAGGAAGCTAATTATTTTATCTAAAAGAAAGGAAGTACATAGTACATCATTAAAATTAGAGTTGATAGAAGATAAACAAACAGCTGTCTATTAAGTATGTAACATACAGGAAAGCTTTAAGGACAGTTTGTTAATCAATCTTGCAAGTAAGTAGTTCCTGATATCATCATGACACAATAAAAATGTTTCCTCTAAATTTGCTGTGACTTGAAACCTCCAGCTTTTAAAATCACACTGTTTTGCTTGACCATGTACTCTACTACCAGTCATCTCTTTACCACAGAAGAAAAGTCAAGCTTTCAACATGCACTTTGTTTTAAATACTCCTATACATATATGAACCCAACACACAACCAAACTAACTTTACCTGGAGTGAACAAAACCCAAAACTATCGAGGCAGGCCTGGGGCAATACTTGTTGCTACTTCTCCAACTGTTAGAAATATTTTTAATTCCAGTTCAAGACAACATTAAAAAAAAAAAAAAAAGGAAAAAGGAAAAAAAAGAAAAAAATAAAACATAACCAAAGGCTATATTCCTCCTTCTGGATCTGTGAACCAAACCTGACAGAACTGTTAAAATGAGCAGAAAAGGAAGAGATCAGTCAAATAATAGCATTCTTCCATATTCCTTGGGACTCACTGAAAGCTTCTCCAACCAGGTTTCACTAGGTCATTTCTCCATTGGATTAAGAGGCAGATGGAGGAAAAGAAGGTAGAGCTAAGAAACAGATGCTCTACAGCTTGATCCCCTGCTGATACCACAGACACAGCAGCAGGTGTTGGTACTACTACAAACAGATATAAAAAAACCCCACACAAATCATCTTAGGCTACCTCTGCAGTATTTTAGTGAAATGGTAAAGCTCTCTCTTTCCATCCCAGAAATACTGAATGTGACATTAAATTTTAGTAAAAGATTTATTTTTCTTGATTAAAATGATTATTTTCATATGGGAGATCACAAGCTCTGCTATAGCCTACATGAATGTTTTAAACCACTGCACTATTTATCCTGTTATAAGACTGTCCCATGGGAGATTTGATCTTTCCTGGTGAAAGACTTACCAAATACATTCCTTTGAGGGATAATGTTTTGATAAAATCATGTTTTCTTACTAAAAAGCACAGCACTGAAAATTCTCAGTCTTGTCTAGCAGTAAGACGAAAGAATTTGTGCAGCATAATCGTAGGGATGTGTGCTTATGTTGTGCATAAGGAATGGGAAGAATTTGCCAAGCTTTTATTCTGGATATTTTTATGATATTGTGCAGATCAACACCAATGAATCTTACATGGCTTAGCAAATAATCTAGGTGCTCACACTGAGCCCTGAAAAAGTTAATGCTCATGTGTTAATATGCAAGGTTATTCTCTCCTGTTCAGCTTGTCCTGACCAAGTTGCTTGCTGTATCTCTGCAGAATTATGAAAAATTATGATAGGAAGTGGTAAGAAGAAAGTCAAAACAAAACATAGGAAAGGAGAAGGAGAATTCTGTATGCACTGTGCTACAACCTGCGTTCTTAGCCAAGTTTACTTTAAGCTCACACTTCTTTCTGTCCATGTCAGCATACGAATGAACTCCCCGCCCTGCCCCACAGTTATTGCAAATATTTAATTATCTTTAAATTATATCTCCTTTTCCACACCTTTTTTTTTGTTTGTTTGAAATGGCATTTGAAAGAGTCAACAGCACTACTCTTCAAAGTGTAATAAAACTAATTCTGGAAAGGAACACTTCTAACTTCTGTTCCCCTTTTTTCTCTTTTGAAAAATACAGGCATAAAATTTAAGTTGAGGATTGGCATTTTGTTTGCTTATTGACAATCTGACTCCAAGACCATCATCTTCACATTTAGAATTAATTTATTTAGCTTCTATGTAGCTTTCAGTATTTGTTCTGGAGACTTGCTTTATGATGAATGACTGATTCTTCTATGTTTTAATACCCTGATGATAAATGTGAACAATAACTTCTTTTTCTTATACTGAACTCTATGATGACAGACATTATTTAAATGTGGAGATATTTAAATATGGAGAGTGTATTCATAAGTGTTTTTCTTCCTGAAACCATAGAGACTATCATTCCCCCAGCTGTTAATCATTTATTGTTTTTGGTTTTGTTTTCTTACCAAACAGAAATTATTATTCCTTCAGATTTGCTCTTTCATTTGAGCAAAATCTTCTGAGATTTAGTACAAAAAGAGCTACATAAACAGTTTAAATTGTTAAGTGTTTGCTAACCTTTGGAAGTGTTCGACTTCTAGTCTAACATGTCCTACATGTCCTTGTAGCTAACTCGAGGTGCGGCTTGGATCAGCCTGAAAGGCCTGTGGCCTCATTCTCTGACACTTTTGTCTCACAGTAGTAATACAGCATTAACTAAGCTGAATTTTATTAAGATTTTTTGAGGAAAAGATAGAATATTTGATTAGGCAGAGCATCCATTTGAGACTGTGAGATTCGAGATCATCTTTAAACAGTTTTGACAGGTATGTATCTTCTAAATGTTAACTGATGAGGGGCTTGTTACAGAGGAATTTAGGGTTGCAGTACTCACAAGAACTACAACAGTGACATAAAATTTAGAATGTGTTTACTAAGGAGGATGGATATAACACAGCAAAAGCCAGCAGCCTTACATAACTCAGACTTCTCTCTTTAAATTCTTCCTTATTTAAAGCCACTTAGGATCTGGATCCTTCCCCAAATGGGTTAAAAATTTACAAAGCTGATAACAGCACATCTGTGATTCTTCCTTTAGTACCTGAACTATTAGAGAGGGCAGATGTAGCCCTGAGTTTTCAGGCAAGGCTCCCTCATGAGTTTTATCTGTGCTTTGTTTCCTTTCCCAGGCCACAACAGAATCGTCTAATGAATAAGGATTGTGCAGGGCAGAGTCTAGTTCTCATTTCACCTGTGCAATACTTTTGGCTGGGCTACACCCATGAAAAAGTTTGAGTCAGGTATTATTTAGTCAAAGTAACAGAGTTCCGACAAATGTCTTCTTATATCTCAGCGATATTTTGAAGACAGAAAAGACAGGAGTGCTAAATTGAGTGCCAACAGTTCAGACTGTAGTGGATGAAAGATGTTTTGAGATTTTTTAATGTAATCAGCATGTTGACAACTTACAATGAAATCAATAGGTACCGATGAATAGGCCATATGAGTATTTGGTTTTCTACATGCATATGATTAAAATAGTTTAAAAAATAGATTAAAATAGAGCAGAACTCTGCATTGATTTACTGAACTATTTTCCTTAAACAGTATCACTTGCCAGTTCTGAAATGTGCAAGAACATGCATCCCTCTCTGTTACCTCTGAGTTTTAGCATTGTCTGAGGTTCATCTCACCAAGCTACAAGGTAAGCACTTTTAATTAGTCACCCAGGCTTCCTGGACTTGTTTGATATCTACTGAAGACATTAGTCTTAGGATGGGATGCCTTCCAAAAATTACTCTTTTTCTCTCTCTCACTCTCTCTCTCCTCTCTCTCTCCACTAACTAAGAAACTGAATAGCTAAGTTCAGGCAAACTGAATCTCTCCTTTTCATTCTTAGACACTAGAGCCATGAACACAATTTAAGATACTCAGTGGTTATAAAACTGAAATCACTATTTGAAGTCTGTCATGTAAATGTAATAAGAATAAATGACTTTCTTAAAAACATGCATGAATTAACTAATTGATTTTTACTCCTGTGAAGTTATTAATATTTACATGTTCTTCTACATTAACACTGTACAAACTCCCTTCTCTGAAGAACTGTTTTTTTTTCTGTAAATACAATACACATCAATCATACAATAGCATGTGATATTTATAACTGAAATGCCTCACTAAATGAAAGACTTTCAGATTTTTTTTTTTTTTTAAGAATGAGTAGATTTGATTGCATTAAATAGAAAGATCCTTTAGTAGTTAAGATGAAAGATGACAAGTCAGGAAGGGGATAAGAAGAAAATAATGTATTCATATCAGACCTGAAACATATATCATATGAAATAAGTGAGATAAAAGGCGAAATTGGGCTAGACATGTAGAAAATCTTCATAATTGCAACTGTGCTCTTGGAATAAATCGTACATTCTGCGTTTTCTTATTTTCTTCTTCTTTCGCTCCTGTGCTCCACCCCTCCCCTTCCCCCACCTTAAACCTAATAGGTAATTTTACGCTTTCCCTTCATTCGGTTAAACACTTTGACAGCTTAAGTAGAACCTGCTGCTTTTTTTTGGAGTTGAGTGCCCCACGCAACAAGGAGGCTTAGATTGTTTGTTGAAAGCTGCTGCTTTCAGTAGCAAGTTCCATTTCACCTTTGCCAGCTTCTCGCACCTCACTGAAGAAAGCAGGGGCAGAAGCTCATGTCAAGCTCTCTTTTTGTGCAGAAGCTACAGATACTCCATGACCCATGTCAGAGGCTGTGCTCATGTGCATCCTTTCCACCCTAGTTTTATTCATTGTAGCCAGGCTTTGCTGTTGGTCTTTCTTCTGCAGGGAGGGGAACCGGAATGGACAGTCAGTCTAAGAGCAGTGGCACCAAACTGTCCATTATTAATCCTATATTGTAAGTTCTCATCTTCCTAGACAGTGAGCAGACTCTGCTCAACTTTTCAACTCAAGAATGTTTTGATTTTCTCTGCTCCACATGTTGTATGAACTCCAGTGCTGTCAGGCATTCACCTCAGCCTCACGGTAACAGCCCCAAAACTTTCCACCCCACAGAATCAGTTCCTCTCCCCTCTTTCACTCTCAGTACATTTATTCCAGGATCCTGCAACTGCAGTTATTAGTGATACTCAGAGCAGAATCCTCTTTGGTATAGAAGAGTATCTATCTCAGACCTCTTATCCATCCATAGGAGACCCAGAAATCTCATTATAATTCTGGGAACTAAAGAATGAGGAAATAAAAGCAGAAGTCCAGAGGAAAATGAACAAAAATAGAAAGGTCAAAGAGAGACAGAAGAGAATGCGATGATAGTGATGTTTGTTTTAAAGAGACTGGAAACTGTTGACCCTGATCTTGAGTAATTCAATTGCATTTATTTATTTATTTATTTATTTATTATGATTTTTATAGGGTTCAGGATAAAGCCTTTATCTGTAGTAGCAGCTTCTATTTTCTAGACCTATTTTCATTATTAGTGTGCTTAAACTTTTTTCTAATTTTTTAAAAGGGAATGAAAATAACAAAAAGTAACTCTACCATTATGTATTTTCCCCCAAACTGCTCTATTAAAATGAATTAAGTCCCTACATGTTACTAATTATTATAAAATATACTTAAAGGGACACATGCAGATAAAATAACTTTTAAAATGACTCAAAGGAAGACGGGAGCAGAGACAGACTGATTCACCTTCTGTTTTATCAGTTCTTTTTGTATGCAGGGAAAAAATAGATTAAATATTTAAAGACACAGGAGAATACATTATGTTTATTTTGATTAGACATGTCTTTATGGTTATTTCTAGAAATACTTTACATTCTAAAAATCTCAGAAATCTCAGGAATTAAGATCACACAAAGCAGTATAGTATAGAATCTGAGGTAAATGAATGATATATTGTTTGTAATCAGACTAAGTCATGCATTCTGTGAATGGGCCGTGACTACAAATAGCACATTAAAGTATTGTATTTGTTTCACTGAGTGGTTACAAAATATATCCATTCTCTTCTACCATAATTCACTTTTAGAAATAATAAAAACAATTAATGTTTTAGAAAGACCTTCCCCTATTTCAGAAACGCCTTAATTGTAATTAGATTAGAAAAAAATAGTTACAATGTTATAGGATGATTCAGGAGGACTTCTTTAACATTTTAGATCCATATTTCTAAGTGCATTTTTGTTTATGACTGCCAGAGCCAACCGGTTTGTGTTGGAAATGCACAGACTTGTGGTTTGAACAGAGTGTTTGAAATGCCAGCTGATGCCAAGCACATTCATGAAGCATAAGAGTAGATATTTTAACTGGATTATTTGGGCAGTCTTTGCTAGAAGATGATCTGGGTTATCAAAGGCATAATTAAATGTTTCAGAACTTTTCTGCATTAGTTACTGGAATTGTGTGTTGTCTCATATTCGTTAGACATTGCACTTCTTAAGATTAAAACCATGGTGTGTCCTTAGTGTCTTCACAGTGATATATCTTTTCCCCACTTAATAGCTACACTAAAGTTCAGGTAAACAAAAGCCAATTAAAATTTTCAATTGTATTCCTAAACACTGAAGTACTCCTACTTGGGTAAAAAGTATGCAACATAACGTCTGCTTAAAGAAGTGTGGAAACTTTGTGACCCACTTCTATAAATATGACTGCTTTTCACTGACTGCCCAAAAGAGTCAGTGCCTTAGCGATCTCTAAAGAATACTGATGACACATCATCCTGAAGTCTAATATGAGCTGCTCATCTTTAGACCACATGCAGGGAAAACAGAAACTAACAAAAAATGTTTTTTTTTTCTAGAATTCTTTCTCACATTTGTAAGCATTTATTACTCAGTAGTTATTTCCAGTCGATGTTTATACTACAGCATTAAATTACTAAGTAAATATGTGAAGTATTCTGATGCAGCATTAATAATTATTATTTTTATGGAAAAGATGAAAAATAAAACACAAAGAGAATTCAATACTAAACCCATTATTTGCACACATAAGTAATTGCTAACACACTTCCCCAGAAGGGACAGTATATACCAGAGAGTTTCAAGCTACCTACTGTGCCTTCTTAAAGTTCAACTTTTTTCCAGAAGAACAATTTAAAATTACTTAAGAACAAAACATTTTTCAAAATCTTCAGTAAGAACATCTTGCTCTTTCTATCTTTATATTCCTTCCATTCTATCTTTACACTCAATCATCTGTAGTACTATGTCAATATCACGCAAAGCTTATGCTGGCAACACAGTTTTTAAAAGTTCACACTGAGTTAAGACTGTGTATGTTAAGAGTCACAATGTTTCTAAGATGGCTGAATTTTGTTGAAGGACACAGTAAACTATATTCCTTCTCTTCTGGAATCAGAAGACTACAAAATAAACTCTCTTCTAGGTAGAAAGAGGATTATTACTGGACATAGAGTTAAAGCTATGACCAGAGTTCCCCTAAAGCACATATCAAGATTCATATAAAACCACTGTTGTGAATACCACTGACAATATTGCTCATTCCTAATAAAGTCATGTCAATTAGCACATGGTATTACACTTCCAATTCACAGACATCTTTCCCACACCAACCTATTGATTATTCCATGCCCCTGAAACTCACATATTTTACAGAAAGTTTCATTTACATTTTTTACACACAGAAAAAGAGAATTTCTGCATAATTTCTAAGCATGTGAATAAAGAGATATTTTGAACAGTTACACTTAAAATCTTGATATGTGCAAAAGCAGGATGCTGTGTAAGGAACTAAGAAGTTATTACTAGTCCAATTAACTTTTTAAAGCCAGTCTAAAAGTCCAAATTATCAAAGTAATGCAGACGTTAGGTTTAATTTTGTTTCCTTCTCATTGGTGCCCAGCTAGAGTTGCATAAGAGACCTAGCCTCAGTTGACAGAAAGGGCAATTGTTTTTTGCAAGTGATTATCTCAGTTCCTCAGACCTTTACCAATGATGTTACTCGCAGAACCAAAGATGAAGCGAGAGTCCCTTGACCTTGATAAAACCAAATACCTGTTTTTCTCCTGCTGTAGGACAATTGAACTATTAAAGAAAGTGAAAATCAGTTTGGAGAACTCCATTTTATTAATGCTCCTGTCACAAACTTTCTGACCTACAAAGGGCTCAGTAAAACCCTAAAGAGGACAAGAATCAGTAATAGAATAAATAATCTAAACAGTGAGGAATATAAAACAGCGACTGAGTCCCTTAGCTAGTGGAACTCTTTCTGTTCTTTTTGCAAGTACCACACTCAACAGAATAGTGAAGAAGGTCAAGAAAGAATTTAAGACCTGATGGTCCAGAAAAGAAATAAAAAGGAGCATGTAAATTAACAGGGCTGAGCACTTCCCAAAGACTCCACTAGGAAGAAGGACATTTTTTCAAAACACAGGAAACATGAATTCTACTATGGTGACAAAAGCAAAATAGATCCAAATACTCTAGAATATTTTTTCTTGTCATTTCCTCCTTTTAAATTCAATTAACCTAAATTAATTCTTCTATGCTTAACTTTGTTTCAGCACTCTGAATGGAGTACATTCCATTGAATGATTCTGTTAATTGATTTTTGATCCAAAAGAGCCCTGGAACTTTGAAGAGATGTGAAATTAGGATTTGAAATTCTTTAGAGAGGAAAAGATTCAATTTTGTTGTCCCATGTATTCAGGAAAGATCAAATGGCTGCCAAGCTTTACACAAAAGCATGACAGAACCTTCTCCTTCAGTAAGGTTGTAAAACTCACTATTACCGCATTCAGGAGTAAAAAACTGGAAGATGTGAGGGTAGTTTAAAATACTGTCTCAAAATTTTTAGTAAATTTAGCATCTCAGAAGATTTAAAAGAATTCCTAATTCTGACATTCACTTATGCATAAATGATAGGTAGATATTGGCTGTTTAATCTAAGGCAATATCCATAAAACCCTATACTATATATGCTCAAGATTAAGCACAGATTCATTCACTAAGTTGAGAAAATAGATGATTATATACCACAGATTGTGACTTGATCTTTTATTTGTTCATGTTCATATAAACCTCTTTTTCTTTGGTTTGCTTTTGCTCTTAATAAACATGATTTTGACCTTTTCATTCATATCCTATTTTAGTCATTCAAATCCTTTACTGGGTCTACCTTTAATTAAAACTTTTGAAAGAGAGCTATTAGTACATACTCCTCATTTTATAAATGCCAAGCTAGAGCCAAAAAAAAAAAAAAAAAAAATCTGCTGCAGCTCTGCTTTGAAAACCTTATCTGCTTACTTAATAGTAAGGGTTGTTCTGGAAAATCATATCCTACAGTTTTCAAACTAAGCATTTCAAATCAGAAGATATTTATAAAATGGAGCTGAAAATACACTGAAGAGGAGGATAACAAAAGTTACTTCTTATTTGTGAGGTATGCAAGTAATGAGTGCTACAAAGTTATTGGATAGTACAGATTTATTGGATGGGTACAGCACTTCACAGACTTTTGCTATGAATTAATCCCTACTGTGTCACTATTTCATTCTTTTTTCTTCCCTAATCTCCTTAAGAAAATTAAAAATTCAATAATAAGGCGCTCAAGGCACTGTATTGGACAAAAAAAGTACCTTTAGAAATGTCCTGTGTCTTAGAGATAAAATGCGAACTTAAAATGAATACCAAGACTGCAACATCTGGAAGTCTGCTAGTGCATATTTCATAGAGTAGAATCATATTTATTTATAATTATATAATGAAAAAAAAAGGAATTTCCATTTAAATTTTTTGTTTTTGTTGTTTGCTGGTGAAGACATGTTGGATATTGTTTATTTTAACAGATTCTATTCTTGACCAAAATGTATTATTGTCATATGTAACATACATTTTATTCTTCCTGAACCACACATTTACATGCAGAAGGATGACATTAGATATCCTCAGATATCTAAGGGGGAATGAATGTGAGTAATTAACCTCAGCAGTAATGTTAATGCTATGCTGTATTCCTCGTTCTTTCATTCTAGTAACACAAGGACTTTTCTGATTATGGAAGAGAAAGCCAAGGAGAACAAAAGATGCAAAAGATGATTAATTTTCATCCTCTCAAGGTACTGTACAAAAAAAAAAAAAGAAAATATTGGATAAGTAAGTTTATTGTTACTTCTGGTAAATGATGTTGAAGCTTTGGAGCTGAAGATCTGAAGATTTTGAATCTTCAAATAACTACTTGCAGATAGGGAACGGGACTTGAATTATCAAATACTGATCTCTTTAGGGAATGAAAGATTCAACTTTCTCAGAAGATTTTCAGTGAGGTGAAAGTGTGAGTCCTTTTAAAAGGTATATTCACTTAGGAACAGAAAAAGTAAAGGTACTGAAAATATGGGGATGGTAGTTAGAAGAGAAAGGTTTTGTGATTTTTTTTTTTTTGTGAGTGTGCAGTTAGTTAGTTAATTAGTCATTACATACTGTTGTAGGAACGGTTAATATTATTTTTTTTTCTGCAGTTATGCCTGAAAGACCTCTAGTGTTATTTACAAGTAGGTATACCTGAAGGAAAGGGCAAAGACAGTAGCATATTAAAAAATACAAGGACATTCTGAATTACAGAACAGATCATATGAATATTCTTTATTCTTTATTAAAGTGTAGGAAAAATATAAAAAAAAATTGAAGATGAAAATAAGGAATAAGCTTTAGAGTCCATTTTTTTAATTCTAGATAATAAAATATACTTTTTTCTGCTAAATATTTGAATATTCTACTGAGATGTGAAATGAGAGGTTACTTCTATAATCCAACAACAGACAGGAATCAAAGAGCAAGACACTATACAAGAAAACAGAATATAACAACAACCTCCACAGAGATGAGGGGGAGGCACTGCCTTGTTAGTTCCATTTCTTTCCCCTCTTTCCTTTATTTATTCACGATATGCCAAAGTAAAATATCAGGAACCTTCTTCTGCCACAGCACTATTGCTGCTTTTTTTTTTTTTTTTTTACTAAAATCCAAGTCTCTGAACACAATACTTGATTTTGCTGTCATTTGATGACAGCTGCCTTAAGCAACGGACAACATTGCTTTGCTTGAAACTGCTCTGTTCCTGCCCACTGTGGCAGAAATCTCTCTACTGCACAGATCTTTGAGAAATTGTATTCCAACTTCTAGTCTTTTAACAGAAAAGGGTGAGTAGTGTTCTGTCTTTGTACCAGAGTAAGAACGAATCCGGAAAAATATGGACACTTCACTTTGATTTCTAATGTTCCCAAACATTATCTCTATGAAACAGATAAGAAATATGAGACATTAAAAGATACATGAGTAATATTTCTATTATGAAATACCCCTACAATAAACAAAAATGGATTTACATGCCTAGAACCTCTATAACCTGAGCTCTGGTTAGGTTCACTGCACCAATTTAATGTACTACCATTATCACCTCTTAGTTTTGCATCTGTGCTGGAGGTTATGGCCCTCATAAGTGGAGTATAGGCAAAATGGGGCATGGACCCATCCACAATCTGAGGAATAAACTTTAATTTCCAGATAAGATAATATTTTACTATTTTGCTGATGGTCCACTGTAGTTTTAACCTCCAGTACAGGCATTGTAACAAACTGCTCTGCGACAGTAACATTTTAAGCTCCTGCAATGACTGAGACAGAGGCCATATTCCTAAAATCCGACATTCTTTTTTTATCAATAGTTAGTATTGGTTCTGAATAAATTATGAAAACCTGTTCAAAAACAGAGAAATTATTGGCTTGGTTCTATAAATGTTTTGAATTTTAATTCCTTCAAGGCCTTTTGATTATAAATAATCTCATAAACAATTACAAAACCATGTATTATTTTTTAAATAAATACATTCTTTTCTTAATATATATGCAAGTGCATATTCTTTAAAATATATGTTGAGCTTTAAGTAGGAAAAAAGAGCAATAGAATTTCCCACCTTCCTTTCTACTTAGCCACAGGGATCACAGTATGGCCCTTCTCTTGTTCATAACTTTCTGGTGTTGTCAGATATAACTTGCTTCATCAGCTATCCAAATTATTTACAGATAGTTTGTTACATCTACAGCATCATAGGAACATCTGTCACATTATGCTGCAGAGAAGTCAACTTTGATTTTAAAACTTATAGCTCTCCAGCAGATTTTATTGCAATTAAAAGGTAATTTTACCTCCCCAAACTTTGCCTAAAAAAAAAAAAAAAAAGTTTTATTTCTGTAACAAAAATAATAGTTAAATGCATGAAAACATCTGTGTTAAATCTGGGAAAAAAAAAAACACTAAGAAGCATTCCATTATAAAAAAAAAGAATCCCTCCCATTTTGTAAATATTATTTCAGATACCAAGCACAGTCATCTGAAAGATGCCATGTAACCTCTTAATGTAAGAGATAAAAGTTTAATACCCCAGCTCTGTACATTACACCAGTGTATATTTGAAAAAAAAAAAAAAAGTAGAGGACAATGGCATGCATAGTGAATTGTCAGCTTTTATATTCAGTTATAACATGTCTTCTAACATATGGTAGCTGCAGTGTGCTCTCATAGTCTGCAGAGTTCGTTAGCATGACAGCAAGCATATGCCAGTTCTTTCAGCCTTTGAGGAAGAAATAGCTTTAATTTGAAATTAAACAAAAACAAAAGCAAAACCAAAACTCAACTCAGTGTTTTCAGCATCCTTCTTCTCTCATATTTTAAATAGGTTATGTGTTCCATCTTACACTAAGTTTGACAGGGAAAACAAAGTTCAGTTAAGTTTAGAATCATGTTAATCAGTGGAAAAGAAAGAATGAAAAAGTTTCCATAATGCATATCAGAGTCAGGGAAGTGCCATGTTGATATGTAACATTTACTCAAAGCTATATCGTCCACTGTCTCTGTAACTTTCCAAAGTATTAAACCAAATGGTTTGTCACTAGAGGGCATCAAATCTGTGGCCTAAAAAAATAAACACAGAAAAGCTACAGCTGCTTTAATGAATTAATGAGAATTTGCATTTCTGTAGTCCTAACACTGTACTGAAGATCTTACGCCAAACCATGAGTATTTTTCAAAGCTGCTTTATGATGGGCATTAAACACCTCATAAAATTATACAATATGAACCTATTAAGAAATATATATATATGTATTAAAAAAACACAAAATGCAACAGTATCAATGCTATATGGCTGACTCGCAGCATCAAGAGGAAAATTTACGTAGTGCCTCAAAATAGAGAAGCATGGAAGACATAGATTATCTTCTATTGCTGTTTGCCTTCAATTCAAGGTAATTTCAGAAAGGCAGAAAACCAGTTGCTGTGAAAAATGGCTAGAGAAATGCACATCTTGCATATTAAAGTATCTGATATCCTTTGCTTGGTTTCTTCTAAATATGGGTTTATTTTCAAGGACAGTAAGCCTACTTTTACTGTACCCTCAAACTCTCTCTCATGTTGTGCTCATCCTTTATTCTGTCTAATGCCTTCTGCATTTTTCAATATAATCCTCTATTCCAGCACTGGACATCATTTTGTGCTCTTCTTTTATATATTTGGATAGCCTTAGCTCTCAGAAGAAACTTAAGCAGAGGTGGTCATAACATTTTATTGCATACAGGGAATAAGGAACAGTGCTCTGTTATGAGGTAATTGCTGGGCTAAATGTGATAGTGTTTTCATATGGTGCACAAAGACCAGAGAAATTAACATTACAGATGAACTGGGTAGGTTTGAATGTTTTGATTTCTACAGACCTAGTGTTAGTCAAATTTTACTGAACAAGCTTTAGTTATTTAAGCAACATATTTGATTTCCATATGCTTAAAATACTTTTAGCTAAATTTAATGTCAGTCACATTGGTTTGACATTGGTTGATTATTGCTGCACTAAATCCACAGTTGGATGAACTACTACTCATTCATAAAGACAGTAATTTTTGTTACTTGTTCACTGTTTGCTAAATTTTAACTCAATAGAGGTTTACCACAAATAATGGCTAATTTGATCTGAAGCTCTGCAACATAAAAGAAAAATAACCACAGATAAAAAAGAAGTATTTGCAGGTTTTTTTTTTGCATCCAGAATAGTTTGAGGATCTCAAAACCTTCCATGAAAGTGTTAACATTAAATCAAAACAGAAATAAACTCAGTCAAAATACAGTAAGGTTCTCAAGGGTAGGGGAGGGAGAAAACTGTACAACTGTTTGCTTTCTTGGATTCTCTGGGAAAAGCTAGTACGTATATTACACCTGGGATACAATTATGCAGGACTCTGAGGCAGTAAAAGGTGACTTTGATAAATCTGAAGCATAACCCACCTCTCAAGGTTTCGTTCTTGTCCTATATCTCTACTATCAATAGAATACAAATATTTCAAGAAATCTTAAGGGAGGCTGTTAATCCTTGAAGCTTTAGAAATGATTATCCAGAAGAGAGCTGATAAATGTTCTCTGTTTCTTCTATATTATTGCAATTTTTATATTTCTTTCTCATTCCGACACCTATGAGGGTATGAACCCTATCACCTTTTCAGCATCATTTCATTTCCAGTATTTTGCCTTCATCTTTAAGGCTTGGCTTGCTTAATACTTGAAATCAAATATTGCTGTATTTTGATTTTTTTCTTACTATTGTTCTAAATGTGGATATGAAAGTATATAAACCCACCATATTGCATGTTAATTTTACATCCATTGTTTCAGCTTTTACCTATCAATAAGCTACTTGTCAAATAGATTAGACATGCAGATGACAAACATACTCATTTCTGTTGTGGCATGAAATTCTTTCACTCACTCAGTTTGGAAGCAAATTTTGGTTGAAAAATTCCTCAAAAGTATCTAAATAAAAACCAAGTCTTTCACCGTTTAATACTGACAATGATAAATTATGACAAGCTTATGCTTTAATTTTTTTTTTAAATTCATATTAGAAAGTTCAATAAAATTCCACTTGTTATATATAGCACTATGAAGACACCATGCAGCACTGAAAGCCCTTAGAAAGTATTGCTATTTTCTAATCTAAACCAAATCCTCTTGATAGACTGTTTTAATGCTTCTATTTCTGACTTTTCCATTTGAGCAGATGCTGTTTTCCATCTGAACAGCAGAAGAGTGTACTGAATACCTTCCAAAGAGAAGAAATTAAGGGTAAGAACAGTCAGTAAGTCAGCATTTAGTTAAGCTGCATGGGAGCAATTTGTACATTTTCCCATAGAAGAGAACTATTTTAGACTGAAGCACAAAAAAAAAAAAAAAAAAAAAAAAAAAAAAAAGTAGTTTAGGTCTGTAGGTGAGCACAACAAACACAACAAATGCTCGGTTGATCATCAGGTTAAATTCCACATATGTTTTGAGTATTAGTATTAGTTTTTTTTTTTTTTTTTTCTTCTCTGAACACCTAAATTAATTTCTAGGTTGCGACACTGTTCTGTAAATGAGACCTATGCTTGAGACTAACAGAAGAAGATAGAGCTGAAAGCATAACTGAATTAAACGGTCACTTACATTTTTGCTGAGTCTACTTACCAGTGCAAATTATTTTGTAGATATCTGCACCCTAATGCTGAAATTGGCTCAGCAATACATTTTACAAACAGCAAAAGCCACCAGTTAATAATGACTTTTGTCCACGACTGACCTCAAACATAACTAAACAAGTTTATGCAACATGAAAATTTTGAGCTTCTGCCAAGGGAAATTACTAAAAGTTTCTTAACGAAACTTGACTGGTTTCATTTCACTGATTTCTAAAACATGTCAGTGATGTTACATGTTTTCACTAACTTTCTCCCTTTAACCACAACAGTTTCAAAAAAAAAAAAAAAAGAAAAAGAAAAAAAAGGAAGCAAATCAGTGCAGAACAGTTACTGAAGTACAAATCTTTGTTCAGAAAATATCAGTGTTTATAATTCTGAGTACAAATTAACTCACTCAGAACTCACTGTACACAGGCTTATTGACTTCTTGCTGAGAAGGGGTGAGATTGGGAAGGCAAAAGTGAAAAAGGCAGCTGAGTCAGTTCTGAAATGTCCCATTTAAATTAAGGTTTAATGCCAAGGAGATTGCTCTAAGTTCTAAAAAGCTGCAGGTTCTCAGATGGATGATATGAGCCTGTATGATGCAATGAAAGATTGCAGAAGTTGTTTTCTACTTAATTTAGTCAACTCATTAAAGAAGTCCTTGACCACTCACCTAAAAAACAGACAGGGGCTATATATTTATTTAATAGTTCAAAAGAGTGAATTTATTTAATCATTCTATTTGTATAAATTCAGAGCCTGGCGACCAATAAGAATATATTAAAACAAAACATTTAGAAACAATACTTCTTCATAACGTGCTATATACAGACTTGAAACACCCAAAAGATGTAAATTCCACAGTTCTCCGGAAAACCTGTTCTAGTGCTGCAGCCACCTCCCAGCGAATAAGCTTTTCCTAACTTTCACAAATGACACTTCTTCTATTTGCAAAAAGTGTACACTGTTGGCTCATGTTGCTTAGTGTCCATAAGTCACCAGCAAATTAAAGGTATTTTGTAAATAATGCACTATTTATATTTAGGCAGGAGGAAACAAACAACAAACAAACAAACAGAGTAACTCAGAAGAAAGATGTTGAGTGTCAGCTGGATCATTCTCTGTAGTCCACTGTCATCCTTAATGGTTCATTATCATTCTGTTTGCTCTCAGACAAGAGCTTGAAAGAAGCTGTGTGGTTTTATCTGATACATATGCATCATCCATACTCCAATAAGGTATAAAGCTCAGCACTGGAAACACTTCCAACAGCGAGATGACAACTGATGCTGTGATTTTACTTAAAATAAATTAATCTAATAGTTCACCACCAGAAGTAATGCAAAATATAAAATTTCCTTTTCTTATTTCCCTCACTGTCCTTCAAGAACTGCTTCGCTGGTGACATATTGGATTTTGCTGTTTTCTTTATCTTGTTCTAGTTCTAATGTCCTCAGTCCCTTTTCTGGATTAATACAAAATATTAATCCAACAGAAAACCATTTGTGTTTTTTGTTGTTGTTGTCTGTTTGTTTATTTGTTTTCTTCTCCTTTTTTTATTTTATTTTTTTTTTATGCTGGGAAACTGAGTATAATTATCCCAGGAAAAGGTCCAAAGAATGGGAAAAAAAAAAATGATAAATTCAAGGTACATTTTACATTGTCATAAGTGGAAAAGAAGGTTAGAGATGGAGAAAAGGCATTTTTCTGATGAAGTTAAATTGCTAGTTTATGTCCTAATCTAAAGAAGGTGTGATTTGGAATTTTTAAAGCACAAATTAAATAAATAAATTCCTTGTTGAACTGAAAAGCTGTTAAATGAAACAGTAAACTACATTGTTTATTGAAAAGATATTTGCAAGGAAGGAAAAACTCTAAATACAGCATATAGGAAAATTATCTCCCAAACAAAAATGAAAGAAACTGAATACAAAGAATAGTTTCCCCAGACAGTTTGAAGAAGAATTGACTGAACTTACCATGATCCTCCAAGAAAACATTTTCCTTGCTACATACGACTTCTACAAGCAACCAGAGAGGCAAATGAACAGATCTATCATACCATCAAAACAGCAGTCCTATATCCTTCTCCTCCTCCTCTTTCTCTGGCAGTGGAAGCTATGCCTCATTTCTTGCACGTGCTCTGACACTCATTTGACCTCTCGATGAACAGTTCAAACTCATTAAGTTAAGGATAAACTACTACCATTTTTAGTTTTTGTTGACGTACTTTTCTGCTGTTTTAGTGAATGGAATCAGAGAAGTGTAAGGGAGGAAGTCAGAAGCATGATCAAATTGAAAGAATAGCTCTTCAGTAGCAATGAACTATAAGATTCATCTCACCTTATCTCATTGAACTGTACCCTAAAGTGATTTTGATAAGTTAAGAAGGTTTTCAGAAGGCCAACTTTCACAACCAGACGCCATGCAAATAAAGCTTTCTTTTATCACCCTCCCTTCTTCACCAATGCTTTTAGAAACATTTGGAACTATTTTCTGTGTTGTGATTACAAACTTTAGTTGTACTTTATCTGAACACATTTTGAATGATCACAAGAAAAACTAAATGACATTTTTTTTTTTTTTTCATTTTCAGAAAGTGTGACCAGTCAGGAAACTAGCTCTGAAGCATCCCTACGATGTTTCCTTGTATAACCTAGAATAAAGGAATGCAGAAAGGACACTAGAGTACTATGGCAGAGTGAAGTATTCTCAGTTGTTTTACTAAAAGTAGAAAGCATGACAGAACAATCACAAAACATCTAATACGGTAATAAACAAACTGAAAACATAATGGATGTTTACTAACTGTATATAGTGTTAATTAATAAAACAATTTCCAGCTAACACTGAATTACTGTGTTTTTGTTATTTTTTGATAAACCTAGAAACGAACAGTGTTCTCCTAGGGATGTATCATCAGCTGATTGATATCAAGTCCCTGGAAATTAATGAAAATACATCAGTTTGCAACAACATATAACAGGGCCATTAGAATTTTAAAACAGTGCATTCTTCAGGATCCTACCTGCTGGCCGTGAGTAAACAGCAGGAGAAAGGAGATAACCATGTTTGAAAGTGCCTTCTAATTAAGACAGCTCAGTGCTCCCCCCACCTACTTTTTTTTTTTTTTTTTAAATCACCTTTTCCCCTGCAGTATAGTTGTCAACTAAATACTAAATTTTGAAATTGCTCTCCTAAGGTTTTGGTAACAGAAGAATCTTAACTGACACGCACAGTACTTAAAACTGAAAAGTGAATAAGATAAAAGGACTAGAAATCTCTTCAACAATGTGTTGTTTGACCTACAGTGAAAAAGGCATCATAGTATCTTTATTTGTATTATTTTTCTTACCATTTTTAATCTTTTAACTAGAGCATGTTGACATCAGAGCGATTTCCTAGCTATATTAATTCTGGTTGTGTAATCTCTTCATCTAGGAGGCTCCCACAGCAGAGTTATAGCTAGGTAATTTCTCCATTAAGTTTTGATTTAGGACATCCACATATATATGTAAATATTTATATCAGTGAGTATATGTAGATATATTCACCAATTTTGGCAAATCATGTGCAACACTTCAAAGATGTTTTGAATGGATGCTAGGAAAAATTGTCTTTAGCCAGCATTTAAAACTGTATATCTACATGTGATGCTACAGTTTACTACAGTTTTTTCTACTAAGAATACTACAAAGAATACTATGAACTTCAGCAGCAAAATAAACTATAATGCTCGTTCACCAGCAATGTAGCAAATAAAGTTAAGAGGGAAAGAGACAGAGAGAGAGAAAAGAAAAAAAATCATTCTAGGGTATTCTATTACCATCCAGAGCACACAATTTCCCCATGCAACATATTCCACAATAACAGAAAACACAACCACAACAAATAATAATAATAACACAGAACTACTAAGTGTGAACTTTTGATAGTTTAATTACTACTTAAGTATTACTGTTAAATTATATTGTCAATCTAGTAATAAAATTTGATGAAGAATTTATGTCTTTGTCAATAGAGTAGCAAACTCAGTTGAGTTTCATCTCAGTTAATCATCTCAGTGTTCATCTCAGTGTTAATTTCTGTTTACAGCCTTCAAAAGGTGAAACCCTCCATCCATATTTATGGCTTTTATTGTTTGTACTCATAATTAATTATAATTCAATAGTTAGAAAAAAAAGAATAGGGAAAAAATAACACCATTTCTTGGTGTTATTTAGTGTCTACACATTATATGCAGTTTTGAATATTCTGGGAGTATAGCTGATCTTTGATCAACTAACATGTTTGTTCTTTGTCATAATATCCAAATTTTGTTATTTTACAATATTGAGAATAATTTACTTCATATTCCATCTTACCTCAACCCTCTGGTGGACTTTCCCTGCAGTGTTGGACATATGGTCATGATGTTCTAATGCAGTTGTGAACATACTGTATTGCTGAACATGAACACAGTGATTTATAATAAAACCTGTTATACTCACTGGAAATGAACAGACAGAATTATTATAAATGACTACTGATGCTTACAGTAGAAAATGAAGAGATAAAAAAAGAAATGTTTTGAAATGTTCATTTTGTTTCTCAGTGTGCTGAATCATAGAGAGACTAAACCACATTCTGTTAAACCACACTATTTTGAAAAGAATTGTACAGGGATAGTAAGTTGTAGCAGTATATGTGTATGTTAGTAAAATATAGGAATTATAGTTTTAGCATCTGTATTCAGTCTCATTCCTAGATTTGAAACATCGCTTTTCAACTGAGTGGGAAATCTGAATATCGATAGCATAGCCCTTACTGCAGCAGGATGTGCTGGGGAATCCCACCGGTCAGCAGTTATCTCGGGTGTATACAACCTGAGGCACCACACTGCAGAAATATATGAAAATACAGTAATAAGAAATGAGATGACACTGCAGAAAATCTTAACTCTAGTAGTACTAAACAGAAATATAGTGCTAGAAAGTAAAAACAAAAGAATCTTAAGGGAACAATAGAACCCGGTTGGATAAGGAGACAATTCAGCTTGTGATTTGTATAAGCTACTGCCTTCAGGAGAGCAACAGGGGAACTATGAAGATTAACACCATCTGGCAAAGCATAGTCCCTGTGCTGGACTGTGGACTGCCCTCAGCACCTCCCACAGGGGATAGGGGAATTCCTGCCCTGTGATTCTTCCGTGACTGAAAAGGCACCAAGGAATCACAATTTTGCAACACATCAATTAGTTCTGAACCCAGAGAATGCATAGAATAATATCCAGTGTGCACTTATAGAAAATTAGGCAAAGAGATTAATCTAAGAGTGAATAATAAGTGCTTATTACTTATGGTCATGCTATAGCTGGCGTCCTTGATCTAAATTAGTGAATATTCAAAAGAATCCTTGGCATAGCATCACACTTTTTGGCAAAATTAAAATGAGAAAGATGTAATTTTTTATGACTCAATAAAAATTTATGAAAAGAATCAAATGTACAGTCTGTGCTTAATTTCATTGTGTGTGAAAAAACTTGAAACATTCCATATCAGTTTATTTTTGTATTTCAACCTCACAAGTATGTTGCATCGTAAGAACGCCTGACTCTCTTTGCTCTTCTTTTCCTCTTCGGGGCGAAAGTAGCATAGTTGATTGGGCAATACACTTTATCGAAGATGGTAGCTTCTGTATTTACATTTTTCTCCATTTTCAAAGGAACTGTATGCCAGTATTTAAATATGAATATTTTAATATACATCCAAAGTCCCCTATGTGTTGTTGTGACACTGACAGTCCAGGACAAAGTGGTTTGGAGAAAATACTCATCAGCTTTACTGTGAATATCATTGCTAAATATATATAAGTATATATATTGATAAGACAAAATTTTTACAGTGTTCTAAAGCTCTTACAAATGGCTTTACTGTGCAACTATATTTTAATGGCTGATGTTTCAGTAGATTCATTTTCACATAGACTCCAGAGGACCCCAGAATACAGCCATCTCAGATTTATTTGAAGCAAGCGATCTGTTATTGCATCTGTAGCAGCGGTGTGTGTATGCGTGTATATATATATATTTATATATGTTCACACATAGATACACATCCATAAGCATACTGAAGTGGGAGATGAACATAAGAATATAGGAATTGTTAATAAAGTGCATGTAATCTAAAAGATCACCAGGAAAAGTGAAAAGATCAAAGGAAAAACAGAGACATGCTAATTTCTATTTGGAGGTCAACTGTAGTAGATTAACACTGAAAGATTCAATAATACCGTATTCTTTATATCAGCTCACATAACCTTAAATTCTAAAGTGATAGTTACAGCAATTTTATATTCAGTACATTTAAGAAAAAATCCTACATTTGGCAGCTATAATAATGTGTGTCCCATACTGCCTCCACTGTTTGTTCCTCTACTTTTGCTGCCTTAGGCCCTAACCAGTGCTGGAGGGTGTGTGTGTGTGTGTGTATATAAACATATAACTCAAATCTATAAGCATATAAAGATAGATAGATATCATAGGCAACATGTACATACATTCATTCATGCAGGGAATGAGTTTAAGAAACTCGTCTACCAAGGGGTGAAGAACCCATGAACACATGTATCTCACACTAGATAAATAAATAAATAAATCAGCAAAATCATTTCCCTAATCAAAATCACAATGAAGCCAGCAAAATTTACGTAATGATACAGGAGTGGTTAGAGTGGAATGAGTGGTTAGAAAGGAAGACTGAGAAAGAGATTAATCTGATACTGCTTTCCCACCTCCCCCCCAAAAAATAAAAAAATAAAAAAAAAATAAAATAATATAAAAAAATAAAGAGAGGAAGACCCACAGTACCAGTATGTATTTTTCTTGCACTTTTTAAAATTTTAGTTTTTTAGTTTTTAATCAAGCCTTGACAAAGATGTATCCTTGTAGTAATACTTGTCTGCTGTTTACAGAGCTGGATGAATGAAGAGGCTAACAGTATAGCAACAAAAACATGGAAGACCTTAATAACTATAAGAGACAGATTTGGTATCTCCTAAGTCAGGTGCTGGTTACCAACATATTGTCATTCGCTAGGTCTTAAGGCGAAACATTCCCCAAGAGTTCAACATCAAAAGGAAAAAGATCTGATTCCTTGAGTATATTAATTTAAGTGATAACAGAGAAAGAACAGCCAAAATGCAAAACGGCTAATCTAGCCCATTTGTAAACAAGATCATTGCATTGTATTCAAACTTTTCTAGAAGCAATTGATACATATGCAAACATGCACAAATATACTGCTGCTAAGAACTAGTAGTTTTAAATATCACCTATTTTACTCGCTTACTTTTTCTTTAAGGTCCTTTTCTTGCAACTCTGGAATAATTTCATACTTGCTTTGGCAAGTACATAAGCCTCCGCATGTGACAAAAAGGCATGGAAAGAATGTAAAAGATGAAAGAAAGTATTGTTTCACTAGGCCTTTCCATTAACAAAAACCTTGTAAACATATAACAAGACTCATAATTTCATTCCTCTTCAATCTACCTATTCAAGGGTTCCCATTACATTCCTATTCATCTATAACTGGCTGCCATGCCATTTCAGGAATCTATTCTCTTTCCCCTTCATGATGTTCTGAGTGAAAATTTGTCAAAAAATTGTTTTGAATTTGTTCCAAACATCCTTGTGGCCTGGTGATTAAACTGCCACTCTTAAAATGCTGTGAAAAAATCTGAGATTTACAATATGGATCTTGGATAAATCATTTCTAAATTTATTATCCAACTCTCAGATTCACTTTGCCAAAGACTGGATCAGAACAATTTGCCAATTGTTGAAATGAGCTAAAACCTGCTTAGGCCAAAACAAGGTCAGACCAAACCTGAGAATCTGATGACCTGGTCTGCACAAAGACATGGCCTCTTATTAATAATGGCAAAAAATAATTTACACATCTATATATAAACCTTTATTTTCCTAATCAATTTCTCAGGTCTTGTTAGTTTATTAAAAGTAAACACAAACTTCTCTGAGCCTCCAAACAGGCTGGTCTCAGGTAGGGAAAATGTACTTCATTCGGCAATGGAATTTCTAGCCTGTTCATCAACTTGCTTATATTTTATGTTAAGACTTGCTGATCCTATAAAATCAAACACATTTCAGTAAACTGCTACGTGAAAAGTTAACCTTCGCAAAAATACGTGATCTGATGCAAAAACTCCTTACCTTAGTACCTCATTTCAAGTTACTTTCTCCATGCCATTCCAAATCATAGAATCGTAACAGCCTCTCATTCTCATTGGAAGCAAACAAATCTTGCCTTGCACACAGACTCAAAAGATGATCTTTCTTGAACTGTTCATAATTCATGCTTGCCGTCTGTTTCCACACTAGCAAACTAACCAATCTGCTATTTAAAAATACATTTCTGGACATCAGAGTTATTAGAAAAAGATTAAAAAATATGATCCTTAACGGTTCAAGCTTTAAAATATTAAAGTATCACAACTAATTGAAAAAAGCAATGAAAATTTTAATATCATATTAACTTCTGATATCCTGATTCTTGAACACAAATAATTGTTTTATGTGCACAGAATATTTTAAGGATGATGTCTTATTTCTACCATTTCTACCATTTCTACCATTTTACTACCACTCTATTCAGCTAGCTATCCCTATGGACTTCAGTGGATTTTGAGGAAGGTTGCAGGGAATCCTAGCACATTTAATTTCAATGAACAAACAGAACATCCAGGTTATACAGCAAGTGGATGGATTAGAAATGATAATATTTACAGAGACAAAAATATTAGAGAGAACCGAAATTCTACAATAGAAAAACTTCTTTTTTTCTTTTTATTTTTTGAAAAAAAAAAAAACCCTAAATGTTAATCAGGTCAAATTAATTAAGACTGTTAATTCTTGGAAAAGTTTATTTTGGACTTCTTGAGACACAGGTAGTGAAAGGTAGATCCAACCATGTATTCCTTTTACTCACATTTTTTTTCAAGTTTGTTTTCATTCATATAGAAAATTATTGAAACAAACAAACAAACAAACCAGAAAACACAGTAATCCCATCATTGCCACAGTAGATAAAAATTGATTTACCTTGGAGATAAAAACCCAAAGCATTGGTAAAACAAAATAATTTGAAATACCCTTCCTTTTCATATTGGCTTTTGACACCATTTCATACTTTTCCCAATTATATTTCCTCTATGAAAAATTATTACTAGCATTATCTTAAGATGTTTTTCAAAACCCCAACCTGTTTATCATGATACCTTGGATTTTTAAAAGCAAACAAACCTGTGAAAAGTCAGAACTGATAAGGGAATAAAAAATAATTCATTTTCTCTATTTTTTTCACTTTTTTACAAGAAGAAAAAAGAAGCAACTACAAAGTAATTTATTTTTTCATCTGGAATAAATAATGTGCAGTTCTAATATCAGTTTAACCATTTAATAACCATTTAATCTTCTCCAAAATAAACAGCACTTATTAAGTCTGCTAGAAGCTAAGAGAGGGTAGGTTATCTGTAAGAGGAATTACTGTCAGAGATGATACAATTTTTAAAAAGATTGAAAACTAGATTAGACCTCATAACAGTAAATTCCAACTTTACATGGGAAGTGGTTGTCTAATGAAGAACAATGGGGTGGGTGTACTTATATACTATATATATATACACTATATATCTTATATACTATAAGATTATTTATTTATAGTCTTTCCGTACTTTTTAATCATTAACTCTTTTAGCCCTACAACACCTCGGAGTTTTGTCATGTACTGTTTTCTACCTAGGCACCATATTCTGGTTGATTAAAAAGGCAATACCTGGCCAGAGTCCCCACCTTGCCTACAGTCCTTTAGAAGAGTTAATGGGGGCAGATGGGGAACAGCCACCCCTACAAGTCTCATTTGTACATTAGTTACAAGATGTTCTCACTTAATTACTGCTCTTTCCCACGTGTGGCAAATTAAGATCCTGCTCATAGGAAGGCAAAACAACTCAGAACAACAGAATGAAAGCTGGAAAGGTGCTTAGGATGTGAATTCAGTTTGGAACTGGCTGCGACCTGTGCAGGACAGCTTGTAGTCTCCTCCTGTGCCACAGGCACCTGAGCAGCTCCCGCTGCCAAAATGCTGCTGTCTGTGCTTGACAGAAGATGTAAAGCTTTGTGCTGTCAAATATCCTGCTTTGAATGTGGTGGGTGTCTGTGGAGATGGCTGCTGGTATTGGTGCTGTGTGTTTTTTAGGTTGTTTGGATCAACACAAGTGTGTTCACTTGAAGCTGTTAAAAACAATTAAGGTACTAGCTTCAGCACCTGCATGTTGAAAAAAAAAGGATGCTTGACGGTTTAGAGATCCCGACAGTTTAGTTAGAGATTCCATTTCTAGGATTTTGTAAGAGGTCTTCTCATATATTTCCTTCCCCCACCCCTTGCCACCACTTGCTCCCCCTTCCCTTCTCTGGCGAACTGTTAAGCACCATTTAGAGAAACCTACAGATTTATTTATTTATTTTTTTCTTCATTGATTTCATAGTCTTTATGGAGAGGAAATGGATTTTTTTCCCCTTCTATAAAAACAGATAAATACAGTGGACATAATAGAAGAATCAGAATAGCGTAGCTAAAGGAAGGTGGGACTTGAACTAGGTGGGCTTAAGGTCCTAGTCCAGCTTCCTATGCAGGGTAGAAAGGTGACTTTCCACTGTATAATATGGGTCTTCAATCATCCTGTGAACAAACAACTGTGAACGAAATTCCTTGTCTCTCACAAAAGAAGAGACCTGTAGAACTTTTGAGTAGTTGACATTTTCAGAATGGGGCAGAAAAAAAGCCAAATTTACTGCTTTCCTTTTTGAATAGTGCTGAGTATAGTTTTCACCAGAGGGAAATCATGATATAACACCCTTCTCCGAGAATTATTTTATATTTATAAATCTTTGTCTACATTCCCTACAACTTCAGCTGTGCAATTTTTGTCTCTTTTTCCTATCTTGCTCCTAAGTGTGAGCCCAGTAGTTTATTCAGCCTTTTGATACAGTGAAGGTAGCAGACAACTGTTATTGAGTGTGGGAGCTTTGAGTCTCTTGTTTGCCAAAAGAAGAACATTTTGCTACATCTCTATTTGGCAGTCATTTACTGACCGGTTTCCTAACTCCATAATTTGAGTTCATATGGAATTGCATCCTTTTCTGCACGCTGCCCCCTCTGAAGGTCAAGGTTTCACCAGGCTGTGTTGCTAAGAAACCACAGGGATAGAACACAAAGAACTATAAATAAGAAATAAGCTATTTCATTTCTAAAAAGATATTATTACTTTCCTTTTTATTACTTCCCACTTGTGTTGTGCCTCTTTCTGTACTCTGTGACTGGTATAGTTATGTAGTTATTAAGTGATGTGGTATTCCAGTGATGAAGGTGTCTAGCTGATGCTTGCGAACTATTCTTAGGTCATTCAACTAATTTCAAGTACATCAATATTCCTGCTATTGGGGAGCCTTTAATAACTACTTCCATAGTAAGCCTTGTTTTCAGTGGTTTATAAACACTTCCAAGCTTGATATTTTGGGAATAATTTTTCTCAGCTTGATATTACTTGAAGGTCGATAACTGCTGATAAAGTTTTATTAAGAAATATGTTTTGCCGTTTAAATTATTTCTAGATATCTGAAACAAAAATGATTTAGCTAATGAAGTGAGCTTAAATTTTAGTGAAGAAACAATCATCATTGAAGAAGAGCTGTGTTTGCTATGGAGAAAATGTTTTGAATTATGCATCTTTGAAATTTGGTAAATGCTGTTTTGTTGCTGTTGTTGTTGCTTTGTTATGTTTTTCAGTGCCTGTAGAAAATGGATATCAGAAAATATTGCAATTGTACTCCGAAATATCATGTTTTGGAGTGCTTCCCTGAGTTTTTGAAGACTTTGAAGAGCTGGTTCCCTCATGAGTCATCATGTAACCCTGAAGTGATTTACAAACAAAGCATCAGGGGATATGTGTGGCAAGAAAACAGAGAAAAGCAGACATGAAGAAACATGGTTCAGCAAGACAACAGGAGAAAGAGGGGTTAACCTGTATTCATCTTCTGATTTCCTAGAGATTCATGCTCCAAAAGCAGAAGAAATGTTTTTTCTTTTAAACTGCTTTGACTGAAAAGTTAGATTCCTTTTCAGTAGGACATGGTGCAATCAGTGAATTTTATTTTAAAAATTGGATTTATTCTGACAAAGAAGAGAGAGTTTTAGTTCCATTTTATATGTTATTTATGTATGTTTAAAAAAATCAAGGGAGAGAAAAATAAAGAGAGAAAAAAGTAACCTCCAAACACCTTGGTTTAGTGACTTCCATTGGAAGTGTGTCAAATTAAGGCACCAACTGAACTGGGCAAAGTAGAGGCTTGGATCCTAAATGAACATATCTAAACCTTATCTATTGTCTCTTTGAGCTCCCTTTTTTCAATGTCATCAATTTGGATGTCAATTTGCTATATAATGACATGAGTTTTCTGGGTTTTCTTTTGGTTCTTTGACCATCAGGCATTGGAAAAGTGATTGCATAGTGTATGATGTAGTCTGACAAAGCTGTACCATAGGCAAAAACTAGAACGAGCCCACAGAAAACTAAGAAAGTGGGACATGGAGAGAAGAAGGGCGTACAGTTGTGGAAGAAAAGATCTGATCTTTACTTGATGAATTTGCAGAGCATGGAATGAGGTCTGTGGAAGAACTTAACCAGTGCTATTCAAGCAAAGTGCTGATAATCCTGGGAAGCTTTCTGCAAGGCAACTGTTTTCTTCTCACCTTGAAATATGCTGGAATATTCCATTCTTTGCTCCAGGAACTGGGGGAGTGAGCCTTCTGTACCACTTCTCATCAGGTGGCTGGCAGGTTGAAGAGTCCCTGCTGCTGCCTTAGGGGTGGAAAACAGAAATCCAAAATGCAAAAAAAGAATGTACTGAAAACTTGTTTTCTCTTCAGCAGTGAATGACAGAAGGCTACAAATTGGTCTTACTCTCTCAAAGTATTTTCTTCAGTGCATACATAAAGACAAGATGCTGGCTCAAGCTCCTATTCACGTACTGTTTATAAATGAACTAGAACTCACCAGTCAGAACTGTAACCCCTATGCTTGTAAATTCAGAAGCAACATTACTGATACTCTACCAGTGTACACAAGGCTAAGCTGGAATGGGTAGGTGCTGGCCAGAGCTACAGTTCCACGTCATGTGCTGTCCAGCCTCACTGAAGAGTGCAGAAAGGATCCAGCAGCAATAGCTTAGTCCTGGCTTATGCAATAATCGTGTAAATATATAACAATTTTTTCTTAAAAACTGAGAATTTAATGATCATGTACTTCTCACTCTTCTGGAGAAGTTTTGATGGGGAGGATATATGGATCTTTTTTTTCTTTTTTTTTTCTTGCTTAGAAAGTAGATTTTAATGCTCCTTTATTTCATCCTGCCCCTGTTTATACAAAACTGTGAACTTAAACAAATACAGAAATGAAATACTATACCTAACAGGGTGCTTCAGCTAATGTAAAAAGTGTCCTACTAAGTTTTCACCCAGGTAGACTAACTGTGGGATCAAGATCAGAAGCTGGTTTTTTTTTACGATAAATTGCTTAGTAAATTATGGACCTCTGAAGTCTCCAATTCAAAACCAGAAAATATTTACTCCAAAAAAGACTGTGTAATAGGAGGTCTGAATGTGGAATTCAGCTACCAGTGACCTAATTTGAAAGTGCAATAATGTATTTCATCATGAGAGAAGCTTCAGTCTTTCAGACACAAAAATTAAAATTAAAGCTAAAGCTGATGGTTCTAAATTCCTCTCCTCTCCTCTCCTCTCCTCTCCTCTCCTCTCCTCTCCTCTCCTCTCCTCTCCTCTCCTCTCCTCTCCTCTCCTCTCCTCTCCTCTCCTCTCCTCTCCTTTGAATGATTCATTTTGTTTAAAGTATTCTTACAAATACTTAATTAGCTTCTGTGGAATGACATACTTATTACCAAACATTAAAAGCTTCCCACTCAAATCCCTAGTTAAAATAATAACTTAAAAGGAGTTTAAAGCAGCCTACTAATCTGTAGAGAACCTAAACACATATCAAAGCTGCAAAGAGGCTTATGTTAATTCAGCAAAATAGAAAATGATATAATTACCAGTACTACTTATTCTCGCTTCTTGATACTGTCTGTTCAGGAGCTGCAGGCATCCAGTACACTGCTCCTAAATCAGTTCTTGCACTGGATGCATCATTAAATGTTTATGATTTGAATATATGTAGGCAATATACTTGCTTTTATATCTTTGTCAAACATTCATATCTTTGTCATACCTTATCTGTATAAGGTTCTGCCATTGGAGAATTCAGATGGTCACCGTTCTAACCAATTCAGTGGCAGAACAGAAAGTATAAAAGACTTAACATCTCAGTTAATCTTTTCCAACAGTGGGACTTACACTACCTGTTAACATCAACTGAGCATCTTCTTGCCTGATATACCTCAATCTATATTAGTTTCTAAAGATAGATGAGTGTCCTTCCAGAAATTGTAATTCTATCCTATGTTCAAAACAGTTCAGACTATTGATTTCATTTTTAAAAGAGCAGCAGAAGTCACAAGCTTGTCTTTGGATGGGATCCCACTGAACTGACAGCATATCAAATGATCCTACCAAGTTAGATCAAGAGATGATATTGCCCATATGGACAACATTGAACTTTATTAATGTTATGAAGCAGGACGGGGGAGGCTTTGAGTTGGGGCTGTTCACAACCCTCTCCACTGACACTATACCTGGGCTAACTTTTATACAGTAGTCCTCTTGTTATTGACAGTAAGACTGAAAAAAATAGTGGACAACACCTTTACCCATTTCTTGTGTCCACAGTGTTGAGGATTTACTGTGATTGAATAATTTTAGAGCATACTATAGGAAATATTGTCAAAGGGTACAGACTCAGAATCATTACTGGCCAGCCAGAAGTTTAACTATTTGAATATCTCTCTAAATTCTGCTTCTTGGCACATACAGCTTTGTATTTGAAAAAAAAAAAAAAAAAAAAAAAAAAGAGGTTATTTAACAATCTTGATATAAGCAAGAGAGAAGAAGAAGAGGAAGAAGGTCTGCTTTGGTTCCAACCTTCAGTTATGCATGAATAAATGTGATCATTATTTACTGTGAACTTTCAAGAAACATGTGAACAGTTGCTAAAAATGTATGACTAAAATATAAGTAAAAATATGTTCATAAGTAAAATAAATGGCTAAAGACTAAACTCAAATTCTGAGCATATGATACTGCTAAAAATTAAGTTGGTCACCTGGAGTAGGCCATTTCACAGTTTCTAATAAAAAACTCTGAAGCAACCCCTCCACTTCTCATGGCGAAGAGATAAAAAAAAAAAAAAAAACTGTTTAAAATCCATTTTTATCAGTCCATATTTTAAGGAGAGTTTAGAAGAGAAATACACTTGCTGAAGAGATGCGAGACTCTGCCTTTCAGGCTGTACATTCTATAAAACATTATCCATAATTCTACAACTGAGTTTCAGCTTAATTTATGCCTGTCATGGAAAGAGCTTTCTGGTGTCAAATCTGGCTCTGTGTAGAGCTGTGCAGGGGGATCAAGCTGTTCTACCATTTAGGATCCCTGCCAAACAAGTGACATTTCACAAGAACATAAGCAGAATTTTAAAAAGTTGTCTTTGTCCTTCTTAAACAGTGGGGGTTAAAGGGGACCTATAGAGAGCAAGAAGAAGAAGAGAGAAAGAAGTCTTAACCTGATGGGGCACATGGACAATGCGAAATAAAATAACAGCTATTCTGAGCACTGGATAATGATCCTTTTAAGAATAACCATAGGAATTTAATAGTTTGTCCTTTGTAAATGGCTTAATTTTCTATTTGAAAGTGTAAGGTAATTAAAATATTTTAAAAGAAAAGACATTAAATATTTAGCAGCGCTATTAAAAATGATGAAAAGAGCTAGACTAGATTTAGAGTTTGCGCTATGTATAGCATGGAGGTAAAATCCGGGAATTCAGCATGGAGAATAACAACAAAGACGGGATAAAAATAAAAATCTATAAAATGACATGAAATTTACCTATTGAAAATTCTGCACATATTTAATTTTCTGAATTTGTCTTTTTCTATTAAAGAGTTCCAGTAAGGCCATATTTGGATTGAGACCGTTACCAATTCCCTTGTGTTTTGGATCTGAAGTGAATAAAGATCAGGTAAATTAGTCATCTCAGACTGGAGAGGACCTTCATGCTCCAGAGCATAACCTGATGTTTAATTGAAAAAAAAGAATGGAAAACAACTTCTTACTTAATTAGGAGTTATTACACATCTGCTGAAGTTTATAGAGGCCTCCTCTTGAACACCTCACAGCAGCCCTATCTAAGGCCAAAGTTAATCATTAGCTGATCAATAATATCCTCACATTTTGCATAGTGCAGACCCTCATTCTTCAATTTAAGGAATAAAATATTTAAGTTCTTAAAAGTCTAAACTGCATGCCTCTGGGAAGGACCAAATGAGAAAAACGCTAAAAATTAATATTTGCATTTGTCAAAATTTAGGAATGATGGAGGGACATAAATTCTAATACAGAACGAAGAGGTTACCTCTATCTTCTTCTCTGAAAGAAAATTATAAAAGATAACTGAAAGCTTATAAATAATGTGATATTTGATCTCAAAACTTTCAAAATAGTAAAAACTGAGGTTATAAGCTTGGACTATTCAACTTTGGTTCCCAGAGTTTCTGGGAACACATTCAGCACTGAATTCTTGTCAAGGTGAGAGTTTTGAAAGCTGAGGCCCTGTTACCCAGAAGTAACATCCTCTGTAGCAGGATCCTCTGTAGCTTTTATGGCCTTTATTAGAGACCTGAAAGCTGAGAGTTAGGTGATGTTCTCTGAGTTTTCAGAAGAGCTTCAGAGCATGGAGGATAATCACTTTTTTTCAAACACCAGTTTTCATGATTTCTGGAGTGTCTTTCAGCCAACATTTTTATCTCCTAATGACATTTGGAATCTGCCCTAAAGCTAAATTAGGACTTCTAACTTGATAGCAGGGTTCTTGGAATATGGATCTGTAATAGAAAGGAGAGCTCTGCATTACTCAGTGCCACATCATTACTTTTCTTCACTCTCATGAGATGCTTGGGTATTATGGATATAACCTGGGAATAGAGTGGATCTGTGCTCTGTAGAAAATCCTGTATTTCTTGTCCCTTTTCAAGACAATGGCCAAGAAATATTAAGAAATTTTTCCTTAGGTTCCTGTGGAACTTTTAGTGCTTCAGTTTGTGGCCGTTTCCTTTTGGCCTATTACTGGCCACTGAAAAGAGGCTGGCCCATCCTCCTCACTCCCTTCCTTAAGGTATTCATATACACTGATCAGATCCCCTGTCAGCCTTATCTTCTCCAGGCTGAACAGGCCCAGCTCTTTCAGTCTCATAGGGCAGATGTTCCAGGCCCTTGATCATCCTTGTAGCCCTGCGCTGGACTCTCTCCCGCAGCTCCACATCTTTCTTATCCTGTGGAGCCCAGAACTGGACACAATACTCCAGATGTGGCCTCACCAGGGCTGAGTAGAGGGACAGGATCACCTCCCTCGACCTGCTGGAGACGCTCTTCTTAATGCACCCCAGGATCCCACTGGCCTTCTTGGCCACGAGGGCACACTGCTGCCTCATGGTCAACTTGTCATTCCACCAATGATATAATAATGGTGATTAATGATATAATAACAGTGAAATGGCTGTTATTATGTAATTGATATACCTATTTATTGATTACATAATTATGTTTAACAGAATTACAAAATATGTAATACACCAGCTACACATATTTCTGAAATTTGAGATAGAAAGTGTTCTATAAATTTAAGATAATGGCAACTGGCCACAGTAAGAACACCACAAAAATGGAAACAATATTTTAGGCAATGAAGAGCCCAAATCTTAATAGGTTTTCTTTTTTTTTTTTAATGGCAGTTTATAATTATGATTCCTAACAGATTACCTATCTAGAATTCTTCATAATCTCTCAGAGAAAAAATTAAAAAATGCAGTTATTACCTAAAGAAGTGAAAAAATAAAACTGTATGTAAAGCTGATCTCAGTTGTAATCTATTTTATCACTAGATAAAAGAATTTTGTGGAGATTTTTTTAACGGACATCTGTTTATGAAACATTTCTGATTATGAAAGATCTCTTACATGAAACTAGATAAATCAAGTCCAAAACCAAAATTTTAAATGAATCATCTTTTCATGTATAATTGATAATCAAGTAAATTGTAAAGGAAGAAAGTAACTCACTAGCTTATTCAATATTAATTGAGAAGGAATTCAAGGTTTTTTTAAGTTGACGATGTGTGAAATTTTCACTGAGTTCTATAAAACAAAATGTATTTTAAAGAGCTGCATTAAAAAGGAGAAATTAGTATTTGTATTTTAAAGTCGAATTATTAATGAACTTGCTATATCTTTCTGTTTAATTTGTTTCTTCCTTGAGCACTCTTTAGCATGTACCACAGTACTTCCTTTTAAGATAATTGAGGAACATGAACAATCAAAATGTGTAATTCTTACAAACTGGTAAACTCTGTGTGTCACCATGCCTTGTCACTATGCCTTGGTGATGATTTTGGGCCTACAGAAGCAGTTCTGTACAAAGAGATTGTTTCTTCTGAATGCTTTGTAGTGAATTCTTTGTTCCTTGTCTTCTTTACTTGCTCAAAAGAGAATAGATGAAACAAGACGAACGTATTAGAGAGGACATCCATTGAAATTAACAGGTGAGAGCAGAATTTTGCTGCTTGCTTCACTTGGAAAAAATTACAATACTATTTTTCCATAGCATCACTAGACATTTAAGACACCTTTTTGGGGAGTTCTGGATGGATTTTTGCTACATGGGTTTAATTAATTGTTATCATCCTTTCATTGGCTCAGTGCTTTCATGGATGATATCAGGACATCTTAAGCTCATGAATTTTAATGGTTCTAATAAATATGCAATGAAGTGACAGTAGTCTATTCTATTGTGGATCAAAGATTCAGAATACCCTTCAAGTTCAGTCCTAATTCTTACTTCCTTTTTTTCTGCTTTTTTTTTTGAGGTGTTCCTTTACATATAATAGGAACAGAGTGGATATGTTATTTAGTTATGTGCTTTCTGGTTTTGAATACTTCCCCGTTTAGTTTTCAAATAAAAATCATTAGCCTCACACATGTTCTTAAACACATCATTTTTTTAATGAAGAAACTTTTTACATGTACAAACCTCCATAGAAGTGCAAAATCTTTTTCATAGTTGTTAGTGATGTACTCATTTCATATTGCAAACACTCTCTCCAGACTGTTGGAAAATAGACATTTTGTTCTCATTTTAGCAGAAGTGTGTGCATTCAAAGTAAAATATAGGAATTCATAATAGAGTTTGGCAAATACAATTTTTGCAGGAGAAAAAAATGAAGATTTTCCTATTAGGAAATGAATTACATCTTCATTCTATTATTTTTACAAACTGTGCTATAAGACCAATATAATTTTAATGCACAGCTAGAATCACAGAATCACAGACTGGTTGAGGTTGGAAGGTACCTCTAGAGATCATCTAGTCCAACCCGCCTGCTCCAGCAGGGACACCTAGAGCACGCGGCACAGGGTGGCATCCAGGCAGACAGTCTAGCTTAGATGAACCTACATTTTAAAGGTTTGTCCTCAGAATCATAATTATCCTTTGCACATTATCCTATTTCATTTTCTTCCAAGCATATCTTAAACTGAGAATGTCCAATTCTTCTGAATAGCTTATTTTCTTGTAAATATCCTTGTAAATTCAATGAAAATAGAATCATCCCTATGTATCAACCCTTTTTTTTTTCTCTATCAAAGCAAATTCTAGTGCCAAAATGATGTAACTGGGCTTCTGTTCTCAGCATAGGGCAGCTGTGGTAGCAATATGTCCTTGGTTCCAAAAAATGAAAAAAAAATGCACAGCTTTCAGTGCCACCATATCTAACAGTGTCAGCTTCTTTCTAGCAGATACCTGAGGCAAAGTTAGAGACTTTTCTATTTTCACTTTCTTTTCTTTTTTGATCTTTTTTTTTTCTCACTGTCTTTTATACTTTTAGCTAAATCTGCCCAATATATATATGTACAATTACTGGATAGAACAGAATTTTGAAAAGTAGATTTATTTCTTTTTATTTTGTTGCATTTTATACTTTTTTTTTTCCTTTGTGGAGAAGGGTAGAAAGAGGTGGTGTTTTTGTGTTTTTCAACAAAAGTATTAAGAGTTTCTTGATATATGCACATATATTATATTATATTCAGTACATTCACTTTATACTTTAGTGATGAAACAATTCCATTCTCAAAAAGATGCTTTGACTTGCAAAGCTGTCAAAATTTTGCCACTGAAGGATTTAATTAATAGTAAAACAGTATAAAGTTATTGCTAAAACAGAAGTTTGTCACAGAACACAAGTTATGAAAAAAAAGGCATTGATAAGGTAATTTACTTCAAAGAAAAGCACACTTCAAGAAAATAACTCCTGCTTTAAATAGCCTGAAAAAATGCTACATTATCTACCAACAAGTAATTTATTAATACCTTGCCCTTCTTCTTGTGAAAGTTAGTCTTTTTACTCCTTTCTATTAAACAGATAAAATAGAAATACATTTCAAGGCCCAGAGCTTTGTTAGCTTACTAGCATATATCTACCCATGATTTGCTTTAACAGCAACCCAGAGGGAGGTACCTTGACATCCTCTGGAATCTCAAGGCAACTCTTATCTTGCTTCAATCAGCGGGATCCTGAGATGGCTCAAGGGTAGCTGAAAATGTGTGGTAATTAATTCTGACTTTTTGTTGATGTTGTTCTGGTACTACATATAATTACTTTTATCTCCATCACCTTTCCATCTCCACTATCTTCAGTAGCACTTGGGATTCAAGAGCTACAGTTCATAGATTCCAGAATGATTACCAAATGGAACTGTGCTGATTCTGAATTTTTTGATTTAATTTAGGGAAGAATCAGGAGGAAAAAAAAAAAGTGAATTTGATATTACTATGTTCATTTGATATTACTATGTTCATTGCAGGAGTAAGAATATTTATGGGATTATGTCGTAATAGTGCCTTGCTTTTCCAATGACACATAAGATTCCCATTTTTAGTGTACAGCTCCATTATATTCTGGCTGTAAACTGTGGGGGAAAAATCTTAGAAAAAGAGGAGTTTTACCCGCTAAAAAGCAAAGAATAATGAGAGCTAATTTTTCGATATTTTTTTGCCTTTTCTTGAGGCTTCATTTTAAGAAAAACTTCCATCTACATATAAATTAAAATCTTAAAAAATGTAAGTATCAATTAGCATAAACATTACTTTTAAGTTAGTCTGTTCCACCAGTTAGTATAGTCCTTGACAGTTTCCCACACTTGAATTTAGGAGATTCTGGTGATTCACTTCTATTTTACATTTCTAAAAACTAAGAAATCCACGATGATCTTAGGTCCTGTGCAAGCCTATTTTGATACTGTGTGTTTTGCCTTTGCTTTATACAGTATATATAGTATGTCATCATTGCTTATGCCATTCCATTTAATTATTTCCAATAAATTAGTCAGAAAATGTTTTGGAATGCTCCACCTTCCCAGAAAGGCAGGATTATTTAGGTGCATTAAGAGAATGTACAGGAACCTCAAGGTCAAACTTCAAGTGTTAATAAGAGCAGCATTTTTCAAAATTTCCTTAGTTCTACATCTGAATTCCCAAATGTTATAGCCTTGTAAGAGAACAAAGAGGGCAAGGAGAGGTTACTTATTTTATTGTGTACTATTTTTATGTACCCCGCATGGCAGCATCTTTCCGTATATTACAGAACGATTCCATTACTGATTCTATTTTCACCTGGTATTTTGCATTGATGTTAGATCTGTAGGACCTTCTTGAATAATATATTCTATTTTAGATTTGCATTTGAATTGCAATCTTCTCCCACCTCATCCCACCCCAATTTCACACAAACAACCTTTAGTTCAGGAATTACATTCCTACTATTCCCTCACCTCTATCTTTTTGTTCTGTTTGATTTTAGTCAGCTGGGCCTGCAGTCCCACCTGACTACTCCAGCATATGCATTGATGACTGATTATCATTGTTATTGATTTTCTTCAACTACGTAAAGCACATCTATTGCATATGAAAAGAAAATGCCCTAGCTGAGGCCTTCTGTGTCTGCAGAAACTGTTTCCATTAACTGATTAGAGGAAAAGAGTATGCCAGCATCTCAGTCAGCATTGAGAGAGACTGCTAAATGAACTGGGATTAGCAGAGAAGACCAGGAGAAAGTTCAAAATATTAGCCAGTGGATCAAGGGGATATCCGTCTCTTCACAAAGGCAAAACTGAAAATTACAAAACTCTTTTTAAGTTATACAGTTTTCCTTCTACTGGTGGAATATAATTCTTTCCCACTTGGTTAAATTTTAATCAGGGAGGTAAAGATAAAAGGTAGGGTATCATTATTTTTTGTCATTTATCTTGCTCTGGTTACTAACAGTCAAATATAGTTACTACTTTTCATGCAGCACAGACCTGTGCTGTGTTCAGTGGTTGTATTCAGTCTAACAGGAATAACAAAGATGGGAATGTTCATATCCCTAGGTGTAGAGATCAAACAATGTAAATATGTTTCTGTACTATTACAGCTGCTGCTCTGTACTTATTCTGGCCATTCACAAAGAGGATTACAAGGCCACAACTGTGACTGGAAGAAGCCAGGAGTGGTCAAAGAATAACTCTGACTTCTATTTGTAGATATTGTGCGCTTGAAACTGCCAGAAGATATTTTTCATGAACAGTTTCACAATGGAAAAGTAATTTTGTCTTAAAAACAAAGAAATATTTAACCTTGATTATGCTGGAAAGCTGAAATTAGTGAACTTGAAATTTTTCTTAGTGAAATTTGAATTTTTATAGCAACCCATTGCAGCATCTGTTAAACGTTATCTGTAGGCTCTTCTCCCTCCTTTTCCCCATTTGCTTCTCAAGTCAAACAGTACAGCAAGATACCATAAGCCTAAGCAGCTGAGAGAAGTAGTAACTCCTTATAGTAGTAACTTCTTATAATGGCTCTGTTTGTTAACTCATATTTTCTCTTTGCAGCACATTTACTAAACATTGGTATTTCTTTTTTATGAGATGTTGAGATAAATATTTTGGAAACCGCCTCTGAATCAACTATTAGGAAGCATTAGGCAGCTTTAAATAAACAGGTATCCATATCTCTATACTACTCAGAACAAGAAAAAAAATGCAGAAAAACAATGCTTACTGTTGACAGAATTTACAGAGATATAACAGTTTTTAAAGAGTTTTAAAATATGCAAAGCATTTACTTTATTTTCAGCTTGTCTTGCTTTTTAACTATTCTTTTGTGGGATAGTAAAAGCTATTTCAATTAATTAAAAATAAGACGTGATTCTAGTGAGTATTTCCTCATGAAATTTATGGTTACAAATAGTTTTTGCTTGAATAATTAAATAGATTAACACAGTCAACATTATAATATAACTTTCAAAAGTTTAATCTTTTAAAAGATTTAGATTTGTTCATTACAAACCCTACAAACAGGCATCATTGAATTGTGTGAGAGGGTAACTACTGTATAGCATAGACAATAATCACTATATAGACGTATTATTATTATTATTATTATTATTATTATTATTATTATTATTATTATTATTATTATTATTATTATTATTATTTGGAATAGCGTTTTCTTCTCCTCCCCACCTAAGTATGAAGTGGATGCAATTAATTTTACTATGTTGTGAAACTTTGACCAGTGCTGAAGCAGCAAATTATAATATGCACTATACTTACTTACAAATTTTCTTGAAATATGGAACAGAAAAAATATTTTTTCCAGATATATTAAATAATTTCATCAACAAAAGAGAATGCAGTCTCCAAGAATTCATGTCAACATTAACATTATGAATATTTTCCTACTTCTAGAACTGGATCTACCTCCTAATTAGTTTGAGGTAAAAAATACTTTTTCTATCTCTCCTTCTAAAATATTTATGGCCTGATTCTACTTTACGCTAAAGCTCTACTCCACCGCTGATTTGGTAAAAAAAAAAACAAACAAAAATAAAACAGATGTATGTATGTGTATTACTGTATAAGAATCAAGGTATAAATGAACTCAAGAAAAAAATTCTTTGAAATATATATATATATATATATATATATATATATATATATATATATATTGCATTTTTCTTAATAATTGACCTTGAACTGTGCATGACCCCCCTTGGGTCATGATGACTTTTTTAGTCCTTTGCCCCCTTTTTTTTTTCTGACCTTGATTTCTATGTCAGAATGTTGAGAGGACAGAGACAGTGATTAATATAAGCTGGATTCTAATTCCATATGGACATCACAGCTTTGGTCTGGTTATATAATTCTTCCCAGAAATATACAGCGCTATTTTCCTTTATTTGTTAAGTTCAAAGTTGATAACAGGTTAAATGACTTCTGACTTCTGTACAGATTTTATTTATCTCAGGTTACTTAATACCTGCAGATGTTTAGCTGTGTTCTATCTCTACATATAAAATATTCCCTGATATTTGTATGACGACTGCAAAATAAAGTTAGTTTTTCTTATGTATCTGAGAATTATTTACCACACCATATAAAAATCTTGATAGACAAAAATTTGCAACCTGTAGTCATAATGTATACATTGTGTGCAATTGCATATGAAAATGTAAAGCAGGATTTTTATTAATTTTTGGCATACTTGATTCACAAAAATTGCTTTCCAAAGTGTCAGAAATCTACTCTCCATCTTAATACTCGTTTGCTGTTATACAGCTTGGCTAATGTCACCTGAAGAAACACAATTCACCGGTTATGTAGTTTTATTTCAGAGATTAAGCCAGCTAAAGTAACAGATATCTAGTGTTTCTATTAAAAATACTAAGCTTTGCAGCTAGGAGCTCTAATGGAATTACATTATTTGGAGATAAAACAGAAAGGAAATAGTCACCTGGGTGACACTGGGATAAAACTCCTACAGGTATAATTTGTCTGTCCCAAAATATTAAGCATTAAATATTTGAGATAATTTAATAGCTAAAGTGACCGCAGGGATACTCTCTTAGGAAATAATTTTTTACGGCTTTTTTAATACTGATATATTCCAAAGGCAAAAAATAACTCTCCAAGTCTTAAAAAACTAGTAAATGTAAACACTGTTCTGCTGAAAGAGAGAAAATAGTTCACAGCATTGTCCAGAAGCAAGGAGGAACTACACCAAAATACTGTATATCACCAGGTACGGACCTAAATCCCTATATAAGCACAGAAGAACAAACATTTATAATACTGCTGAATATTGCAAATTTCTTTGAGTTCAACAAATCCGTGTATGCTGAAAACCTGAAAATTTACATGCATAGGTGTGTAGCCTAACTTCAGGCTTGAACACTGTGGAAGAATTGCTTGTGGAAGAATTGTTTGAAAGCAGGAACTGAGAGGAAAACTAGGGCCCAACCAAAGTTTTGGCATTACAGAAGCTTGCTTGGGGCCATACACAGTTGCCACTTCCAGGATGGCTGGTACGCACGGACTCTGCTCCTCCACGGTTCCCTGGGCAGCACAATCTGCCCTCCTCACAGCTGCAAAGGGGAGTAACAGAGGATGGAGCAGAGTGAAGACACCGCGGCCAAACTCTGTTGCACACCCTGTGCTGGGCTGCTGATAAGCCGCACAGTGGCTGTCTAATGGGAGATATACAATAACATGTCCAGTGCTGAGCCAGCAAATGTGGCAAATCACTCCTTTCAGATGAACTTTTCTTGAACTTTGCTCATTATAATGTCAACACACACCTCCATCCCAAAAGCTACCTGCCTCCGAGGTACGACCACCCCTCACTGAGCATGCGCTCTAGATTTTCGGTTGACTGTACCTTTAAATGAAAGCGAGAAACTTTTTCACCAATCAATAACAATATTAAGTATGACTCTGGTCACTCAAGCTCCACCTGAATGTAAAGAAAAGTATAAAAGGTTAACTAAGGATGAAAAAACTAAGTTAACTAAGGGGAAGAAACCATTGTAACTCCTGGGTCAGTAGACTGGCTGAGCCCCCTTCCCTCCCCTCGTGCTGGGACGCTGCCTGAGGAGACTAAGAAGTGAGGAGGGAAGAATCCATCATAACTCCTGGGTCAGCTGATGGGCTGATCTCCCTTTCCTCCCCTCGGACTGGTGCGCCGCCTGAGGAGACTCGAGACTGAGAGCCCTCTCCCATCTTCTGGGGTGAGTGATGATTGCACGTTTGTACATCAGAGCTAGCTTAAAATCCCACGCTCTAGTACAGAATTTCCTGTACTGATCTATGAAACCTGCTCTGTAAATGTTGCATTTAAATAAATCATACTGTTTGTGAACTCGGCTACTTGTTTGGGGGGAGGCGATCAGACCTACAGTTGACAGACTGTTCGTGAATCCGATACTGCCAGAGTTGAGCATATAGGTGATCACACTATTTGGGAACTCGACTCGCTCCTAGGAAGGCGATCGGACCTACGGTCCACAGACTGTTTGTGAATCCGATATTGATTTGAAATCTCCTTCTCCCCCCACCCCCACCTACCACTACGGCTTTCAAACTGCAACATTTCACAAACACTTAAAAATGTTGACTTACATGCTTAAGTAACACATATACATGTCTCAGTGGAACCTTGCACAAAACCGGAGGAATAGGATAAGACTGTGAGGTTCAGAATCAATTACTCATAGTTGTTTTCTAGTTATCTTCTGAAGAAGGTCAATTACTATTTGCCTGCAGAGACATTCAGCTCTGGTCCTTCTTGTAGACAGATCCTATCTTTTCCATTCCATGCCCCAAGCTGGCCATACATGTGGAAGCTTGGAGAACATGTTTGCACACTCTATCTTCAAGCAAATAGAGAGTAAACCCTACAGACTTTACAGGCCCAAGAATACACTGATAAGATTCTAATTCCTTGACAGGAATTATTTTTGGATTCTGACAGTGATAGGCAAACAGCCAGTAAGTTACAAAAAAGCACCTACATTTCTTTATCCATCCACACATAACACTTTAAAGGAAAAAACAAAATCAAAAAACACTTGAATTGATGTGAGAGTTCAAATATCCGTAATGGATAGCCCAGGAGACTACTGCACAAGGAGTTAGAGATCCACATAAGGACTGATCCGAGTGTATGTCTGCAGCGAGCACTGCATGCTTCAGTAGAGGAGCAGGTGAGAAGATGTATCATTCTGTTCACCTGTTTTATATCTTCGTATATCTTTTTCTGCCTACTCTACATGCTATTCACAGGAAATATTGGCTTAGTCCGTGGTAAGAATGCTAGGGCGTATTGCCCTGAGCGCTCGTGAAAGCTAGGGCCACCTTTCACTGAATAGGTGAATGCACTGTGAGACAGGCTGTACACAAGCCCAGAAGAAAAAGGAGCTTGGGAATCCATGCTTCATGCCATGGCCCTGTGAGGAAGGTTGGTCTGATGCTGTAGCATCCTGGGGTTCCTGGCATCAGAAGGGATGTAATATTACTATTATCTTTTCAATAACTATGTTAATAAACATAGTCTTACTGTGACTTTTTTTGGCACAGTAGATCCAAGAAGAGAACTGTCATCTCTCAGTACAAACAAAATCCTAATGGAAAATGAAAACAGTAAAAACAAGACTCCTACTCATCACCCCAAAATGGGGAAAATGTAGCAGTAACTAAGCATTGTTGTCAACATAGTAGAGTATTGTATTACAGAAAAGAGTTACAAGACTTCCAAAGTCATATATTACACTGCTGCTGCTGCAAAAAATGCATATATTACTTTGATTTTGCTATGTTACTGACACTTTAGGGCTCGTTCATCTGAACAAAAATAGATACTTAAGGATACTTATTAAGAACTTACAGATTCTTAGGTACCATGCAGTGAGACCTTGATTTAAAATCATTTAAAACTCTTGGAAGTCTCCCTGTATTGCATTTCAGATTCCCTAGATGTCTTGTCTTTTGTCTTTTATACATTTCTATAGAGGAGAAAATATTACTTTACAGAAATATTGTGAACATGCAAAATGAAGTGTCAAATTATTAGGAAGATTGTTCATGCATAGCTAATAGAACCAAGGTAAAGGTAAAGATATACAGAATTAAGTCTTATTTTGAAGGAAATATGACTTTCCTTTGCACTTTCCTTCTTAGAAAGCTGAAGTGAGAGGCAAATTGAAAATGAAATGTTGATATCACTTTTTTTCAACAACTAGTAGAATCTTCTTATATTTTGTAGCCAATCTGCCCATATTAAATATAGAAGAGGCACCAAGATAAATTAATTTTCGTGCTATATTGTAAAAGATTTCAACATACGTATTATTTTGGCAACAGTGACATAATTTGCATTGCAGTAAGAAAGTGAGTATGACCTGGTAACTATTATTTTTTTTTCACTAACAGAACTTGAAACTGTGCACAGGGTATTTCTTTAGTAATTGCATTTGATCAAAGCTGAAATGCTAGCCAAGCAGTATTTTATTAGTGTGGAATGTAGTAGGAAACATGAAGGACAGAAAAGGTAGAACTGGGCAATCTGTATTTCAGTTATAATCCATGCTTGGACAGAACACAGCTATAATTTTGAATATTATATATAGTTTTAAGTGATTTGAAAGTTATTAGAAGCACTATAGTTATTTAATGGTGAACAGACCCAAATAAATAAATAAATAAATAATAAAACTGGATTGTGAACATAGCGCTGGCTCTGACCACTGTTTTTTAAGGTCAAAGATTTTTCAACATGAAAGAATAATGGATAGCTCTCTTAGGAATGACATAAGTACAATGATCATATCATGTGAGTCCTGTAAATTTTTAAAGAATATTCAGTATATGCTAAATCCTAAAATGTGTTTGATTGTCTTGCTACTGATGACCTGGATGTATACCACTTTTGAAAGAACGTAAGTTTCACGATTACTGCCTTGCAATACAGAAAAATCTAAGTTATATCAGGCACACATAAATAACATTGGTATCAAAGAATGAGAAATAAGAAAAGTAAATGAGTGTGCAAGAAGACCCGTGGCTCTAAGATCAGGTTTTTGCAGCTCCCAGGATCTTGTCTTGATCTTGTTTGGATTTGTCTACATGGCAGTAATCTGCCACAGCTGTGTAGATAAATACTAATCGAAAACCCGTGAGATTTAATGTGCTATTGTTTTTTCTCCAATAGAGTGTGTTTTGCCCCATGAAAGAAAGAACCTGATCATAAAAAAGAAAGAATCTAGAGACAGAACACGTAAGATTTCAATGGTATAACAGAAGCTTGTGGGAAACAGAGACACTGCAGCTTAGGTTGGACTGGCCAGTAAGCCCACCCAGATGTAAGACTTTCTGAGAAAGTCCTCTTTTTCTACTCCTTTAATATGACTGGTGTGCAATGGACCCAAACCAAACTTAAAAATTTGTTCTACTTAGCTTCTGAAACTTTGCTCAGCTGCTGTCTTGGCAGTGAATCATATCAGCTCCTAAACAGCTTTCCTCCTTAGTTTTTTGGAAGTGAGGGGAAAACACAAAGAACTATGTTCAACTACATTTCAATGTTTACACTTTGTAAAAAAAAGAATTAGAATACACTTGAAGAAAGGAATAAAAAATGAACAATAATTAAATGGCATTTTACCCAAAAGCCCATATTCAATATTAAGGAATGGATCTGAGGCACAAATAAAAATGGGTAGAAGAAATAATTCACTGTGAATTAACATGATGAATGACAACTCTCAAGTGGTTACATTGCGCAGAAGACCAAATACTAGTTATCATGGGAAAGACCCTAATGACATACATTTCTGGTTCATCTTCCACTGCAATACTCATCTTTCATGCTACAGTTAAGGAAGAAAAGGAGATGTTGATCTAATGCATTTTAACATCTCTCTCAGTCTTTTTATAACTACATTACTTTTTTTTAAAAAAAAAAAAACAAACAGATATCATATTAAACAGGCACTGTAATGTCATTGCTATTTCTAAAAATGGTATTTTAGAAACTGGTTGTATAGTTCTTAAGCAATAAGGATATGTAGCACTATCTAAATTTTCAATGTTACTATATTTAGTGCACATTTATACAGGTTCACATTCCCACTGCTTTCACAAATTGCTGATTAAGTTATCATGAAATGACACATAAAGTCACACACAGTAGTGAAAAGATTTATTTTTATAATCAGTTTGGGGATTTCCTCGATGTAGTTTACAGATTCCTAATTTACCAAATTCCATCAAGGAAACAGGAAGCTTAGGTCAGCTCACTTCTTTTTCAGTAAAGAGGAACTGTGCACTCAACCTAGTTAGTTAACTGCCAATGAGATGTAATTAGAATACATCTTGTTACACAGAATGAGTCTGACCTGACAGGCCTGGGTGTTCAAGAAGCTTGTTGGTTTCTTCCTCTAATACAGACCTTGAAAAAGGTTACAGGAAAAAGTGTATTTTTATTTACATAAAAATAAGGTCTTATTTTACATTATATATATATTATTTGTAAAATAAACTTTTAGTAATTATTATCATAAACCTAGATAGGATTCTTTAAAATAATAGCATTATTTGCATTTCATAATAAATAAAAATGCAAGTTTTTTCAGGAGTTCACAGTTTATGCCAAGCAAATATTTTAGAAAGGCCTTTTCCCTTCTTGTTCTCTTTTTCCTATTCTCCTCGTAGGTTTGTTGACTGCTCTCAAGCAATGAAAGCAAAAGAGGAGTCCTGGGGGGCAGAAATCATTTTTGCTATTAGCTCTCTCCTATAGACTCTGCAGAGAGTCATTCTAAGGTCTGTAGTGTGGAGTAAGAACAGAATGCCAGGAGAAGTAGGAATTAGCTGGGCAAAGGCTGAATTTTCATTTCTATCAGGAGAACAACAGAAACAGTTAAGTGGAGCCTTGTATTTCAACTTTGGAGGTGGCCACATTGCCATGGGCCAAATAAGAGTGCTTGGGATGATACACTTAGAATCAAAAGCTGACCCTGAATTGCTCTGCAGAAAACTGCTTTTTCACAGATCAATGGAGAGTTATTAGCTTTGAGTTTGACTCTCATAACCTGCAAGGAATCCAGGCTCCAGTTGCTTGAGAAAGTTCTTGCAGCTGCAGTGTCAGTAGTCTTTGTCCAACCTGCAGGCCACACTCAAAGGAGGCACCAAACTGTGTCATACCCAAGTGTCTTAGAAGCTGTGAGATTAAATACTGTCAGTTCTGTAGATTTCTATGCTCTGCATCATCCTAAATGTAATGGACAGTTCTGTACATATTTGAGGTATCCTTGAATCTAATTCTGCTTCTGTTTGTGAAGAAGGCTTTTTTTTTTCCTCCAGTATTTTGCAGTAAGGGGTCTTAGTTTTCTCTATTATCCCTCAAAAGTGTAAAAATCCAGAACGAATGACTGTTAGAGACACTAGTTTCAGTTTTATCCATTAAGTTTAAAAGATTTTACCATGATTACCCTACTTCACTTATTTACACACTTCAGTCCCTGATGCTAACAACAAAAACAAAGCCTTAATACGCACTTTCAGTGCTATTTAATTTTTTTTTTCTGCATTTTTGTAAGAGCAAAGAAGTGATTTATATTCACGTAAATCTTAGACCTTCCTATGATCTTATTTATAAACAGTTTTAGTTAGCTTTTGAATGTTTTCAGTATCCATGTCTAACAATCAAGTCAGCCTTCAGAACAAAACAGTTATTTTATAATCTAAAAAATGATGAGCTTATCAAAGTTTATTCCCACTTTATTGACTTGTATCTAAAACATTTTATTTTTCATGCTCTATGAATTTTCTTAAATTTGCTGTTCTCCTTTCTTCCATATCTTGATTTTTTTTTAGTTTTTTTCATAATCTTGTTTGACTGGAAACCATGTTAGTATTATCTTTAACAACAACCATTGCAAGGTTCAAAAAACCTTTCTAAAACCTCTGTTGTTTCACTATATTCCATGTCAAACATTCTACAGTGTATCTTGGATTCAATTGCTTTACTTAGCTCTTTATGATCAATCAGTCTCTAACAACAGAGTGAAGAGAGTCATAAACCAAGCTCCTCTTAAAATTGTTAAGTAGGTATCCCTGCATCAATAAATGATCAATATTATATACTACTGCTGTTAGGTTATCATAGTAAACACCTACAAATCAAATCTTTATGACTAGTGGAGCCAATTATTTTCAATTCATCACAAACTCCAGTTTCTGTTAGTCTGTTTTTATGTATTTTCTGCCCATAAATCTGTGGAATTCCAGGACGTCCCGACTTCCAAGAACTAAGATATTAAATTTAATCTTCAGTTCTGTTTCTCCATTCCTTAATCTATAAATTTATTCATTTCATATATTAATGTTTTTCCCTATTAAAGTACTGTGTGCAGTTCTGGGCTCCCCAGTACAAGAAGAACATTGAGCTTCTAAAGAGGATCCAGTGTAGAGCCATGAAGATGAGTAAGGGACTGGAGCATCTATCTTATGAAGAAAGACTAAGAGAGCTGGGCCAGTTTAGCCTGGAGAAGAGAAGACTGAGAGGTAATTGGATCAACATGTTCAAGTACCTGATGGCTGATTGTAAGGAGGATAGGCCCAGGCTCTTGTCTGTGGTGGCTGGTGACAGGTATAAGTTGAAACACAGGAGGTTTAATCTCCATATGAGGAAGAACTTCTTTATTGTGAGGGTGCCCAGAGAGGTTGTGGAGTCTTCTTCTCTGGAGATCTTCACAATCTGCCTGGATGCCACCTTGTGCCACGTGCTCTAGGTGTCTCTGCTGGAGCAGGGGCCTGGTGATCTCTAGAGGCCCCTTCCAACCTTAACCATTCTGTGATTCTGTGAAAGCAGACAAACAGTTACATCTTTCTCTTCTTTACACAAATGATAAAAATTAGATCTCAGATATATGCCAAATTGCTTGGATAGTGAAGAATATTTTTTACAGAACTGACAAACATTACTGTAAGGCAAGAAGGTAATCAGGAACAATTGCCACAGATGTGCAAAAAGCCCTTGAGTCTTTACCTTTTATTTATTTATAATCATGGCCTTCTTTAGATTGTATGACAAAGTGTGTAGTTAAGAATAAAGATTTTGCTAAAATTGGTAATATTAATATATTATTTTTACGCAGATAACACTATCCAGTTCATCTTTTTCCAAAGCAACACAAGTTTATATTTAGAACGAAAGTATTATGATTATTCTGTAACTGGTTTATTTTATTTTCATCTTCTACACTTCAATACTTTGCTAATTTTGCAAGCAGATTAATGACTAGATGCAGTTGAAATTATTCAATCTGTTATTCATTGTAGCTTAATTTCAGGCAAATCCATAGTAAAAAAAGGTTCTTTTCATCCACTGAATGTCTTATGCTTTCTTTCTTTTTTTTTTTTTAGCTCTCAGTTAAAGAGTGTTCGGATTCCAAGTGTTTTTATATGCTGTAAATTTTGCTTCCTAGCTACATTGTCTCTCTTTTAGCCATTCATTTGTTAAGTGAAACTATACCATAACACGTTGGTATTTTTTCCATCAGAGTAAAGTTGTACTGCTCATAGTGGTTGGCATTAAGACTTGCTTGGCCTCTGGAGAGGGTCATTGATTCATTTTCTTTTCCCAGCCTGTGTTCAGATTGTCAGTATTGTTTCTTAATCTATTTCATATGGACAGTGAAAGTCTCTGTGATTTAGTTTACTCACACAAAGATGTGTGCAGCTGGCCAAACAGGAATTCAAAGAGAATTATCTGGTCAGAACTATAAATCCTTGAATGTAGCATGCTATAGTGGAGACAATGAGACAATCTTTACCTACCTTGTGGCTTTACAGTCATTGATATCGCAGTCTCTTTTGTCTTTCTAAATGTGAAACAGTGCCTTGTATCTAAGAAAAAGGATTTAAAAATGCATTTTCACCACTGGTCAGGAAATCATATTACTTCTAAAGAAAAAATTGAAACTCTACAGTACGACCTACAGAGTAAGAGGTGTATGTCCATCCATATCCAGCTTAGCAAGTCACACAATAAGATAGATAGGGATCTTTTGTAATGATATGGTATCTCTGATGTAAACATTTTGGAGAGACTTTACTTAGAACTAGCTGTGTTATAGATATTATCTTTGGAAAGTTCTTGGAGCCCATCTTTCCACTTAGTTTTATCTGGAAAAAAAAAACACAGTTCATGTTACAAATTGAAATATATTTGAAAAACATAAAGGAGTTCAATGAAATCTTCACTCGATGCATGTTCAGTAACCACCAATATATTTGAATACTACAGGTAGGAAAAACAGTCCTGTATGAAACACACTAACTGATCTTAATGCAGTCTTTATTAGGCTATTCTGTATTTCTTTTCTGAATTTGATATCTCCTACGAATGTAAGAAAAGAAATGAAATTCTTCAGTGTTAAGAAATGTACGAATATATTTCAGTGTGTCATGGTGGATTAATTTGAATATTCGACAAATGAGAGTTTTCAGATGGAGAACACCTTTGCAAACTCCCTACAATAATCTCCTTTAAGCTAATAATATCAAGGTCTGAATGACAGAAGGATGGTAGTAGTGTGAGTCATGACCTAGTAAATGGAATGTAGTCTTCTCAAAGACAGAGAAAAATAAAGAATATTTCATTCCTATGAAGCTAGAACATGCCTGACATCTAATAGATACTTCTATCAAGTTTTCTTTATCCTTTCTAAGGAAACATCCCCAAATTCCTGAAATTGGTTTGTTTCATAATTTCATAATTGTATATTTAATTATTTCCACATCATATCTGTATATACCCATACATATACGTATATATCTGTACATAACCATAGTATTTTTTTTTTTACGACAGCTGCAAACAAATAATGTCAACCAATATCTCAAATATTAGAAGTAAGAGTTCAGTTTTCTTGATGTTTAGTAACACCCAGAAAAGTTTTTAAGTAACTGATACAGATGATTAAGTGATGGTTAGGACTCCTAGCAGTACCCAGCTGCTGACTTTGACCATTTCATATTGTGCCTACAGGTAATCAGTTAAAAAAAAAAGGGAGAAAAATACAAACTTTAAATAACAAGACATGTTTGAGAAATATGATTAATATCCAGCAAATAATACAGTTGCTCACAGTTCAAAAAGAAGTAATTTGATGAACAGATATAAGAAGAAAGACAGAATCAAGCAATCAGACATCACATCACAGAGCATACACAGAGATAACCTTAATTTCATACGTTTTTGTTTCTTATTGTAAAATTCTTAATGAGCTTCCATTTGATTGGGATTTAGAACTAATGAGGTATATATGTTTTTAAAATATATACAAGTTATTTAGAGGCAACTGCTTTTTCACTCTTCCACACACTAACTGACCTAATTCTAACACTTACTCATGATAAAACACATAAAGACATCCCTCTGCAGCAAGAAATATATTCATTTGTAAATCAGCTATACTAAATGTCTGATTATTGAGCAAGATACTCTTTGTGGAAGATTATCACTCTTAACAGCAGGGAAGCAGGAAAGATAATTCAAGGATATTAGAACTATACTGAGTCCATCGGATTGTCTTTGAAATCTAATGGACTGCTGAATCTAGTGAAATCCTACAGTGCTTGCTTTTTAAATACTCTTTTTAACATCGCAGAAATATATATATATTTATATATATATAATATTAGCAATAGAAAATATTGAGAATATTCTCAGATTTTGTGTATTTCTGTTCTTACATGTTACAAAATGCCATCTATCAGGTCAATATTTGATAACACTAGCAATTATCCTACTTTATTCCCTCGAAGCAGGCCAGCTAAAACCCATCTGTCCATCTTTGGATTGACGTTGTGCTCATCCATTATAATTATAACTGTAACTTAAGAACCGATTACTCAAATCACAAGCCACATGTCAGACTAGAGGTATGCACCTTTCGCATAGCTTACTGAAAGCTCTGGGTCTTTCTACCCTGCAGCTAGCTGAAAGACCGTCATATGAGTAATTGCCAAAACTGAAAAAAAAAGAAGCTTTTATCATGCTATTATCAGCTTTTCTCACAGCATTGCAGGATCACATATGCCATTGTTTTCTGTGCAATATGTTACACTATACCGTAACATCCTATAATGTAATAACTTAATGATATAAAACAGTTATTAATTTCTGTGTTAAAGATCAAAAATCAGCAGTTAGCTATTAGGAAATACTAATATAATGCTGAAGATTTATTGCATATATTTTTTTCCTAGCTATTTCTTACTTTAGGCCTTAGTTGCAGGGTAAAATAATAAATAACAAATCTAATCTTACAGGAACTATACCTTGTTGTATTTAATTTTCAAGTTATACTTGATTTTAATTCTGGAGCAGATTTACAAAACACTTTTGAAGAACAGTTGCTTATTTGTATAAAATTTTTCAGACAGTCATTGCATCAGATTCCAGTTCAAATACATTTTTATTCAAAAGCTGGAGATCAGTCCTGCTGTCCTAAAAACTAATGTCAAATGAATGGTCATATGCTTTGTCCTGATTAGAGGATCTTTTTATTCAAGCATCATCAAATATATATTCACTAAGACAGGTTGAGTCTTGGCCGATTGATGCACTTAAGTGATAAAAGTGAAAGTGAAGTGATAAAACATTCTGTGTTTTTCTTTGCCTACTCATCCCTCATCGTCTTTTTTTTTCATTTTTTTTTCTTAATTGTTTCTTTAATATTGAAATGTGCTTGTTGTCAAACAAAAAACATGTTAATTCATTTTCTCATCTTTTGAAGGAAGAGCGCTATCAGTGATTATGTGAAAAGGAATAAAACTGAGCAAAATGAAAATTAGTTTTCATTTCAGGAAAACAGTATAATAATAAAAATATCCTATATTAACTAGTGATAACATTTGAATCATGATATAACAGACACATCTGGCTGAGATTTACACATATTGCAGGTAAAAAAAGGTCTAAGATCCCAGAAAATGATATACTAGTATAATGTGCATTGTTTAATGTGCGAAATTGCACTTCATGCAAAATAGCATTTGAACTTTTAAACAGCAAGAATTAAAATACAAATTTTTAATAATGAAATATTAATGTTAGTCTTTTTAAAGTGAAGTCCCTAAAAAGATCAGCTTTAACATTTCCGGAGTATTTTCTTATCTATTTGATATCAGTACAGTTTTACGATTACAGCATCACAGGCAGAGTGAAACAAATATCTAATTCAGTTTCCTATAATCCATTTTTGATGTAATACAATGTTAGTGTACAACACCAGTGTATATTTAGTACAAGTACTGTCCCTTTCATGTAGAAGTGGCTGACGGATGTTTTTCATGTTCTTCGCTTTTGTCCTTATGCTCAGATAAAAAGTAACTATTCACAAAAAAGTAGCACCTTGTAAACTTCTCAAATGCAAATAATTTATGCTGACCCATTTCTATGGGTCTATTTCATTTCAGCTTTAATCAGTATCTAATTAGATTTCTAGTTGCATTGTAGAAACAAAGAATTAGCACAAAGGAGAAAACGCGTACACTTCAAAAAAAAAAAAAAGAAGAAATTACTTTCATTTGTATTAGAGTGAAAACATAATAATAATAATTTTACAGGTTATTAAAATACCACTTAACTTTTGTTGGCTTTCCCATGTATACAGCAAAGTTGCCATTCTGCTAGGTGTCAAAGACTAGCATATGATGAGTTGTATTATTGTCTCCAAGTATGTTGTTGTTCTAACAAGTTTAAAAAGATTTATGAGAGTTATGTGTTATTAATTTACCAGATTTCTATGGAATGAGAACTACATAGAAGTTTTAAAAGAAGGGGAAAAATAGCAGAATTTGTATTTTATTGAAGTTCACCTGTTCACCTTTTAAGGATTAATCATGTTTACTAAGCAAACTAAAGCAATCATGACTGCACTCACACTAGGGATACTTGTATGCCTAGGTATGACCTGCTTAGTCCCTACCTCCCCTTCACAGTCAGTGTTATGCTTTGAAGTGTAAATATGATTCTCTGCTTGAAATCATGAATATCTGAGACTTCCTGTTTTATGTGTAATGCCAATTAATGCTTGTAATTCGAATAAAGCAAAGTCCATGTGTGTACATGTACATATACAAATATAATTGTGTGTGTGTACAGACAGAGAGAAAAAGAGAGCAAGCACAATGTCTTTATCCTATAATTTGATTTAAATAAATCAGAAATATACTGTACTAGAGCTGTACTAGAGACATAGGGTCAACCCAAACTTTTATTTTGAGAAGAGTCTTATACTTCTTTTTCCTACTTTTTTTTTTTTTTAATTTGGATGAAAGGGAATTAAACAGTGAAGAGAGGAACAGAAAGTAGATTCAGAAGTTAGAAGACTGTTTCTTTTGCAAATGGGAGGCCTTGTTCTTCAGAAGTCATAGATCTCTATAAACTTCCACACCATGTTCTGACAGCAAGAAATTATCCTGTTTTATGAGTACCCTTGTACGGCTTACTACAAAAACTTCCTTTTTCCCATAATGAATGATTTTAATAGTAGATGATGAGCTATTCTCCTAGAATACATAAAGGGTGTGAAAGAAAGCTTATCATTTTGGCTTATTTATGCTCTTTTTGCAAAAACAGATGGGAATTAGGTTAGTGGGTTAATCTAGGATTTAAATTTGTGGACAGAAGGGGGCATTAACTTGAAGGCAGTGTTATTCAAGAAGTAGTGAGACTGACCATGAAAAACATCAGGGGACAAAAGTATAGTTTAAGTTAAAAAGCAATATTAAAATGGGAGTTTTCTTGATAAATAAAATCAAAAGATTTGGAGAGACTGACCAGAAATTTGGAAATAAAAGACAGATGTGAACTGGAGATGATCAAAATCCTCTGGGGAAAAGTTATCAGGGAAACGGCTGAAAAACCATGGGGAAGACAGGGGATTTGGAGGAATGGATACAAGCAAGAAAATAGGAATATACTAAATAGTGAAAATAACAGTTTTGTTGGCTTTGCATGGGGATCCCAGAAAAGCTCTCTGTACCAGTTACAAATCTGAAAGACAGAATAGATTCACAGGCTCATTTGGTTTAGGCATTTGGTAACTGAGAGAATCTGAGTCAATGCTCAAAACCCAGATTCTTTAATTTATTAAATGCCTAACCCATATGAAACTGCCAATGTCAAATCTGTTTTACCCAAGGACAGAATTTTATGCAAAATTTCCTCAAATATATTTACAAAGAAGCACAAATAATAAGTTCTGAAAATATAGGTAATGCTTTGGTACTCTTTTTCTCAAGTGGCAGAAACTGATGCATAGTAATAGCTACTGCATTCCCAGCAATGTTCAATAGAGAACATATTTTCTTTATTTTGAAGTTGCAATTGGAGTTTTCTATTAACATCACTGAAGAATGTGTTCCTGAAATTAAAGCCTATGATATTTTGGTTACATTTTACTATTCACAGTAATCTTCCAAGTCTGGAAAATACTTTATCTGCCCTCAAAACCTTTCATAACTACTTTTTTTTTTTTTTTTTTTTAAGGAAAAGGTGAATACATGAAGATCTAATTGATTTGAAAGTAATTAATTATACAGCTTAAGATAGAAACATACAGTTCTATATGATAATGTAATTTATATAATAATAGGAGGAATTTCTGTACTTACACCAACGGCATACATTTTTGCTCAGTTTCACAAAAGGGACGAAATGATCACTCAAATGAGCTGGATCATGTGAAATCATACAAATCTGAAACAAATTTCTTAGCTCCTCACTCCAGTGCTAAGTGACTTCACATTTGCCCAGCACAAACTTAGTTGTAGAAAGAAAAGCAGGAAAGTAAGCAAATGGAAAAGAAAAATAATAATAAAGGCTTCAGAGCTGAAAAATGTCTTAGAATAGAATGTATCCTAAATGTATAGATTTTTAGCCTCATGCCTTTATTTTTCCAGGAATTAGACACTACAGTGTCATTTTGACTAGATCCTAGCCATTATTATTCATCAGTAGTAGTATTTTTCTGACTGGAAAAAGGATAAGGAAGAAACTATTAACAAAATTGGAATGAAGACATATAATTGCTGCTTTTATACTCACTCATGTATTAATAATAATTCCACTTAAAAATCATAAAGCAAAGAACATTGTATTAAAGTTCATCATTTTTCAGTAGCCATTTACTGAATACCGTATACTTTGATATCATAATAAATATGTGGATTTATGGATATGTTTACCAAAATAGTTCACAAGTCTTTCAAGGTAGATGCATCAAACGATAAGTTTGTGGGTTTTTTTTTTTCAACTGTTTTGCTTTTTTTTGTGCCTTGTGGGTTGCAAAGATTTGGAGAGAACAAAGAAAATATAAAATGAATTTGGTTAATTGGGCATGCTAATGAAGATTCTGTGTACACATAGTAAGTATTTCTCATAAAGACTGGTAATCCTGGCAATTATATTGTAACAGAATTTCCGCTCTTCCTTCTGAAAATGCTACTGACGTGCTATTTTTTCATGATTGTATTTCATTCTATTCCAGTAGATTAGAACCATGTAAGTATATGTTTAGACTATTTTAAAGTAAATATCTTAAGACCTTCAAATTTGGAATAAAATTAAACTCTCCAAAGTTCCTCTCATGAAAAATGAGAGTTATAAAAAGCTGTAGTCATCCAGTTCAGAATATTCTGTAGTTTTGTTACTGTCATACAAATGTATTCTGGGTCTTCATGTCTTTTTCTCTATGTGTGCAAGTTAATTTCCTTCTTCCTTAGGAAGTTTACATACACATCTTCTTTTAGATAAAATTGCTTTGGAAAGGGGCCTGGCTGTAAAACGAAAGGAGGCTGTAGAAAGATCAGAGACTGTAGTGAGATCCGAGAGCTCTGCAGTGTGGATGACTGGCAGAATAATTCCTTGGAACAAGCTCCACAGAGTACTGAGAATCATCCCTAAAACTCCATGCTTTCTTTGGCCTTTTTTTTTTTTTTTAATCGCTCTTGGGAAGGAATTAGCTCTTTTATCATTTAGCTCTTTTATCTATCCTGAACAACCAGTATTTTTAAGTTACTGACAGATTTGATGCAGATGTTCTGAAGCAATGAGAAGAAAAGAGTAGGACGACTGAACTAACAATGGGGAAAAAAGACACATAAAGAGCAAGGCAAATAGCTTTACCTGTGAAGAGCAGAGGTAGAATAATAAAAAAATAGAGAGAGCTGTAATGCAATTACATCAGCAATAAATTTACTGCAATCTTGGATGGGTCTGTTGAAGGATAACACACAAATGTCTATCCTATGCAGCTCCCACCTCTCATATATACTTGGTATTACCTAACCATTATGTATACTTTCTGCGTTAGAATAAGGAAGGGTCCTAGAATGGCTGGATGTGTTATGCTGGCTGATGATCTGCCTTTCTAATAGAAACATCTACCCTGTAGAAAGCAGAGATGTTTTATCCTTAGTCTAACTCTTTGACTAAAATAAAGGCAGAGAACTGCCTCTGTGTTTAGTAAAGACGGAACAACTATGCATCCTGTCATCGCTGCTTTCTTTAAACAGTCTTATGGAAAAGAATGAAGCAAAAGTAAAGAGAGCTTAAAACACAAGTATTATTGAAGAGTTACACAGCATATTTTCTCTATAACATTCTATGATATGAAAGAAAAAAAAGAATGGGAGACACTACAAAACTACCTCACATGAGCTTGGTAGTTAGTAACAACATAAATAAAAGTTGAGTTGCTAGACCTGCTATTACAAGGGGCTTTACCATGCTGATCCACTTAAAACTCTGTTGTCTAGACACAGATACCTAGACACATTGTACCTAGATATGGAATATATAGCAGATGGAAGCTTTTCTAATTGTCAAATACTGAATTAGGGGAGAGTGACTGGACAACAGAGTCGATTTCCCCGCTTAAAAATGCTGGCACGCAGTATATTTCTATTTCAGGAGAGATTAGAAATGAACACTTTGTCTTTTATCATATACGACAAATACTTCTCAATAACCCTCTGAAAACAACACGGTCTAGATAAAACATTTCCAAGAGACACCTAAAAGGCCATACATGAGGAGAACAGGAAAGAGAAAGACAGTACCAAAGTTTCAGATTACCCATAGGAAATACGAAGAACCGTATCACCTCAAGATCTATCTATGAAGTTTAACCTTATTTTGTACCCTATAACTCTTCTTAAAGAGTTCTCCAACTTTTCCAAAACAATCAAGTAGTTAGTACACTTGCTTTGAGCAACCTCTGTATTTGGTCATCTTCAACTTTAAATTGTTTTAACCTACATGTATTAAGCTCTGTAAAAAGCTTGCTTTGGGTTTCACAGCATTCAGGTGCTCTACTCAATTACTGTAAAAGCTATCATGAATGTCACTAACCATTGAAATATATTTTCATGACTCTTAAAATGTTAAATCTCGGACCTGCCCACACAAATTCTGATGTTGCTTAGGTAACTTCCAGATGCCTTTGAAATGCAATGGATTTGATGTATGATAAGATAACTTTTGTTAAGGACTTTGGCAAAGTTCTTCCGGACCTGCCCAAAAGTGCAATAAACTTAACTATTCATCCCCTGTTGTTTAGCATAGAAACCATAATTCTAATCAGAGCCTGGCCTCTCTCCTCACAGCTATTTGATCTGAGCTTCAGTCCCAATAAATTCCAGTGATGAAAAAGTAAATAAATCATATTTCCTCAAACCTAATCCTCTCCATCGTATATCATAGGGACATCTCTTGAAATGAAACTGAATCTTAAATAATTGTCAACTGCTGCTACCAGCCTCAATCCTCAATCTCTTTGGGTTTTGGTAAGCCCTAAAAAGGACTAAACTGAAACCTAGATTAACCATCCTTTCAAGTCTAAAAGTAAATTGTAATTCATTCTCATCTTCTCTGTGACTTCTATTTTATGTACACTATGTTAGCATAACACAGGATTAATCCTAACGTCTTAGTCTTATCCATTTATAATCAAAGGTAGTAAAACGATCAGTATCTAACTTCTCTATTTTTTCAATCTAATACAGGCATAATACTAGAGAATGGGTGTTAAACTGAACTTTCTCCTCCCTTCTTCAGTGCCACATGCACTGTTTAAAAGACTTCATCCAATGTAACTTACCAATGTCTTGTAAATAGTGTGTTGTAAGTCTCTGCAGAGAACAGCGTAAAACCAATCTATACTTAGGAGACAGCAAATCCCTTTTAATAGTTTTTGTTGTTGTTGTTAGCGAGTAGAATACTTAAATTACCCTGTAACATATCCAGTACCCAAAATGCTAGGCTTTCAAAAAGCAGATGTTTGAGTTCTAACACTAAATCAATCCCTTTTCAAATTACAAGGGTCACAGCATACCCCCTACAACGCAGTACATTAATGAACAACGTGTGTAATGTGAACGTAAAAATTCTGCTCATTAAAGGTTAGACTTTACTTCTACTCAAGCTATTTCTGGATCTTTGATGAAATTAGAAAAAAAAAGAAATCTGTGTTTCATCACAGGGAAATAATTAAAAGAAGCCTTATTGCTAATCCAAGTCTCCTCATGCTTTCTATAAACAGAGCTTTTATAACAGCTAAACAGAAGAAAACTCGTAGTAAACTGAGTGTTCAGCTCAGAGAAACAGAAGAAACAGAAAAAATGAAAACAGAAATGAAAGAGAAAAAACAGAGAAACAGAAAAATGGCAGTTGAAAAAAAGCAACATAAAAATACTTTTCCAATGTAATAAACAGAAGAAATCTGGTATGCTTCACAGCTGATCTTATTAAAGAGAACATTAGGTATGTTTAATATATTTGCAAAAATTTCCAACCTCTTTACCCTGGCATTCTTCACACTTGAAAATAAAGAAGCTTAAACAGGTCTTCCTTGTCCCACATTTGCATGACACTTTCTCATATAAATTAGATTATACATTTGCTTGAAGTAAAATCATGCAGTTAATACATTTATCTTTAAAAGACCAGATGGATAATTTAGTACCTAAAGTATGGTTTTAAAATACAAACTTTAAGTGAGTACATACTACATATGTATTTGAAAAGAAAAAAATATGCATTGTCTTCTGTCCTTCATGTTTCTTTCTTCTCTCTCTTATGTAGTTTTGGAGTATCAAAACACTGTGCCTTGCAACTAATTCTTTATGGGTGACTTTATTGCATTCATTTAACATTATTATTGATTAATAGAAGGCAGTATGTAAGTTTTTCTTCTTTTCATTTGCTAGTTGTTTATAAAGAATGAAGAAGGAGAAGAAAGAGAAAAGCAGAAAAAGGTATTTGTCTCTTAGCACCATTATGCTTTTACATTCTGTTTTATTAACCTGGTTGAAAATACTTTACTCCATTGATGATTCTCTGAAAAAAAAAGAAAGAAATGTGCATTTTTGATTATCAGTTTTGAGTAAGTACAAGCAAAGAGACAAGCTTAGCCATAATAAAAGGTTTTACAAGAGCTCTGGATAAGCAATTTGAAAGGGATTGAAGTTTATTTATGCATTATGATTTTAAGAAAACAGTTTGAACTTCACTGAATAAAAGCTCTTTAAGATCACAGTCTTGTTATACATTTGTGCTATTTTGTTTACTTGCCTTGCAAAATTTGATCTTCCTCTTTGGCCATCCTCTTTAGGCTGCAGTCCAAGAGATGCTGACTGAATTGAGTTTTCTTTTGTGAGGCAGACAAATGAACCGGACATGGACAAGAAAGGGAATTGTGGTCCAAATGGAGGTACAATTTTTTAGTGAGGAGAAAAATGAAAAGCTAAAAAGTATAAAAAAGCAGAACAGAAAGCCAATTTGCTTTGGCCTTTAAGAAGAAAATGAAATGAATGAGAAATGCATTTTAAATAAATGTATTTGCTTCTGTTCCCTTTTTTCTTCCTCACAATACCCTTCCTAAGGAATCATCCCATCTATTTGAAGTTGAGAGGAACATTTTTTCCCTGAGCTTTCTAAAACTGCCCCATATCACAACCATAGCCCCTCAGGACAAGCAAGGCAACACGAAATTCCTTCTGGATCTCCGTGATACATCTGTATGGCTCCACAATTATTCAGGGAGATTTTCCATGAAGGTGATACTTACCATAGTATTCCTAGGCTAGACATTTTTTTGGTAGAACTCCCCCAAAATTTGGAGAATTCAGGAAGTCTGTCTTTCCAAATAAACATTATTGCACAAAAGAAGGCACACCACTTATTAATTAGGAGGACATTAAATCTCCACTGACAGTAAATGGCATAAGTGGAACCAAATGGTATGAATTCCTAGCTTCTTGTCAGGCTCCCTTCAAGGGAAGACTATCAAAGTGAGTGTGTCAGAGAACACACTGAAGCAAATCTAGCTGTTAAATTCCAATTGTTTTGTTTTATTTTATTATGTAGGTAGGTTTTCCAGTCAGCTGAAGTTACCATTTATTCATTCTGTTCTCCCCCAGGTTATCTCTCTGATTCCAAAGGGAGCTAGTAGGATTGCACATTCCTATAACGGTCAAATACAGTGGTGACTTTCTAAGGTCACTGCTAAATTCAGAGTATTTATTTTAGCTAGTTCTTATTGAGTTCTTATTTCTCATGTTCCTAAATACCTGCTATTCAAAATTTGGGGTTTCAGGTCTCCACAAATGCTAATTAAGTCAAACATCTGGGCAAGCTGTGCAATGTATTAAGAAGGGTAATGTTAGTAAATGTCAGTGCTTGGAAAGATTCATTATGTTATACTATTTACCATTTGCTCAGTAACACTGTTTCTTCTATGTTTGTTCTGCATACAGACAATGCAGGCACAGTAAATGGCCTGCAAAAAACAGATTTTCTTTTGTCTCGATTGGTTGCTAGAGTGCGAGATTCCTTAAAAAGAAACTGCTAAAGCTGTGTTTGTCAAAATACTGTAAAAAATATAAGGCAAAGTTGGAAAGAAAAGTAAAGTCCTGAGGGGCAAGAGAAAAACAGAAAATGGATAAATGAGTAAAGAAAATTATATTTTAAAGCACTACACATGCTAGAAGAATAAAGAAAAAGAGAAAACTAGAATTGAAAACTAGAATACTGAGTGAAAGAGGAAAAAATATTGTTTGTTATAATACAGAAATACAAGCTGATGTGTAGATTTACTTAAGGCTTGTAGATATAGAATCAATCCCAAACTGGGTCCCTGCAGCCATTTCTTTAAAATCCATAAATATTGCTGCAGTGTTAGCCCGGGTGGGCCTAAACACAGAAAAGTGCATTTGCCCAAAGAACTGGTGAGCAAAAGTCCTGTGAAGCTAACCCAAGGAGGGTAAAAAATAAAAAAATAAATAAAAAGTTTTAAATGAGGGGTTTGCCTGAAAATGAAACAATGAAACTGCAATCTTTTTCTCTCCCAAATTGAGTAGGATGTACTGCAATGATTCAGCTAGAAAATTCCAGGAGTAGCTTACAAACAAAAAAAGACACAAATTCTCATCCAATAGTTATGTGGTTGCTACTCCATATGACACTCTCTATGATTTTTGTGAGACTGAAAATCCCACCCTCTGCTCCAAGGAGATCAATAACCATGATCTATAAGTATCACAATATAGGAAATTAAAGTGTGCAGACATCCATTTCTTAAACTAATGCTGTTTTAGCATGGCACTTGTGAATTGAACCTACATGACCTAGCTATTTCACAGAAAAGCAATACACTCTGCCTTAATGACCATTTATGTGTTTCATATGCAGATGTAATTTCTGTCTCCAAATGTACTTTTGGCAGTGGTCAACATATGATTGATATCCACATAATTGCTCTTTTCAGCTTGGAACACAAGCACAATGCTATCCTTCGGGAAGAGAAATAACTGTATTCAGAATTATCACAGGAATGCGGTTAGAGTTAGTGCTGCACACCAAAACAAATACAGGAGATCATCAGTGCCATCCCATAGAAGAGTTTAGCCTAGAAGGCCTTGACTTTACCAGAAAAGACAGCAATGTCCTGCCACTCTGCGGCACTTGGCTGTCCAGGGTGAGCTCAGCCACTTGCACACAACTTGCCTCAGTAGGAAGGGAGGATGTTTGCTTCTTTGGTGAGTTCAGTGGGAGACAGAAGTCACTGCCTTGCAGGGAGATAGAAGTCTGATTTGTATCTGTTGGATGAGCTTCCTCATGTGGAAACCAGACCATGAAGGCAAGATGCCACTAAGTATTAGATGCTATATGATATCTTGCCTCTTGTAAAATAGAGAACCGTGAATGTAAGTAGCATATCTCTTCTTGTAACACACACTGTTGTAACACACACTGCAGGATATTCATCTGAGAGATATAGACTGATATGCCTTCAGACAAACAAATTTCACCTAGATTTCTCACATTCTACATGACTGCTAAAACCACTGAGCAATAGGTGCAAGTGAACACTAGCAAATTCTCAAAGGAAATTCGGCTACTGACATAATTTTGTGAATAGATAAGCTTATTTGTTTTGCTTTTCTAAAGCACCTAGAAATGAAGTATTCAGTTCAGGTCAGTTTAATTCTACAGTAAACATAGCCTTGCTGTTTTTTCCAAAAAAAAAAAAAAAAAAATCAGGAAGAAGGAAAAAATAAATACATATTTATATATTTAAAGTATTTTACTTCGTATCTGGTATTCAGGCCAAAACATCAATCATTTGCCAAGCTCTAAATGAAAAATCTTTGGACTAGGCCCTGCAAGGGAAAATCTTATTACACTATATCAGGAAGGAAAAAAAAAAAAAAAAAAGAAAGAAAATCAACCTCAGACAGTTATTCAAGACAAAGTAAGAACAAGCAAGATCTTAAAATAATGATACTGTGGCAATCTTAAGTATAGACTTTGTTTCAAGGACTGTGCCCAAACCAAAAATTTCATTTTTAGAAAGAAAATAAAGTGTTGAAATTCTTTTTTGTACTTCATATTAACAAGAATTGATTCTTGGATTATGTATGGGGGGGGAGCAAAAAAAAAAAAAAAAAAAAAAAACATATATTGACCACCATTTGACCTGAGGAGGCACAGCTTCATTGTCACCACTGATCCCTGAAGAGTGGGAGAGCAGAACCTCAGCTCTCCACCTGATATAACCTTCAGCTTGTCTCAAATTTACTGGGCTGCTGATTTTAGGAAGATTCTCTTCCTAATATATACCAGAAATTTTGGAATCAGTGTTTCGTGGAGAGAGGAAATAGAGACGATAGGAAAGACGGCAGAATAAGAATCAGATGTGCCGTCTGTATACATTCTTCTTTACTGTTTATGTTTATCAAGGTTTTAAATTAATAAATTCATTGATTCTTAAATATGACTATGAAAAATGTTGCAAACCAGCAGACAGCACAGCAGAGTTTTATTTCTGAGAGCTTCTTATTCCTTCATGTGAGGTATTTGCTCTATTCAAAATCTGATGCAGAAACATGGATGCTTGCAATACCCCCAAAACATCACTAACCACTGACACCCCAATTATTAAAAGTTGTGACTTTTTATTGAAAGAATAAATTAGCTTATAGCAAATATACATATCCTTATATCTTGGTTTTGTTTTATTACTTTTGCAAAATGTTCTGATTTCTTTAAACAACTTAGTTTCTTTCTTTAAAATTAATACAATTTCAGCATAACTGAAAGAAATATAACTAAAGCGGTTAACATTACCTGTGAAATTTGAGATTGAAGGGAGCACTAATCAATCTAAAAGGAAGGTTTATAAAAGTCTTTTCTGAATCAAAAACATTTCCTTTCTGAGTTTCCTTTCATTTGCATATAGAGTACATAAAACATAAACCTTCCCAGTAGAATGAATAATGTATAAATGAAGACATAGTCAAAGGCAAAAGTTCGCAAAAAAAAGTCCTTAAGATGAAATATGATCATGTAAAATTTGTGCAAGCAGCTCAAATGGAGATCAAGTTCATACAAATTATAATCGGTGCATGGATAATTTAAGAGGAAAGAAAGTGCTGAATTATACATTAATTAATAAATTTGTAATTTGGCTCAACACTATAATCAAGGGCTTAATCTTTTTTCATTAAAATCAGAGAAAAATGCTGTGGGCATGAGTTGGAGCAAGAATGGGTTTACAGCCAGCCATGTGGCAAAAGACATCTCTAAGAACAGAAGGCAGCATCTTTATTTTCCTTCAAAAGAGTTTGAATAACAGGGAACTGTTGTCCAGGACTAGTGAAGACTTCCAGGGAAGAAAACACTCAGAAATGTATCATGATACTTTTATTCTACCCGACCTGTGAACTCAATTTTCTACTTGCTAGAGACTCATGTGAGAGACTACAATGTGCCCCACTGCTCTTAATTCTACTTCAGCTGGCCATTTATCTTTTTTCAGGAGTCCTTACTTGCATATATTTCTTTGCTGCTGACCTTGGACCACTCCTGAGAATTAGCAATGTGTAAAATAATTACATCCAAGAAAGTGCAGGCAGTCATAGGGGGAACATTTAATTTCTTCTTTGCACTTGTAATAAATTAAGCACTGAGCAAGCATAAGGGAATTCCAAGAAGAGAATGTGAAACTCAAAACTTGGTCCAATTTTACAAATAGTGCCTGACTTTCCCTAGTGCCGCTGACTTCCTTTAGATAGGGATGACAATTGTCATGTTTTGAGGTAATATTCAAATCTACCACCTTTCAGAATACTGAAAGTATTCTCATCAAGAGGGAGGAAACATAAACAAAAATCTCAGAAAACGTAAGTAGGGAGCATATTTAAAATAACAAAAGTGTTGTCTTTCATTTACAACATATCAGGTTTGTGATCGTGAATATATTTTCACCACTTAATCTGTTAACTTTAATAGCAACCCTTTTAAAAGTTTATACCTAAATTCAGTTACTGAATATCTAAGAAGTTGGCTTCAGCTCAGAAAATTTAGAATAGATTTAAGATTGGATTATATATAAAGTATAAAAATCTCTTTGACATGTATAAGTATTCACAGGAGAGTCCCATAATTACTACTAGATTCTTCCAAACTCAAGGAAGAAATGATTTGGCTCCGCATAGCCTGAAGGAGGGAAACCACTGCTCTAAGCAAAAGACATGATGGATGTTCATCTAATAGTCTAGCCTATGTTTCTATGTGCATGTTGCAGGCTACGCCATTTTTAGCTGTGAGAAAAATAAAACATAAAAATTCCAGAGACTTTATTTTTAGTCTAGTACTCCAGGGTTGGTTTCTAGGTTAAAAATTATTCAAAACAGTACTTGTTTGTGAAATGGGAAAAAAAATGGTCTAGACAGATATAAATTTACCCTCATCTGAATTTCAAAAAGTAGCAAATACATATTTACTAAGGCAAAGAAGCAAGTCGTTCTAAATTCTTTATAACAAAATTACTATTTTCCTTCATTTCTAGTAACCTGGACTTGATTTTAGCTTGTAATTATTAGCAGTTGCAAAAAAAACTATGCACAGACTTTGGAGGAGAGAATTCCTTGGGTAAAGGCTTGATAAAAGTTATTACTTATGGATAATAAGCCTCAGCAATAACTGAGATCATGAAGCAAAAATGTATATTTGCTGTTTTGACAGATGTAGATGTCCTTATTGCAAATGTTTTTCAAAATCTTTACATCGATATTCTTAATCTATAGCAGTATTACAAATCAGCGGGCATACTCCTGTATGTCTACTTTCTAATTTATGCTCAAATGTGAAAGTAATGAGTTAATGATGGGAGATAGAATGCCATGGCAGAGAAATGGAATCATCATTACAACTGAAACAATTTTCCCTGAACAAACGGTATTGCCAAGGCACACCACAGTAAAGGAGCATCAGGATGAGGAACTCTAACTTTCTGATTTTGTTATAGTATTTTTTTCAGGCTTGCAGACATTTTTTTTTATTATTATTATTTCTCGTTTTGATTTGATTTTTTTTTTAATCCTTTATTTCGGGTAAATTCAGGAAAAAACTTAGCTTAGCTTAACCTAGCAGGTTAACTCAAGCAGAAACTGACTTGAATCTGACTGTTTTTGCCAGAAATAGAAGGTATTGGTTAACGTTAGTAAGAAACACATACCTTTATATAGTTAAGACAAATTAAGGTCATGATGTTGGAAATAATATCTCATCAGCATGTAATAGTATTGGTTTTAAGTTAAATATATTATTTAAGTGCATATACCTTCTCTAAAGAGCAAATAACAAAAGAATTAAAAAAAAATTTCATTTTCAAGGTCTGCATTCTTACAGTGAAAGTTAATGGTCTTGTTTTACTTCTTACTAACCATTACAAGATTATGCTTTATTTTTTTCTTAATTAGGATTCCTATCTGATAATACTGTAATGCAGGAGGTTTTTTGTTTGTTTTTTTGTTTTAATTTGTGTGGAAAAAGAAAAAAAATGTTTTAAGGCATAGATTTATCTGACTTTAAATAGAATGAATTCATAAATGTTTGCAGGGGAAAGGGCAAAAGGGCAAAAGGTACCAATTGGCAAAAACGAGAACCAACTGAACCCGGCTCAAGCCGGATGCAGCTTGCTGCCTAGACACAAGAACAAGTTAAAGCTGACGTTTTTTTGTGATTGGATATCTCAAGTTATGCAAGCCTCGGATGAGGCTGGATTGGCTATCGGGGCACACGGAAGACACATGTTATCACCTTGTTTGCTTATAAATACGAGGTTGTAACTCAAGAAAATCGCTATTGGCCCTGAGCTTTTAGCCTGTGTTCTTTGACACCGGACCCACAAATGTTCTTGATCCTAACGCACTGATCATTTGTTCCAAGTAGCTGTGCTTTAAAAAAAAAAAAAAAAAGCTTTGCAAAATCCAGCCATCTACAGAAGTAATTTAAGCTTCTGCTGGGTCTAATCATTACTGCTCTGAACATTTACGCTGTTTTTCCTTCTTGTTTGAGCCTTTTGGATTTACTACTACAATATATGTTTCTACATATAATTCTGTTTAGTCAGCTATCGGTGAAAAGTATTCTTTATTAATAACATTTTATATATTTTAGTCTAATGGATCCCTGTAAGAAAGGTCAATTTAAGCATACAGAATGACCTTTCAATTTTTACCATGAAGATTTCATTCTGCTTGCTACATTAATTTGTGTTCTAAAAAGGCTAAATAATGTTAGCATTCAACTGACAGATTAGACTCCTAGCCAAACTTCCTGGGATTAAGAAGAGCAAATAATTCCAGTATATCTGAGCTACAAAGCACAGCACTATCGTTTAGCAAGTGAGCCGTGATAAGAGGTAAGTTTTATCAGCATAGCATGGCTTGCTTAAAAAAACTACCCAACTTCTGGACCCAAAATAGTAACATATACTGCACAAAAGTAAGTACTTTGTGCAATATATAAATATTTCCCATCGTAGTGTCATTCACTCAGTAAGTCTTTTCACTACTCTTGCAGTGCTTTTTCTTTGGTTCTAAAAAGTCTATCTTGCCCCAGAAGAAAAACATGCATTTCAATTTTCTTTATGGACAATTCTGGATGAAAGCCAATTTTTTTCAATGTCAATACTCTAAATGACAGTAATTAAGGTTGAGCGAAAAGTGTATTAGTAAATTGAAAAGCACGGAATGAAGCCAGGGGTGGTAGTAGAGATATCAAATATTGTGGTAGCTACTGGCCTAACGCCTGAAAACACCTTCAAAATAAGTTGTCAAGTTCACAAACCTTCAAAACAAGTAGTCAAGTTCACAAACAGCATGATTTATTCAAATGCAACATTTTCAAAGCAGGTTTCAGATGTCAGTACAGGAAATTCTCTACTACAGTGTGGGGTTTTTAGCTAGCTCTGATGTACAAATGTGCAATCATCACTCACCCCAGAAGATGGGAGAGGGCTCTCAGTTTTGAGGAGTCACCTCAGGTGGAGCCTCCTAAGTGGAGGAAAGAGGTCCAGCCTGCTGACTGATCCAAGAGGTTTCAGTGGAGTCTTCCCTCCTGAACTCTCACCTCTTTTGTCTGCTTTTTATATATATATTTTTTATATTTAGGTAGAGCTTGAGTGTCTGTAGTCATATTTACTTTTGTTATTGATTGGTTTAAAAGTCTCTCGCTTTCATTTAAAGGTTTGGTCAATCGAAAATCTAGAGCGCATGCCCAGTGAGGAGCGGTCAGAGGCGGGTAACTCTGGGGTGGAGGTGTGTTTTGACATTAAAGTTCATCTGAACTGAGTGATTTTCCACCCTTGCTGGCTCAACACTGGACACGTTATCGTATATCTCCCCTTGGGCAGCTACTGTGCGGTTTAGCAGCAGCCCAGCACAGGGAGTGCAACAGAGTTTGGCCGCGGTGTCTTCACTCTGCTCCATCCTCTGTTACTCCCTTTTGCAGCTGTGAGGAGGGCAAGTTGTGCTGCCCAGGGAACCGTGGAGGAGCAGAGTCCGTGCGCACCAACCATCCTGGAAGTGGCAGCTGTGTATGGCCCCCAAGCAGGCCTCTGTAATGCCAAAACTTCGGTTGGGCCTTAGTTTTTCTTTTAAGTTCCCCTCTTTGAAGCAATTCTTCCACAGATACTCAGAAAACTCAGAGTAAACCGGCCACACCTGTAGTTTTTTAGATTCAGAGCAAAATTGAGGAATAAACCTTACTCTTCTATACTGCAACTCCTCATTTCCACATTCGTGCTGTTACACAACAAAAACTGTTCTAATTGTACTGTTGTAGCACTGCTCTTATTCATGCATAGAAGTTATTGCTAGCTGGCCTCTTGGTTGCTTATATTTAAGTATTTTTTAGGTAACCACACACATTTAGGTAACACAATTACCTAAATATTTAAAAGTAATTGAAACAAATCACTTACAAGCAAGCTCTTTGGATTTGTTATCCTGAGGATTGAGTTCTTGTTGCTAATTATGGTATTTAATAATGCTGGGTTCTTTTTGCCTTTTAATATTCACATTGAGATAGATATTAAATACACATACATATACTGTATGTGTGTGTATACATATGTATCTGTGTAAATGTCTGGTTCTATTTTCAGAATTAAAAAAAAAAATCTTTAAAATATTTTTAAAACTGATTCTGGGTGTCACTAAAGAAGATTCATCCTGAGAGACCTATGTATTTTTGTGTTTATGTATACATATAAAATCATTTATTTACGGGGAAATATGGTTAAAATATTAATGTAGCCAAATATGTAAAATTGGAATAAGATTAATAAATACGAAGTAGAGAACAATTTCTGTGCTACCTCTCCTGCGAGAGGCATTACAGAAATATCAGCTTAAGGGAAAAAAATATCTTTACGCCTAACTGGAGTAAAACTTCCAATTTCCTTTTACTTGCATGTAGATGAACATATTGATAAATTTGTATCTATCTGCAATAGAAGAGTTCAGGATTATCATCAGTTATTGTATGCATGTATATATGAACAGATACATATGTATAGGCATACATACATGTAAGAGTGCATAGATTGCATGGTACCAGTCTATTAACTACAACAGAAATATCTTGCTTTGAATGAAAATATAATATAAAAAAGCCTCCACCTAAAAACAAAAATAATACTTTTGTGAATATTCAATTTAATATCAGGAACCATACAGGTAAACGATGACTTCATGCTGGATTCCTACACAATTACAGAAAACTATGCATAGTTAAATGCATGGCTATGTAGCACTGAATTCTTTCAGCAATTTTCTTGAGAACAAAGAATTTTCTTTTAGTTTTTAAATGGAGTGCCTTTTTATATATATATAGTGTGTAAAAATGCAGTAATAATAATAATGCAATGGCTTAAAGAAATACAGATGTCACTAATGAAATAAGACTAGATTAGGTCTCTGTACTTTTTCAGACATATTTTATTTCTCAGTATTTTAAAAGGTAGGTATTTTTAACATTTTTGAGGGTAAGTGACCTTCTTCTATAGTCTTACTAGTTTCATAAACCAATAATATCTTAGCAAGACAAAGAAACCCTACCGTAAATCCTATGGAGAGACTGCTAAAGTGATACAATCATTACAAAGAAGATCTATTAACACAAGAGGGACCTACTGAAGTCAAGGAAATGATTCCTTGTTAATTATTAATGAAATGGAAGTGGACAAATGAAATTAATTTTAAATATTTTATGGGATCAAGCAGCATCATGACCTTGTGGTCACGTTTTCTAAAATTATTTGTGAAAGAAAGATGCTTGTTCTGATTACACAGATAGCAATTATTTTTGAAGCAGCATTTTCTTTCTTAAATCAGATCTTTGTATTTTCTGTAGCTTGTGCCTTACAGTGAACCTTGCAAGTAAATTTGGCTTTAGGCCAGACAGCACAGCATATTGTGTTCCACAGCAATATCTTCCTATGGTACTCTTGCAAATTGCCAGCTCAGGCTGATAGAGTCCTTGATTTCCATTGTTTTTTGTAATATGATATATTGCAACTTAACAATATACACAATTTAGAAACATACATTTCGCCAATAAAATGCCATGTCTTATAATTAGCTAATTGCATGTTTGTGACCAATAAAATTACTCTTAATCTATGATCATATATTGCATAAATATGTAAAATAGTAATATGCATGTACATGTTATATACATACATATTTATATAAATATACATTTACGTCAAAAAGAAAAATTCTAGATGTTACAGAAAACTGTAAAACTAAATATAATATCTAAAAATTTTATCTACAACATTTCTAGAGTTTTATTCTTGATCTGTCAGCCTTGACCTATCATCCTTGATAGGTCATCTTTGAGTTTTCAGTGATGTCTGCTTTACCTCCCAGAAGAATTTTAGATTCTCTCTTTGAACGTCACATATTTTTGAATTTTTGCCCATCACAAAATTTCCAGGTCTCCGATTGCTCTACCTTAACAATCAATCAACAAGCCTTACTTCCTGTGTATCTGTTAATGTCTAATGATGACTTTCTGATTCAGAGGAAACTGATGAGCTTTTTGTTTTCAGACTTTATGACAGGAATCATAGATAGGAAGAAGCAAAGGCCATCTCATATGAAATAAGCCATAAATAATTCATGTTCTGTAAATGAAATTGCAAATGCCTCCAATTTTGAAACTTATGCATATGATAATTATGTGTGACAATAATGTGACAATAAATATTGTCACAAATTATGTAAAGCCCAAGTTTTAAAACTAAATTTGCCTATTTTCTTGCGTCTTTGCATAAATTGTTTCTTTAAATTTAACAAATTTAATTACATTTCCCACAGACAGCTTTTTTTCTTCTTATATATATGCAAATATTTTTACTTCTTAGAGTGTTCAAATTTTAAATATTTCCGTATGTGTTTACAATTGGCAGGAAGGTCAAAGAAGTGTGTTTTGAAATGAAAATGTCAGGTTGTGATGCCTGTCTTGATGATTCTGTGAGATGTAGCTGTACTAGGCCTGCATTGGTCAGAGGAAGCAGTTTACCTCTTTTCACACAAGTCTTCACTTATCTGCTTGTTGCAGTTAGGAACAAATGAAAGTGTGGAGACTGAATCATCTTGGATTACCAGCACATTTTAATCATAGTTACACACAATTTTATCAATTACATGACTTCACTGTTCCACAGGAGAGTATGTGATGCAGGAGAGAAGTTGGAGTTAATGTAGCAGCTGCAGCCATGCAGGGTGTCCTAGGGCTGGGTTAGGGTGTCCAGGTGGTTTCTCCGCATTCTTGCTTGTTTCTTCATGTGTCTGATATCTCTCTATACTCTCTTATTCTGTCCATTCTTCAGTAACTCTGGTTTTAGTGCTGAGTAGAGAATATCCAGTTCTTGCCAGACCTTTCCAGATTTCATGGTGCTTGGCAGTGGCTGATGCTCACAGGCTGCTTCTCTGCAGGTTCTCCACACCTTTAAAACCCGCAGAGAAATTCATGGGTTGATCACAATTCAGGTATTTTCCTATCCTGGCAGCTAAGCTACTCCTTATCCAATAGGGCTTTCTAAAACTTCATAACTTAGAGAGCTGCCAACCAGGCCCAGCCCAACTGCCAGATTACCAACGCCTTCATACTGTGTGAGGTGCAGTCCTCTTTCCAAAACTTCATGATTGTGCAGCCACATCACTGAATGCCTTATACAAGAAGTAAGAGGTGTTCAGGAACACATTTCACTCAGTAGGTGCATATACAAAGTTAGTGCTGTGATCCACATCTTAACACACAAAGTGAGAAATGAAGAGAACTTTAAGGAACTGAAGTTTTTAATATACACTGATCAGAACATATGTAATATTTTAAAATATAGATATCTGTAATATAATATGAAAAAAAATCTATAAAGAGACCCTGAGAATTTAACAGTTTGAAATTGATACATCTTTAAGTTTCAGAAATATGTGGAACCTAGTCATAGATTAGCTGCTCCTCTGAGGAGCACAGTTTTCATCCTGGCCTGTGAGAATGAAATTCAGGAAAATAAATAAAAAAACACAAATGTGCCATACTGGAGACCAAAAAAATGCATGTATATTTTATGTATATTTATACTGCATTGTATAAGCAGTGCAATTATAGATTGATATATATGTGCAATTATAGATTGAGGTGTTTACATGCACGCATATGTGTACATACCTACATTTCTGTGTGTATATATGTGTGTGTGTGTGTGTGTGTGTGTGTGTGTGTGTGTGTGCATGTATAATAAGTATTCCAGCATTTCAAAACACTTCTGTTTCTAATCAACTGGTATTCACCCCCTAAAAGATGTAAGAAAGTAATGAAACACCTTTTCAATTCTCTAGCTGGCTGTAGTTTAATCTGAAGGAGAGCTGACAAGGAGTAGAATGCACATATTGATGTTGATGGTCCTAACTGCCCAGACAAATCATCTCTTTGCTTTGTTTGCAGAATGAGGATGGGAAAGGTTGTTCAGACTCCAAGCTGTAATTTCAATCTTTCAGAATGTATTTTTGAATTGGTACCTCTTCCTATGCACAGCTTTATCTCAGGCACTGGACCATGTAAGTAATCATTTATACTCAGTGCTTCAAAGATACAACTATTTCATTTCACTTTTTTTTTTTTTTTTTTTTTTTTTTTTTTTTTAACTGTGCATGCAAAAAGCAAGTATTGAAGACAGGCTTATCCTGAACATGTATTGTGAGATAAGAGTATAGATCTTAAACCTGAATTTATAAAACATAACACTCTACCGAAACCAATGTGTGTGTGGCAGTGTCCAGGATAATGCTGTCAGCTACATTCTAGAATTAGTCCAGTGGTAAGAGACAGAATAAAATAATTGTGTGCTATCCATTTTTATCCTCAATGCTTTATCCTTAGTTATATTAACTGAAACTGAACCACAATAATGAAAACTGTATTTTGTATTATGCCCCATAAGTAATAATTATTTAGTTGTGCTTCATCACCGTCTCAAGACAACTGGCAAAAAGCTTTCGTCCAGTTAAAGAACTCCTACAATTCAATGCCTATAAACTCCTAGAACACAGCTCACGCCCTGAACAAGACTATTGAAAGCACAGAGGAGTCTTACCTTACAGCAGCTGCAAACAACAACAGAAGTGCAACCAATTCAATGGCAGATTTGATCTCTCATTTTGATTCCAACAGAAATGCTAAAAAACAGATCTGTTTTTCACTTGTACACTCCAACTTTATACTAATACAAAAATTCCACCAGAGCTATTTGTTTCATACATTTTATGAGTGAAAACAAGAAAATGATTTGTCTTAAATTTCAAAATGTATTCCTATTTAGGTCAGTTTTTCATCTTTTTTTTGTGAGGGAGAAAATGAAATATAGGATATATTAACTGAAAAATAGTTGACCATTGAAAAGCTTCAAGGTGACTAGGCAGTCAGGACATAATTGAAGATTATATGGGTATGTAGAGGAAAACGCACAATTGACTTTTTAGTTACCTGTTTGGGCAGGGAGGTATTCGTTTGGCATTATTTTGTTTGAACAGATGTCAATAGGCCATGGTTCATAATCTCTCTTTTTCTAATTCCACTCGTTGACTTCAAAATAATTTAAGTCATCTGCTTAAATAGTGCTGTCAAATAAGACTTTGATTGAAATCCTTCAAACAAATTGGAAGGTTCCATTGATTTCAACCATCTTTGCACCGGACCTTATCTGAAAAATCAATTAAAATATGATTTTCAAAGGATAAAGGTTTGTAGTGTAATCTTTGAGGACATTACTGTAACATGTTGAAAACAACCCCAAATTAAATTAATCTTCTGATTTTTACCTCCGCTTCCTCTAATACATTTTACTCTAGTAACCAGATATGTCGTCTTTCTTTAATGCATATATTTTTTGTATACCATATAAATGTGTGAACAAATATATCCATGCATTCTCAGGATGAAAAGCAAGCAAACAAAAACCCTATGTTGCTAAATGGTTAATATTGACAGTTGAGGATAAAATACACAATAGCACTGTTTCAACTAAAAACACTATTATAAATCCATAAATCTCAGAGTTAGCATACTCTTAAAATTAGTAAATGTATGCTGCTTTCTGGATGTCCAGGGTTAAAACAGACAAATATATTGCGCTTTGTAGGGAAGCCAGGCAATAACCATGCATTTATAATCAGTAAAAATAGTTCGTCTGGATTAAATAGTTGATGTTCAAATTCTCTTTGTGTAACTACAAAGTTCAGTCCTTATCATCAGTCTTCAAAAAAAAGAAAAAAAATAATCCACACAGAATTTCTCTCATTTGAAAAGGTATTGAGTGTTGAGATTGATTAATTTAATAAATCTACTAATAGAAAAGACAGAACCAAGAATTTTCATTCTTCAGGCAGACAGTAGGGGACTAGCACAGTCTTGTGGTCCTGTTTTGTGGTATTTTTCGCATCTACCGTAAGTTATTGAAAATGTTACCTCTATGAGAGTGTGTATGGAGGCATCTGCACTTTCAGAATTATTTTCAGAATGTCATGTAAAATGGGTATTTTGCTCTGATATTTAAAATAGTTGTATTCTAACCTGATGCTGTCCCAGTGTAAGAGGGATTTTATTTAAGTAGCATTAGCTGTTTATAAAAAGCATAATAGAATGCATATGCTTATGTGCACATTCAAAACCTATGTATGTGAGCACATAAAAAAAGTTCTGTATCTGAGACATTTTTTTCACCCATACTTAAGGTGGAAGATGCAGTATCTTCCATTTGATAATATATTTCATATTAAGAGAAACAGAATAATCTCATGGTCACATTGACATTAATTCTGATAATTACAAGTAAAAACACCCACATACATAAGCACAACTTGTTTTACAGTTTTATTGACAAAGTATTGTTGCCTGTTCTTAGTTATTAGTGCCTTTCACTTTTTCCTACAAAGACTATAATACAGCACTGTGCATGTATGGTTCATCCCCTGATAAGAATTTGATCCCAGTCTGTTATAGGCACATGGCTGAATTTCTATTACGAATTTCAAGTGTTAGAGCATCTGGAACTTGAAGCAGCTTTATGTCAACTACACCAAGACAGAAAATGCATAATAGTACCAGCAGGCATGCACCATACTGATAATACCCAATTCAATAAAAAAAACTGCAACTGAACTGATCTGAAATTCTGGTCTGTGCTTGACCTCTGCATTAGCCCTTTTTCATCTGCTATAGAACACTTTCTGTATGTACAAAATCACTATAGATAATAAAATCACTTTTTCAGTCAATGTAAAACATTATTTGAACGATGAAAAGTGTATAAACTTTACGTAACCTTTCCAGAGCTTCTAAACTGGCATTTTTAATATCACAATTCTTCTTTTGACACCTGAGGAATGTGAAATATTATGTGAAATATTTGTTCACATTAATTACATGTGGGAAAGATTCATTTTAATTTTGACAATGGATGATTCTGGATGTCATATATTTTAAAATGGATTATTTATTCAGTCTAAGTTATCAAAATTCAGCTGATTACTCATTCTTATTTCTCAAGAAAATAAGACAATTTTTTTAACTATCTCTGATAAAAGTTGCTGATCTCTTTTTTCCTTATTTCATCTAGTCTCTTTCTGACTTGTATGGGAAATGCATTAGCCTGACACAGAGAAAGCCTTGGAAAGAAGACTGCACAGAGAATTTGCAAATCTAGCAAACAGTCTTATTTTGATATGTTTGTGACAAGCTCATTTTGACTGTGAAAGACCTTACTCTATTTAAATAAGAGTTTTACTTTTGACTTTAATACGAGTAAATAAATACATAAAAATCTGGACCTTTGTTCACTCTTGTTGTTAGACTTGCTCATGCTACACTATAACTATTGACTTTCATTTTATATAAATAACTGCCAACAAGAAAAACAAAACAAACAATAAAGATGTATGCATTGGGAGATGTAATCTAACTCACAATTCTGAAAATGAAATGTAATACCCAAGAGAGACTGATTTGAAATATCTTCCTAAAACTAAAGTTAGCATCCTAGATTTTTAAAATCTTTAAAAGGTTATGCCTTAATTAATGCTTTTCTGCCTCCTCCCAGCCCCCCCAAAAAAAGATTTCTAAAAACAGACTCCTTAGATACCACACTTTTCAAAATCACTCAAATAATTCAAATGCTTAAATAGTTGTTAAGAAGGTATACCAATTTTACATATACTTACTGGGAATCTATAGCCAAATCTGGAAGGAACCTTATGAGCTCTTTTACGTATGTGCAAGTTTATTTTGGCATCTCTTGAATTTCAAATCAATTAATGTTTTAAAATTATTCTTATATAAGAATAAAATGGATGGATGGATGGATGGATGGATGGATGGATGGATGGATGGATGGATGGATGGATGGATGGATGGATGGATGAAGTAAGGGCCCTGTATGGAAGTAGGTTTGGAACTGGCCTGAACACTTCACGGTCTTTTCCAGCCATCTCTGCAGTGGATGAAAGCAGCCCATTGTGTGCCAAAATGTCAACTTGTAAGAGGAGCACCTTTTCTCAGAAATATTTTTAAAAAAGAGCAGCAGCTCCTGGGTGTGGGAGGCACAAAAAGACACACATGAGGAGATAGGTGTAGATGCACAAAAGAAGAAAAATAAATAAGAGATAAGCATTGAAAACCTAATATATGTGTCTGACTGAATCACTGACGTAATTCAGAGCACAGAGCTGCAAGAAAAACAGTTTAGCAAGGACTGACAATCAGTGATAGTATTTATCCTCACTTTCAATTTAGACCTCCTATTTTACTCTATTTTACTCCTTGTGTGAAGGACACTTGCAAGCATTTTCTTTTTTAATACAGGTTGCTATTCTTTTCTGAATTTTAATATAACTTCTGCTATCATAAAGGAAGCAAAGTTTAGTGCCTGAGAATATTAATAAATAGTCTCTTTCAAAGGTTCTCAATCTGTCATCAATAGCACTAGCTATATCATAAGAAGGCCAAAATCAGGATATTTATTGTGTGACATGACAGAAAACTTGTGTCCAAACCCTGTTGCTGAACAGCTGCTTCCAAAAATGCTTAATTTTTTGAGACGTCTACAATAGAGATCTCTGGATCCCTGAAATGTGTTTCATATTTTTATATATATATATATATATATATATATATGTATATTCATATGTGTGCATATACATATATGTATGGTATCAAAACTATAATAGCAAGGAAATGTGAAAATGTGATGCGGTTACATCACAAAAAAAGTGCCTTGACTAAGATGTGCAAATGAATGAAATCCTGCGAAAGAAGACAAAGAGAAGGTAACATCCAGAATAAATAGATTTCTATGAGCCATACTTTTGGAAGACAGTCTGGACTCAGGGAATTTCACTTAGTTGAATTGAGAGCTCATTAACATAACTCCTCCACCGCAGGGCACCTGCACAGTTCTTCTTGCCAAGACCTTGTGGTTTGTGTCCAACAACTTTCTGGGCCATTTCCTGCTGTCTAGCAATCAGGTACAACCTAATCATTTAATTCTTTGGGGAGGGAAAAGGGGAAACTATAGGCCAGGTCTTGCTTGTCATCTGGAACACTAATGCTTTGAAAATACATCTCAGGCAAATGCTGTTTAACGGGTCATGTTGAAATCTGTTTACATAATTTTTTTTAATATATAAAATATTGTAGATAGTTTCTTAGCATATATTTTACTTCAAGCCTACAGGCTACTGAAATTCTAAGCATGTAAGCCCACGTATGTTCTCACAATCCTCACTGAATATAAGAGAGGGCAAAATTATTTCTATGCTCTTTAGCCAGCATAAATGCTTTTAAGAGAATCACACAGCAGTAGGCATGTTTTTGACATGATGCTGCAGGGTTGCTAAAATCACCTAAGCAGTTTGCATCATGTGGTTAGGCTGAAGGAAACCTCTGATAGGCAAGCAGAAGTGGGTTAAAGCTGACACCGTTACTGCCTGTAGTCCCTGCCAAGCCCTGCCAACCCCTTGAGGCAAGGGTGGCCGGCTGGCCTGCAGAAGGAGTGCAGCTTTCATGTTGAATCTTCAGTTAAAGTGACTCTGATGTTGCTTAATATGACAGCCTAGAAATTGAGGTGACGCTGGAGTGGATTCATGAGGGGATCAGATGAACCTGCCTGCGGGGCAACCATGCTGGTCAGTGGGGTGGGAAGGACAAGTGGGGGTGGTCGAGCTGCAGCTCACGGACTTGCATCTGCTCCCCTTGGTCTGTCAGGGCCCTGAGGGGACTAGTATTTTCCCTGATGTCATTCTCCCCTGTCATCTTCAGCTTTCCTCCTCCCTACCTTTCATTTTTATGTTTATCACCCAATCATTTACTGTTCTTAGTCACTCTGTAGAGCTTTCGGGTTGGAACCACATCTTATGTTTTGTGAGCTAACACATTTATGGTTATTAAGTCTAATTTAATTGAAAGGTATCTGTAGTGTCAGACCTGATTTTATTTCATGATATTAACACAGAAAAATACCCAAGGGGGAATCCAAATACACTTCAGTTGATTGTTCTGAACAAACTAGTGAGAAAAGTGAACAAGTATACATGCTACTTTCATGCAATGCCTAATGCATGGTATGATACCACCCCCTCATACACATATGGGGGATGGTACTTAATTAAACACACTTTTATGTTTAAATAAATACTATGTGTTTTAGCAAGTTTAGCACAGGACAGTGAGCTTAGTTTTCTGTGCTCTGTATAAGTAATACTTTCAATGCAGATTTGTTTTATAAAATCCTGAAGAGTATCTTCTTGGTTCTCAGGTTAATGTGTTTATTTATTTAATTATTTTATTTTATTTTATTTATTTTATTTAAGATGAGAGATTTGTGTGTAAATATAAAGGAGAGAGTTCCAAGAAAGATGCAGGCTAGTGGGAGGGAGATGGAAAAAAAAACAAAATATATATTCTGTATGACTATTTTTACCTATTATGTCAACCAGGATACCAGAGTACACAAAGAATTTTAGAGGAATCCAATAATAAATCTTTCCTCTCTGTCCATTCCACAATTGCTAATCCTAACCTATAGCAAGGTTAGAAGAGACTAGAGTTCGCTCCAGATTCATATGCTACAGTCGAGGTGGCTACCGCACAATTCACACGGGGTATCCCTCTTATCAGGGTAAGGGGCATCCACTCTTTGGTCAACACTCTATTGTTGAGCACCCTGATTGATTGGATCACCTGGACTTTCCCTGGTCGCAGCACCCCAGCAGCTTCAAGAGTCTGGTGTATGGCTTGATGGCAGTCAGTCACAAGTTTTCCCTTGACAGGCTGGTCACCCAAACCCCAAACAGGGATTACTTCCCCCTTGCACTTTTCTGGGTTCCTGTGCACTGCTGTGACCTCCACTCCCGTGTCCACCAAGGCAGGAACCGTTTGTCTATTTTGTTCCGAACAATAAATGGCACGTGTAACGGTCGATCATCTTGGTGAGCGATGTTACATTGGAACCCTTCAGACACTGGAGCTTGGCCACCCCCCTATTCTTGTTTCAGGCGTCCAGGCCCCTCCTGAGAGGGAGAAACTGTCTCCAGCTTCTGCTTCGGTCTGAATCTTAACACTGCCTGCTCTAAATCCTCCCACGGGTGCAACACCTGTGATCTATCAGCCTTGGACATTATTCCTGAGCGCTGCTTCGCAGTCTGGACTGCATGGACATTATATCGGCGTGCTAGTTGGCATAATACTTCTGTTGGTTTCCCCTCTATTTCCTGTCTATCAACGCCCTTCTGTAAAAGCAGATGGAAGATCCGAGCTCGCTCCCTGGATTCCGACCCCGTGGTCCCCTCTTAGCCCTCTTTTCTCACTGCTGCCTTTTCCATCCACCTCTAACGCCAATCCTGGAAGATCCCCTATCTGTTGCAACTTTTCAATTACGTTCTCAATAGGGTTTCCTTATTCTGACATCAGAACTGTAATTGGATAGGGGCGCCATGCTCCTGGGCATCCCTCCAACAACTTATTTCGCATCCTGGGTAACAACGGCTGTTGCAGATAAAGCTTTGGACTTCCCAATTCTATAGCAATCTTCATGGCCTCTGCCATAAGCATCTGGCATGGTTGTCTTATAGTTACCCAGGAGGAGCTGGATGGGGGCCAATCGCCATCATTAGTGTGGCCATAAGCGAGACCCTCGGCTACCACAGCAATAAGACTCTTGCCGCTTCCGTCCACAGGAAGCAGGGTGGAGGGTACATACAAATCATTAGTTAACCCCCAAAACCTCGAGGCATCGACATTGTCAATTATCACCGAATCAGCCCCTTCCTCCATTAATCTTATCAACCAGGACTGTGGTTTTTCTGCCGGTTGTTGTTTATATTTCGCTAGCAGATTCTTAATATCTTTGGGGGTAAAATCGGTTACCACCTGTCCCTGCCCTGTCAGGACAGCTTTCCTTTGTATTACCGGGGCGGCTCGCCTTTTTGGTTTGTCCTGCGATGGCCCCTTCTCCTCTGGTGTGGGGACTTCCTCATCTGATTCCCAAATATCCCCATCCCGAGTTTCCGGTTCCCCGTCAGGGCTGGTGATAATAGTCTGCACAGAGCTCCCCTTCTGCCCCGGTTTTCTCCCTCGCCTGTTCTTTACCACTCGTATCACATACTGTGTCACCAATTTCTTCTCATTTCTCCTCCAGGAGCTCCCTCTGATCATTCACCTCCAGCAGAGCCTGCCTCTGCACCACCTGGGTGGCTCGGACTGCATGTAACTGCTCTTGGAGGAGCTAATTCTTCTCCTGTTCCTCCTTTAGCTGCCCCGCTAGAATCTTATATGCACGCAGCAGAGCACCTCCCATCCGACCGGCATGTTCCAGTCAGACCGAGTCCTTAGCATGGTCAGTCTCCCCAAACTGACCCCAATACTGTAACACCACCATGGGGTCTTTCTGGGTCCATGGTTCTGGAGATACCCGGGTGCAGGTCTCCCATCGGTCCCATAAAGCATTCCATGGTTTCAGCCCCCATTCAGGGCATTCCCTCGGAGGCGCAGCCTCCCTGCAGTCGCCAGTGCTGCCTGCAGCTCTCCCAAAAAAGAACCACCGCATGTCGCACACACAATAAAGACCACAAACACAAATAGCACAAACACAATTTCTATCAAGTGGCACGACCTCACCTAGCTATGCACCCTACTAGTGAGTTCCACTATTTCAATAGCCAATAAAGACTACAGACACAAACAGCACAAACACAATTTCTATCCAGTGGCATGACCTCACGTAGCTGTGCACTCCACTAGTGAGTTCCACCGTTTCAATAGCACAAACAATTTCTATCCAGTGGCACGACCTCACCTAGCTATGCACTCCACTAGTGAGTTCCACTGTTTAATTGCTGAATCCCATCCTCGTCGCCAGTTATGTTCCAGATGGGCTCGGGATTCGGCAATAATCAGCCAGAACAAGGTGACTACATCAAGCATTTATTCAGGTGCAAGCATATAGAAGCAGCAAAGCATGGATAACTACTCACGAGGTGATACCTGCCGATCTGGATCTGAACGTCCTCTCGAGCTGGCAGATCAGAGAGACGGAGTTGCTGACCGGCTCCTGCGGAGGCAGCGTAGGCCTCAGAGTCAGGAGTTTCTTCCCTCCAGCTCTCTCTGCACTGTCCTCTCTATGCCCAGTGCATCCTGGTTAGCATGACCCAGGAGGCAGCCTGGGGGATGAACAAACTCGGCCTCGAGTTGTGCAACTCTCCCTCCTGGGCCCGGGGTGCGCAGGCATGCATGCCAGTTGGGGCTCCCAGCCCTCAATTCGAGGATCCTGCCTTCCTCCTCTTCTTCCTCATTTCCGGGTGTTTGGCCTCCAGAGCTAGTTTGGAGGACGTCTGCGGTTAAGTTGGCTACAAGACCAGCCGAGCGGCCGACTTCAACAGGTTTCTGGGGGGGCTGCCTGTGAACCGGGCTGAGCAGCTGCATCCCTGCTCCTTATCGCTCAGCCTAGGCAGGCAAACATCTTCTTTCTCGAGATCTGGCCTCTGCTTCTAACAGGAGATTTTTATGACTTTACAGATAACAGAAATTTCCATCTCCAATACAGTGTGACAGGAAGGCAGCTGCATTTGCTGAATATTTTTTAAAAGAGTTGTGAGTATCGGTCATTTTTGATTAGTAATTTCACAGTATTTCATTTCTAAATGTGACTTCAAAGCACAATGAAGATCTGGGGATTCTACCTAGATATTCAAATGGACTATGGTTTAAGCTGCATATCTCACACCTTTCCTACAAAGTACATTTTAGCCATTTTTTTGTCCCTTTCTGTAATCAAATTAAAGATGTAGTTAGGTCTGTGGGCTAGTCTGTTAAAGGTATTTAGCTGTCCTTCCAAGGTTTTAATATAAGCTTTGCTGTCTGGTGAGACCACATGGGAAGTGCTGTGTCCAGCACTGGGCTTCCCAGTACGAGAGACATGGACATACCATGGAGTGAGTCCCATGAAGAGTCACAGAAACGAATAAGGGACTGGGGCACTGTCATGGGAGAGGATCAGAGAGCTGGGACTGTTTAGTGTGGAGAAGAGTACCAGTACAGATTAGGGGTTGATCTGCTAGAAAGCAGCTCTGCAGAGAGGAATTTGGAAGTCCTGCTTGATAACAAGTTAACTGTGAGGGAGCGATGTGCCCTTGTGGCCAAGAAGGCCAATGGAATCCTGGCCTGCATCAGGAGGAGCGTTGCCAGGAGGAGCATTGCCAGCAGGTCAAGGGAGGTGATTCTCCCCCTCTACTCAGCTCTGGTGAGGTCACACCTGGAGTATTGTGGGCAGTTCTGCGCTTCCCAGTACAAGAGGGACGTGGAACTTCTAGAGAGGGTTCAGCATGGAGTGACAAAGATGATTAAGGGACTCAAACATCTATTGTATGAGGAAAGACTAAGTGCGCTGGGCCTGTTTAGTCTGGAGAAGAGAAGGCTGAGAGGAGATCTGATCAATACGTATAAATACCTGAGAGCTGAATGTAGGAAGGATGGGGCCAAACTCTTCGTGGTGGTGGCCGATGACAGGACAAGGGGTAACGGGTACAAGTTGAAACACAGGAAGTTTCATCTCCACGTGAGGAAGAATAACAGAATTTATCTGCTGCTGTACTTACACACAGAGTTTTCTTGGTTTCTCATGGAAATAGGACTTGCACGTCAAGTCATTTATCTGTTTTTTACCTTGCTAATAGTTTTTGAACTCGTTCACCAGTTTCTACCAAATTTGGCAGAAAAATAGAGATCTCAAAATAAAAATTCTGACAAGCTTGATAAGAATAAGAAATAAAATGTTCGGCAACATGATAGCCTGTCTTAAGCACTAACCGATATGATAAGCTAGGAGCAATTATTCCACTTCATGTGAGCTACTTAGATAGTTGCTGAGCTAAATAGAAAGGCACTGATTAATTCCATGAGTCTATTTCAAGAGTCTAGCAGTTATCTCTTGAAAGGAGATCAGCTTTTATTAAAACCTGAGATGTGCCTGCTGTAATTCTAGAAAAATCTGAGTTTAGCATTCATGTCCTAATAATGACATCTCACTAGAAACAGTGCATCTTCAGAGATCAGCAGAAATGGAAAGACAAGTAAAGCTGTTTGTCTTAGAATGGCCCATAGTTTTGTGCTTGTAGTTGGGATTTAAGTATTTTTTATTCCTGTGTACACACACACACAAAAAAAATACAGTGCAAGTTTGTACAGCTTCCTCATAGTTTTGCAGATCTAGCCCTCTGCTTATTAATTTTCAAAAAGGAATTTGCTATGTACAGACTAGGTGCTACTGTCTAATATCCCTACATAATTCATAGAGAGGTTCAAGCGTCTTAATGTCTTAAATTGGAAATATTGATTAAACAATGCATTGAACTTTAGTTCAGTATAGTAAAGCCTTCAGACCAGAATCTGCAACAAAGAAATTCTGCATTATCTAAATGAAATATCATAAAATATGTGCAAATTTGTGAACAATCAGTACTTGGAGAGTTCTTTTAAGTAGTTCCCAATCAAAACGGAGGTTATGCAAGGGTGCGTCCTGGGAGAATGAGTGTACAAGGGACACATATTTTCATTCACTATCTGAATGATGAAATAGAGAGTATGGTTATTAAATTTGCAGAAGATTGAGACTGAGAACAGACTGAGAAGAAATACAAATATATTAGAAGAAAGGTTTAGAATTTAAAATATCCTCCTCTAAAAGTGGAGACATGTCTTTAAAACTATTACATGCTACTAATCAAAATAGGTGGAATCATTTAGCTAGTCCATTTAGGTAGGGACATACAGACTAAAGAACTGTTTAGATAGATGCTCTGAAGAAAGGAAACCTAAAGAACATTATTGAAGTTCTATCTATCTGAAGTGAGCCAGCAAAATGTTGCAGTTTATTTATACAGGAATATGGCCTAAGGACACATAAAACAATCTTTCTGTGCCATTCATCATTGGTAAGACCACAGTAAAGGTATTATTCCAAGTTCAGGATAGATGACATTTTTCAAGACATATGGAATAAAAAAAAAGCATGAGTCACGGTTAAAGGTAGCAAGAGGCAAGGAGGTAGGTGAGATGAGGTGAGATGAACTTGAACTGCTGCCTGGGATCCTGGTTCTTTAAGTCTGGGTATTATATTTTGGGGTTATTTTTGGGTATTATAGTGTAGGAGTCTGAACTCAAAAGTGGAAAAGTAATTTTTTTTTGGCCAATTTTACTTTTCAGTGGAAGAATATGGGAAAAATATTAAACATTCTTAGGCTTGGCTACTGAATAAAATGCCAGCCAGCTGTGTATGGAATAGTATAATACAGAATAAGATTATACAATCGAAATATTAAAATGTCTTTTAAGTGACAGGAAGTGTACCAAATTTTCTCTCTCTTTATTAGTCATCTAATAGCTCAAGTTGCAAAATGATTAAGTAATTCACCCTCCAGACAGAACAGATGGGAATATTCAAATGCTGCTTTGTAGCCTGAAAGAGAGCTGATGACTTTGTTCACTTTTCTTGACCAATTTCTTTTTTTTTTTTTTTTTGTACTACACCCTGCCATGCTCAGCATTTGAAAATTCATTTGTTCTAATCCAAAATCTTTCTTGAATACTTAGGAGATCTTCCTCTTTAGAAGCAGGTGATATGCTATCAATTTGTAATAAGTTGACAGACACAGTTATAGCTATTCCTGCAGAGTTATAAGCACTAGAACTTACTTAGAAGTACAGAAATATCTATCATTCTATCTAGCACCTTAGGCTTCTTCTTAAAAGCAAAAGAACATTTAGGTTCAGATTCAGAATTAGGACCCACCTAATTTACCCAGTCTCTCTGTATGTTTCCTATTGGTTAAATGCTAGTGAAGATTCAAAGTTAGTCAATAACTTGGAACATTCTTGGCTTCAGTTTCTATATCATTTTCTAGTTTTATTTTTGTACTTCAAAAACTAAAAAAAAAAAAGTTGCATCAGATGCATTGCCCTGATTCACACCAGCAAGCTACATGGCCTAATGTATTTTCCCAGATGGAAAGCTTTCATAATGTTGTTGCAGTCTTACTTCAAGAGAAAATCCCCTGGCCAGTGTCCTAAAGAATGGATCTAAGGTTAGCTTAGCATTCTCAGGAGCTCACTGTCTGCAGATAAGGCAAGAGAAACTGCACTTTCCTCCCCATTATCAATTTTAAGATACTGCTAGCATCTGCTTCTTTGGAAAAATATATTGGTCTTGACAGTATTCAGCTCTATTTTCAACTAACTTATCTATGTGTTGGCATATCTATCATCAGTTCATTGAGCAATGCCTGTTGGCATCAGTAAACGAATGAGACACAGTACAAAGTAATTGTGATACAAAAGACCAGAGATGAATTCATGGCACCTAATGCTGCAAATTAAATAGCTCAAAATGGGATACTAACATGAAATGCTGGCTCTGCAATTTTCTCAGGACAGGCTGCAGTGGCAGCTATTTTTAACTGACAGTTGACAATGATATTACATCTTTGTGGAAAAACTGCATGTTGTGCAGTAAGGATAGTATTTACCAGGTGTTTACCAGGAAAGATTGTACTGAGTTTTCCGGGTCCAAAACTAAGCCCGTTATGTATTTCATCTGCTACACTGGATGTCAGATGGAGAGCTATTTGATAAACATCACCATCTTATGTATTATGTATAATTATGTATTACACACTGTTTACTTACTTCCCACACAGAATCAAAAGTCTATCACTTATATTTAAAAATGGGTGTTCATACAGATAACAGACTGCTAAGGAATTCTTCATGATAGAGGCTAAGAGCTGTATGCTGGAATTATATAGTTGTTTTAAAGCAGTGACCAACTTTAAGGATTTTAAAAAATATACCTGTCTAGCAGTATTTCTAGCCATCAACCAAAAATATTTGGAGTTGTAACTTCTATTTCAGTTGAAATAGGAAGTGTGATACTTTGTTGAAACTCAACTAGTGCTTTTATAGCATGTGTAGGATTTAGCCCATTGGAGAATTGAATGCTTGTCATAAAGTGCACTGTCTCAGTAATGCTGTCAAGATGACAGTATTAAGACAATATAATTGAAATAACTTGAAAAAAAAGTACAAATCAAGGAATAAATTTTTGGTTCAATTTTGTTAAAATTTAAGAATAATAATCTAGATTAAATTTTCATTCAAAAGAGTAACACTGAGCATTAATTAGGTCATCTGACTTCAGAATAATGATTAAAGTTTAAATCTAGAGACATTTTTTAAAAATAATGTGTCAAACTGGTAGATGGTTCAGGTTTAGTTTGACTTCATGCTGCAGACTGTCAGTGATACTCACAAATCTAAATATATTGAATGTTCACTGAGATGGATAAAAAAGATGATTACATGATTCTGTTGTATTAATTTAGATTAATATGAAGCAGAATTCCTCTTCCTTCCCTTCCAGAGGGAAGAGGTAGAAAAAGACGGAAATCAAAGGGAAGAGGGAGAAAAAAGGCTTAATTTCAGTCTGCAGCAGAAAACACAATATTTGGTTTAGGAAGATCTTCTAAACTTTGTTGGCTTCTGCATATTCATGAAAATGTTCATCTATATATCTATATAATATCACCATTAACTGAAACTCCAGTGAAGCTGTTAACTTAGAGGATAGAACAAGGCAGAATACTTCTCATTTGAGTGAATTAACAGATTCACTTTTGGGCAAGAATATCTCTTCTCTGTAAATAGTGAGCTTTTCACATCTTTTCTCAGTAGCATTCTTCTTTGAACATTCTAATAGTCTCTGTTCTGTGAGTTGAGAATCTAATTTGTAAATAGATTTCATAAGAAAAAAAAATCCCCAAACCCTGGCATCTACGCTGAGAATACTCATTCCCAGAAAATTAATCTTTAACTATTGCATGAGGAACCTCCTTACCTCTGAAAGCAGAGATTGTTCAGCTAGGATTTTAGGCAGTCTTGACAAAACATTTTCAGTATTTTTTTCTAACTGATGTCTTCATGAAGAAAGAAGGCTGGAATGACCTGATTAAGCTATATCTCAATAGCTCACAGGCAGGATTCTTACTAGAGAAAGAAGAAAAGGAAGTCCTAACAAAGAGACAAAGCCCATTTGCAATAGGTGATAAAGCCATTAACATTGATAGGAAGAGAAGCGGAAATGTCAAAGTAGCATTTAAAGATTTTGTATCATACGTATGTGTGAAAAAGTGCTTTGCAGTCCACTGTGAGGTAATAAACTAATTATAATTTTTAAAATTGCAACAAAAGTATTAGATGAGATGTGACCCCCTTTTGTTCCTATTCTGTAAACCTGAAATATTGTGAACATTAAAGAAGATTGAATGAGTATTAACTTTATGTCCATGAATATGCTAATGACAGGACAGTTTCTGTCATTTCAATATCACAGGAAAGGAAAGGAAAAGCAAAGCTGAAACATGTTTCAATTAATTAAAAGGTTAAGAACGGAAATAATTTTAATGCCAGCCTACAAAAGGAGAGAAAATCAAATAATTCATACTTCACTCCTTGGTTAAATTATAAGCATAATTGGCAAAAGTAAATCATAATTGTAGTACAGTAGGACTGTATTAGGGATTTGACTGGAAATACTAAGCGGCATACTAAGTTGAAATAAATAAGTAGCTACATTCAATGTAAATAAATTATAGGCATGATAAAAATAGGTAGATTTTCTGATCTTGAGGCAACTTATCATGGTAAATGGCATCCACTGTTCTATATTCCACAAATGCAGCCATTTTATCATAGAAGGCAATCAGGTTAGTCAGACCTGCTTTTTCTGAGTGAGCATTTTCCATGCTGTTTCTAATCATCTATTTTTCCTTCATGTGTCAGAAATGTGCCCCAATATATAAGCACAATATATATGTTGTGATATGGAGAAGGATATGAAAATACCCACTTTATTTTAGAAAGTGACTCCAATCTATCTTCCCTTTTGGAATTCATATTCTTTATGCTCCTCAGACACCATGTTGTTGAGGACACTATATTTGTAGGCTTTGCTCTTCTTAATTACACGATAATAGAGCACGCTGCTGAAATCCTGGTTTACAGGACCTTTTTCTGTTGGAATTTAACCAGATAAGAAGCTTCTTAGATCAAGGCTTCAGGGTTCATGCTTTTTGAGAGAACACTGCCAGCTTTAGGCCAAGCTTGATGCAACATGTAGCATACAGTAAACTCTCAGAAATACATGCTAATAAATCTAATAACTTAAATGGCTGCGTATTGAATATATATATAATTTTAAACAAAACTATGATTTAAGTTTTTTGCTATTGCTTTTCAGAAAATTCTGAATTTACGGTATGGAATTTTTAGTAGTTTCAAATTCTGAATTTTCTCTCTACATTTTCAATTTCATTTAATACACCTTATCTGTATCTAGTCAACATTCACTTTTTTTTTTTTCTTATCACCAGCTATTGGGATAATGTAGCTTGGTCTAAGACTTTCCCAACAGCTTGTGCCAGAAGCAACTGCTTGGTCAGCCTTAGGCAGTAGTTATTCATAGCTAAGATAATTCATCTCTACCACTTCATGATATGTACATGATATACTTAGTCTTCTACCCTGAGGCCATGATAGCCAATTCAACTGAGAATTTAAATTTCCTTGCATGAAAGAGCTGACAATCGAAGTTTAGTTCCCTTCATTTGTTTTCCTTCATCTGTAATTATTATTGCCCAGAGATATGTAATTTGATCACAACAAATTGCATATAAATCTAATAGTATATCGCAGGCTTTCCCCATAATTTCAGTATTTCTTGTCCACATTAATATTTCAAAATGGTCTACTACATGGGATACAGGAAAACCAAACTTTGCCAGGAGCAAAATGCAGAAAATGCTTGATAATAGACATAGAAGGAATTTGGATAGTCATCTCTAGCAAATCCAAGTGCATAAGCAGAAGCAAGACACAAGTCTGACCACTGAATGTAAAGGAAAACATACATTTCACAACTACCATTTCAGTCACTGAACTTCTGCTGAAGAAGCCCTGTTATGAGAAGTAAGATTTTCCTTTTCAAAAATTGCCAGAATACTCTTATGCAAGTGCAGTTGAAAGTTTATGTTATTTTTGGGAAAACCAGAGTTTCAGACTTTACAGTAATGATCTTACCCTAGCTAGTTGTTGAAGTGTCAGTGATAGTGCTCAGCATGAATTTCCTTATGGTAACTTGTTGACACTATTGGTCCCCCTCTTGGAGGGAGACTTTGAAAATTGGAGAGGGTCCGGCAAAGATGATTAGCATCCACCAGGATAATTTGACAGTTAAAGATCAGGCATATAATGACATAAAGATCAAGGCTGAGGTAACTGGGGTTTTTTTCAGCCTACGGATGAGAAGATTCGTAGGGAAAATAATCATAGCTTTCCAATACCTAAAAGGGAGAAAGGAGGTTAGAGAGAAGATGAGGTTACTCTTCACAACACCCCTTGGTCACAGGAAGACAAGAGACAATGGGCACAGGTTGCTGCTGGGGAAATTCTACATGTATATGAGAAAAAAATAATATAATTAAAATTCTTCACTGTGAGAATGAATGAGCATTGGAATAGCTTATGAAAAGAAGACGTGGACTCTCCCTTGCAGGAAATACTTCATGTTTGCACATTGATGCCAGAACCACTCTTTCTCATTAACAGTCAGAGTATCATAGAAAAGTGTAGATCGAAAGGAACCTATCTAGTCTTAGATGAGGTTATGTAGGGCTCTGCAAAACTGAGTCTTGAGTGGTTCTGGCATCAATGTGCAAACATGAAGCAACTCTGAAAGATTTTGTAGACTGATGTAGTGTTTCTTATAGATTTTTTGTTGCTCCCAAAAGTGTCATTAAATATTCATCTTCACACAAATTCTGATGTCAAAATCTATGAAGTTTAAATCATAGCAAGAATAATTTGAGCAGTGGGGAGGTGAGGGTTGGTACTTACTGAGCTGGTATAAAAGGAAAAGTGAAATCTCAGCTAAATTTAAGGAACATATTACAGTTGCACTAGAGAGCTACCACATTTCTGTAAGGATGTTTCACACTTCTTAGTGTTAGAGGTCCAAGCATTATATAAGAGGAAATGAGAACTGCTTTTTCAACAGAAATAGAAAAAAAAGATGAATTTGAGTAGAGCATAAGAAAAAAATGAAAAAGAAGAAAAAAGCTGTTATTTGCTCCCTACAATGTCTGTTCTGTTTACAGTTTTTCAGGGGATGTTTTGCACAGGCTAGAGAACTCTATAGCAGTGTAATACATCATCTAGGAGGAATCTGTCTTGGACCATAATCTCCTTTTCACTCCCTAATATCAGAAAGGAGCTGATTTAGCTCACTAAGCTATAGGATGCAGATGAAGTTTTACTCTTTCTATAGGTTTAGTGGGCACTAGAATTGTTGTTTAGGAGTTATAAATATCAAATTATTTGAAGATCTACTTCAAATGGGGAGCAAGGACAGAAGGAGATGTTGTGGTCTTGATTGTCTCATTCAATAATGGAGGAAAATAAATTATTTTTTATTTCGTGAAGGATGGCTGGTTTCAACAAATGGGACAGTTTGGGCTTACATGACCCAGAAATGTTGATCATAAGGGTCACTGTTGGCTTTGATCTAGAATTTTTGATCTTAAGGGGTCCTATTGGCTTGGGTCCTTCTGCAGCAGGGTCCTCAAGAAGAGAACAGCTTAAAATATGACCAATTTCCAACATGTGAAAAGTATGGACAGATAACTTTGGTATTAGTATATTGTTTTTTTCTATTTTGATAATGGATTTCTTTGTTTTCTGTTTCCTTGGCAGCAGTTAATTAATAGACCAAAAGAGAATCACAGAATCATAAAATTGTTGAGGTTGGAAAGGACCTCTGGAGATCATCTCGTCTAACTCCCCTGCATAAGCAGGGACACCTAGAACACGTGGCACAGCGTGGCATCCAGGCACATTTTGAAGATCTCCAGAGAAGGAGACTCCACAACCTCTCTGGGCAGCCTGTTCCAGGGCTCTGTCACCCTCACGGTTAAGAAGTTCTTCCTCACATGGAGAGGAAACTTCCTGTGTTTCAACTTGTACCCATTACCCCTTGTCCTGTCATCGGCCACCACCACAGTTTGGTCCCATCCTTCCTACATTCTCCCCTCAAGTACTTATACATATTGATCAGATCTCCTCTCAGCCTTCTCTTCTTCAGACTAAACAGGCCAGGCACTTAGTCTTTCCTCATACAATAGATACTCCAGTCCCTTAATCATCTTTTGTCTCTCCACGCTGGACCCTCTCTAGAAGTTCCACATCCCTCTTATACTGGGGAGTGCAGAACTGCCCACAATACTCCAGGTGCGACCTCACCAGAGCTGAGTAGAGGAGCAGGATCCCCTCCCTTGACCTGCTGGCAATGCTCCTCCTGGCAATGCTCCTCCTGATGCAGGCCAGGATCCCATTGGCCTTCCTGGCCACAAGGGCACATCGCTGCCTCACGGTTAACTTGTTATCAAGCAGGACTTCCAAATTCCTCTCTGCAGAGCTGCTTTCTAGCAGATCAACCCCTAATCTGTACTGGTACTCTTCTCCACACTAAACAGTCCCAGCTCTCTGATCCTCTCCCATGACAGTGCCCCAGTCCCTTATTCGTTTCTGTGACTCTTCATGGGACTCACTCCATGGTATGTCCATGTCTCTCGTACTGGGAAGCCCAGTGCTGGACACAGCACTTCCCATGTGGTCTCACCAGACAGCAAAGCTTACATTAAAACCCTGGAAGGACAGCTAAATACCTTTAACAGACTAGCCCACAGACCTAACTACATCTTTAATTTGATTACAGAAAGGGACAAAAAATGGCTAAAATGTACTTTGTAGGAAAGGTGTGAGATATGCAGCTTAAACCATAGTCCATTTGAATATCTAGGTAGAATCCCCAGATCTTCATTGTGCTTTGAAGTCACATTTAGACCAGACAGCTCATTGGGCGGCCTCGCGTGCGGTCGGCGCGTGATCCTCTTCCTGATTGGCTGGTTGGTTGCTGGGCTCCGCGCTGCGGGCAGGGCGGGGGCTGCTCCGGGATTGGAAACTGTAAGTTGTGTTTAACCCGAAATAGAGGGGTTTGGCTCACCAGCACAGAGACCCTGCTCCTCAATACGCCCGCAAAAACCTTAATTCCATTTCTATCACTCATCTTTAAAAATTAAAGTCAGAGTCATACTTAAAAGGCATTTAAGCATAAATAGATATCTGGTTTTCAGAGGGAGTGCCTAAGCACTTTTAAAAATTCTCAGGGGTGCTTTCTGTATCAAAATACTTGCTTGTAGAAATCTTCTGTACATCAGCAAATCTTGAAAACAATATATGTATGTATGATGTATTTTCATGTGTCTGCATCCACCCATACTGTATACACAGTGGAATTACATTTACACTTCTACTTTATATTGAAAAAACAAAAGCAAAAAAAAAACAAAAAAACAAACTGTGACTGGAATTATGCATCCAACTTCAAGAATCTGCAAGGAAAAGGATTTGGTTTGGTCAGTTTTTTTCAGCGTGTGGTAATTTCTGCAACAGTAAATGCCTATATTCTTTTAGCACAAATAATGTGATTATGCTAATTAGTTACACAGTCACAGAGAGCGCCTCACATGATGTGTTACAATTTGTCTCTTACTTGTAATGTTCAAAAGGTTAACTTCTGAAGACTTGTCATGGATACAGTAGCTACGTCTCTGAAAATATAGACCAATTACAGCAGTGTCCTTACCTGCTCTGGAAATGAGTCTGTTAAACCTTTGAGGAATGTTTAAAATAAACAACTGTTGAGACATCAGCTTCAAGGAGAAGGGGTTTTCACTAATGAGTGGAAGATGATGAATATATTAGGAGCTTTGAGTAACTTGAACTTAGGGCTAACATAATTAAGTATCTGTAATTAGGCTCTGGGTTTTAGGTTTTGCTCAACCAGGGATATCCATGTTCAGAGGATCATTATTAAGTTCTGTTAATGCTCCTGTGGTTAATTCCTGTAACAGAGCACCTTTTCTTTACTGAACTGTTCTAAACTGGGGTACAAAGTCACACATGGAAATACCAGAGCCCAAACTTGGTAAACAAGAAAGGGATCATAAATAATTAAGACTACTTTTTAATACCAGCACTCTCAAAATTCTTAGCTTTATGATAAGGATCTGCTTAGATCATCATTTTTTATTGTGAACAGAACACTATTTCTTAAATTGTGTAACAGAGTAAAATATTTTTTAAATAATACATCAGTGATTAAAAAACACACAAAACTGTGTGTACTGTGGACAGTTTAAAGTTTCATGACAGCACTGACTTCAGTAGAGCCATGCTGATTTATGCCAATTCAGGATCTGCCACTTTTGCTTAATATGCTTTAAAAATACTCTATCATTTCCTGCGTTGGAAAAACAATAAATATACTTGATAATATTTAGATTTTTACCATATTCACAAGAGAGTTTGAGTTTCAGAATGTAAGAAAGAAACACATTAATAAAGGGCCTAAAGTTACAAAGTTAGGGAGATTTTACCATCTTTCTTTGTTTCCAAATAAAGTCTTTAAGTTTCAAAAAGGAGACATGCTAAACAGTTTTAAAATGATTTTAAAATAATTGCATTTATCTATAAATACTGGGGAGTTTGATACCAAGACGGTACAAAGCATTAACGAGAGTAGTATCACAAAAAAGGAGTCCCTTGAGCAGTCGTAGAAAACTGTCAGAGGAGTGAATTAAAAGACAGAGAGACTTGCAGGAAATTAATAAAGCCAAAACAACTAAAGGCAACAAATGCAAAACCTTCAATTTATTGTTATTTCTTAAGCTTTTTATAGTTATATTTTTTTTCCCACGACTAGCAAATAACACTGAAGAAAGTAAACAGGAAATCCAGAATTGGGTTCTACCTGGCAATCACATGCCTTGTACACATACACAGAGAAGAGTATCCACCTTCTAAAGCAGTCTGGCAACAGATATGCAAGGATAGTACTACCACAATAGGGAGTTTAGTTACAAGATTAACTGGGGAATTCCTTGAATTCCTTTTGAAAACAGGAACATACAAACATTGAGAAAGAACCTATAATTATAAACAATGCATTTCCATTAAAATAACATTTCTCCTTTTGTTTGGTGAGAATTTTATTTTATGCAAGTAAATATAGCGAGGTACCCAACACAGAAGCTTAGTGGAGGCATCTTGTGATCTGCTGCATCATGGGAATGCCTAGAGCACAGATAGTCCTAGTCCCAGTTAGAGGTTTTCTGCACATTGCCATAGCTTGTCTCTTTTTGCAGTGGCTTATTGAAGCACTTCACAATAACTGGAACATACAGATCCACCCCCAGTATCTCTTTCTGGCCTCATCCCAGAGCATTACCAACTTCTTTGAGAATGATCACAGTCATCCCCTAAAGACCTCTAATGGTCCTCTATGCCAAGAGGTATTTTTCAGGATCCTTTACACCATAATGTGTCCCTGCACATCTGTGAATGCTGACTGATCAAGTAGGGTACTATTCTTCAAGGCTTATGTTTTCATTTATATTTGAACAGTTTTTTGAAGCCTTGTGTGTTTTCCTGATATTATGCATAGCGTATATCCTGCCTCGTGGAATAATTTCAAAAGCACAGATGTGGCCAAACGATTAACCAGATTTTAATAATCTGGCATGAAATATGTTTCTATTAAGGTTAGTGTGGTGATATGATGTGCTGCATACTACAATAAGCCACAGCATTGAAATACTGCAGTAATAATGATTTTGTTTTTCTGATTGAAAAAAAAAAGGTTAGAAATATACAACAGGCATCAAGGTGGCACAGATGATGGGAATAATTGTTAATCTTTGCTGTTTACTATCAACAGCACTTCTGCTTAATAACAAGCCAGCCATTAAATAACAGCAAATCCTGCTACAACCAAGACAGCAGTTCCATTCTTCATATGTAGTTCAGGGATTCTTTTACTCGGCTTTTTCACAGGGTTGCCATCCTTACCATCTTACCAGGTAGAATTAATTCCTTCAAGCAGCCCAAAGTTCAGAAAGTGATTTCTAGTCAAGTGATTCATGGTAGATAAATCTCCGTAAGCAATCAGATGACTTATAACATCATAATGCTGGATATGAAATTACACTAGTTCATAAAATCAGAAAAGGAAGACCTTATCTCTGATGTCACTTGTCAGTCTGATTTTATCTGTATAACTCTAATAAATACAGCATGCCCTAATGTACCTTAGTGAAAGTGAAAGCAGCATTAAATTAGAAAATTAAGCTATGCTGTATTTAAATGACCGCATAACCTCATTACCTGTGCTGATAAGAACAACTGTGATGAACATATATCAAAAAATTTGCAATCTTTTCAGTAGAGCACCCCCCCAAATTTTTGGATTTATATCAGAGGGATTAGTGTTTAGTCTTGTTATTGCAACATGTTAGTGGTTCATAGATACACCTGCTTCATTTTCTTGCTTTATAAAAGACCTTTACATTGTGTAGTATTTACAAATATATATAAATACATCTTTATTTACTATTTTATTTTTCCAGTTTAATAGATAAAAAATATAAAATATCATAAATGTGCCATTTTCCACTAGTTTTGCATAAGCTTTCATGTTGAGAAATGGGTAATGTTCAAAAGGTTCTGTCTATCTTCAATATATACAGAGAGCATGATGATTATGTGAGTGCTAAGAAGTCTAAAGATGTAAATGTTCTGTTGATCTACTCCAGACCATGAGCTCTTCTATCATCTGGGTGTTCTTAAGAGACAGAAATGTGTATTTGGGGCCGAAATCTTCTTGGTGGTGAACATCTTTCCTGTGAGGGTGACAGAGCACTGGAACAGGCTGCCCAGAGAGGTTGTGGAGTCTCCTCTGGAGATCTTCAAAACCCGCCTGGATGTCACCCTGTGCCACATGCTCTAGGTGTCCCTGCTGGAGCAGGGGGGTTGGAATAGATGATCTTCAGAGGTTCCTTCCAACCTCAACTATTCTGTGATTCTGTGATTCTATGATTCTATGATTCTGTATCTACTGTGTAAATGATAACAGTAGCTCAAAAATGAATCATGAATCATCTAATGATCATAACATAACTGGACCTTTAAATGTAATAGCAAGGCTTTTGTAAAGAACAACTTTCTTATACTGTTTGGTAGGGCTTTGAGAATTTGAATTCTCTTCACTACTATTTTGGTTACTGTCCTGGGAGAAACAAAATCCTAAAACTATGTAATAAACTGTAACATATTCAGCTAAATAAGTTAAAGTATCAGTAATCAATTTCTTTTCTGTGCAATATAAGCTGAGACCCCAAAAGAATATTCCTTCCATTAGTATCTGGGTATGGGTTGAAATATTGTCAACTGGTGTAGGTAATATAGAAGACACGGAAAAGCCGTTTCAAAAACTCCAGCTCCCAGGTATTTCACTGAGTTTAAAAAAAAAAAAACAAACAAACAAAAAAAAAAACCTTAAGCTTTGACAATGGATTTTTTAAAGAGATTGGGTCCACAAAAACAACTTCTGTTCACACACAATCTAATATCTTCCACTTCTATTCAAGAGGTTTTCAGCCCTAGAAACCAGAACTTCTATTGAAAACTCCATTTACAAGTTTAAATACAAGACTTGTGTCATGTTAAGCATAACACATACTGTTCTGTATTATTTGTAAATATCCATTACAAATCAAAATTAAAATCATGGAGTATTATATACCTTACTGCTATTTTATTGCTATTGCAACAACTGAAAGTATGGCAAGCAGACAGGTACAGCATGCTCTAGGTACAGTGTATGGTGTATGTAGGCTACTTACATATAGTCTGAGTTTCTAAATACTTCTAAGTATTTAAAATACTTAAAATATTTTTGTCAGAAAGAACTGAAAGATTTTAGATCAAATTTTATTCTGCAGTACACAAACATTTTCATATGCATATATTTACCATTTATTGTCAATACTGTAAGGTTACATTCTTTCTGTTACGCTGGAGGACATGTAAGTTATTGTCATTCCTTCTTAGCTAAACATGGTTTGTATATGTCAAGAAGATAAAACGAAGATCTATGACGCTTTTCCACATTCTTATATGTCTGCTATGCTTTATTCGCTAGCTTGGCTCTCCAACATGGTAGATAACATTCCTGTCATTTAAATAACTATAGCTTTCCCCATTGATTTTGCTGAGGCCAGCATGTTATACTCACTTTTATTTCCAGAATAAGAAATGATGAACCATTCTGTTGAAGAAAAACTTCTGAAACTTGTTTCAGCTCTTACTTAGTGTGAAAGATAATACAGAATTTTGTTTTAGCTTTAGGAATGCTTAAATGCTTCTGTATGAATACTTGAAAATTCATCTATATGTGAAAAGAAATATAATTCTGCTAATTTAATCTTTTCCCCTTCTTTTATGGATAGTTTATTCATGTTCATAACTTGTCTCTCTGAACACTGAATCCATTTTCATCTTCTCTTTGGAATTCTTTCCTTAAAGCATTTTATTTGGCAGAATCAACATAAACTTGCAGATAAGGAAGAAGGAACTGTTCTTATTTTTTTCCTATGACCTCATTAATCTTTAGGGCTTCATGAGTGAAACTGGAAATATCTTTATTATTCCATGGAGGAAATTTCTATAGTTGATATTCTTCTGAGGTAACTTTTATTTGAATTGAGCTGAAATGAAGACTTGCACCTGTTGTGCATGGCATAGGAAATCTTAGAAAGTACAGTTTATATATGGAATTTAGGACAAAGGGCAATTTTTCTTTCTTCTTCTATTGCATTTCACCATACTAGAGACAAAAGAAATAATAAGGACTACTTTTCTATTTAAGTAAGTGTTTACATACTATCCATAAGGCCAAGGAAGTCCTGGATCCTGAAGAAAACAGCTGTAAGTGGCTAAAAAACAACAGATATTTTGAGATTTACCAACAGATCGGCAAAAAAAAAGGAGAGATGCATAAGTAATGCATTCAGATTTCATGGGCCTTTGCTCACCCTTTTGCATAAAGATGCAAGATTGTTTAAACTTCAAACACTGTTAAACTTATTTTGCACCTGTGAGGGAAGTGCTCTCTGATTTTAACTTACTAACATTCCTTAAAAAAATATTCATATTGTTCAATCCTCCTTAAGTTAATGTTATTGTTGTTAAGCTAACATGCTTTGTGTATATGCAGCTATTTGGAAGTCAGAAACCAAAACACCTGTATAGTGTAAGATTTCGAATAGGACAGTGCTTTTAGCTTACCAGAAAGAGTGTTGACTGACATCTTAGTTACACTGTATAAATACATTCTCCATTATTAAGAGTCACTCACCCTCTGTGAGCATTTCTAGACTGCTATCAAGTCATATCCTAATCTTCTTTTGACAACTGAAATACATTGAGCTAATTTAACTGTGCTAATTTTAAGTCTATATTTACTTTAAAACAGTAAATAGTACTCACATTTCTTAAAGAGCTTTGTGCATTTTGTCTTCTCAGAGAAGATTATGTAATCTAAGTACAAAAAAAGTTTATTCCTGCTTGGGCAAAAAGTACACAGCCTTATAATCACGATGACTTATCAGCGATATCCCGTTTTAAGTAAGTCATTTGTTATGTTTGAAAAGGTAAAATAATTAGAAATTTGTCTTCTGCTAAATGTTAATTGTGTCTCGAGTGGTGACAGGTGAGATCTATGATCCAAAAAGTACATGTTATTTGTCATTTACAAAACCATATTCAGCAATCCACTGGAACCTTTAAAGTAATTATTCTGGTGGAAATGTCTGAAAGAAAATGTAGTCATACCTCTCCTTGTTACTGGAACATGTTTCTTTAGTGAAGAAGAAATGCCTGCTCCTAAAAAAAAAAAGAGCGATTATCAACAAATCTCTAATTTTCCTATTACTCTCTTTCTCCTTCCTAAAATAGGAAATAAAAAATTTATTCCATATTCTTACTATATTCCATATTCTTACTATATATAGTATTTCAACAGTAAGATTACACTTAAACATGTATTTTTTTAAAAATCATTTCTTCTTCCAACAGACAAAAGAAAGTCAGGTTTTGCAATTATATTTGCTTGTTTGCTTTTTCCTGTCTGATATTCTTTATTAACAGTAAGATTTTCAACAAAATTATAATAAATACAGTCACTAGATCTTTATATACATATTTGTCCTACTTTAAAGTTACTGCCTTACTGCAGTTACACAAAAGTACATAGACTTCATTCTGTAAATATGTGTGTCTGGGGTTAATTATGAGCTGTCATTTGCCTTTCAGAAACACCAGATATAGTCTGTTACATATCTTTGGTCTACATTTAATTAAATCCATCTTATATCTGATACAACTACATTAAGCTCTATTAAAAATTAAAACTACAATAAGAGTACTTATGTTCGTCTTTCTAATAACAGATTACATTGAAGTTGATAATCTGTCTGCAAAATCTGTATAAAATCTTCAGTTAATTCTGCCCTACAGAAATTCACATTGCATGCAGAAGTGTGACAGCTCAGTGAACCTGTAGAGCAATAAGGGTTTTGCCAGAACTAATCCTGGCATTACTAATCTGACAGTGCAGGGTCTCAGCACTCGCCAGGGCTGGTTTTGGCCACCAGCCAGTTGGTCAAGGAAGCTAAGTGACTGCTGCAGGGCTGTGAATGTCTCCTGCATGGTGTGCAGTGTGCAAGTGTGCAAACATGCACCTGAGTGCAAGTTTGATCAAACGAGGTCATCGCCTTTTCAGTCTGGGGAGGCTCTTAAGCAACTTTTAAGCTTTGCCTGGGAGCCATTGAGAAAGAAGCATAGTCTGATAAGAAAATGCACAAAAATAAATGCAAGCAGATTCCAAAACTGAAGAGGAGGAAACCTCCCCCATGAATATCCTCTTTCTCTTGGCAAAGACGTCAGAATGGCAATGGCTTGTCATAAACTCTCCTCCATTCACCTTGAGAAAGACTGAGAATAAACATAAGCAAACCGAGGAAAACATTGCAAACATTGGAAAGATGAACATTAACTCCAGAGAACAGGTGCAGATACTAGGAAGTATTTTTGTATAAAAACTATTATATAAACAAAAAATTTTGTCATTTGGTATGTCAGACTTAAAACAGAAATTGAACTAATAATTTCTTAGCTAAATATACACAGATTATATAATGATTTGGGGCATAAGAAGATAGCAGCACTGATTCTGGAATGCTGACTAAATGTTTAGCTTAATGTCATCTCTATTTTAATGAGATAAAACAAAATCTTTGTTTTAATGAGAAGTAAATGAGTTTCAGTCTAGCTGGATTTCTGTAATGTCTTATATGGGTGAAAGTGCTCAAGGCATATTTGGAGGAGCAAAGGAGAGATTTTGATGTTCAGGATTACATGGGTCATTGGCACGGAGCAGTTCTAGCTCTTCAGCAAAATTTTAAGTGAGGTCCTTCATCTAATTTATGTTTATTCCATGTATCATTTCTAGAATTTCTTAAAAAACAACCACCATCCCCCACAAACCAGCTTCTGTGCTTTTTAAGATGATCCTTGATCATCATTGATCCTTCAACAGGATTAATTATTTTAAGTATTCTGATGCCATATGTGTTTCTTTTATTCCGTACAACGAAATTATAACCACACAGCCCTGCAATATAGTATTGCTGTTTTTAATAATGGACCATAAGCTTTTTATTGAATTTGCAAGGCCTCAGGTCTGTTTGGCAGGCCTGTTCTGTCTGAACTTTCAACTTGCCTGTCTTTGCTTTGTTTGGTTTAGCTGTGATAGCAGTTTCTCTAATTGACCAGACATCTATGGATATGTTCTACTTTTGTTTATCCTTGTTTGGTATAATCCTGGTTGTATACAGATAGCAGTAACAAGCAGTCATTCCATCTAGAATAAGATATTCACTGTCAAAGGAGGTCATAAGGGCTGCTGCCTCCAGGACCTAGGGATTCTTCCATCCTGGCCTCTGGAACCCAGCCTGGGGTGCCTGAAGACCTGGGCTCTCCTTGCCCCAGGCCAATGGATTGCAGCTGCTCTCCCGTTTGCAGGTTTAACTGGTAGTGGGGCTGAGAGTGAGTCCCAGAGACAGAGAGACACCCAGAGGATGTTGCACAGACTGCCACAGACATTGCACTGCCTGCAAACAACATCCCCGTATAAGGCTACCAGAACTCACATAAAACGTAAGTGAAGATAGCTGGGTCCCCATCCTTGATCAAGCTAATAAAGAAATGTGGTTTATTGGTGAAACCACACACATTCTCATTCTCTAGGTCACAAGCACTTGGGAATTTAGAGATGTTTCAAGTACCAGTATGGCCCCTCTGCCCATCCCAATCATGAGCTTCCTTATACATCATACTGGCAATCCTGCTCATTAGCTAATCCAGCTTGATGCTTGTGAGCAGATGCGTGCATGCACACACCACACACACATACACACTTATCTTACAAGCACCCTCCATACTCACAGGTCCCGCAGATACCTGCCATCCCCCAGATGACCTTCTCTCCATCTAACAGCCATGCCCAGGGACTTGCCCCTCAAAAACGTATGTTTCTCTAATTTCTGTATTTTCCATAGCATGATGGAAACCATGTTTCTTCAGAGATACTTCCCATTCCCAGTTCAGGAAAGCATTTAGCCTTTTAGTTGCTAAAGCACATCCTTGAAAAAACTTCATCCAAATAAGTGTAAATATGACTCAAACTTGTCTTCTCTTAGAGAAACTGAGAGCTAAGGCCCCGCTTTTGTCTATTTAAATAATAATCTTTCTTTTTCAAAACAATATTTATGTTTAATATTTAGTATCACTAAGGTATATATTTCAATATAATGGGGTGAATGCTAATAAATAATAAACTCTCAAGTAGCAATCTTTGAACATGAACAAATGTAAGAAAAGTTCTTTGAATTAAAGACAAAAAACATCTTAGAGCTCTGCATGCACATTTAGAAAGGAAAAGAAGACTTAAAATTTTACAGGTGATCTACAGAAAAGACTAGAAAAGAGCACTTTGAACAGATAGCTGTTCATATTCTGAAATTACATCGTTCTAAGTTTTATGATTGAAGCTTAGTAGGGGAAGAATAGTATGTATAAAGTCCCTTAGTTTCTTAAAGCCAACTACAATCGTCTCAATCATTCTTTTTGTCAAAAGTAATCTGTAGAAGCATTGGATCGCAAGCCTTTCGTATCCATTTTTAAAATAAGTAGTAAAGATAAAGTGTGTTTAGTAACAGCAGCTGGAAAATAATTTATGCTTTCAAGGCTGCTGGAAAGTGAAATTGTTTCCGCTACAGATTGCAAAGGTAAGAAAGCACTATTCCTTGCCATTAGTGTTACATAGACTTATTATTTTTGTACAGATATTATTTTAATCTTAGTGGTCAGATTTTCAAGATGGTCTATTATTTTTTAGAGACGCACAAAAATTCATGACCACACAGTAGAATTTTAGAATGATACAGTTGGAAAAGAATCAGGGACAGCATCAGCTTAGAACAGGGCCTTGTATAGGTAGTTTTGACTCTCTACAACAGAGGAAGGCCACAGCCCCTTTGGGCAATCGAGTGAATGGGAGGTAATAGCTTGTCGAAGGGCTGCAGCTGAAGGGAGGCAAGCCTGAAAAATCAGCTCAGTGGATGCTGAGCACAACCACTATGCAGAGGTACTCACCTTCTTGTTTGTTCACTTGGCAGCTACATCCAAGGAGGAAGGCAAAGAGAAGTCCTTCACCAGCATTCCAGCCATATCAAGACCGTCCATTTTCTAAGGACTACTAGAGCAGCTCTAAGTTAATGCATGCTCCAACACATTGTATCTGGAAGACAGGATCAGATATAGCAAAGAAATGGATCTTACCAAAGAGGAAATGCTCAACTTCTTCCCTTCCCCTCACAGGTAGAATGCAAATTATTTAGGATCTGATATGATCTGATTATTTATGTTCTGAGGTAATCAGAGGAAGTTCTGGAGGCTGACTGACTACTGACTGTGGGCAAAGAAGGGCGTGTTGTTGACAGATACATGACCAAAAATTCATACATGTGCATCTTCACAAAACTAGCAAGCCACAGAAACCCTTTAGCAAGGGCAAAGACTTGTCTTATAAGATCAGTGTTTAAAAGCATCAGATACTTAGAGGTCAAAATAGAAATAACACTCCACTACCTGACTTAAGGGAGCTATGCTAGCTTGCTACCCAACTCTTTTCTTGTCCTGTTGGTTAGCATTTCACTCCAGACAGTTCATTCTTACCCTCTGCCTAAAGAGTTCACATTCCGTCCTGGTCCCTCTTTCGCTATATAATCTACCATAGATTTAGTATTCATCTCCTTCTAAAGTCCCCTTATAGTTACTAAACTCTCTTGCCCATCCTTAATTAAGCCTAAATTTCCTTAGCAGAAATGTTAACAACAAAATAGCAGAAGCAATTAAAGCAGTTTTACAGATTCCACTTGTTTTCTCCTACCTAAAGATTTGATGCGTCTCTTTCAGGAGGCAAATGTTCCTTCTAGTTTTCAAATCAAGTTGCCAATGCATGCTAGTTACTTTTAGGTCTGAGGAGAATTAGAGATTTTTATTTGATATGAGTAGAATTTCAATGAGTGGGATGGTGAATTACAACAGAATTCATTTAGGTCCTGAAACTGGAATGGGGAGAAAAGGCTCCGTTTATGATCACGTGAAATAGGCAACCTTGAAAGCAGAGCATCTTTCAGCATCTATATTTGAGCAATAATTATGCTTAGAGATTGAATGATGAGTGTTAAAGTAAGATAGACTGAATTGCATGTGAGATTTAGAAACAAGTGCCCTTTCCCAGAAAACTAACCTGAGGGAGAGACATAGACCTTCACCTGTAGGCCTCTGTAAAGACTGTGTATTACATTGCCATCAGCTCATTTTCTTTGTGCAACTGAACTGTTGTGTTTTGCTGTTCATTGTTTGAAATATTAAGCTTATTTTAGAATTTTCCTGCATTATATTTCAGATTAATTTATGACACCAACCAGACATATGAAATATGCTTATTCTATTTCTATCCTACCCTACCTCTCCCCTAGTGTCATTCATTCATCTCTGGAGATTGTCAACATCCGAAATTCACAGTTAAATCACATTTTCTTTAACTAACATCAGAGAATGGACAAGAAACAAATACTGAACTGCAGACATGCAAATAGATATTTTATACTGGAACAGCACTCTCTGATGCCTTAGGCTCTTTCTAACCTAGAATTTTTATTGAAGGACAAGAAGGACAAAAGTAACCTGTGCCATTTTCTTCTTGAGTATTCTAAGGAATTTAAAGTTTATTAAAGTAGATTAGTGAAATAATGTGGTTAAGAAGCAGAGAAAATCATTATATCCTCTGTCCTCTTCCACTATCGTCCTCCCTCCCTCAATTAGAATAATTTTCAATTTCTTATCATCGGTAAATAAAAAAACAGAAAAATACTAATAATGAATTCACATTCTTCATAGCACTAAGCAAGAGAGGCCTAAAGAATATCTGTCGTTTTATACAATATGGAACAAATTTGTCTTGTATTAGGGAAGAGCAACTAGATAAACACATCTTGGAATAATTAAGAAGTATAAATAAAGTATTTTAATACATGGACAAGATTAAAAGAACAATGCTGCTAGATCAGTGGAATATTTGTTTTCCTCTTTCTGGAACATATATAGAAGTTCAGTCTTGCAACTTGGTTCATTGTTCCTTCTAATACTTTAATCTTGCCATCCTAGGGCTCTGGATCATATAACCAGCATTTTACTTTACTTTTTCCCCTGAAATTTTAACTTAGGGATCAGTGCAGCAATAACATTAGATGTAAAAGCTCTCAAACAAACAAAACATCACGTCCTCCCTCTGCAACACACACACCTCAAAACAAACAAACAAAAATCCCACCACCAACTTATGTTTTTTTGATTTCTCTCCTGGAAGCAACTCCCTCCTCCTCCCCACCCTGTATCTTCAAAATGAAGAAATAAAGCAAGTAAGAAACAATATTCTTACATCCAATCTATTCTTCACATTTAAAGTTTTCTTTTTTTTTTTTTCTCCCAGAGAAACCACTTTGCTGTGTTTATCTTCTGCTTTGCAGCAGATTTCCAATTCAGACAGAACATGAATAAAGGAATCCAATACAAAAGACTTCCTCGCACAGTTCTCAAATGTAGTTTGATAGCAAGTTGAGACGGTGTTGAAGAGCTTCAAAATAAGTTCATTTATTGCCTTTGATTGCATCTGACTAGAAATTTCAATAGAGGTAGAAAAGAATAGGGAAATAGTTTGGTAGAAATTCATATGGATTAAAAATAGTGCTTCTGCTCATACTCCCAGATTAATTCAGGCACAGGTCAGAACGAGCAAACATATTTAATAAACTCAGATAATTATGGCATACGATTTCTTTGTGATGTAGTTAAGGCAGAGTCTCTCAACTAGGTTGGAGAGATTTGCTATATTTGTTTTTGTAAAACCATTATTTCTTTTTTCCATTTGGCTCTCTTCAGTTCCATTGAATAAATTTCAAGTTTTAAATGAGATGATGAGTTTTTTTTTATATGTTCACACTGTTCTGATATGCATCATCTGGCATTATAAGCAGCTGGGGTTATCCACAGCATATGGGACTCCAGGTCATGTCCCCTTTGCTTACAGCCAGAAAAAGGAAGTTGGAACTGCTACAGAAGCTCTATGTCCTTGGGGACTGTGCCTATGCTGGCAAAGTCTCTCAAAGGTGGAATTCTTTGGCTTTCAGGACTGTACTGTGACAGTGCAGCTGTAAAGCTGCCAAAGCAAGTCCCAGATTTGGATCTCCTTAACTTCAAAGGTTAAGCCATTAGAATGCAACCATTTCCTTTTGCAATTGTGTTACAAATGCATATTAAAAGGAAATTATACATGCCCCGAGCCCCACTTCAATCTCATTTTAACTGATTGGCATTGTCTGTATTAAAGAGATGTACACAGATAATGAAGTTATAGCAGGGAAAGTCCCTAATGGAGATATGTTAAGACATAAAATGAGATTTATTTATTAGTTCTCCAGCCAAATTAAAAGACTCTGATAGTTAAAGTATTCTCTTTAGAGATGAGTTCAATCTGTCTCAGATAAAATTGCACAGACATTGAATGTGTATTGTAAGGTATACTGGGTAATTATTTCAACCTCTGCGCCAGTCAAAAAGACTCAAGCAATTTTTGTTGTTGTTGGGTTTTTTTTTATAAGAAAATAAGTGAGATGATAGATTCTGATGTTAAACTTCTACTGCAAGGAAACATTTCCAAGTGACCTAAAACAAGGCACTGTTAATATTAAAGAGACAGGATTTTGACTGTGTAAGAACCTTAGGTCAAGAGCTACCTTTAAACACAGGCAGTTAAAATCTCAACTAACAGTAAAGTCTCTTGGTTCCTCTAAGGATTAAAAATGTTCTACACCCCACTCTACTTTCACAGGCTCATAGTTTTGATCCATAAGCCCCAAGGGTGTTCTTTACCTTGGCACCTTACAATTGGGTCAGCTATCCTAAATACATTTCACTGGACCTCCACCAGTTGATAATAGTTGTACATCCTTCTTGCAGTTTTCTACTGTTCAATCTAATTTTGCACGTTCATAATTAATCATTAACAATGCACTACTAAGCTTTTAATCTTCACAAAAAAACTTCAATATGTTGAAGTTCCTTGTCTTTTATTAGAAATGGAATGCATCCCTAAAGAAGAATATTAGAGACAGAAATGGTGGTAGCTTCTGTTTGTTTTTGCCAAAGTAAGAGAAATAAAACAGTGCTTATTTCTTTTCAGTGAAGAAGAAATACATTTTAATCTCCCTCTGGGAAATAGTACTTCTTATAAGTAGACTTTGGTGACTCAGTTCTTACCTCCTTCTTTGTGCTTTGTCAGTATTAAGCTTTTCCTGATGAATGTACATGAAAGCAGTATTTAAACAAAACATTTTGGTCTTCAAACAGCACCAAGTTCCAAGTGTCTGACAACAAAAAAAGTTATAAAGAGAAAGTGTTTTTAAAGTATTATCAATTATTTAATCATTTTTAATATATATTAATACATATGCTTACTCAGGATGACACAACTTTTACAGAAACAGGTTATGAATTGGTTTTATGGGCAGCCTTAATTCGTACACTTAACTTTGAGTCACATTCAAAATCTTAGCATTAGAAATTCTGTTTAAATAGGCTTGCCAACATTCAAAACAGGAAACAAAACTAACTAAAAATATATTATTGTTTTCCATGTAGTTTAAAATTAAGATATTCTGATATGCACAGTCTTCAGAGAACAGCAGTCTTCTGCACTTCCCTTTGAAGAAGTTAAATAACTGAGATTTCTTAGGTGAGTTTGTTTACCTGGGGTATGCTATCTGCGGACACCAGAGAGATTTTGAAACTCAGCAGTAATTAGACTGACTGAAAGTTATGCAAGGGCATGTTTTCTAATGATGGTAAGCTAGAAACAATTGTGCATTTTAGAGATCATTTAGAAATATCTTTTTTTGTCAAACACAATATTTTTGCAATTCTTCATCAATTCTCTCAAATTAAAGTTTCTTATCCTTCATTACAAAACTGTTCCTTTCCAGTTCTCACTAGCTCTTCTCTAGTTATTGGCTGTCATTATTTGAAACCCTAACAAACAGGCAGAAGGCTGTAAAATAACATTATCAATAACTATGTTAAGAATTAATAAACTTCTTGTAATAATTCACAATGGTCACTTGTGAATATCATCACGTTTCCTTTGGGTAAGACCAGCCGTTTCTTCATTAAGACTACTGAATACCACATTTATTATTGTCCCACTTACTTACTCATTCATGCTTGTATTTGCTCTGCCTTGTTTGTAGACTGCAGGGTTTTTTTTTGTGAAGCAAATACATCTCTGTTTATTTGACATAACCTACATCACTGAGATCTTGACTGAGTTTGATCTAATGGATAAGTGATATGCAATATATATTGCAGTAGCATCATTGGAAATTTTGTGCAATTGAGCTCAGTTCACTTCAGCATGTGAAGATCTAACTTGCAGAGGTGGAGAGGAAAGTAACTTGAGTGATTAGGCATAGAAAGCATAGGTGGTTGCAGAGGACTACCAGTGACAGGCCCAGTCAGAACAGAAAAAAAAAAAAAAAAAAAAAAAAAACAACTGAACAAAAGCAGTTATAAAAATAAAAAGCCTCTATCTTTTATTAATACAATTCCTGTCTATATATGTTTCATTACTTACCAATTCATGTTATGATCAGCAGCAGAGCTTAGAAGGAGCCTCAGTTTCGCAGAAAAATGTAAGTCAACTCCTCCAAACCGTTTGCACTGGTAGAATTGTTTTAACGCTAAACACATTTCAGAACCACTCCAAGAATATGCTCCTTCTCATCCTTACAGAATAGATCCCACCTGACAAACCTCAACTGAAAAACATTGAAACATATGTACATTTCTCAACAGTATTCCATTTCATTCTACGAGTTTCAGGAAAACATACCTCCATTGCAAGTGGCAGTATAAATAAGACACTGCTTTATTGCACTTTCTTATATTTTCACCTATTTAAGCACCCTGCCTTTCCCCTACCCCAAACTTACTGCTTAACTGACCAAATATAAGAATTTTTTTTTCCAAATAGAGAAGTGCTTTTACACCAATTTTAATACTAAAAGCAAACTCTGCAAAATGTATTGACATTTAAATTGAAGACTTTGATCCAAAAGATATTTTTAAACCTGTTAAGAATAATAATAAATAGAGATGAAGCATAAAGGTGACTTCAGCCTTATACATATTTTTCTTCTTTAGTTAATGAACTGCTCAGTCCCTAGAACGGATATTGATTTAGTTTTAATAATTGTAGTCTCTTAGAGGAAAAAAAAAAGTAAACTCAGGCTTTGGCTTGCTTTTTAATAGAATAGAATATTCTCAAACAGTAACACATTTAGTATGTTTATGGAAGCATCACAAAAGCTAGCAGTATCAGCAGTCCAATTTCTGATTTGTGAAATCATTTTTCTTGAAATAACCATGATGTTTGCATTGCTGGTGTGCAGCAACCCTAAACCTCAAGGTTCTTCATGTCTACATTTTTATGAAGATATTACTTAAAACTTATTACTGCTTTTTCCATGGGTGTTACTTCAATTGGAATATGGAAAAATGAAAATTTATTATAGCTATTGTTATTTTAATTTGTAACATCATGACTTTCCAGAACTTTCAGAAAATAAAGCTTATAGATTTTAGGATTCATCGAATTCAAACTTTACATTTCACAATATATGGCAATCATGCATGAAAGTCAGAGCAATATGGAAGCTGTAAATGCTGAGGGATGTGTGTGGGCTCAATTACAGGCTAATTGCTTTAGATAAAAGGAAGAACTCCTGACCCTTCCTCTAAATTGAAAACTAGAGATGAAAAAAGAATGAGGTTTAGCTATTGTTTCATTCATGCTTTCTATTGATTTCTGTTTGTTTATTATTCTTCTATTGTGGAAAACTCGGTTCTGTGAATCACCTCTATTCAATTCAAAACATATTTGCTTTGAATAAACTCTAGTATCAACTGATGATCAGCGTTAGTTGCATATTTTCCTCAATATATTGTTACATATTATGCCTAGTCAAATCAGGGACTTCCTGTGTTCTGATGGCAGCCCGATAGAATCTTGGTTCTTATGATGACACTTTTTTTTTTTTAAAAAAAAAAGGGGGGGTGGGGGAGGAATACCCTGAGCAAACAGGTGCTTTTCTATTATGCATTGTGAATGTAGGTGCAGAAGGCTAAATGTAATTACAGAACCCTGAATCTACATTCTGCTGAAGTCAGGCTGACATATTCTGTTGTCCTACTGCAGAGTGAGCATCCAGAGAGAATAAACAACTTCTTAGAGAATTCATTAACCTGAAACCAGATCTCCGACATCCAAGTATGACTTTATAAACACAAGCCATCTTTCATCTACAATCTTTATGTAGAATTCAGTATATAAAATTTATTAAAAACAAAAAGGGCAAAGCCAGGAAATATTATTTTTATGCAACAAATACCTTTTGAAAGTTCTTTTTTCATTTTTAATTTATAAAGATAATTACTGAATTCCAAAGAGTATTAGTATTTTTTTTAAGAATACATAGTTTAAAATTAGGTTTCTAATGTGACGCATATGCACGTTAAGGCAGACCTGAGTTTATATCAAATATTCATTGCCTAATTCCTTATGAACACAAAACTTAGTGTTTCTGACTACTAGAACATCCACTTACTTAAACTTTTATTTCATTAAAGGTTCTTTCTTTAGCTACTTATTATGTATAGATACCGTTTCAAAACTGCTGAACACTTACCAATATTAAGAATTAAGGACAACTTGTATTACTTACATTGCCAAAACAGAGACCTAAAATGTAATAATCAAATGACATTTTTAAAGCATTAGCATGTATATTATTGTTAGTGGACTTAGCAATTTTGAATAGTAGGCAAAGTTAGTAGTTTCTTTTTCCCCAAGCCTCATGGATTTTAACTACCATAACGTATAGAAATCTGTTAGAGAATTTTCAGATCAGGAGTTTAAAGTCAAAATTATGAATTATTTTTCAGTGATATCTTTATTGACTTGAATATGTCCTTAAACATACTTGATCATTTCCTTTATCCACAGCTATTCAAGAAGACTCGTTTGAGCCAGTATTGTCCTTGGAAAGAAGCCAGTGTACCACCTTAAAAAAATTTAAAAAAGTTATTTCAAACGAACATTAAAAAAGTAATTAAAAAAATTAAAAATGTTACTTCAGAGAACTAGCCAAAACAGTCTCCATCTTTATTTCTGCAGGGGTTAATGAGAATCTGGCATCAATTTGAGTATTAATAACTAATCGAGAAAGACACCTGAGGCCTAGTAACTAGCAGATGTTTGTTGAATTGGAACCTTAATGGCTCGCCAATCAATAGAGTAACATAAGAGCATTTCTTCTGCAATTCCAGTAGGAGCAGATGTGTTTAAGCAGAAATGTAAGTGTGTAATAATTAGCTAATTCAGTATGAATAGCAGCAATTATCAGTTCTAAGGACAGAGAACAAAAAAAAAAAAAAAAAAGGCTTTAATAAAAAGCATACATCCTAAACATTATGCCAGAGTCAAATGTTGTCTCTCCTGATGAAAATACCTCTCTATTAAATACATGGAAAGAATTTAATGATCTGTTTTCACACAGTGTTTTTCCTGTTTCCTTAATGTCGACAATATTAATTAATCTGCATGGTAAACTTTGTAGATGTGACTGTAATTCATATGATGAAATCTATACCTTAGGTGCAGTCGTGATGGATTTCAAGGTCATTTATAAAGTAGAATAACAGCATGGAGGTGCAAAAAAGGATAATATTCCTTGCTATCGGGAATTCATTATTGATAGTTGTTAGAAGAGAAAGTTCTGATTGATATCAGATGCAGGAATATACCTGAATAGAAGCCTCTGCCCTATTTCCCATTTGTAATTTTACTCTAATGGGCTGTTTAGAAAGCTACGTTTATTACATTTAATGGATATTATGATGCCTCATAAAAATTTTTCAAAAATGCGTATCATTAGATGATGCTGACTAAGGATAATGTAATACGCATTATTCTTCACGTGGTTATCATAGAGATGATGACTCAAGCTTAGTTTCATCAGTGACAAAGTCCATGTAGAAATTATAAATTAAGAGAAAATTAGAAAGAAATGTTGGAGAATCAAATTGCACTAAATTGGAAGTTATAAAGTATAGAAAACGGATAATACATGTAGGGAAAAAAAATGTTGTCAGAGATAAACACTGGAAGTTTTTAAAATATGTATTATGAGTAACAAAAATAGGAGAATGTGTAGGCTTATTACTAAAGGGAGATGATAAAAATTAACAATCTTGTAAAAAGACATATCACTTACTTAAATTATTCTACTCTGAGAAAAAGAAATTAAATTTCTTTTGTGACATGAAGATAATCAGCTAATGCCAAGTCAAAGAGAAACTGAGAAGAATATTAAAACTACTCTACTAGAAAAGAAAAAATGGAATATATTTCAAAATACAGCATATAAACTGGGAAAACTAAATTAGAAATTCATGTAAGGAAAACAGTGATAAATTGTACAAAGCTTTTAAGGAACCAGATATATTTTAAGTACTGAAAGGCCAATAACCACAAGGGAAAAGATAAATAAAATAAATATTTTTTTTGTGATATAGTATGATCTGTCATTTTATTACCTCACACGCGATCGGCACGTGATCCCCTTCCTGATTGGCTGGTTGGTTGCTGGGCTCCGCTCGCTGCGCGCAGGGCGGGGGCTGCTCCGGGATCGGAAACTGTGAGTTGTGTTTAACCCGAAATAGAGGGGTTTGGCTCGCCAGCACAGAGACCCTGCTCCTCAATATGCCCGCACATAATGCAATATTTGCTCCATTATATTATCTGATTCTGTCTTAAAGAATTTTTGAAAAATTTAAAGGAACTAGATCATGAAAGAATATAACATACACTAAGCCACCAGAGCTTTTCCACTTTTTGTTGGTTCAGGCCTAAGAACAGAGGATGCAATCAGAGGGAGAGAAAGATGAAAAGACAAGATTTTTGAAACCTTACATACGAGGCATCTTTTCATAATACAGGATTGTGAGTAGTGAAAGCAGTAATTAATACAAGATGAAATAATAATGCCACTTGAGAATTGTTATTTTCTTGATACAGAACAATACAGCAATATCGGTATTTTGATAATGGTGGCAAAAATGCAGTCTAATGGTTTCATATACTTGCATCATTAAATAACTTTGAAATGTTCTATTACAACTGTTTAATTTTAATTTAATTCTCTTAAGCTGTTATGTCAATATAATGCATTTCTATAGGTCAAGATATAGTGAATTAAGATGGAAAATACTTTTTCTCTGGTTTCCCAAGGAACTTTTAGAGCATATCAGATCATTATTTCATCAAATAAATTGTCATTTTCTAGAAAAATGTATAATTTTGTTCTAACTTAGAATTTAATAAATCGAGATAGTTGTAGCTTCTTTAAACATACTTGCAATTACAGTTCTAAGTAGAATAATACTAAAAAAATGTATATTAAAATTATTCCAATATAATCTGAAGTTATTGAATGAATTATTTAATGTCTGTACCACCTCAAAAGAAACAAAGACCAAGATATTTGCTGGACAGAAGAAGCGTTGCAGTTATGTTGTTTTAAACATGTTCATTTTTTCCGTGATCCCATTGTAGTCGGAGTGGTACAGCCATGATGAGTTACAGGCATAAGAAAAGCTTTATAGAGATAGTTAATATTTATTGTTAGATGTAAGCAGATGGAGCTTTTGAGTAGGGAGGTGAAGATTTTCGATGTGCAAAAAAAATCTAGTACCCAAACTAACTCTAAGGCTAAAAAAAAATCTAAGACTAAAATGTAAAACTCAGATTTTCCTTTTGTGCTTATGGCCTTATGACAGTATATCTCAAAGTCAGTGAGTATTGAGAATTATGAAGATAAGATTAGTTCTTGTAGAACAAATAAACAAATAAAATTGTGATCTTGGGTATCTTCTGCCTTAATAGATAGAATGAGGATTCAAGTTATATTTTTCAACAAAAGGGGAGAATGCTGAGCAAATCAAAAAATCAGAAATTAAAAATAAACACTCTTATAAGCAAAAATGGAACTATGGCACTTCTTCATCTGAATAGAAAGACAGTGCTGAGACGTTATTAAACCAGCTACAAAAAATTCTCAGTCAAGACCAGTAAACTTATTATGGATTCAGAAATTCTAATCTGATTTATTTCCTTAATGTATAAAATATTCTCAAATACTTGCAGTTTAAAGGAATATGATTGTACTTAGTAATCCATATTATATAAGTCCTAACTATGCAATCTTTATAGAATGTCACAGAATCACGGAATGGTTGAGGTTGGAAGGGGCCTCTGGAGATCATCAAGTCCAACCCCGCCCTGCACAAGCAGGGACGCCGAGAGCACGTGGCACAGGGTGGCATCCAGGTGAGTTTGGAAGATCTCCCGAGAAGGAGACTCCACAACCTTTCGGGGCAGCCTGTTCCAGAGCTCTGTCACCCTCACAGTAGAGAAGTTCTTCCTCAATATCTTTAGAAGTTGTTTAGCATGATCCCAAATGTAGTTCTCAGTGCAAGAGAATGTTTATTTTCTACACCTCTGTGAAGAGCAACTAGTTTTTACCTAGTTACATATATTCAGTGATGTATCTTGATAAAGATTTCATAAGAACATGGATTTTTCTCATGCGTCAATAATATTTTTGCCTCACTCAAAGACCTAGATAGTACAATTGAAAAATATATACATTTATATTCTTTACAATTGCGCTAAATTCTGTCTTTAAAGGTCAGAATGTTTTGATATAATTATTTATAAAGAAATGAATATTTTGCATGTCTTGGAAGGAATTCCGTATTATGAAAGATCAGGGAAGTTCTATTGGCTTTCTGTCTTGTCTGCTATATATCTTGTTCTTTTTCAGTAGCCCTATTAACTATCCAATAAACTATAATATTTTTAAGAGCTTTTTTACAAAACATTCTTAGAAGGTTAATCATTTTCTTTAAAATTTATCATCCTTTTATTCAGTTGTAAGTGATGTTTGAAGTGCCTCATAAGACAGTAGTACATTATTTAATACAAGGCACAACTTGTTCTTCATGTCTTTAAATTTACTGTCCTTGGTAACATATAAGTCAGTGAGGACTAAGTAAGTGCTTCATTATGGAAAGAAAAGTGAGCTTATACTAGCTGACTAGAAGTTCAGATTAAGGTTTTTACTAAACGATTTACTCCAGTTTGTTTTTTAAAGCTTTACTTACACTGTTTTAAGATAGCATAGTGATTTACATAGTAAGTGCCTTACTTTGCTTAATAGTTTTAAGAATGACATTCATTCCAGTCCCTCATTCTTGAGGAGAAGTCAAGGAGGTCAAGAAGACTCTTTGCTCAGAAAATTCTCTCTACTCGCAGTATAGAATGGTGTTAATGCTTCATTCCGGTACTGAATATCTTGCTGCTTAGTAGAGAAAGCAAGTGCAATATAGTAATTACAATAAAAATTGTCAAGAATATTGCAATGATTTATGCCTCTGAAGAATATTTTAGCCTTCTTTCCATAAAGATAATGAATGACTTTTGTTCAGGAAATGCTCTACTAACTGTCGTCGTTCACTTTGCAAATCCTATTGACCCCACTGTAATAATTTGTATCCTAAAAAGCTTTCAAGGCTCTCCCTCCTTGACCTTCATTGTCCTTCCTTGACCTGGATTAACGTGATACCCTAGAAACACTTCCTTCATGCATGCCAAATGTGCAATGACATACATCTTAATAATTTATTCTAGTGTAATGCTCACTTTTACAGTATGCCTTCACAAAATGTGTCAGAACTGGTATAATTTGATCATCAGTAATACTGGCTCTCTAACACTTAGCAGAACATATTGAAATTATTAAAAAATGTTATGCTTATTCAGCTTCTGTCTTCTATCAAGTGTGCAGACTATCATAAGAGAATGTAAATGACTTAATTAAAAAAGTTTTACATAAATGATTTTTAAGAATCACTTTTCATTTCAGAAAAAAAAAAGGAGAACAGGTGAATATTTGCTTTGAATATTGATTATGAAATTAAGCCATAAAATGTTTGTCATACAGGAATAATTTTGACATTTGTAATAGATATCAACCTAAGATGTTTACTAACAGAATTAATTTAATATCTAGTTTTAGAAACACCTATTCCTAGGCACATCTGCAGAAGTGATTGAATTGCATTGACATTCAGTATACTGAATTTGTTGCATAACAGAAGGCTAAAATGTTAAAGAATAACAATATATTTTCTTCAAATCTGAAGTAATAACAAGCAAAACAATTATATCAGGCATTGAAATTCCCAATGACGAAAGAGGATTAAAAATGTCATTGCTTGAGAATGTGATATACTGTATTCTTGTCAAAGGCTAGACTCTTTTTAATTTGTCTTTGAAATGAGTTCAATTAAAAGCACTTATTAATATTTTCTGATTTTAAATATGATCCTATATCATAACTTTGGTATGTGTATCATGCATATTGTCTTGCTCTTTTTATAAATACATGGCACAAATCCTACAGTGCAATGACTTATGACACAAAAAAATGAAACTAAATGGAACTATGAATATCCTTAATTTTTAGTTCTTTCCACTAAATTTATTTTTTTCTTAAGAAAAAAAATTAACATTTCATCAGATCTCAGGATGTGAGATTAGTGCTTTATATTTTGTTGAAGTCTATTTTTTAACTTAAAGAGGTGGGGGAGGACTTAATTGCCTATTTAGATTTCCATTTTCAAAAGCATTTGCTCCAATGTAGTTAATATTGTCTGCACATTTTTTAAAAGATGAAAGAATAAGTAAATAATTAAAATCAGGTGCAATATAAAACTTTCTTCCATAAAATAATATTAGACAGTATTGCTATACAGGAAAGATATATTATCTATAGCATAACATTAGAAAAATGGTTGAGTAATAATTCATTAATTGTTTCTTCCTTCTGAATATATGTTCACCAGAATATATTCATGAACTACGGCAATTTTAGGAACCTTTATAGAAGAAAACTAAAGCCTAGACGGGTAGGTTTAAAAAAATAGGAATCCAGGAGTGAATTTCAGTCTTGATTTTATAAAAGTGCTTTTATTTTTAATAATTTAAATTATTTTATAATAGCATTCATTTTGCTATTAAAACCATTGCAACCATCTTGAAAATACATCCCTCATCCTGCCAAGCTGGAAGAACAGTATTTCTCTTGATCAGTCCTAACCTCTGCTCCCCAACTTAAAAGTAGGACTCATCCATCCTTAGAGTTCAATCATCTATGTTTTTTTCATAGTCAAATGAGGGAGAGAGAGACTTTATATGTAAATCATTATTCCTATCTTAGGATCTTTAATACAGTGTGAATTGCACACTGCCTATGCTTATTTTCTGTCTACTGTCCATTTCTGCCTTCTGTCCATTAACTAAAGTTAGGATACTGTAGTTAACTGAGATAAATCTACCTGAAGCGACTTATTAAACAACACAAGAGGTCGGTGACTGAGCCCAAAATGAGACTTTGTCTTAAACCCTAGCTGAGATCTTACCCTTAGTATATCCTCCATATATGACAGAGGATTATATAAAAATGAAATTAAAAAGATTTAGAAAGATATAAAACACACAGGAACTCTCTGAGATAAATCACTCTGACAGTGAGATGATTGAGAAGGAGGCAAGTGTTTATTCACATAAGTCATTAATTAACAACTTGAATGAAAACAGTGACATCATCATTAGGTGCTATTTTTGCGCACTAGATACCAATGAGACCAATTAAGTCTGCATTTTATTGTGCAAAAGTCACAAGAAGAGAAGAATTTTTAACTATTAGAAAATATATTCTTCAAAATAAAGGAAGCCATTTCAACTTAGTCACTTTTGGAGAATTTTGCCAAAAAAGATTGTACTGTAAGTATATGATTTTTCATAAAGTGGACAGAAAAATGTTCCCCAGAGGTCCTGTAGAGGATTCTCAACTTCAAAAGACAGCATCTGAAAGCCTAGTTGTCTGTCAGTTGTAGCACACCTTTCAAAAAGCATTCATGCATAAGCATGGCTTATACATTATGGAATGTATGGGGCATTAAAAACAGCATGAAATTCTGTCTGTCATAAAATATCAAATGCTCTGTGCATAAGCATTTTGTTTCCTGATTTTTTTTTGTTCACCCAGAAGATAGTCTTACTGTTTGGAGAGTAACTAGATCTTGGACTTTTCCATCAGAAAAAGCATTCTGAACTAGCATCATCCATGAGGTGGAAGCTACCAGGGTTCCAGCTACCAAGATTTTCAGCATATCATCTTTTTCTTTGTGCCCTTACTTTTTACTTACATTTGCCTTACCTTGTTTGTATTTGTCCTTGCTCTGTTGCTTCTCCTTTCCAAGGAGTAGATTATCCTTAGACTTTCCAAGGGGATGATGCTGTATCAAGATGTACTGAGTAATCACAGTTTTCCTGTGACTTGGTTCTTCTTTCCAGGATGTGAGAGAAACAGAAAGACAGGAATCCATCCTAGCAAAACTATAAAAAAAGAACAGAGCCCACAAATGTGTTATGCACATCCCACTTAAATCTGAACTGATGTCTTTGAATTATGAAGATACTTACAAAAAGCCTGGAGTTGAAAAGGAAGCTGAAGTAGGAAATGAAGTAAAATTTCATCAGCTAATTTATGGGGAGATCAGTAAAAAAAAAAAAAAAAAAAAAAAAAAAAAAGGTTCTTTTTCTTACCTTCTTTTCTGAAGTAAGAAACAAAACAAAATCCACTTGGGCAGGGAATTCCAAAACAAACAAACAAAAAAAAAAAAGCAGTAAAAAAGCAATTCATGTGGCATTCCAGCATCTTTTAGGTGTGAAGAAGTATGATACCACATATTTTCTTCTTAACTGTTAAGAATAGTTTAACAGTCTAATAGTACATATTATCTAATAGATGTAGAAAAAGATAACTTGCTACACTATTAAAGTTGTCATATGAAAATTTCCAAGCATGTACCCTTTTTCCAGTGTTACACTCACCCTTCCAATGTCCATTTGGGATCTAAGGCTGATGGGTTAAATGTTCCTCAGTGAGAATGGGAAGGGTTACACGTGACATCTTCACCAGGAGAAAGATAATGTACTAGCTGAAAGTTTCTTCCTCCTTAGTCTTAGTTGGGTCTTAGTACTTTCTTAGCTCAGTTTGCTTCTTTCTCACTGATTCCCAGCTAAGGTTTATATTTGCAAAGGAACCTCCCCCTGCTTGAACTATGTTTTTTCATGCAGTGACTAAGTTGTTTGGTCAGACTTATGACTTAAATAGTTTTTCCAAAGCTTCAATTAAAACAGATGAGTCTGTGGCCACTTGGTCACCAGACAACTGTTAAAATAAGCTAAAATCAGACAATTTCTGTGACCCTGCACAGTCAAGTCAGTAATAAAGGTAGAAGTCAGATTTTGTAGACTATGCAGCGCTCTATGACAGATGGAGTCATGGAGTAAGAAATGGAGGAAAACACTAAGCCCCTGTCTATAAGGAATAAATTGATCAAGAAATCTGAAAAGAATAGTCATGTAACTTACTTAAACTGGATTTTTGAGATTTATCCTGTGTAAAATTATTATCAAAAGAAATAGACACATAAAATGCTGCCAGATAATTCTTTATTAGGTCATACTGACAAGCTACTTATATGCTAACAGCAGATGATGGATGAGTCTGGAAAACAGAACTGCAAGAGGTAAACAATTTGAAACAAAGGATTTAAATGATGTTTATTTTTTTCTATCATCTTGCTTATAAGTGAAACTCTTCTATTGATGCTGGTAGTCCTATTTACTATTTAAGATATTATTTGAGTAATTCTTCTCCAAGCATTTATGATTGATCATTTATGATAAGAAAAGATCATTGAGTAAGATGGTTCATGCCTTTCAAAAATCAGTTTACATTATGTGGGAATATTAAAAATGTCGAACCATACTTTTTCAAATACTGTATAGTTTTCTGCAAACAGATTTCAATTTCTTGCACTCAAGTGCAAACTGATGATTTTTTTTAGATATTAAAAGCATGATTATTCAAAATTCTAGTTCTAATTAAAATATATAGTTGTGGTGTTTTTGAAATGATGTGACTTTTAAAAAGGAATATATATATACATGTATATGTACATATACCTGTATACATTTCTACAAACACATTGAATTACAGGACCCAAATCCACTCCCCATTTGAAGAATGTGTTGAGAGGCCTGCTTTTCAACCAACAGTTGGCCTGAGTTGGGCAAAAGCCTGAATAGCTGAGCAGCTTAACAGCTGCTGAACCTTCAGCTTGGTGCAAAATCAATATCTGTGCCAGTCTGCATGTGTGTGGAAGAACATTTGAGATAACAGGAATTTCAAGGCAGATTTTTTAGTTAAGAAGGATAAATTAAGGATCAATTTCATATTTTCAGTGTCCATACTGAATCAATTCAGATTTGTGTCTGTCACTATAAAATGTAGGAGCTGGGAAGTGGGGCATTTGGCACATCTACGGATTTGTTATTTGTTAAGGAAGTGAATTTTGCATTGTGATCACACTATATTTTTTATCTTGAAAGACCTAAACACTTCATATTGATGTTGATTCTACATAGCATATGTATTTTACATCAATTAGACAGACATTGCCAAAATATTTACCATTGTTTAAGATTTTCATGTCTGGCCATGTGTCATGAGTACACAGATTTATTATTGCAAACTATAATATGCATTTATGTGTCTATATACACTCACACAAACAAATATACGTTATATAGAGAGATAACAATATTGCATTGTTATAATTATACCATCTTAGAGACCTTGCATGTTAGTCAATGAAACCACATTCACGTGACTGGGAAGCTTTTACATGACATAACTCTATAAATCATGTAACTTACCAGGGCAAAAGGGTCAGTGGTTTCTTTTATATTATCCTCTTAAATGTATGGTTTTCAGAATAAATTTATTTCCCAGCATAAAAGCACGCTGAACCCACATCTGCCTTCCTAAGTCTATGAATCTACTTCAAATCAAATAATCTGAAATAATACATAAGAAAAAAGACATGAAGGACTGAACTCATTTTCTTAAGCAAATATACAGATAGTTATTTAGTAAAGGGATCATGTACTGTTTTTGCTAATTTTATCTACAGAAACCAATGGATGATAAACACTGACAATTTTGGGATGAACAGTTTATACATCAGAGGAGATGGATATTACTCAGTAGCTGCTTTCCTACCATGTAGCTATTGCTGTGATTCTGGAACTGTTCAATTAAAACAAAATTAAAGCAATGCTGCTGCATAATAATGTTGTGTACTGGGGCAGATAGACAAATTTGTGAGTGAGGGTTACTGAGAGTGAAGGATCTGTGTGTTATCCTGTGTAGTTATCTAATGAATGGATTCTTTTTGTTAATAAAAATATAATAGTTAAGGTTATTTTAGTTATCTTTTTAAAAATGTGATTTTAATTTGTTTCAGGTATGAAAAGGGCTTATATTTGCAATTGCTACTTAAGAAATGTGGAAAGTGCATTTAATCAGAATTTCTTATATGATCAACTGCATTTTTGAAAGATATATTGTATAATGATAATATATTTTTATGGCAACATTGAAAACTGAAATAACTTTAGATTTGTTTAAATATCACTGAGCTGTCCAGCACAATTAAAATTACAAGGTAGATAATGTTCAAGTAGCTACATCTGTAATGAAATTCTCTTTGTGCTCAATGAACTACTAAGAATTATGTCAAAATATATAATAAAGATGTTTTTGTAACAGAACTAAAGTTCATTTTTTTTTGACATTTTGTTTGGAAAAAAAAATATAAAGTTTATTTTTTAAATGTCCAGAAACCAATTATCTATCACCACAGGAAAGATTATTAGTTTGTGAGCTCTTCATTTGAATTTCTTATTGGTCATAAGAAATATGACTACATTGCTCCTGGGACAGCCAGGATGGAGACCATGAATCCTGATTATATTATTTCTAGTCTTTCTGTGCGAACAGAGTATGCTCTCTGATAGCCAGGGATAGCTCTTTCCTCTAATACAAAGTTAAATCTTAGTCTACTGTTCATCTGTTTAATTCCTGAGTTGCAATGGTATGGACACTGTTCTGCAAATCTTCTGTCTGGCATAAATATATGGGGCTATGCTTACAGTCAGTGCCTTCCTTACAGCTGTATTCATTTTTGATAACAACGCATGTCAGTTTAAACAGACATCCTGAAAATGGCATATTTAACTTTAAGTTCCTCACTCTAAATTTACGGCAGCTGATGAATTTGCCCTGTAAGAAAATAATATGTACTCTTTTGGGGAAACAGCATACAGGTTAAATTAGAATTGACAGACCAAATGCTTTTCATATTTTTTTCTGATTGTAAACCATTAAGCCTTCATCCAGCCATTTTGTAACAAACAATCCTCATTATAAAGGAAATCAGTGAATGCTTTTATCCATCTTGAAGAAAAGGCAATTAAAATGAAATAATTCATCCTCTTCTGTGGAAACTGCTTGAAAGATGTAAAATGTTGTGCTTAAATAGGCCTTAGAGTATACTAAACAACAATCTAAGCAATCTAATTTGTATTCTCAGAAGACAATCTAAAAGGTCATGCTGGTTCTTCCTTGCATTAAAACAGTAACTTTGCAGCTTAGTGTAACTTAGGGTTGCCAGTATTTTGTTGTTGTGGTGAGGGTTTTTACTGTTGCTGGAAGAAAAGCCTTCCAGCCTAATATTTGGACAAAAGAACAATCTCTTACATTATTGATCTGATAGCTAATCTCTACTCATAGCTGCTCATCTTGTTAAACTGACAACACAGAAATATATTGCACAGTGTAGAACTAAATCACACTTTCTTTTTTTGTTTGGTTGCTTTTTATTTTTACGACGGGTTAACAGCACATTGCGTTGAGACTGGGAAATGATTAGGGCAGGAATTATCTGTAATGTAATAACAATACTGCTACTGAGCAATAGAATATTGAATTGCAATAGCCAGTCAGGGCCAGGCTGTCCACCCAAGAGCCTACGAAGGAGAGCAAAGTGGATAATCACGTTGATCATTATAATAGCTCCTTTCATTTGTGTGTATCTGTATACATGTGTGTGTGTGCGTATGCATGCACACACATATACATATTTATATGCAGACATGCCCACACATACACATAGGTTTATCTCTGTCTTACAAATTCCCAATTTAAATAAATTAGAGTCAGAGAAAAGAGAGGAAGGTTACTCAAGGTCTTGCAGTGGTTCAGTGGCAGTCAAAAAGATCCCTTAGTTGTTAACTTTGTGGCCAGTGAAGCTAGACACAAATATCTCTGTAGCAGCAGTGGGGGAGAATGCAGCTGTGAAACGTTAAGTGAAAGGGCTGAAAAAAGTTACACAACTTAAAAACTTTTTCAACTCCCCTTTCCAAAATCACCAGAGCCAGATATGAAGTTAAAAATGCTGGTGAACAGCTGTTGTGGTGGGGGATGTGTTGAAGGAGCTGTCAGATGGCTAAGGGAGGGGGAATAAAGTAAACAGTTTTTTTTCCTTTATTGTACTCCCAATGGTACTACAGCCAGAATAGGCAAGGAAGATAAAATTAAAAATTAAAAGGAGTTACTGTAAGATCATAACTATTTTAGTTACATGTGATTTTTATCTGAAGGAGTCTTTGTCCTTTTATATATTTCTCTTTTATAAGAACAAATATTTCTCAAGTGACTCAAGTGCTTTGTCTTATGGTCCATCCCATTAATTTAGATCTACTGTAAATGTTTTTTTGACTGTTCTTGTTTGGTCAAGTAAAAAGAGACTTTAATAGTGTGGGGAATCAGACGGAAAATGATGAAGGAGCAGTGAAAGTGAAGTAAAACGGTTTTGGTATGGCCTGTCATGATAGATAAATCAGGATTCTTTCTCCCTCATTCACATTTTTCTCCCTTAAAAATGATTTCTTTGTAATAGAAGAAGAAACTTCATTGACTCCTGGTTAGCACAGAGTTATGGTACATTAAGCTTCAATAACTGGTGAGCATTAGAAACTTTATGTGAACGTTTTTAATTGCATAAGCTAGTGACTCTTGCAGGACTCACAGGAGTGCCAACACTTTGTCTGCTGCTGTGCATTTTGAATCACGCTATGTAAATAAGTGCATTCAGCTATGTTCAAAAACAGTATGTTACAAAAGACACAACAGTACACAACCTACACTTCTTATTGGGCCCTTCACACCTAGATTAGGTAAGATAAGACTTACCATGTGTAGAGAATTGGTTTCATAAAAAAAAAGTGAAAGAGAAGAAAAAGCCACAGGCTCTCTGCCAATAAATACTTACCCATTTGAATAATTTTGCTAATATTAAAAAAAAAAAAAAAAGTGCAGATTGTGAAAGCATTGACCTTGCAATGGTTTTGATTCGCTGAAGTTCAAGGCCAGTAAGGACCGTCAAATGAAATAGTATAACCTATATTTCACAAGCCATTACATTCTTCCAAGCTACCCCAGAAATCAGCCCAGTAACTTCATCTTGATTAATTGCCTTCATATTTATTTCTGTTGAATTTTTCTGAGGTCAATTTCTGTACTTTCACTTTGTCATATATTTCTCTACTAGATAAAACTATTGCCTATGGTACTCTGCATATTCTCCTTTAAAATAGACTTTTCAGTATATTTTCATCCTTTTTCTGCTATGGGAAACACACTGTCTTTCATTCTTCACATAAACACAGAATAAAGAAATCTGCCTAAAATTTTATGGATGTGTAGGATAAAATACATTACCTTGTACATTTTATTTTATGTCCACATAATGTCTCTCTTGTCATGTCTTCACTTCATGAAGTTCGAGCTTAAGTCAGTGTACATCATCTGTCATGAGATAAGGCAAAAAACACTGCTCAGGCAAATAAGACCCTAACTAAGTCTGCCTAGCTGTAGCTGTATGTATTAAGCCACTATGAGCTGGAAAGCAAAGGAGCAATAAACAACTTTCTTATGTAATGTTTGCTATCTTCACACTTTTTTTTTTTTTTTAACACATTTGGGATAGAAGGGCGATAGAAATCCGGGTGACAATGCTGACAGCTTGCTTATTTGCCTTAGATATAAAGAGAGTCAAAGATATTGCTCTGGACTGTAATTTTTGAGGCCATTGGTGGCTAACTCTAGCAATCAAATATAGAAAGTCATGCATAGTGCACACAGCAGTGTAAGATCATGAGATGTGAGATGGCATGGAAGGCTCCTGGTAGAACCACTGCAGGAAAAAGCTAAGTTCCCTGGTCAAGACCTGACACTGGGGGACCATGCTGCCAGGCAAGCCCCTCAATGAGGGGCATGGGCTCTACCTGGTGTGGGAGCACCAGCTGAATGAGCATGTGTTGGTGTTGTGGTGCAGCAGAAAGAACTACCCACCTGCTCAACCTGTCCTGTGTGGTAAAATGAATTTTAGATTATACGTCAGAGCATACTGTGGTTCTGCTTTGGTGGCCATCCTGCCCCGTCTCCCGTCTAATATTCACTCAGTTGATGAACTGGTACCTGAGATGTACATTTTCCAAGTTACCACAGATACACACATCCAAAAAATACAGGAAAAATGTAGGTGAAACATCAGAATTTCTTCTTTCTATGTAGTTCTGATTTGCAGTGAAAGCTCTTGATATTCATTTTACCAATCTTTTGCTATGAGACAGAGAGGGAGAACTATATTATTGTAGTGATCTTATTGTTATCTACAACTGTGAAGATCTTTTTGCCAAAAGCAATCACTATCAATTTTCAGCCATGTTTTCTTCCAGAGTGGATGGTTTTTGCCTTGAACCAAAACCTAAAGAACATTTGCAAACCTTTCATACACAATTCCTCCCCTTTTATGAAAATCCATAACATGTTTTCATTTCTTGAATCAACAAACACAAAAATGATGAACTGTTTTCAGAACTTCACAGTAGATATGTTTTCCATTAAAAAGACAGATTTGTTGAATTTCTCAAAGATATTTAAAGAACATCCCAAACATGGAGGATCAATCAACGTCGTTAGTTTCAAAATGTTTCTATTTTTCCAGAATCTTCTATCAGTCACCCATAGTTTGAAATGTGAAGCCTGAAACAAAAATCAAATCTTGATTTTGAGTTCAATGGAAAATTTTGCTTAGCTCCGAGGAAATCTTTTTTTTTTTCCTTAGATCATTTAATAAGACTTTTTGTTTTCCCTAAATTTTCAATGCATCAAAAATGGCTTGGCACAGCATTGAACTACACTGGGCTACTCAGATTATTCAGTGTTTGTATTCTCTGTGTCCTTAGATAATATAAAATCCATCCAATTCCCACAAAAACAAATAGACAAGCTATTTTTTGTCTTTTTATTTGGATATAGGATATGTGTTATACATCGCTTTTTTTTATTACTATTTTACTGTCTAAGAATAATATGATTCTGTCGCTAACCTGGTAACTTCCTGACTGTGATTAGAAGTTTCATTCTTACCCATTTTTGTGTTGCATTAGTCCTAAATGTATGCTCAGTTAAGATTTTGCAGAATGTTCGCTAAGGTATCCAACAGGCATAATTAAAGAGATTTTCTTAGGGGCTAAGAATATTGTCTATTGCTTTGTGGTTTTAGAAAACTTTTTTTTTTTTTTCATTTTTTTTCCTCATTTTAACTTCATAGCCTCTGGTGATTGATGTTCAGTTGTCTCCTGGTTTCTTCTTATTTTAAAACCAGATGAACAAGCGAGAAGGAAAGAAAAATTGTGATATGTGCTTTAAAAGACTAATCTACATCTAACAGAAATGTTTCTTAAGGAAGTATGAAAGGAGTCACAAGAAAAGTGTGACAAAGCTGAAAATCATAACACAATGCAATAAATTAAATATAGTATGAAATAAATATTTAATTCAGGCAGAATTTTGTCTTGGATTTTTGTCCTTATCAGGATATTTAAATATGGTAATACTGACTAAGTCTTCTGACTTAGCTGAAAAGTGCCCCTTTACTGCCCTTCCTACCCTCCCCCCAGCATCAAATCCATAGCGGACAAGAATAAGCAAAAACCAAAGATGAGTATTTTAAAGGTTACATATAGCTTCTCTTAGTAATAAGGTACTAATTAGGCAGAATATGCTCTTCAACAGCAATCTTTGATACCTGAATTACTCTTCCCAAGCTCTTTTTTTCCTGATTTTGGGGTGTGAATTAACCAAGAATATAAGTATCTCTTTTACTGCACTATTTAGGGACTTGATCTACTTCTAATGATAATCTAGTCTAAGGTGTCCATGCAGAGTTAAGTACATTATAGTTTTTAAAATATTATCTTCTAGACACTACTATAATATAGATTACTAAAATTTTCAGTTATTCTATAACAAAGAACCAATTTAGCCTTTATTATTTGTAATTCAATCGTGTCAGTCGATGTTGTACTCCTCTCATATACAGGCCCCATAGAAACACATATTATGTAATACAGATATTTTGTGTATCCTGTATAACAGCAATGTGCACTTTAGAATAAACTATTCAGAAGCCTACTGCATTATAATCGTAGCTCCCTTGGGAGCTATTTAATCGAAATAGCTGTGCTACGTGCACAGCAAGAGGAAACAAAAAGCAAACAAACAAAAAACTCTGAAGAGACTCAAGGAGACAAAGCACTAAGAATTTATCCTTCCAAGGGGAAGGGAAAGACAAATTTGCAGCTTCATGTTAGTGTATATTTCTACTAGCTGGGATGGTAAATCATAGAAAAAGACTACAAATTAGAATTATGTGAAAATAATAAAATAACCCTTTGCACCATTTCTAATAAATTCATCATTTGTATTTCACAAGTTTCTGTAAGAGCTATTAAATACAGCTTCATTAAGTAAAATTGTGGTCATTGTTAAACAATAGTAATTTGTTGATAGTTCTTGACTGTGACTATTCAGGATTAAAGCTATTTCTACCTTTTTGAATTCCAGACAAAGGTAACTATGTGACAAGAATCTTTATGCTCTTTACCTACAATACCTTTTTGTTGCAGACTCAGAGATTACCAGGCAGTGCACAGAAATCTATATCTCTAAGCCAGGCCCAGTTTTCAGTCCCCTCAAAAATGACATCTAAGATCAATGTGAGTCTACCGATTACATTTTGTGCTTAATTTTGAAAGTCCTCTTACAACACTTGAACCTGTTTCTAGTGGTGCATCTAGTTTACCTAGTGACAAAAACTGAAAGAGAAGCCAAATAAATATGACACCAGGATTTAAACAATATTTCTACAGAAGAATGGTTGATCTTTTTAAACATCATTTTAGCCATTAGTGGACAAACCTTTGATGAGTACACTGGAGTTTGAGAAGATAACAGACATCTAAGGATAAAGTACTTTAAACCAAAATAAATCACACTTTTAGGTGACTTACACTGAACTAGAAAGTAATTGAGAGTCTTGGTGAACACTTTACAGGAATAACGTGAGTTTGTGAATATTTTTTTACTTTTTACATTCTACTATCTGTCAGGTATTCCTCCTATAGTTTAAATTCTCTGGCAGATGCATAAAATAACACTTACCTAAAGGTAGTATAGTCAGCAGGACATTTATACCTGGAACTCAGACAAAGTTACTATTTGTGCTTTGTTCCCACGATTTTTCCTAGCACTTTTTGTAGGCAAGTTTCAAGGCATATGAGAGATCTGAACGAAGTTGTTTAAACAGTTAAGGCCTTAACATCAAAATGCTGAGCAGGAAAATTTGGCATTAACAAGTACCACAGTAACTAACAGATAGAAAGAATAGCTCAAACAATGTAAGACAGTACAGAGTTTACATCTGTAACACAGCAGAGGAGTGAGGGATGGTGGCCCAGTTCTCCCAGCTGCCATAACTCTTTCCTATGAGATCACATTGAAAAAATTTGTCTTAAATGGCCCGTTCATTTGTGACATTTCATCGTTACATTGACAGAGATAATAATCTTTCTGCAGACACTTTAGCCTTTCAAAGGATGAGCAAGCTGAATTTCAAAATTTTAAATCATTTCATATCCTTGACCCAACAGGTTTAAATGGTGCTGTCTTAAGCGTTACTAAGGCAGTTTAGTCTTTTGAGTACTATTGAATAATGTGATTAGAAATGCACATTGTAAAATATAGTAATCTGTCTGTAATGTAACTCCTTTGATTGAAAAAAAAAGTGTTTTATGTTTCATGCAGTGACTAATATTAAGTCAGTGATAAAAACAGATATAAGTAATTAATGTTTTCAGCTTATTTTTAGCTTCATTTTAAACTTATCATTAATGACTCACTCTGCCACCTTTCCTGTGGCTTCTGAAAACTCCTTTCTTCTCAACAGGATTAAAAATATCTCTTCAGACATCATTGCTTTTTGCAGCTCTATGTGCTTTTTTTTCGTTTAGGTTAAGATTTGTAAAAAATCTGCTCCTAAATCATCTGAAATCACTTCATCTCTACAATCAGTCTAGTCACTATGTGATTAAACTGTGCAGAAGTCAGGCCAAGAAAAATTATTTTAGTACTTAAGAGTCTTGCATTGGATACTTAGGGAAGGGAAAACTATATCTGTATAAAATGTTGGCTTTCAGGATGGATTCTGATCTGCCTATTTACACTGAGTGGGAATAGTTCAGTGTACATCATGTTTGATTTTGATCCTCCATAAATAGCTATCAGTTATTTTGTTGCATGCAAGTTTGCTGCATTTCTTGAAATAAAATTGCAATAATATTTCTGCATTGAATAATTCTATTTTGTCTTGTGTCCACCTCATCAAAAAAAAAAAAAAAAGAAAAGAAAAGAAAAGAAATCTGCTAGCATCCTTACTGCCTTTAAAATAATTTTGGTTCCTTCTCCTCTTCCATGTGAATGTTGTGCTCATTTAAAGATGGTGTAAAATATTCTATGAAAAAATAGGAAAGAAAAAAACAGTGTTAACTGTATGTTACATGCAGTTTGGATCTCAGAGCTTTGTTATGCATACCTTCTCTGTTAGCTGTAATCTTCCATGAACCTGAATGTTTCTGTAGAGGTACAGTAGAGTGCAGTGCTGCAGTTTGAACTTTTCCTCTCTATAAGATAAAAGTCTTCTATATAAATTAGCATGATATATTCCAAAATATACTCTGGAAGCACTTAATTTTTAAGTTGGGTGGGTCTAATTATTTAAGAACATTATTTTGCATTTTTAGAGAAACTTCCTGATTTTCAAAATTGATGTTTATGCCATGAAGTTTATTCCAGGAAGTTCATCCACCTGCATTTAACAACAGACTACAAGAGACTTCTTCCATTAGCATAAGCACATTTTGCCGTATTAAATCCAAAAATATGCCTTTTCCATAAGTTCATTAGCACGCTATTGCATGTTTTTTTTTCTGGATTGCAGACTGGGTGGTTGGACATCTCTAAGATCCAAAAAAATACAGTACCAGTTTGATACTATATAAATGAGTGCATATACAAATGATAGATGCTTCAGAAAATTGAGGCAAATTTCCATCTGTTTGATGTGCCTTCCTGCCCTGTGTACCTTCCTACAAAGCTGATTTGGTAGTTGCTCAGAATTATGTCTTCAATCTCTGGATAACCATGGATTTGACAGAGACTGGGTATCTTCAATTTAGGCCAAGTATGTTTGCAGTCAAATGTAATTTTATCTGGAGGTACTTGGAATAATGGCAGTCATCAAATAAAGCAGGAACCACCATATAACAGCCTGAGCAGAAGCTGAGCCAAGTGACCAGCAGGTTTCCTTGGTGACTAATTGCCAATGCAGATATTATTTACAGATGTCTGAGAACATGAGAATAAAACTGGAAAGTATGCAAGTAGCATAACAATCAGTCCTGAAAGGAAATCAAGAATGTGAGGAAAGCTGTTTAAAATTTTTCGTTAACTTTAACAAGCACACTCCCCTCTTTCTCTCCCTCCTACCTCCCCAGTGTTTTATTGAGGTAGATGCTTCTTAGGACAGAGTGTCATCTTGACAAAACTTTCATCAGAAGGTTTTTCCAGGTTCAGCATAGAATTTATTGCCTAAACAAGAGAAATAGGACATAACTTAGAATGTCGTCCAAAAAAATGTCATAGCCATGTGTGGCCCATTACCAAGCTGGATAAGGGAAAGATTTTAATCTGTGCTCCTGAAAGTTCCATTCTTTGTTCATGTTTCTGAACTGTTTTGCCATTTGTGATTGCATACTCTCTTTCCCAAGCTTCTGAAGTTTGAAATTCTTTATCTTTTCCTATTACATTCTCTAGTGGAAAAATGCTAAAAGAGCATCTGAGAGGGGGTGCTAACTGGCCTGTCTTAAATGGAAAATTTGGAAACTATGAGAGAAGAAATTGCATGAGTTCATACTAAAAAATTTCTATCTACTGTTGTCAATCCCTGTCTTTTTGTCTCAGAACTGATACACCTCATCAATAATGAAATAATCAATAATCATTGAAAATAGGTAATAACCCTTTGAAAAGCAAAATATTATGTAGGAGAAGACAAATAAGTGTCAAGTACCTGTTTAAAATAAATCATAAAGCCCTTTTTGCATCTGGTTCTGAGACTCCAGGAGACACTGCTATTTTTTCAGATGTCTCTCAGTCTGTTAAATGACATACACTAAAATTGCAGGTCAATAAGAAAGTCTAGCAATCAAATAACATCACATCTAAAAGGTTAAGACAGTGCAGTTTGCAAACCTCATTTGCAAATTATGGTATTAAAATTCCAGCTTAAGGTTTCAGTGCCAATGATTTTAATGAGAAATGGAAGTGACAGAACTTGCAGCCCTCTAGTGATAATATCCACAAATGAAGTAAAAAAAACTAGACATTTAACCTGGACTCATGACAATATCTCTTGGCTATAATATGGTATTATGTGTGTTTTTTTTTTTTTTTTTTTTACCTTAAAGTCATTCTCAGTATTGAATCTTGAGTTATATATAAGTTTTTCATTGATCTGTATTTTCATGAGTTAAAACTGAGCAGTGTACATTCTCATTAATCTTCTGGTTTGTAATATTTTAATTATGTGACCATATTAATACTGAACAAACTATACTTGTTCTTATGAAATTTTACAAATACAGACAGTCTAGTATCTAACATGAAGTGTCCATGTCAGCAAAATCCTCTGCTTGATTTCTCTCAGTATGACGTGCTTTCAGGGCATGGAACCATTTTGCACACTCGAAAGATACTCTAATCAAAATTTTTTTTCCAATCCCATAGAAAATAGATTACAACAGAGGGCATTAGTATAGCACATGAGAATTGCAGGCATTAACTGGCTTGCTTGTTAAAACATAATCCTTCTGAGTGTTTTTTATTATTATTTCTATATTAAAACTTGCAGTAGTTGCAGGCCAAATGATAAATATATAAACATATATGCACCAGTATTTTCATAAAGGTGTCGTGAAATTCACCTGTGAATTCACCTAGTGACAGATCCTTAAAACCAGGTAGCATTTGGCTATCAAGAAGTAGTATAGACTCACTGAGTAAAGAGAAAGGTTTTCAAAGATTTATATCATGTAGAGAAGAGTCCTACTCAGCTGTATGAGAAAATAGCATATAATTTTTTAAAGAACTATTTTATTAAGTAAGTAAAACGTTTTTGTTGCACAAAAATGTTTAGGCAAGCTCTCATGCACAAAGATGCAGAAAGTTTTCTCCACCAAACTTTTTCTGTAGTAACTAGAAACATTTCATCATGACCTACTCAAAGCCCCTGTGGGCTGTTCATAGTTACAATACTGGGGTTGGTGGTCTGCATACTGACTGTTTACTATGCTCTGTACATGCAAACTACTGCGGACCCCTAATGAAAACTAAAAGCTACAACCAAGAGATAGGAGCAATGGTGAAAGAAGGGGTGATTCCCGCACCAGTGGCAGTCAGTTTCCAGGAGAACCCACAATAATAATGATATAATGACATAATAATAATGACAATATCAAGGTTTGCAGGTGACAGGCCACAATAATGAGTTAAAAATACTATCAGAGAGTTTCTAGAAAACACACAGTCATAGCAGCTTGTTGGTAAGATTACAGAGCTCCAAATGAAAGGCAAAGCTAAAATGGAAGGTTCACAGCAATACAAAATTTAAGAACACCAAAGACACAACACTGAACAGAATTACTAAATATACAATTTTAAAGAGAGTGTCAATAAATTTTTAGACCAAAGATTAAGTAGAATTATTAAGAATTTTTCTTTATGAAGTTTAAGCAAGAATATTTTTTTCCTGTTGTTTTCATTCCCATCAAATATTCAAGTTTATCCTAAGGGACGTTAATAAGGTTACAGCTGAAGTTCTGTTTTCAGGATTTACTAGTCATAGATGCAGAGCTTACATAGTGATAGTCTATTATTTTTTTCTTTGACACTCTAATACAATCTTCACAGAAATGAACATATCATCTTTGCCAGCCTTCAATTTTTCATTATAACATTTTAATAAAACACTTCACAGAAGATTGTACACTTCTTTTGTATGAAAACTGATATTAATCTGGTACATTGGCTTATATGAAAGATCATTTCCCTTAACAAGTTTGAGGGCAAATACTCAGGTGAAATGTTAGACCATCCATTATATCTTCCTCGATCTCTATCCAGTTGGAAGATTTTTAGTTTTTTAAATGAAAGCATTACAATGGTATCCTTATCAGTGTTAACAAATAGAAAATTCTGATATAATATTTCACTGTGTTTTTTTTCTTTATTTTAATTCTTAGTTGTCTTTCTTGCATGCTGTGTTCCTTATGCCTCTCTCCAAGATAGTAGGTAACAAAACAGACAATATATATTCTTTACATATTTAAAAAGGAAAAAAATATATTTAAAATTTAAATTTTCCTTTTGAAAATGCTGATTTGAGAAAAGAAATTACTTAATCCATAGAAAATTTCTTTTTAATTCTTTCCAGGATTTTGAAAATCTGATTGCTTTATTGAGATGATTATATGGGAATAAAGTTGTCCTGAAAATGGAATAGGAATTACCTAGCCTATGTCTAGTCTTTTTCAATCTTGATTTTAATGGGTAAGAAGAGAATTAACATATTATTGCAATTAAAAGAGTAGGCTCAAATGCACTGGGGTGAGTAGCTTCCTTTCTTCTCACTCCATTTGTTTTTATACATTGTATTGAATACATAGTGTGAAGTTGCGGTTATATACAGTTCCATAAAACTGAATGTAGCAAACTTTAATCATCTATTATATTATGGTAGAAAACAATATCCAATCAAGACAAAGTTTGAGGCCAAATAAGATAATGAACAAAGGAGATAATGAGACATTGCAGCTTTTTAAAATGCTGTCTGAAGTGTCTAAGAGGATTTACTTTTCAGAACAGTGTAGCTAATGCTGTTTTGCTAAAAACAGTGCCCATAACCATGATCTGTGCAGAGATGCCTGAAGTCTGTAGAAAAACAAATGTGCTAACTAGTTACCTGTGAATATACTGATCTGCTTACAGCCCTGAATAGTCATCTTCCATATGTTGGAACAAATGTTGGAGTTGGTGTACATTTTTTCTTTCTACCAGAGGTGAGGAATTTTTTTTCACACATCTCCTGTAAGGTCTTAGGTGTATTAATATGTAAAAGATTTTATTGGCAGATATAGAGGAAAAAGTAGAAATAATGCATCCTACCTCATGTAAGGTTTGTCAGAAGGTAGCATTGCATCTATTTAACTTTTTAAAGTATTTTACTTTCTTTTTTATGGGTTTTCTCTTTGCTTGTTTTAAAGTATACTAGACACACCAATAAAAATTGCAGCGGTCATAGACAACAGTACAAGCTATACTAACACTAATACAGCTCTGCCAGTGAACCATCATAGCAACTATGTTCCTTGGCAGGCAGAATGCCTTTTGTCAGATGAAGAATGCGGGGGTGAAGATGAAGAAGGTGGGGGTTAAAATGTTACCAGTAGAGCACACCTGACTTTAGAACATATCTACCAAGATGATTAGCTTAAGTCTGTCAAGCTTTACCCCGCTATGCTTTTTGGCTTTTTCAAAACCAAACTATAAAATCCTTTTAGCATCCATGGACTTCAGTATTTTTGGATAGCAGACTCGTTTTCCTAACAAACTCCAGGAAAAGTTTTCAAGTATGTTGCTACAATACTGTGAAACTTGCATGCAAGCAATGTTATATTTTTATTTATATATCTAATGACATTGACTTTTAAATTACCATTGTGTTGTAATGGATTACATTGTATCTTCCACTTTATTTCTTAGATGCTGGAAAGCCACAACTCTCCGTAGTTAGCATTTCTGTCACTTAGGATATCATCTCAAAAGCCCTTTGAGCGATACATAGAGACACAACCTATTTACATTTTCCCTCCAAAGCTTTTATCCACAAACAATATTTTATCTAAGGCTGAAAATGGTTGACAGACCATTTTGTATATATCCTTGACTAGACTATGTTTTACAATATAAGTTCATCCATTTTTGGAAAAAAGAATTTAAGGTTTCTCAAAACTGAGTATCTGATTTTCATAAATTGCAAGATTTGTTACTGCAATATACTTACATACCTTCCCCCCCCCCCCCCCATGGGTATTTACCTCTATTTATATCAAATATATATTTGGGCAATAGTCCCTGCTAGTTCTGTGAAAATTAATCACTCATTTAAATGGAATATAGGCCTATAGTACTTGCTATATTTTAAAGGAATTTTAAAAATATCTATAACTACATATTATATATATATAATATGTAGTATATATATACATATACTGTACTACATATATGTATATACATATACATATACATATATGTAGTATATATATACATATGTATATATATATACATATATATATGTGTATATATATATATAAATCACACATGTTTACAGGCACTGCTATATCTAGGTAACAAAAAACAAGTAGCTAAAATTAGGTTAGTCATTTTCACTAGTTTGAAGAATATTTACAGTTGAATGGGTAAGAAGAATTTTAATTTAATTTCAATATTATGTAGAGGTAATTTAATATCCCAGCATGGAATTTATATTCTTCACCATTTATGAATCAATAAATGATAGTAATACTAAATAAATGAGATTTAAAACTTTCTTTGTAAGAAAGCTATATACAAAGAGAATTGATCTTTCCTCTGCAAATTAGAAATATAACGTATATTGTTGGTCTGTTGGAGCTTATACCTTCTTGTATACCAAGTACTTGCCTAAGCATACCACATATTGCTCCAATAAGAAAGGATATTTTTTGAGAAATAGTGAGTAAGTAATAGTAAGCATTGCCATGGTAGCTACTGTTAAAGCAGCAGCTTTATTGTGGTAGAGCATGAGGACACCTGATGCTGGGCGCTCCTTGGTGTAGACCCAGTTTGCTCTCCAGCTTTTAGGGCTTACTAGGCTCTAGCATAAGCAAATGAAGCTAGTCCTGTGGGCAGCTCCCAAGCTCTGGGCCTTATTTAAAGACTTCTGAAATTAGCAGAAGTTTCCATTCTTGCCCATTTGTTCTCAAAGGGGGAACACACCTTAAGTGTAAAGCTAAGACTCTGTTAGTAGTTTAATTTAACTCTTACAAGACTAATCCCAAAATCATTGTTAGTCCAAAGCTAAAGAAAAATAATACATATTTGTATTAAAATACAACTAAAAGACATTTCAGTGATAGTAAAGGTATAGTTAAAACTATTTATGTTTCTTAGTTCCCACTCCTTTGCTGTTGTGCACAGTCTTCACCTGCTCCTATGGCTTTCACTCTGATGTTACTTTGATTCTTCAGCACTTGAAGTCTTTTGATGGAAGGAAAATGATATTAATGTTGATGATTTCTTCTTCCTTATGGTAGGATCCACTTGGAGTCATTTTAATGTGTTTTCTAGCATGATTTTATATTGCCACATAATGTGTCTCATCCTCTCACAGCCTCTGCTGTCATAGCAGGTCTGCTTTTCTTTTATATAGCAGCAGTTGTATCACCTTGATGTTGCCCTACAAAGCTCAACAAAAGTTAAATAGATTAGCCACAGACACCTAGTGAGTTAGAAAATTTGCTGCTACAGATAAATCAAATAAAACAGAGCTGCAGACAGGTCAGGAGAAGTTCATCTGAGCTAGCTTGAATTAGCCTGAGTCCTGAGGCCTTGCAAATTCACGACAAGACTGAGGGTCTGTTATTAGCAATGGCGATACTGTGTTATTGGGCTGCTTGTATTACAAGTCTGTGTGCTGAGGAAAAAGAAGAGTAAACCAACAGTAAAGGCAGATAGATACACACAAAATAGAGAGCAGCTTTTACAAAGCATTGGGGAATCTAGACCTGCCTGGCTTGTAGTGCAAATATTTGTCAGACAAACAAAACTAAGAAGTATCACAATGATTTTTACAAATATATTACTGAAAATTACAGGTCTGCACATAGTGAAATACTAATTGACATCATGTTTAGCAAGGGTTGAATAGGGAAGCAGGCCTTTTAGTGATGATTAAATACCAGCTATGCAGGGATGACAAGTGTTAATTCACCAGTTATGAAGAAATGGTGTAGTGAGAAACACAGGTTATCATGAAATTTCCATTTTCTACATTGAAGTCATTATGTCTTTTCTGAGCTGTGTCAGTAACAATGGTGAAACGATGGATAAAATGCTCTATTTTTATCTAGTTCCATAAGGATGGTAGTAGCCAGACAACTGCTATATTAGTTGAGTACATGTTTTTGAAGATTTAACAGGAATATATTTGAAAGCTTCCTCTTCCCACACAGGCAGCTTTTCCTCAAAATGCCTGTGTGTCTTCCATTTTCTGTTTCTTCTCACAAAAAATCCCCAAACCAAGCACTCAAAAAGTAACATGGAAGAATATATAAAATATTTACTAGATAAACAGAGTGGCATCAACTTTGCTTTCTTTCAAAGATAATCAAGTGCATTAGAGTTCACCTGTGCATATCATATTGCTGATTTACATATACATTATTTCTCTGCATTTGTTCTGAAGCTATGCTGAAAATGCTATTCTGATATTTGTTGCTGTACAAAAGACACATGAAGCAATGGCAATAAAATGACCTGTTACTATCATCTTACAACATTACAGCATTTCCATATATCCCTTAACCTCTAAATTAAAAACTGTATCAGGATATAAGCTAATGTAAATTTTAATTCACTAGTCCAGTTTTATTGTTAAATATTATTGTTTTAAATTAAATCCATCCCAAATATTTCTGATCTTAATGAAACAACATAAAATCCTTTTCAAAAATTAATGTTATATTTTAAAATATATATTAACCTCTCAGCTTCTATAATCCTCTATTTGTTTCCCTGACTTGATAGCATGAATAAAATCTGACTTTTGGAAGAAAAAAAAAATTAAATAATCATTTATTATTATCTGTGGATGACACTAATGCAAGGCACTCTAAAAGACAATAAAAGCAGGATTCTGTGACTAGTGCCACTACAAAATGTGTTCATTTATATTCTGAGTGAGTGCCTTGTTTATCTCTGATAAAGCAGTATTTGGGTCATGTTTTGCAGCCTATTCTAAGATTTACCTTTCTCATGATACTGTGTCTTCTGTACTGGATAGGGACACTCACTCTATATGTAGACCCATAGACTGGGGTATGTACTGGTTCAAGCACTGGGAGCAGGTTCTGTGTAAAGAAAAAGAGAGAAGAAAGAGTGAGGAGAGAGAGGAGAGGAAGAAAAGGAGGGAAGATTGAAGGGATAAAGCTAGGGAGAAAGGCAGGAGCAAATGCCACCCAGGTCTGGTAAAAGATTTAATTTTTTCTAAGCTTATAACTTCACTGATAACTGTTTCAAGTGATCAGGGGACAGAGCTGATGTGGAGCTGCTCAAATCTCTGGTATCTGGAGGATTTTACTGAGTGTTCCCAGGATGAGGAAATGGCAACAATAACCTAAAACACAATTGGTTTTAAACAAAGCTACAGACCATTATATTCAAGGTTAACCTAGCTGTCTTTTGCTCTCTTTTATATAAATGATTCCCATTTTGATTTCATCCTTTGCTTTACCAACACCAAGATATGAATTAGTCAGGGGACTTCATAAAAGCCTACTCATGCTCAGAGATGCCGATCTTCACGTTCCACAGTTCAGTGGCTATTTAATTTTAATTGCTCCCCAAGCTTAGACCAATTCTGGATGGCAAATGCAGGGCAAGAATCATTCACTGCTCCTTTGAAGTTTGAAAAGTCTGTATTCACATTGCCTCAGGCTCTTATTCTTACATTTATGTGAAAATCCAAGCGGCCGAATACTTCTGTTGAACATCTACAACGCTAACTTAATAGGGAATACCTTGTAGAGTACAGCTTGATTTTTTTCCTCTGGACCTGATATTAGGGATATTAAAAGAGAAATAATTGCAAAATGTAATAAAATATAAAAGAAAATCCACACTAGATAATTTGGATCGATGTAGATTTCAGATCGCGTTGCACAATCCTTTTGTTATTTTTTCCAAATATTATTACATATGTGAATAGCCCAAGTACCTACTGCAAGTGAATCCTGACTATGCCTTCTCAGTATGCAAAAGTTTCACAGAAATAAAAGGTGATAAATGTTGCCCTGCTGATGATTTTGTAAAAAGGTGGGAGAAATAATTCTCATCTTGTTCCTGCATTGCTCTTTCATGCCAGTAGCAAAATTCAGGCTTCATGAATAAAATCACTTTGAGCTTCGTGAAAATTAAACAAGACAATCACAGGAGAGCAGCTGAAGTTGATGGTGGTGCAAAGAAAAACATATTTCCTTGTGAGTGTTTCTTCATGGTGAATGCTGGCATTCAAGCCTTTTAACTGGGGAAAAGAAAAAAAAAAAAAAGATGAAGCATTACTAAATCTATCTTCTTGGATGAAGAGAAGGACACTTTAAAATATATCTGTGTGCACTGGCACTAAGTTAAAAGCAGTAGAGAAAGTCAAGCTGGAGGTGTAACAACACTAAGCCCAATTTTCGGTGAAGTTAATATAATTCCAAAATTTAGAGAAAAAAAAATGATGTTTACAAATGAAATAATTGTGTGTTTTCCTTCCAAATTAATGTCTGATGTCTGTGCTGAACTAACCATACAAAACTATAGACAAAAGAACAGAAGGGGAAAAAGCACAAAATTGCCTGTAAACATTTAGGTATCTCACAGATTGGGCTCATTAAAAAGCTATTTTAGAAGCTAAAAAGAAAAAAAAAAAGGGGGGGGGACTGGAATTTGCTTGAAAATTCTCGTACAGCATGCTCACATTCTTTCTGACTCCACATTTCTACAAACAAAAATCTTTCTTGAACTTTCTGTTCTGGTTTTCCTCCTACGGTGGCAGGCGTGAGGGAGCCTCCTCCTCAGAAGTGTTTTGTGTTGGGAGCTCCTCAGCCTCTGCTTTGCTGTTTGACCACCTACTTGTTTTCCCCATGGAAATTCTGGAAAAGAGGCCTTCTGGAAGTGGCAACTATAGTTGTAAACTGCACTTCAGCGTTAGCTAAGTAAGAAGAAATGTATCAACTGCTCGCTTTTCTGGAGGTGGTCATCCATTCCTGTTTTAGCATGTCTTGCCATATATCCTTAGGTAGCCGATCACCAAAATCATAAAATGATCCCCAATTTCACAGAAAAAAATGAATATGAAACTCAGATTAAGAATATTTCTGAGTTAAATTGGGTTTCTATTATATAGAAGTGACTCGGTTATGGACCTTTTCCTTTTTTTTTTTTAATTTCTTTTTTTTTTTTTTTAAGGTGCATTCATGTACCTAAAGAAGCCTCTAAAAACATAGTTTTTACAATTTCAATTTAAATTTCAAGGTTTTGGAGGCGCTAATAAATTATCCACTATAAAAATATGTCATGATTTTTTTTTGTTTAAATTATAACCTCCTTTCTATGCATCTGGTTCTGATTTTGGTTCCATTTCCAAATCTTAGGAGGTACCAGAGTGTGACTCAAGGTTTATTCTTGGTGATACTGAAGTAACTCTTGTGTTTTGTTATTGTTTCAGTGCAAGTAGGATTGCGTTTCCATTTTCAAAACTATATAAGAATTGAGTACTTAGAATGAAGTATTTAAAATTATATGAATTTTTGGAGGCCTGTTAGCATGTGACTTTGCAGTGACACAGTTATAGTTTGCTTCCTTTAGTTTTTTTCTTCTGAATTTATCCTGGGAATTTAGAACTGAGGAGGAAAAGAAGAGCTTGCTTTTCTTCTTTGCTTTTTTTTTTTTTTTTTTTTCTAAAGACTTGTGACTATATTATATTATGTTAAGTGTTTAATTGTTTGCCACCTGCTGGGGCTTCAGTTCAAATTATGCAGAGACTTGGTCATTAGTCCATGCAGTTATTTCACGCATGAGAATTATCATTTTTAATTTGGCAGAAGTGAACTAGTACCCCAGCATGTATCCACAACATGCACCTCAAAAGAGCAATAAAATGAGTTTACTAAGTTGATTAAGACAATAAAGCTATCAGGATAGCTTTGGGGCTAACAAAAATGCTTATTCGATCCCATTTAGTTGTTGTAATTGTTTGCATTTTTTTCCATTTTTTCCTAATGTCAGTAATGTGGACTACTAATTCAAGCAGTAAATTAAAATGTACATAAAGTGGTAATGCATCCTATAAATTTAAGAAATCACCTCTTAGAATTCTAAGTATCAAAATACTTTGGTATATAGTATGTAGTATGATAAGATACTGAACTACATTTTTTGGTGAAAGTCATCATTTTATCCTTGTAGACAACCTTCCCAGTCCTCTGGGGGACTCTGGGGAATGAGAGTGTAAATAAGTTATTTGCAAAATACAGCCAACTTTGTGAACAGATATTACATTTTCTTTTGGCAGCTACCATGGAATGGTAGCATCCAGATATGCTCTGTTCAAAATGTAAAATAGTAGCTAACGAGTTTTTTTCTTTTTTTAATTTGTAGTGGATTGGAGGCTTACAGGACTGGAATTTTGGAGGTGCATTCTAAGATCCTATTATTTGCCACTTTAAATACTATATGTCATATAGATCTTGGAAGTTTTTGTCACCAATCCTTAGTTCTTTGTATAAATAATAAGGATATTCTATGAGTCGTAGGAACAAAGGTATTTTGACTTCATATACTGGGAAAAATCACAAACACTAAGACCACTCTGAAAGATGTTTTTCAAATTCATTCTAAAAAACCTTCAGTAAATGTGAATCTAATCCACAAATATACCACTACAAAAGCAGTTAACAATTTTTCAAATTAAAATAACTTTCTACTCTTTTTCAAAGTTTGCAGATATTTCTTTTCTTACTCCCCAGGAGCAGGGTGCACAACTGATTACAATCCTGTTTATAATGACCTTTTAAATAATTGCAGACTTCTGTGCTTGTCCTTCTCCTTACATTATTCTCTTTTTCTAGTCTGAGCAAACATAGTTCTTTTTTTCATTGGTCATGTTTTCTGGTCTCTTACTGACCCTTTCTTCTATGTCTCTATGTATTCTTTAAAGCCAGATGCCAAAAGAACAATATAATACTCACTGAGGGTTTACAAATATAATTACTGAATAACTTACTGAATAACTGAATAACTTCTATTTGGAAATCACATACAAGATTGTCCTTTCTATTTCAACACAGAACTGGTATTCAGTCATTCATTCATTAACTCTCCTGCATATATTTTAAATACAATTTTATTGCCACAATTTCAATATATATTTGCAAATACAAAAGGAAAATAGGAACCTATTTTTTTGAGGCTGTGCTGTAAAATGCAACACAGAGGATGTTATCAAATACATTTTATAGCAGACAAACAGAAAACATAAAACAAAGCCATGCTTAGCGCACCCAGAAGAAAACAGGAAGGGAAAAGAGAAAGAATGGATATGTGCAGGAAAATGGTTGCTACACTGTAGTTGTAAAAATTGTTGCAGGGTTATGAGTCTACATCTGGTATGTTCCAGAACTTGTGATCTTCCAGCAATATTGCTCCTGAGATTTTGGTCTTAAACAAAATGTTGACAGTACTATTATGCACTCAATGGGACAAAATGTCTGGGATTTTACATCACAAAAATTAGAGATGCATGGTAATGCAAAAGCTATTTTAGTATTAAAGTACATGGGAATAAATATATAGTATTTCCATTATGAAGAAGGTTTGTAGGTAAACAAATCTTTTATATATTGAGCTTTGGACATAACTGACTTTTAGAGTTTTCGAGAGAGAGAGATTTTTTTTTCAAATTAGTGACTTTCTGTTCTTCCTTTAACTAAAAGAGAAATATAGAACATGATTTTGCAGTTTCATTTACTATAATATTTTAGCAGTCAAGAACACAAAACTAATCTTTGATGATAAAAAAATCCATTTCTCCATTTTCTGTTGCATATCCAGGTTGATCCAGTGGTAAGAGTTGTTTAACTAGAAACTACATTTATGTAGTTTCAATTGATGAACCGAGTTTGAATTAATATAAACAATTGATCTAAAAACATCAGTGAAACACTGTTCCATTAAAACAAAGTAGAAATACACAAAGGGAGCACATTAAATCCATGAAAACTTTTCATAAACCCAGTATAATGAGCAGATTCTTTTCAATACTGCCCAGTATGTGCTTAAATCAATGTAGTGATTGTCAACCCTTGTCAACCATACTATACCAAAATTAGTGGAAGAGTCTTATTTCCTGAGAAATTCCTAGAGTCTTCACATAGCCCTAAATGAATCCCACTGGTTGGAAGGATTAAAGGATTTTTTTTTTTTTTTCACCTCGGTGCACAGGAGAAATACCATTAGAAGTGCAGTGGTATGGTTTAGATTTCATGTTTAATTCTGAATAATCTCTTTGTACAGATCAATCAATAAAATTTGAAGTCATTCACTCACGTCAAAGCCAACTGCACAGCACCTATATTTTTCCAAAGTCATAGTAACTTCAATAGAGTGATTATAGATTTAGACACTGTCAAAGTGTTAGGAAACAAATTAAACATTGCAGTCTTTAGGGTGAGAAAGCAATTAGGAATGAGTAGGAAGAATGGGTTTACATATCAAGTGCTAAGTTACAATAGGTTTTAACTGATTAATTACTACAAACTTTATAAAGTTACCACATAAACAGAAATCTACTCAGCACAATTGGAAAAATGAACTACTAGATCTACTTTTGGAGTATTCATTTATTTATAAGTTAAATTTTTACATTATAAGTTAAAATTTACATTTATGGTAAGTTGCTTTTCTTCCAGTACTGTCATGTGAAGCATTGCTCTAAGCCTCTTTCTGCACTTCCAAATTGATAGGAAAATGGGTTAAATTTCACAAATATTTAGTTATTATATGCTGGCTAATTTTGCTTATTTTTTCTGTTTACTGTTCTTTTGATATCAGGAAATCTGCTATATGTTTATGAAGAACACTTTATCGGTTCTGTTTTGTGTATATTTATTGGTAATTGTTTCTGTAATATTTATTGATATTTGACTCTGATGATTACTTCTTTTTCTGTTCTCTTCTTATTCTCTTTTTCCATCAGTCTGTGCCCCAGTTCTAGGAAAAAAAAAAAAAAACAGTATTTTTGATCAGCCATTTCTGTTATTTAGGAACTGAGTCTCTTAGGATATCACAAATCTTAACTAGATAAACATTTAGATATTGAATTTACATTAAGAAATGACAAAAATAAGGGAACCTAATGTTTATTTTATTGGAGTCACCATGAAATAATGGTCTTCCAAGTTCCTTCTCCAAGAACGCTTGTCATGTTGCCTTCTTTGAATGACTGTTCTTTTTTTCTTCCTTAGGTTGATCCAAAGTCTTTGCATAATGCAACTCTCACTCCATAGTGAGTCAGGCACATTAAAAGCTGTTTTCATTAAAGTAAATGTAATTTATAACTAAATTTTGCACTCTATTATTTGAAAAAAAATATATACAACTCAGAGCGATAGCAGCAGTAAAACAATAAAACATCTGACACAAGATTTCTTTTAATGCAAATTGACAGAATCATGCTTTAAGCTCAGTGAGAGTGACTGATGTAAAATGCATAAGAGTTCAAAGATCTGTTGTGCATGTATTTTTACTCTTATATGTAAGGTCTATTAAATGTAACAGTATTCTAAATATTTTACTGTTTAGCATTTACTATCATTTGTCAGTCCTTGTGTGTCCTGAATAACAAGCAGAGCATGCCTGAAAATAACTTCAAAACATATGCAAGATGTAGTCTTTAATAATACATGTTATTCGTATAGTCAGCTTTACTACAACTGGCACAATGGCAATGGAAAATATGTTTAAATATTGCTAGATCTATTTCCTTTTATTTTTGTTACTATACAACAGCTATAGTTTGCAGTTCCTCTTATGTTGTTGACAGGACCACCATTTCCTTCGGTTCAGATAAATACCTACAGAAATATATTTGGGAAGATTAAGGATAGCTGAGAAACAATAGTTTGACTGTCTCAAATCAGAAAGCCATAACCATCTTAATACACAGGCGAAAATGTGTATTTATGATGTATGTCAGCTAGCATATATTCATAAATTTTGGTCTTTTTTGTGGCTATGTTCATCATACCAAATTTTAAGATGATGAGGAATAATTCCTCACAGAATACTACCAATTTTATGTTAGAAAGAGGAATAAAAGAAAAAAAAAACAGCAAGTACTCAAATAAAACCTTTTTATTAGACATTTACACAAAAAATAAATCATGTGATTCTCAGCAATATTGAACACTGCCTTCAAGGTGTAGAAACTGAATCCCAGCCTCAGCGAAAAGGTATGTGATCACTATCTTTCATAAGTGGAGTATCAGTGCTCAAACCTATTCATAAATTGGAAAGACTGGAGCATATGCATCTGTGTGCCAGCTATTCCCAAGCAGGAGGATGATGATGATGATGTATGTTTTATTTCCGTTACCACTGTGCTAAGGGATCCCAGTTTAGGACTTGACTGAACTCCACAGAAATACACAGGAAAAAGATAATCCATGCAACTCACAAGCTCAGGATGCAATAATAACAGATGGCCATAACCAACAAATAGACAAACTGGCAAGGAAATAGGACTGTCTAGCATGAAAACAGCAGTCACGGTCTACTGTTGTATTAATCATTTTTTGCAAACATTTTTGCAGAGGAGCATTTTTAAGAGGTTAAGCAGAAAGACAATGAAGTTTTGTCGCTGCCCAAAGTTCTTCTAATATAGATGAGATCCCAAAGTATCGGTTCAGCCTCCACAAGTAATAAAAGAGACATATTTAGATCCAGAATTCAATAACAAATGATCAGTCAAGATCTTGGGGTCTGTTGAAGTTGCCTGGTGATGCAGAAGCTGGAGAAGGAGAAAAAGGGAAAACTTTTAGGCTTTGATTCTGATCAAATCAGAATTACTTGAGAATGGTTGAGAACATGAAATTGAAATGTTACTTGTGTAAAAATGATCCCAGAGTAGAGTTGCCTTTTTTTTTTTCTTTTTATGAAACAAAATATAGAAGATCAAATTTACAGAAATTGTCAGCTTCACAAAAGCACATTTTGGCTACAAGCTCTGTCTTAATGGGAGGAAACTATAGGTATTATAAAGAGACAAACTTGGAGAATCTGGATGTCCCCGAACAGGGACAAAAATGCATATATATGCTACCTTCCCATTCCCACTCCATTCTCACCAGTTAATGTGTGTGAACTCCACTCTGGCCACATTAAGTGATTTTTTTTTTTTCTGCAGATAGATCAGAGATAAGACTGGACAGAGATAGATCAGACTGGATCTGAAGGAAGACTATATTTATAAAATATATAGATGGATGAACAGGAGACACTATTGACTAAGCTTCTAATCCAGAAGTCTAAGTTGAAATTACATGGAAGGAATTGTGGACATAGTGCCAGTTTTTCAAAAGGAAAAAAAGGCTCTAGGAAATTATAAGACACTTTTTACCATTTATTGGTTACCCTTAACTCTCAAACGCCAGCAAATAAACAATATAGAAGGTACTCAGAAGACAGTAAATTGATAAATAATCAAAATAATAACAAATCATACAATTATAGTTCTATTTTTTTGTTTCTTGGAAGTCGTTGATCATATTTCACATGACATTCTTATAAACACATTAAACTGTAGTCCAAATTATTTTTTTCAATTGTTCTAAGGAGAATATGAAAAAAAGCACAAGAAGCAAGGCTATCAGTCATGTTTCATTTGTTATATGAAAGCTTGCAAGCTCAGCAGAAACATTTGATGAACAGAGAATCATTTTTCAGGATCATTCTCTATGTTGTAACAAGGGGAGGATTACAGTCAAACACAAGCTAAGCACAAATAATGTCACCTTGTTGCAAAAGCTGTAAAATATTTCAAGTAATCCACATGCTTATTTGAGATTGTAAACCTAAAGTTGTGTCAGTTCTGAGGACCTGAAAGAAGGATGTGTGTCAAACAGACAGACAATAGAGGAAATCAAAAACACTAAGATCTAGAAAATATAACCTACAAGCAAATTTTAAATGTTTTTGTTGCCTTTGATAAACTAAGGCTAAGGACAGGCATGATAAAATTCTTTAAATATGCAAAACGATGGTTTTAAACTGTAGTATGAGAGACTAAATCTTTCTGTCTGTAAAAGTATTATCATAGAATCATAGAAATGCTAAGGTTGAAAAGGACCTCCAGAGATCATCTAGTCCAACCCCACTAGAGCACGTAGCACAGGACTGCATCCAAGCAGGTTTGGAAAATGTCCAGAGAAGGAGACTCCACAACCTCTCTGGGCAGCCTGTTCCAGTGCTCTGTCACCCTCACTGTTAAGAATTTTTTCCTTAAGTTCCTGTAGAACTTCAGGTGTTTCAGCTTGTGGCCCTTACCTCTAGTTCTGTTGGTGGCCACCACTGAAAAGAGGCCAGCCTCATCCTCTACACTCCCTTCATTGAGGTATTTATATACACTGATCAGGTCCCCTTTCAGCCTTCTCTTCTAGTTATCATCTTATATTGTGCAATATACAGTTCTTAAAAACAGGATAGACCAAAAAAAAAAAAAAAAGGAAAAAACAATTAAATATAAAGTGCACTCAAATCTAAATGATAAAACATACTAGTACATACTAGTGAACTTGTCTGGCCTCTTGTTTCTCTATTTTCTATGAATGCATTACTTGAAACTTAGCAGGAGAAATAGTAGACTAAGTTATAAAATATTAATCCATTTTTTATGATTCTTTGAGCCACAATACAATTTCAAAGACTGCTGTGGACATACTCTCTCTTTTCCTAAACTGAGACAAGAAAATCCCAATATGTTTCTTAATAAGTTAATTATTGGATAGTGACTGTCAAAGGGAAGTGATTCTTTTAAGTGTTATATTCAGTACTTTTCTGTGAAAGTGTGGATTACAGAGTCTGTTCTGGTGTCTGTCTCTATTTAGCTATTGACGAGTAAAGACAGGCAAGCAGTTTCTTTGAAACATTATAAGCTCTCTGTGTCAGCAGAAAGACCCAAATCTTTCAGAGTCAGTTCTGCAGCACTGATCCTGTGTTCAGAATACTGTGCAATGACCAGGTTTGGTGATGTGCTGGAATGGTTCAACACAAACAAGTCCTCACCTTTTACAGGGGTGACTTTTTAGCCAAAAGGAAAAGTTGTGAGGGGGTGAGACTTTATCCAGAAATTCTTCGTTATCAGACCTTCCACTAATACTGTGTGCCAAGAATGTGCAAATGTTTTCCACATTTTGCTCCTGGTTTTGCACAACGTAAAAAGTAAAAATACCCACAACTCCAAGTCACAAAGAACATCATAACCTCATTTTTAATCTCAAATTCTCTGTGTGGTGGGACTCAGGAAATCAAAATGGATTTATCCATCAGTGAGCACAGTTAATTGTGTGTTGGTCCCTTCAAGAGATGGTTATACATTTAGGGATTTAATCCTAATTTTCCAGGGAAAGATTGCAAAGAATTTACAACTGTTGCAAAAATTTTAATAAAAGACCAATGAAAATTTTAGCTTAATGTCATCAGAAACCTCAAGAATAAAGAAGTAATAAAGAAAAAGCTTAATAATTAAATATTTTCTCTGCTTCTTCCCGTTTAGAAGGCATTTTCCTCTAACCACCACTTTGGAACCCTGATACATAAATAAGAATGCGTCAAAGCATCAAATTAGTGCAAAAATGATAGGAAGGTATTCTGTTAGATGTGTGGTACTCTTCTTGAAATTAAATTGATGTAATTTGGTATAAAAATAAATCATGAACTTCTTTTATAAATTGGGCCATTAGTGTCTAAATACGGCAGCAGCACACACTCTACTCATTTTACTGATTAATTGTTCGAAGATTTTACTGCTTGTTATTGACTGTATTAATTTGGAAATGATGCCAACAAAGAATAATTGTTTACAACGCAATAGTTGCAAAGAATATATTGCGTAACAGTTGGGAGTCCAACATTAAGCTCTAGAGGAAAAAATCAGTAAGAAAGGAGAAGACATCTAAGAACTTTTAGAATAGATGGTATGAGGTATCATACACATACATATAAATATATGTTACATTACATAGTCTGTTTCTAATAACCATATATATGTTTGTGCTTGTAAATATCTCCTTATAATTAGAAATAATGTGGGGTTCCTGGCTGACAAGTTGAACATGAGCCTGGAATGCATTCATGTGGCAAAGAAGGCCAACAAACAGTATTCTGTGCTTCATTAGGGGTGGCCAGCAAGATGAGCTTGTAAACTCAGCAGAAACATCTGATGAATTGTCTATCAAAACAGGGAATCATTTTCCAGGATATCATTCTATATGTTATAACCATGGAAGGATTACAGTCACAAGCTGTCACCTTGTTGTAAAATGTTTCAAGTAATCAACATACTTGAGACTGTAAACCTAAAGTTGTGTCACTTCTGGGCACCTGAAAGAAGGATGTGCATCAAACAGACAGACAATAGAGGAAAAAACAATAGTGAAGTCTGGAAAGCATGGAGATAGGAAAGGCGATAGCAGAGTGAGTCCAACAAAGGACCACAAAAATGATTATGGGACTAGAACATCCCTTTTCTTAAGAAAGGCTGCAAAGCTGAGGCTGCAACATTAAAGAAACCGCTGTAGAGGGACCTTGTCAATGTGTGCAAGTGTCTGAAGGATGGCTCTATAGAAGACAGGTCCAAATTTTTCTCAGTGGTGCCTTGTGACAGCATGAGAGGCAATGACACAATCCGGAAGTTCTACTTGAACAGAAGAAAACACTTTTCCCCTTTGGGGATGCCTGAGCACTGGAACAGGTTGCCCAGAGAGGTTGTGGGGTCTCCATACTTGGAGGTATTCAAAATTCAGCTGGACATGCTCCTGGTATGGGTGACCCTTCTAGAGCAGGGGACTGGACCGAATAATCTCCAGAAATCCTTTGCAATGCCCAGTTATTCAGTGATTTTCTTTTTTTTTCTGGATCTCTGCCACTTTGTTAATTCAGAGGTATATGGCACTATAACACGCTGGGTAGACAGTTGCCAATGGAAACATAACTCATAATAATGTGGAAAAAAATAGTGCTTCAACTCCCACAGGAGGTTAAAAGCTTTGGTAGAATGTAGCACTATTACATCTTGGAGTCACATGGAACTTTCAGGGTCACAGACAGAAACATATTGAAAGTGGAGTGCAGAAAATACTAAGCAGCAACTTGTACAGAGCATTTAAAGCAAAACACTTGTGCTGTACAGTTTAAGCCAGTAATTATTCATGATAGATTTCTGACTTGAAATTGCAGAAGGACCTTATCTTTTGTGTGAAAAATAAATGTTTGTTTATGTATCTGGTGTTTGTGCTTTTCTATGAGTTACTATCTAACTGAGAAGTTTCTAAAAGCATACACTCATGTGGATTTTGGAAAATCGATTCCTTTGTTAGCAAAGAAGGAATTTGTTAACTAAGAAATTAGAAGCAACCAAGGAATTATAAAATTTGGTGTGCTATGCATAGCTCTCTTCCTAAATCAGGTGGTGAGAGTTCATGCACGGTTTACTGTCTGCTGTCTTACCTAGGATGTGGTCTTGACTAAGGGTCTGTCGTGTCTGAACTGACCATTCTGGGGTTGCAGCGTGAACAGTGGTTGTAAAAATAACTGTAATGATACAACTTTAAAGAATTCAGCTTATCAAAAGAGGCTATGGAAGCTGTGATGAAAGTTTTAACAAGATGATCTGTCCATCTTCACTGTATTCCAGATATTTTTTTTCACAGTGAGATACAGCAGTGATATCTGGAAGGAGATTAGGTCAAAAACACTCTTCAACAGATCATTTTATTTATCAAGAAACAGAGTATCTATTTATTTCATCAGAAGCAAAACTGAGTCCATAATATAATACTGATGAGCAGAATTATAGAGAACTAAGTAGTACACAACACATATGTAAGGTTTTGTACAGTTGTGCTAATTTATTTATCCCTGAAAGCATAATGCTTGTCATTTATATTCACAATAAACACCATCACAAAAAAGAAAATTACTTTGTCCCTCTAAATATGTTCCTTTCTTACCTTCACTTATTTCTGAGCTTTTCACACTTGATGTCAACCTCTATATGTGTTGTCACTAAACATTGCCTTTGATTTACTGTTATTCCGGATTCGCTCTTTCCTTTCTTTAGGTATCTTTCATTCCTTGGCAAACCATAGAAAATCTCAGAATTGAGTGTCTTGTTTGGTGTTCTAGAAGTAATTAATTAACATGATGGTGACATTCGTTGGTCAGGCTGTAAGGCCTGCGCATGATCACATTAGGGAACATTTACTCCCATAAGCAGTGCTATTGATTCCTACTCAGAACTGTGAGTGGGTAACAGTCTGACTTTTTATGATGTTATTACACGTAAAAAATAGCTTTAACTTTTCAAGTGTTCTGAGTCCTCTGTGTGAGTACAAATGCAAAATATTATTAATCATTAGAATATTGGTAAAAATACTACCTCTAGGTATTCATATATTAGGTGGTAGAAAACTCCAATATTCTGTTATTAGAAGCTGTATATTTTGGAATGCTAGAGTGAACAATTCAGAATGTTGTAAAATAAATCCCTCATAATGCTATTTTTGGTTATGGCATTTTGAATCCAAGTTCTGTATGTCTGAATGTTATTCTTCTCTTCTTAAAGGAGTAACTCTGAAATTAGATGCTAGAAAGTTGGAATCAGCTTGGGAGAGACTCTGTGGTTAACTCTTCATTGTAAAAATCTACACAACTGAAGAAATACAGTTTTAGGCAAGAAACTGTTAATGGTCCCGTAGCAAAAAACTATCATTAGAAGAATTAACAGCATCAAGCAATGTGAATGAAAAAAAAAAAAAAAAAAAAAAAAAAAAAGGAAAAGATTTCTAGCACTTTTCTGGATGTGAGAGGAGCATCATCATTATCCCATTGCACAGATACTCACAGATAGAGGATTTGTAAAAAAAAAAAAAAAAAAAAAAAAAAAAAAGTGGTCTTAGCATAGGATGATCAATGCACTCAAATTTCTCAAAGGATGGTTGGCCACTGCCAACTAGCGAAAGAAGTCGCCAAAGTCACCACTGTGTGGGTCCTTGGAAGAGTGACTTCCGCTGGATCATGTGGGCTGCCCCCAGCCACTGTTCTCTTGTTGTCCACCTGACCCATAAGCACTACAGCATATGCACAAGATATCCCTTCTGATTATCTCCAAAGAGAAGAAGCCTCCAGAAGGGTCATAGGACAAACTTGAGCCCTTGCCACAGTCCACCACCTTGGAGAGAATGGGGCAGAGATACCAGTTGTTCCAGTCTGCATTTGGGGCAAAACTTGCTCATGTTGACCACATTTTGCAGAAACTGTCGTGTTCTGTGATCGCTCAGGCCGGGACACTGCATGGTATTTGAGTGTTTGTCCATTTCTTCCTCAAGGCACTCAACAGTTCAAAGTGAGAGAAAAGTAATGGAGAAAAGCAGTTAAGAGAATGGTTTCCATAAAAATTAGTCTCAGAAGGGAGTTGTCTAAAATAAAAAACAGCAAAGTTAAACCTATATTTTAAATCCTGACTATTCAGTGTATGTATAATGCACTCCTCTTTTAAATTCATAGCTTTGAATTTCTTCCGAAGAGGGAACTTGGTTTTTTTGTTATCAGAATTTGAAAGAAAGACCTGTTTGTTGTTGTTGTTGTTGTTGTTTGTTTTTGTTTTGTTTTTAAACAAAACATAGGAGGAGGAGAAAGTGTTGCCATCACTTTCTCCCTTCTGCTATTTTCCAATTTTACTGTGGACTCTTACATTTAAAATTCATGCCAAACATGGATGATTTAATTTCAAATCCTTACTTCTCAGATTATCCTCCAAATTAGTGTTTAATAACAACAAATGGACTGGACGAGTATGGACTGGACGAGTGGACAGTGAGGTGGATTGAGGACTGGCTGAATGGCAGAGCACACAGAGGGTGGTGATAAATGGGGCCGAGTCTGGTTGGAGGCCTGTGGACAGTGCTGTCCTGCAAGAGTCAGTACTGGGCTCGGTGCTGTTCAACTTGTTCATCAATGACTTGGACAAGGGCACAGAGTGCACCCTCAGCAAGTCTGCAGATGACACCAAACTGGGAGGAGTGGCTGACACTCGCAAGGGCTGTGCTGCCATTCAGAGAGACCTAGACAGGACGGAGAGTTGGCCGGAGAGGAACCTCATGAGGTTCAACAAGGGTCCTGCACCTGGGGAGGAATAACCCCAGGCACCAGTACAGATTAGGGGCTGACATGCTGGAAAGCAGCCCTGCAGAGAGAGATTTGGTAGTCCTGGTTGACTACAGGTTAACCATGAGGCAGCAACGTGCCCTTGTGGCCAAGAAGGCCAATGGGATCCTGGCCTGCATCAGGAGGAGCGTTGCCAGCAGGTCGAGGGAGGTGATCCTGCCTCTCTGCTCAGCTCTGGTGAGGTCACACCTGGAGTATTGTGTGCAGTTCTGGGCTCCCCAGTACAAGAGGGACGTGGAGCTTCTATAGAGCATCCAGCGTGGAGAGACAAAGATGATTAAGGGACTGGAGCATTTCTCATATGAGAAAAGACTAAGCAAGTTGGGCCTGTTTAGTCTGGAGAAAAGAAGGCTCAGAGGAGATTTGATTAACATGTTCCTGGGGCATGATTGTAGGGAGGATGGGGGGGATCTTCTCTGTGGTGGCTGGTGACAGGATGAGGGGTAACGGGTGTAAGTTGAAACACAGGGAGTTCCACCTCCATATGAGGAAGAACTTCTTTACTGTGTGGGCAACAGAGCCCTGGAACAGGCTGCCCAGAGAGGCTAATCTCCTTCTCCGGAGATCTTCAAAACCCGCCTGGATGCCACCCTATGCCATGTGCTCTAGGTATCCCTGCTGGAGCCGGGGGCTTGGACCAGATGATCTCTAGAGGTCCCTTCCCACCTTAACCATTCCGTGATTCTGTGAAATTGGCAAGTAGTATAAATGTGACCAAGGACTAAGAAGAAGTGCCATGAGAATATGGTGGTTAGGTTTGGGAGATGGACACATGAGATTTGGTTTCAGTTTTGGTACCTGCTGCTCACTGAGTGATTGCCAGTCTGCACAGCACTGAACAATCTGTGTGTCTATACAGCAATATGCCGGGCTGTTAGTTCCCATCCCAGGAAAAGCATTACTATGCTACTGCACAGTTTTGCTCCTTATTTCTCATCTCAGAAAAGCATCATAATGCTTTTTGTTTCAGAACTATCTCATTCAGGAAAAATCAAAACCATTTTTGATTCTAGAGATAGCCTGCTTGGTGCTAGCTGCTGTATATCTGCTTGGTACTCCCCTGTCTTATATATACATTCCTGATGCAAAGCATTTGCATACTGTATAATTGTTCTGTGCTTCAGTTCTCTCCCTGTAAATGGGAGATAACACCTCTCCGTTTGTCTTTCTCATTTAGAAACAGGACTCAGGGACTCTTATTTTTATGTATGTTCAGTGGGTAATTCAGTCTCATCATTTTATTAAAACAAATGATTGTTAAAAATGGATGGATTTAACCAGCTAAAGACAGAGAATTTGAGTCTACAATTGAAACTACAGGAAAATTACAGGATGTAACCTATGAGATACAAATTTAGTCCTTGGGGATCATTTTTCACCTTTATATTGCCGTATTTGAAGAAGTCCAATTTTTCCTAGCAAATACTTCACTTTAGCCAGACTGTAAGGGAAAAATATGCCTCAAGTGTTTTGGTCTAAGGATATGTACTACTAACTGATAAAGATTACGCTGACATCATCAGAGCTACTTCCTTCCAAACCTCGGGCTATGCTCCAACCGTGGCTCCTGACAACAGCATTCAGCTCTCTAAAATTTCTTTAACAATTTTCAGAGAAACAAATGCTAACTCCAACTAAAATGATACATTCTTCTGTATTCTTAAAGATATGAACTTAAAGCATTTTCTTTTAAGAAGTTTTGCTTTTAATAACAAAATGCAGATTTCTGTGCTGGCCTTGGTCATATTTTTAATGTAATATTTTCTTTATGTTTTAACTCCCTTGCTTGTAAAAAAATGCAGGGTTTATCGGTGTGCTGACCATGCATCCTCTACACTGTATTTTCAGCTCAAGGGGAAAAATGTTCACTTGCAAAACTGGAACTTGATTTCACGCTTCTTGGATAAATTCCACATACTACAATTTGCAGCTAACACATATTAAAGTTTAAAGTGAGACAGATAGTGCTATGTGTGTAATGAAGACTGAGAGGGATCCAAATGTCTTCCTGCCTTGAATACATGTTTTCTCCTAAAATTAGAAGAAATCATTTTATGACTTGCAGATTTTTGCAAAGGATAGTATGGCAGTATAAAATGTGTACTAACCTGAGCATTGCTAAATGATATTTAATCATCAGCAACAGATTGATGTTTTGTAAAGATTATATAACTTACATTAAAAATGTATTTTAATTTATTTGTTATAGTTTCTATGCTGGGAAGACATTGTGACATATCAGAAACATTTTGAATCCTATTGAATAACCTTATTCTTTACATGTAGTAAATGCAGTATATTTGAAAAATATCTATATGTTCTGATGCTTTTATTTTGAATTGAAAAGTGAGGCTTTCAAGAGCTCGTATAAGTAGTTTGCATTTCTAATCAAGCAAAGAAAAAACGATAGTGGGACAGTAACACTTTTTAAGAACAAAACTATTTTGAAACAAGTCCTCCTGCTATTTCTTTGTTTTTCTGTGAAGTTGGAAGGAAGACAGGTTAGACACCTGCTCTGGAAGATCAGTAGTTTAAAGGGACAGTTTAAAGAAATCCACCCAAAATGCCATTAAAAGATGCCTTTTATAAACAATAAAATATGTTTATGCTGAGACTTAATATAAGCATGAAATAACATCAGCAAACAAGGCTACTAAATGGAATTCTATGCTCCTATTTTGACCTGTTTTGTTCCGTTGCTTTCTTTAGGGGAGGCTGAGATAATTGTATGAGATAATTTGGCTGGATGCAGAGGGATGTTGGTTTAATTACAACTGAATTCAATTGTATACTATAAATCATTCTCCTTTTTTCCCCCTAAAGCACGAAAGTTCCCAGATAAGAGCTCATGCAAAACTTAACTAGTAAGGCTAAATTACTTTAATAGTATGTCTATGTAACTGACTGATGTATTGCAAAGAGGAAAGGCACAGATGTGGATTTGCTGCTCTGTTATGTTTCTAGGACTGTAAGTCTACATCACATATCTATAAGCAATGAAATCAGAGCCAGCTGGTTCATCCTAGATGTACACTCTGTGTCTATAGGTGACACAAAACAGGTTTGTCATTTTAGCCCAGATGACTGCTGTCCCTTACAGATTTCCAGACATACATAGGGAGAAAACTCATAGAGGACCTTCTGGATTCACTCAAGAAGACATGTTCAGTGACAGCCCAGCAAGCCACTTCAGCTTTCATTCCACCAGGAGAGATGTGTGTACGCTGGAGTATGAACTGCAAGACTCCTAGTATAGAAATGAGTCAAAATCTGTCAAATTCACAATTTAATAAAAGGAAATAAACCACACTGAACTGTTAATTTAGATATGCATATAATCTCCATGAAGCTAGCCACTAGCTTTTCCTTTGTTAGTGTGCCATACCAAGGAGTCATACCTAGTCATACCAAGGAAAAGACTGAATAGAACATATTGGAAATAATCACAATACATCAAATGGAGACTTTCTATTCCAGACTGACACAAACACCCCAGCCATTACTCAGCATCTGTTACCGTCTGTTAATGAGACATTATTATAACTGTTTCAATACTTAATAAGTTGTCGTCCTTTAACTAATAGACTTCTGTTCCCACAAGAAAACTATCTTACATCATACTTACTCTGATTATACTATGTTATCATAGATACCATAGCAATGAGTACAATCAGGATAGAGGAAATTATTTGGTCCAACCAAGCTGCTAAGCACATAAAGGCCTGCACAACTGACCATTATGCATATAAAATTCATCTGTCCAGATGATGTCCATAATTGTGATTCAATTTATTGAACATTAATGCATTTTTATGCATTTCATATGACTTTTACTTAATCATTATAACAATTGTCTTCTCCTTTGGATATCAACACTGGCCAAGAGAAAAGATCTTAAGCAGCTGTAAGTCTTGTAAATGAAGGCATCACACAAACATGTACACTAGGAAGAGAATACCAAGCAGGTCAAAGAAAATGATTACTCCCCTCTACTTGGCACTTTTGAAACTGAACTTGAACTACATATTTTGTCCAGAGTTGGGCTACTTAGTGCAAGAAAGACACTGAGATACTGGTGTGAACCTATAAGAAGGCCACCAACTTCGTTATAAGGCTGAAGCACAAGATGTACAAGGAAAGACTGAGAGAACTGGGTTTGTTCTGTCAAAAGAGAAGACCAAGGAAGGATCTTACTGAGATCTTCAGCTTCCTCATGGATGCTTATAAACAGGATAAGGACATAAATGCATACACTTCTCAGAGGGGCACAGTGACAGGATGATAGGCAAAGGACACAAACTGCAGCAGAGCAAATTCAGACTAGACATAAGGAAGAACTCTTCAAGTTGAAGATCGTCAAATCCAGAGAAGGTTGCTCAGTGAGGCTGTGTAGTATTAGTCCCTACAGACATTTCAAACTTGACTGGAAAGGGCCCTGAAAAACAGAAGTATCTTCAAATATAGAGCTGCCTTGAGCAGGGAGCTGGACTAGATAACTCCAGGGTCACTAAAAAACAAAATGTTTCAGTTTTTATGACACCATAACAGAGAGCAGCTCCAGTACAAACAGGTTAACAGGAAAAATGTGTAATAAATCAGGATGGTTTACAGCATCAATTAGTCTGATAAAATTTTAATGCAAACCCAAAATTCAGGGAGAGAAGAGCTGGAACTTGTTATAGTTTTCATTATATAAAAAATGGTGTATATATACCAAATACTGACTTATTTGTAAATCATAACAACTTGCAAATTTGATCATAGACCATAGACCATTGAGGTCCAGATTCTTTCCACCTAATCGAATTTTTGTAAGAAATATGAGAATTTAGGTTTCCCAGATAGTGAAAGATATAGCCAAAGTAAAAGCCTGACATCCATAAATTGACCTATCAGAATATTAATAATATTATCTTGCCTTGAACTTGAATAAAAGGAGATTAAAACAGTATAACTAACAATAATGTATAAGTATTTTATAATTCCATGATAGCATAGCCAAACACAATTTTAGACAACTAGTTGGGCTATGTGATCACCCAAGGGTCAAAGAAAAATGAGAGTAACTGAATGTAGGAGGCATCCAAGTAACAAACACTGTGAGACAGGACAAAGCACATGGGATTGAAAGTGGACAGGATATCCTATTGAATACTGTGGAAGTATTCCCCTTGAGAAGGGGGAACTTAGAGAAAAACTAGGGCCTAGCAGAAGTTTTGGCATTACAGAGGCCTGCTTGGGGCCATACACAGCTGCCACTTCCAGGATGTTTGGTACACATGGACTCAGTTCCTCCACGGTTCCCTGGGCAGCGAGGTTCCCTCCTTGCAGCTGCAAAGGGGAGGATGGAGGATGGAGCGGAGTGAAGACACCGCGGCCAAACTCTGGTGCACTCCCTGTGCTGGGCCGTTGATAAGCCGCACAGTGGCTGTCTGATGGGAGATATACGACAACATGTCCGGTGCTGAGCCAGCAAGGGCGGCAAATCACTCCTTTTGGATGAACTTTGCTTGAACTTTGCTCATTATAATGTGAAAACCACACCTCCATCCCAAAAGTTACCCACCTCCGAGGTACAACCACTCCTCACTGAGCATGCACTCTAGAGTTTCAATTGACTATACCTTTAAGTGAAAGCGAGAGATTTTTTCACCAATCAGTAACAATAATAAGTATGACTATAGTCACTCAAGCTCCACCTAAATGTAAAGAAAAAGGTTAAAAGGTGAACCTGGGAGGAAAGACAGAGAGGAAAGATTCCACTGAAACTTCTGGGATTGGTGTTGCAGATAGTTAGGGAACGGCGGCCAGAAGATATCGTGCTGTACGGAAAGATAGGGCCCCTAATAGCCAATAGTGTTTAGTCTATGGTGTAAGCAGACGGATGTGACGTTGTAAACCTAGCTATATAACACCTTGTTACCCATCAATAAACGCCATTTGCCGTCCACCACATTAGTGTCAACTAGCTGATGGCCTGAGTGGTTTGGGGGTGTTCGCCGTGCCATCCCTGAACCAGGTCGCTGCAGCCGTTTGAACTGCAACCAGTGGTGCCGAAACCCGGGAACGTCATCGCCTGGATGAGCGAGCAGCGTGAGCAGCAGCCAGAGCAAGTGGACCACCCCGGCGAAGGGGACACTACCGAATCAACAAGGAGGATGGAAGCCCTCATAAAGGTCGTATCGCAATTACGTAAGTACTGGGGGATTGATTGTAAGCCAAAAGATTTTACTCTTGCAGTTACAAGGCTTTTGAAAATTAAGGCTATAGACCAGCCGGTGGATATTCTCCACCCTGAACTGTGGGACAAATGTACTAAGGCATTAGCTGAGGAGACAATGTTCTCAGGTTGTGGGAAAAACCTTAAAGCTTGGGGAAAAGTTGTACAAGCCTTACAGAAAGCTATGAAAGAGCAGGAGACTTGGGTAGCAGTAAAAGACTGTTTATTGGCCACGTCCAAAGTGGGAATCGGGACAACTGCGCAGACTTTGGACCCCCCAGATGATGGCAATTCTGCTGAGCCTAAAGGTCAGCAAGAGGGTGAAACATCCCCTCCATCCCCGAACCCCGCCCCGCTTACAGAGGAGCAGAAACAGCCGAAATCTGTTTGGAGCGAGCTAGCCGAGGAAGCTAGGAACATTGAAAAGAAGTCAGAGCATGATGACGTCTGGGCCAGGCCACCACCCTATGCCTCGCAAAATGGCACCGAGCCGCAGGGCGTAGGGTGGGGCGAGGGTGCCCCCGGCGCGAGTGAGGCGACGAGAACCAATGGGAGTGACCGGACAGCTGAGGGTGGCCCGAGGGAGGGGCCGGGAGCGAGCCCGAAGGAGGGGTCGAGAGCAAGTCCGAGGGAGGGGTCGAGAAGAAGTCCGAGTGAGGGGCGGAGAGAAGACCCGAGGGAGGGGTCGAGAGCAAGTCCGAGGGAGGGGTCGAGAAGAAGTCCGAGTGAGGGGCGGAGAGAAGACCCGAGGGAGGGGTCGAGAGCAAGTCCGAGGGAGGGGTCGAGAAGAAGTCCGAGTGAGGGGCGGAGAGAAGACCCGAGGGAGGGGTCGAGAGCAAGTCCGAGGGAGGGGTCGAGAAGAAGTCCGAGTGAGGGGCGGAGAGAAGACCCAAGGGGGGGGCGGAGAGGAGGTCCGAGTGAGGGGCCGGGAGCGAGCCCGAGGGAGGGGCTGAGAGGAGGTCCGAGGGAGGGGCCGAGAACCGATCAGAGCGGACATTTCAAAAAACGCCGAAGCCCAACGAAAAAATACCAGAGCCCGGAAGTGACCAGTCAGTCGAGTTCCGACTCCGGATCAGACACTAGTCAGGACGAGTGGCTCACAACCGATTCAAACTTAAGGAAGGAGAAAAAGAAGGTAAACATCCGAATTAAAGAAAAACCGGCGGGAGCATTCATGATTAAGCATGTTGCAAAGGAAGAGCATCTGACCCCAATTCAGGTGGCTGTTACCTTCAAAATAAAACTAATGAAAATTGTGAGTTTCTGTTCACAGGACCGGATCATCGGACACCCCCGTAACCCGTACACCCCGGTGACAAGCGTCCCGCCCGAGCCTGCGAGTTCCACGCTGACCGAATCCAGAAAACAACAAAACAGCCTCCGCAAGAGGGGGCCGCGATGCCTTTGCGTTATCTTAATTTTGCAGCTTGTCGCTATAGGACAGGTAGAGTCACACCAGCCCTTTAAATGGGGTACTTGAACAGATCGAACAATCTCGAGCAATTAGTACAAAAATAACTACAGGGCCACCAGTTTTCAGTGCCATGCCTTGCCAACTAGCATCCATTGAACCCTGTTCCAAACGCAGCTGGTACAAAAATTTGTTCACCGGTTCGCCGTGGTTAACCACCCTGATATCCACCTTGATAGGGCCGATCACAATGATCATGATGACGCTAATCTTTGGACCCTGTATATTGAATAAGCTCATGCCGTTTGTCAAGAATCGGCTAGAGAAGGTTAACATCATGTTAGTAGAACACCAACAACTGCTTTAAGAATATATCCACTCAGTATTACCCCCAAGCTATCCCAAGGTACACCCTATTCCTACACCCTGGTATTACCTGTCATCCCCTACCTTCTACGCGCCTTCTTCTTTGTGCCTTATGTTTTATGTCAAGTTTATGATATGTAATTTTAAGATTGGTATAACTATAAGAATAGAATAAGATAGTAATAAGAATAAGATAGTTATATTTTAGCTAGTTTTGTTATGCATAGGGAGGGGGGAAGTTGTTGCAGATAGTTAGGGAACGGCGGCCGGAAGATATCGTGCTGTACGGAAAGATAGGGCCCCTAATAGCCAATAGTGTTTAGTCTATGGTGTAAGCAGACGGATGTGACGTTGTAAACCTAGCTATATAACACCTTGTTACCCATCAATAAACGCCATTTGCCGTCCACCACATTAGTGTCAACTAGCTGATGGCCCGAGTGGTTTGGGGGTGGTCGCCGTGCCGTCCCTGAACCAGGTCGCTGCAGCCGTTTGAACTGCAACAGACTGGACAATGGGCTGAACTCCCTTTCCTCTCCTTGGGTCGGGACGCCACCCGAGGAGACTCCTCGAGACTGAGAGCCCTATCCCGTCTTCTGGGGTGAGTGATGATTGTGCATTTGTACATCAGAGCTAGCTAAAAATCCCACGCTGTAGTAGAGAATCTCCTATACTTTGTAAATGTGGCATTTGAATAAATAATACAATTTGTAAACTTGACTACTTGTTTTGAAGGCAATTGGACCTACAAATGACAGACTGTTCATGAATTCAATACTGCCAGAATTGGGCCTATAGTTGATCATACTATTTGCGAACTCAATTCACTCCTAAAAAAGCAATCAGACCTACAGGTGACAGACTGTTTGTGAGTCCAATACTGCCAAAGTTGGGCATACAGTTAACACAGTATTTAGTATCTTCTCCCCTGCCTCCACCTCTTTCAAGCTGCAACAAATACACAAGAAGGAGACTGGTAAGATAAATAAGATAAAAATACTGAAAACAGGATGGGAGGGTAGTAGCATAAAAACATCAGGCAAGAAAAATCAGAGAAGAACTCGAGCCCTCTTTGGTTCCCATTTCCCTGGTCAGGAGCTCTCAACCTGATCACCTGGACCTCAGTGACTAAGAACCACCAGGCAGGATGGTGGCCTTAAACCTAAAGCACACCAGCATCAGCTCCATGGTATTGCTTTCAACAAGAAGTGCAGGGTCCTGCACATGGGGTGGAATAACCCCAGGCACCAGTACAGACTAGGGGTAGACCTGCTGAAAAGCAGCTCCACAGAGAACAGTTTGGGAGTCCTGATTGACAACAAGTTAACCATGAGGCAGCAATGTGCCCTGGTGGCCAAGAAGGCCAGTGGGATCCTGGCCTGCACTCCTGGTCTGAGGAGTGTTGCCAGCAGCTCGAGGGATCCTCCCCATCTACTCAGCTCTGGTGAGACCACACCTGGAGTATTGTGTTGAGTTCTGGGCTCCCCAGTACAAGAAGGAAATGAGGCTTCTAGAAAGCGTCCTGCGGAAAGCAACAAAGATGATTAATGGGCTCAAACATCTATCGCATGAGGAAAGACAAAGAGAGCTGGGCTTGTTTAGCCTGGAGAAGAGAAGATTGAGAGGAGATATGATCAATATGTATAAGTACCGGAGGGGAGAATGTAGGAAAGATGAGGCCAAACTCTTCTCAGTGGTGGCCAGTGATAGGAAAAGGGGTAATGGGTACAAGTTGAAACACAGGAACTTCCACCTCCATGTGTGGAAGAACTTCTTTACTGTGAGGATGACAGAGCACGCGCACAGGTTACCCAGAGAGGTTGTGGAGTCTCCTTCTCTGGACATCTTCCAAACCCGTCTGTATGCCACCCTGTGCCATATGCTCTAGATGTCCCTGCTTGAGCAGGAGGGTTGGACTAGATGATGTCTTCCAACCTTAACCCTTCCAATCCTTCCAAGGTCCCTTCCAACCTTAACCATTCTGTGATTTTGTGATTCTGTTTTAATGACTAATATTTTTTAATATGTCATTTTAATATATCATAATGATACTTAATATTGTATAAGAAATGATCATCAGCAATAAATGTAGCACAAATGAATAACTTTAGGGTGATTAAATTTGAAGTTTAAAACTAGACTGATTTCTCAGTCTTCCAAAGGCTCCATCACAGTGATCTAGTTGTCTGATGTACGTATAAATGTACATATACATATATGTATAAATGTAAATGTGTATTCAGTTGTGACAATAGACAGGAAAAAGAGCTTTCGATAGTGACACATACCAAGGTCTTATTTTTTAACTCCGGCAAGCATGCAGGTTTTTTTTTTTTTTTTTTTTTTTTTTGCATTTTATGTACATTTGCTTGTCAAGCTGATATTTTTCAAGATCTCTTGCTCCTACTGTAGACTGTGAAAAACAGTCCGAGGTCAACATCAACACTTCATAATATGTATTCTCACTGGTGCATGCATATGAAAAGAAGAATAAATTATTGATGATTATGACATAACAATAACAACTTAACCTTTATGCAAAGAAAACAAAACACTTTGCAAATGATCTAGGTGAGTTACATCTTCCTGGGAGAAGAATCTGCTCATCTAGCCCTTTAAGGCAGCTACTTCCCTGTTGGAAAGTACAGTGGATACAAGACATCTGAGGTGAGAAAATAAAAGATCCATTCAGTTCAGATTGTATAACCCGTTTGTGAGGCAAACTTAACAAAAAAAGCCAAGAAAAATTGTGCAGTGTCTCTTCTTAGATCTTCTGGAATTAAGCTGAGCTTGCAAGAAGATGTGCAAGAGGGAAGTCGCATCATTAAAATCAGAGAGCTATCTGATACTGGTAGATGCTGGACTATCCCCAATTTATCTGAAGCACCACATTCAAAACATACAATATAACACTAGAAAAAACTAATGCAAAAGAATTATAAAAGATTTCTGAAATTTGGAAAAAGTATAAAAGACAGAAAACAGTTTGTATATAGCTTCCATGACTTAAATATATATATATCCCCAAAAGGAATAATGTCATTCTGTCTGCTGGAAATCTTGAGTTGGAGGTCAAAACTATTTTTTCCATTATTGTGCTTTCATGTTCATTTTTTCCTCTGCATTGTCCATGGAATTAGAAAGTCAACAATGTTTCTATTTAATTAGGTGGTGGAATCCTCTCTGCAGAGCTGTTCAGCATCCATGGGAGTTAGACCTTCCTGATGTAGCAATGGCATAAGTTTATTTCCCTCATGACTTCTGAAACAAAAACTGCTTAGGACTTCAAAAGCTCTTGATTTTTTTTTCCTATAATAAGACTATAAAGTGTTCTAAACACTTGTACAAGACAAATCACATGGGAATCTAGACAAAATGTACTTTGCAATGCAGAACAGCTTCTGACAAGCCAGATGGAGTTCAAAATTGGTACCTTATAGCTTTAGCAGCAGTCTATGTGGTATTCATGCAGTAAGTTCATAAATCTTACAAGACAAACCAATAAACCGCTTATTTTCCTGATTCTTGAGATATATTTTCATTTTATATGTTTGTAGTTAAATAAGATATAAATTGACAGAATTATCTAATGAATCTTAATAGGACTGATTACACTTAGAGAATAGTGCAAGAAATAGCCATTTAAAGTATCTATGTCCTTACTGTGTATAGAACAATTGTGTAGCAGACTATATATCTATTGTGTAGCACAGTATACACCTCTAAAATATCCATATGCATTTAAATGTGTTAAACTATGCAAAAGGTAAAAGTACTTGTTTTTAAGAAGGGTCACAAGAAAAACTGGTTTCTTAATATATATAATTGAATAAAGTTTTGAAAATAATTGCACACAATAGAATTTATAGAAATAATGAAGCAGGATGGAAATGGCACTCTTTTACATATCATGGCACTTTTACATCTCGTGTTTTTAAGTCTCTGTTGTTAGTCTATGACATTAGTAGTTGGTTGTCTACAATTTCATTAACAAGTTTTTTTTTTTGCGGAACAAAGACCAATGGGTGGGATAAGCAAAGATGATGGACACTAAAAAAAAGCCACTTTTAGAGTGCAAAAAAAAAAAAATCTTATCTGTAAAATCACATGCTTAAAATAATCTATCAGGAAAATAGTATTGCATTTGAAGAAATCCAGGAAATTACTTCATTGAACATTAATAAGAAGAGGTTAAATTTCATCTGGAAGCATATACTCAAATCTGAGTTTTTAGATATGTTGTGAAACAGAAATCTGTAACAGAAATGCTAACAGACAGCAGTGAACTATTGTGATGAGAGCACTGAATTATCAGAGAGATGCAGTAAAAAATGCATTTAAGAAAGGACAGATGTGTAGAATTAGAGCTGATAAACAAGACAGGACTGTTAAAATCATCTACTCTGATCTCTTGAACTAAATACCCTCTAAAATTTCTGTTAACTGTAATAATGCATTGCAAGCTTGGATTTCAAATCTGATTAGCTTGCTTAAGGACAAGGTGATCAAAGACCCCTAACATATTTATTTCAATTGTTTACTTGTTTAGATAGTTAAAACTTACAATTTTAAAAAATATTTTGGCATGCTTTTACAACTTTCTTTTTCTTCATTGTTTTGTAAATCCCATCATATCTAATTTTAGTATGTAGCTGCTTTCTACTTGTGATTTGTGTCTTTGGGGTTATTTATAGGTACGGGGCCTCCAGTGAATTTAAATTCAAGAGGAATTCCTTCTGTATTGTATTTAAGTGTGTAATTTTCCAAAGTCTTCTGTTGGCACGCTTGACCAAAGGGATGAAGCTGAACTAGGAGGAAATCAGGCACCAGGAGAAAATCAAATCAAGAGCCGTCAACTTTTTCACCACACGAAGAAGTAGATATTATAAGTTCTCTTTGTCAGGGCCCCTGACACTCACTGTGTGGCACTCACTAAAAAGCAGCTGAGGTTTATCTAGTTAAGTAAATTTTAAATTTTAGATGACGTTTAAATATGCAGTTAAACAACTGGTAAAGCCCAGAGGGCTTAGCACTCTGCAAGATGGATCCTTATAATATTTGTAAGAGTTTTTCTTACACTGAAGTCCTCAAACAGCTTCATGAAGTTCAATCAAGTATTAATAGCTGACAAAATTTCTGCTGCACCAAATGCACACTGCCTCCTAATGTTACTGTCAAACACTCGACACAAGTGATGAAACCAGGATAGCACATAGCAAGAGGAAGCCCCAGCCTGACTCAGCAGATACTGAAAAGAAGTTGTTTGTAAACTGATATCCACTATAAAATTGTAATAGTAAACATGAAGCAATTGTAGAGAAAGAATTAACAACCTCATTGCCAGATGCCCCTCCAAAAAAGGGGCTATCACTGCTTCTCACACAAGTGAAATTTTACATTGTTTATCACAACAGCAATTACTTTTGGCAGCCAGGTAGGAATCATGGTGGCAAAAACAAACAAACAAAACCCCTCAAAACCCCCCAAAATCCCAGTACCCTAAAGACTTTCTAAGGAATCCCTTTTCTTATTCTTTTGTTTGTTTGTTTGTTTTTCTAAGAACATCTCATAGGAAAAGGAAGTCCATTCAAGCATACGAGTGATATTTAGGAAAAAAAGAAAACCTCAGCAAACAGCATAGTTCTTGAAGTCAGGCCACTTATCCTGTTCTAATAAGAAAAATCCGTCTAATGAAGTATTTAATTGAGTTTAACAAGACTGTTTATAGTTAATCCTAAATGCATTAATAGGAAACCCAAGGCCTACATTCAATGTTAGTTTTACTCCCTTTGGATGTTGCTTATAATTACAGTTTGCTCTTTAATTATTCTTCTTGTATTCAATTTATGACTAAGACCAACAGCTTGCCCTAGAGGCTGAAAGTTCTGAGATGGACACTGGTGAATCAGCAGATAGCAACTCCTTCAGCAATGTGCATCTGCTCAGAAGCGGCCAAACAGCAGCTTTTCACTCTTATCATGAAATTCAGAGCTGGAGACATGGGAATACTACTCCAGCAAGAGAACAACCTCTGATAACTCTCTAGGGGGAGGAGATTAAAGAACAAAATCTCACACAAACATGAATGTATTTTTATTGAAGCAAATCGTGTTGTGTTGGTAATTAGAAGTATAGCTTTGGCCTTGTATTGCATTAACTGCATATTTGTGTGATCCCCAACTTTCACAGCTTCCATTTGCTACTTGTTATTTTGCTTTATGCTTATTTTCCAATAGCACATATCTGGACAGCCCTTTTCTATAGCTTTTATGTAATTAAAGAAGACATTTTGACAAAAATGTGCCAAGGACAAAAAAATTAACAGCAACAACAAAAAAGATATTTTTATTAACTCTTTCTATCACTTGTGATACAGAATATAAAAGGGCTATATGTGTTGTATTCTGCAGCCTACTTTTTCTGCATAAAATTCGTAGGAGTTTTTTTATACTAATATGATTTTTACCCTTAGCTCGTTTGCATTAATGATAAATAACCACTATAACACTACAAGATTATTTAATAGTTTGAGGGCTTTAAGCAGATGACTATTACCATAGCTTAGATCACAGATTAAGTCAACACTGTTGTCTGTTATAAAGCAATGATCTTAATACGACTAAAACAGTCTATGATAACACAGAATAATTTTGCCAGATTTAGTTTCTAGACTTTTGACTGTCCAGCAAAGCAAACCTTAAGTTAAACAAACCTTAAGTTAAACAAAAGTTTTTAGCTTATTTTACTTATTGACCTTCTCACAGCAAATGATCTTCAAACATAGAATCAAAATGATCTTATAAGTGTGCTTTTCCTTACTGGGATGAACGTGGACCTGAAAAATAAAAATGAAACTATTGCAAATGCATATTAAATGACAAAGAGAACCTTAAAGTGTGCTGTGTTTTACCTTTCATGAACCACCAGCCTTTAAATTTTCTTATGATTTATGTGGAAAATATCAAACTCTTCAACAGAGTTAAGGGCTCTAAATTGCAAAGGACACAGCATGAATGGTACCTTTCCCTCAATATGAAAACTAGGTGAGATAATTCTTCTATTCCTAGGCAATATTGCTTTTTATTTTGAAAAATCAATCACGCTAGTTTTCTGGATTTTGTGCAAACAATTCCTAGTTACCTTTTTGGGAGAGCATATGGACTAGGAGCACTGAAGCTAGAAAGGAGCTAATAAGTCCACACAAACCACTGAGCAGTATATAAAGATGATGATTGCAGAGATGAGCAGTACAAAACTAGCTGGGCCTTAGAAGTGATGTAGATTAGAGAAAATTTTATATACAATTCCCTCTTCCCCTTAACTAAGTAAATTATGAAATGTGATGGTGTCTTCTGGCTCAAGCGAGTTTATATTTTGCTTAAGGATGAAGATTTAACAGATTTCAAATGTTTTTATATTTTATTCCATGGTAGTTGTTACAAGAAATATTTTAAAATAGTTGCTGATGAAAATTTTGTTGTTGGTGGTGGGTTTTTTTTCCAGATAAGATTTCATGCACTGAATTGTATTCACACTAACTACAAGCATTGAGCTATACTCCAATTGAAATTAATAGACTGCTAATCAAATAATACTCCTGGTAAGGTGCTTTTCTTTTTTATCATCAAATTTGATAAACCAAGACAGACAAGTGGGTTGTGCCTCAGTTCTCTGTTTAAAAAAATAAATATTATCATAGTCTTTCTTCTCATTGCATTTCCCCTGTTATTTGCACATTAAGTTTTAATTCAAATCAAACACTTGAGTCAAAATGAGTTGAAAAAAGGTAGATAAGATAGACAGACAGACAGACAGATCAATAGATAGATAGAAGTATTCCTCCATTGAAATTCTGCACAGCACTTTGCAACATAACTTCTTGCACTTGTCACAGACTTCTGAATACTCATTTTCTGAACACTGAAGAACAGCTCTCGTGTTACGAAATTCTTTGTGTCTCCATTCCTGGGACATAAGGAAGCTAGGTGCTGCAATGAGTGCGTGCCATGAAGGTGGCTAAGCCTCCTGTTATGATGAGATCAGGTGTAAGTCATCTCTTCATACACTGCAATCCTCTCTGTCGCTGAAGAGGTAAGCACTAAGAGTTCTCCTTCTGGTAGAGAAGGATAAGAAATGGCGTGCATTGGATCACAAATAAAATAATACGTTTTTAAACTATTTACCTATTGCATATATATAAGTGTAATTCAAATCAAAATGTTTTTTTTTTTCTTTCCTTCATCGTATAAAATTTCTCCCATTTTTAGGATTTGCGTGTGAATTCAGTAACTTATTACTTCCTTAAGCATACTTTCCAGCTGAAATGTCTGTCACTGCTGAAACCGAATACTCAAACAAAGTGCTGACATTAAACCAGAGGAGCCAATTTTCATAGAGAGCTGCTTAAGTATTCCAGAGCAGCAGTTTTGCATCAGCCAGGCCGTAGAGGCTATTTGTGATTTGTACAGTTTAAACTGGAAGGGGGGAAGCATAGCTGATAGCATGGATGAATGCATAAAGCAATGCAAAAAGATTTTAAGAATAAACCTGTTAGACAGCTTTTATTGACTTGTTTCTCACTGTTGACACCAGACATATGTTGCCCAGCCCTCACTGTTCTTTACGGGGATAGCTGTGCTGCTTTCAGTCCACATTAGGCTTATAGTTAAAGGGAAACATACGAAATCGCTCTCTAGGTAAGGATACTTTTCAGGGGCAATAGCTATGAAATGCAGCCTTTCATGAAGTGGTATGAAATTTTAGCTCCACTGTGGCTCACTTTTGTCCTATATTTGTCGATATCAGATACCAACAGTAAATCAATTGCTTTTCTCTACTAATGAGCTGCTCTATTTTTACAGTATTCAGTAACTTTTTATCTTTTTTTTTTCTTTGCATTATTGACTTGGAGGGAAGCAGAATGTGAAAATCTTTTAGTCTCACTCTGAATATTTCCGAGGATACTGAAAGCGTGCCACGAAACCTCTGTTTGCAACACATGAAGTAAAAGCAGGGAAAACTGTCTCTAGTAGCACATCTCAACACTGATTTCAAAGGACTGATTCTGAGACTTGTGAAAATAGTATTTTCTGCAGTCATCTGGTCTTTTATCCACTTAGGAGAAGAATAATCTCTGAATTCTTACAGAGGCTGGTGAGCAGAGCAAAGGTGTGAGGCAGATAGCACTCACTAGGACACCAAAAGTGATTCCTGATTTTGTGTGTGAGATTCAAAAACTAGCTTTAAGATGCACATATTGGATCATATACATCTATAAATACGCCTCTCTCAGTAGGTCATTTTAGGTTCGAAAGATTGTAGTAATCTTAAGTGTATACAGTAAAATCTTCAGTGAACACAGTAAAAGAGATATACAGTAAAAAATATGAAAAATATATACAGTAAAAAAATATGAAATAAGAAAGGTTGCAAAATTAAGGAATTCTTCCTGCACTTGCATCTCCATTATAGATTCTGCTAAAGTTATTAATTTCAAAAAGCACAAACATTTTTTGATATTAAGGAAATGAATATTGTTTTTAAAAAACAGACACTTAAAAATCTCAAATAATACATAAGACATTTGACACCTTATGTTAAATGGTGAGAATGAGAAAAAATAAAATAAAATAAATATTTTAATATAGTCGTTATAACTTTTTTGATAATATCAATATTATCAATATTACCATTATTTTATTTTTAAGTTTGTGAATCATTGGATAGCCAGAAAAAAGAAATCAAGTTAAATAAAAACATGTAGGATAAGTAAACATTCAAGATAAGGGCCCTTTCTGCTTGGAATTCTATCCTGTCCACAGAAAATATGGAAAGCAAGAGAATTTTTCACACTTATCTGTCTAAGTGCTGGAGTAATGGAATTTTATTTAATTGAGTGTTTCTCATTGATCTTTTGTATACCAAAGGTTTTTGAAGAGAAAACAAATAAAGCTTTGGCTTAAGGGGATGCAGGCATCTCTCTTTTCAACCAGAATGAAACCATTGTGTGTGATTGTCTGTTCTCAAACACAACAGAAGGAAAGACTAGAAGATGAAAGTCTTCAGAATATTATGGTTATTATTATTATTTCAGTTCTTTCCATTACTGTTACTCTACCTGCCAAAAATTTATGTTCGTTGCTGATTTATTTTAAATAGGATTTTTTACATAGTGAAGTTGCTATATAGTTAGGCCAATTTTGTCATACTTTTTTTCCAAAGCTTTTCCTCACTCTTTTATATCTATCAGTAAAAAAAGTTCAAATACTGTAATTAAACTACATGTTAAACAGATAATGCAGGATGACAAGAGAAAAATGTGCATTTAAATTTCTTTTTCTTTGCAACCTAACCAATTAAGAGTTCATTTAAATTCAAAAAGAAGTCAGTAATAGAAAAATATCTGCTCTTTATTTCTTTTAATCATTCTGAAAACATTTGGAAATGTACAGTGTGAATAGAAAATATAAATGGAAAATTGAAGATAAAGTTCACAAATCAGAAAAAAATCTAATAAAAAATGTGGAGGATAATAGCATCTCAGCAGGCTTTGGTTGATGATGTGGAAAACTGGATGTGCTGTAGTAATATTCCAGTAACTGACATCATAAAGAGCACAAAAGATTTAACATGGAAGGTTGGCTCCTGTTTGTAAACTGAACCTGTTCTTCCAGTGCAAGAGGTTTCTGAACCTCAGTGGTTACTGACAGTGCTTATTGTATAAGAGGCATATTTAGATTAGACATAATTCCTAAACAAATAAAATCAGGGATTTTAAGGACTTGATTTCTAATTTTCTTTAATACAACAGCCTTTTGTGAAGATTTATGTAGCGGTGAAGTGTGTATATGTATGTGTGTGTGTGTGTGTGTGTGTGTGTGTATGAATATATGTATATATATATATATAATTTTTTCTGTGGGGAATCACAGAAATGCCTGGGTTTTTTGTTGTTGTTGTTGTTCTTGTTGTTGTTTTTTCCTTCAATTCCAGCATACTTTTCTGTGGCTGCAGTTGCACTGGTACTATATGAATTGGTCATTCCAATGATATATGGCACATCTGGAAAGCAGCTGCTTCTCTGTGGGTGCAGGAAGGTAAATTTTTTACTGGTACTTGGCAGATTTTTTTCTGATTTTTATGTGTAACAATTGAATGAAAAAAAAACAAGGAGGAATTTTTAAAATAATTTAATATTTCTAAAAGATTTAAGTTTTTTTATTTCTTTGCTTTCAAGATTAAAAAAAAATAAAAGATTATGTCTGAATATTTCCATAATACTTTTCCATCAGGAAAAATTAAAATTAACAGATTTTTATTAGATTTTTATTCCCCCATTTAAGCAAATTTAATTTATTTTTCCATTGAATAAACCTGTCTGCTTTATTTTCATTTTATCATAACCCACAGTAAAATTTTCAGAAATAGATGAAGATGAGGATCTCACAGAGAGAAAGTTAAGAGACTGGTATAAAATACATTTTCCTTATGGGTTACGGCTGGATAATATTGCTGGAAAAAATATTATGAAATATATTAAAATATGATCATCTCCTGTCTCAGCAACAAAGTGAACATAAAGGAAGCATCTTAAAGTTTTATTTTAGAGAAAGAAGTTTTTGTTTAACAAAAATCAATTCATTTTTTAGTATCTTAAATTTGCTACTGGAAAAGAAGCTTAATAAAGGGAAATGAAAAGCTGAGAATTTAAGTGGCCTTACCAATTGCTCAGAAGTAGTGACTTTTCTCAAAAAAGGAAGATGCAAAATTTTTGAAGGCTGCACTGGAATAATTTTCTAGAAAGAATCAATTGAGATCACTCAGTTCCATTTCAAATGCATGTTTCCATTTCTACTTGCTTGGAGAAATTAGGAAAGTGTATTGTGGATTTTGAATTTTGAGTTATTTGAAATTCTGAGATATGCATCAGATAGAAAAACAATGGGCTATATTTATAAAGTACGTGGAAATATAATTTTAAAATACTGACGATACAAGAGTGAGGATTTTTAGGTCTCTATGCAAAGAGATTATCATTATAATTAAATTTTACATATTGAATTAAAAAAAAAAACTTTGCCTAAATAAGATTTTTTTGGGGAAAATTACTGCAGTTTAAAGAGGGTTACAGATGTTCTACAGATGTAGAAATACATTAGAAATAGAAATACATAGAAATAGAATACATTCCCATAATAGAGCAAGTTAAAAATAAAAACCTAGACACTATCAGCCATATGAATTTATGTATAGCCACAGGAATTTAGTATTAAATAAGGTTCCCACTTCCAAATGATGTAAATCTCTGCAGTTTTGCAGTGAAACTAAAAACTGTGAGAACAGTTTTCAGTTCAGGCTGAACACTGTGCACACTCACTTGCTGTGGCAGGAGCCCCAGGCAGCCCGCGGGTCTCGTGGGAGCAGGGAGGACAACCAGGGGCACGAGGCAGATGTCCCTGCATGGCCGCTCCAGGGAGCCGCCGTGCAGACACCAAGACAGCATTGGAGGGCAGCTAATACTAGTTAACTAGCTAGCTGGCTAGTTACATCTAGTGCAAATGTTTAAGAATATTTTCTTTAACAAAAACCTATTATGAACATGGGTAGTAAAGATAATAGTACATAAACCAATCTGTAAAACTGAAAAAAAGCTGCGTTTGGCTTCCGAGTGCTTATGTTTGTTGTGTAAGCTGCAATCTGCTACATCTGACCATGAGCTCCAAAGCCACAGATGGGCTGTTTTGTATTTAATGTAAAACCCAAACCAACCTTTACAGGTTGTTTTAAAGCATGTAGAAATGGAGAAAAATGCACAGTTGAGGAACTGTTTAATGATTTCTGGAATTATGAAAAGATTATAAATTTGACAAAAGAAGGAGAGTGGTGGACAGGGAATTCAGCTAAAACAATCCTCTCCTTCTCAAAAGATAAGATATGGAGTGAAATATAATATTTTGATAGGGTCAAAAAAGATTTTGTGTCAGAAGTTGAAGGACTTCATTAATTATATAAAATTTGCCAAGATGGATCAAACCATTTTTTTTTTCTAGAGAATCAGAGGAGATCAGAAAAGAAAGAAAATAAATCATATCATTCCATATGTCTTTTTTAATTCCAGTTATAACTGAATGTCATAAAATAAGAAAAAGGACTGTGAAGTTTTAACTAAATACTAAGCATTGTTGTAATATATCAAATCACATAATGATCCTTTTCAGTTTCTCACATTATTGCCTTGACTCTTTCCAGTAATTCATAAATGAAAACTAATTTTAGGGTTTATTGACATTTTAAGATAAGTATGCTGAATAGGAATACACACATTGCTTTGTAATAACTGTTTGAATATACTCTTTTATTTAAGACTAATAGAATTACTGTCAAAGCAGTCTCTTTTTTTTGATAAAATGCAATCCACAAATGTTCTGTAACCCATGATTATCAATATGGCTAAATAAGTCGGTTTAGTAAGTGGTGCCATCTAAACTATCATATTTATGTTTAACTGAAAAGTTAACAACATAGTTGAGCTGCACAGAAAATGTTCATTATGAATCATGAATTTTAGAACAGTAAGAAAAAACAAGGATTTTTTTTTTCCCCTTCCGTTTTCTTATTATCCTGCATATAAAATCACTGTACTCTCAGGAGTGGTTTGTACTGATTTATTTTAATAAGTTAAATATGTTAGAAATATTTATTTCCTGTTTTGGCAACTGCCAGGTGATTTCAGAATTTTGCCATTACAAATTTGTTGTGTTTGTTGACTGTTGCTTATTGAAAGCAAAAAAATAGCCTTTTTTTTTTTTTATGCTTTAAAAGCCAATATCCTGACAAGTGGGCGTTTGTTGATAAAATCCAGTTATATTTCTCTTCTTTGAATAGATAGGGACATTTAAAAGTAGTATAAACAATATGGAAAAAAGAGAGAAATTCATCATCCAAAATCAATAACAGTAGGTTCAACGGAGAAAAAAAAGAGAGCTATTGGAGGCAACAGGAGGAAATTAGACACCAAAAAAAGAAATCTCTTTCATTTTTTTTGAGAAAATTATTGAACCTTTTTTGTGGGAAGCTTAACAAGAAATCAGAGGAGCTTGATTCAAGGACTAATGATTCTCTCGATGTATGAAATCCATCAATATTATCTGTAAGCTTCCAGATATTTTTGTTCAACTACATAGCAATAACAATACTTTACTTAAGCTAGAGGTACACTTCCATATGCAAAATCTCAAGAATAGCAGATTTAACTATAGAGTACTAAAACCCATTTTGCTTTTCTCATGTGAACCAGTACTGACCTGTACTGATTTAAATAAAACAATTCCTAGAGACAAAGAGCAAATAGAATCCTTAATATCTTTTAATCAGCATTTAATTCTGTTTTCCTGGTTTGTATTTTTCTGGCTGGTATAATAATCTGAAGATTTGCTGTGTGTTTGGCAAGCATACAACTACTAATCTTTGCCATTGAGAATTAGGAGGACTTATTTATTAGAGATTTAAATTTTAGAAGTTTTACAGCAATTTGTTTTAAATGCATGAACTGACTGAAACAGCTAAATTACTCTTCAAATTCTACACAAACAAACTGAACAATGGTAAATTCAAAACTCACAGGCTAAAATAGCTTTCTACACCAAGTTTTCCAAGGAACTTAGTGTCGTAAGATATGAATCACCAATATCTTGGTATAAGATCAATAATCTTATACCATGCTAACCGTAGCCCTAAAATGTTTCTTCATTTTTGGAGCTAGTACTTCAAGATGAGCTTGAAGAAAATTTGCAGGCCAGCTATAGGCTCCCTTGCCCTAAAAGCTAGTTTAAACTGAATATATGAACTACTGAATTATTATAACCTGAACATTCTTTTTTTTTCTTTTTTTTTTCTTTTTGAATACTGCAAAGCTCAAAGCTCAATAGTTTAAATTGAAAGGTGACCAAGAGGAGTCATTCAATATTACTGCGATACAGATATACAGACATTTTAAAATCCCATCTTTCATTATTGGATTATACAAATAACCTGAATGTCATTGTATTTGGCAAAACACATTCTATCCTCAAAATATGAAATTTGATTAACATCTGTGTTTAGTAAAATCATGGGCAAATAAATTTTCTGCTTTGTAGAAAGTAAAATTTAGAAATAAAGATATGATATTTAAGTTCCCTTTACTGCCCTCCTTTTTCTATGTCTTTCCCTTTACAATGATGGAGTACAGAGAATAAAACTTTTCTTTACAAATCTTATGTTTCAGGCAGAAATAACCTAAATAAATGAGACAGATTTTTTTTTTAAAAAATCTAAATCTAAATCTAGAGCTAAAAAAAGGAAGACTGTCCTCTGGAGCTCTTTCTCCCTTGTTCTGCCCAGAACTGCCAATCAATAGAATTTTTCTAAGCAATCAATTATTTGGCTTCCTGTTTTATTGGGTGTCTGATCTCAGTTTCTGAATATCTCATTTACATCTGTACTAAGCCTTCACATCTGCAGAATAGCTCAAAAGGAACTATGCTTTGAATGTATGAAATACTTTATAATACTAAGTACACTGGGAAATGAGGTTCTGTGAATCCCAAATTAGGCATCCAAAATTAGTAGATACTTTAGATATTTATCTTTCTGATTTAGATCTTATCTGTAAAATAGATAAGATTACCCCTTCCATGCTATGACCATTTATGAAAATCCATTAATTAATGTTTTGAAGCAAACAGAAATTATACAGTGATGCTAAATGCTGTAGAAAGGCTGTTTAAATTCCTTCTTTAGTAAAACAGTAAATAAGACCTGGAGCCACACATTTAATGGAGAAGACAAAAATAAAATATTGAAATACTTCTCATTAGGTGAGCACCATCAATTCTGTGCAACAAATAAGGCAGAAGACCATTGGAAAAAAAACAGTAAATTGTCATGCCAATGAAGACTATATCATATTGCATATCCACAAGAGGGATAAATCAAGTCTAGTGCTTTCTAATCCTGAATTAGTGATTTGTTTCTAGCATATTGAAAAATGGAGATTTTTTTTCCTATTCTTTTTATATGTGTCTTTGGAAGAAAAGAAAATCCTAATATTTTTGGTCACACAGTTTAAATTTCCAGATATATGTTGAGGAAGTGGCATTTTTCCCCTCCTAAAATTGCCAAGGAGCTGTGCACAACCAAACTAGTTGATATGACAGGTTTGCTTCAAAACAATATATTCTTTCCTAGTTGTGTGGGGTTTTTTGTTTGTTTGTTTTCCTTTTGTGGTGCTTGCAAGCATATGACTGAAATCTTTTGGGTTTTACTTTCATGAAGTTTTTTTACATTTGTGGCTATTTCTATAATTATCTTTTCCATTATTTTGTTAGTAGAAGTCTCCTGAAAAATAAGATAATGTTTGGGTGATAGACAAATTTCCTTGTAGGCTTTGGTGTCCTCTTTTCTAGCTTTGCCATTAGTGTAATCACAATTACATTACACAATACATCTCTCCATCTTTGGAAATTATTTTCCCTCCAAAACAGCTAAATCTAAGCTTAAATAGTGGAATGCATGAAGTAGATTTTTTCTATCATTCTATCACTTCTGCCTGTATTCATAAAGGAGATGAATACAACAAAGTTAAATTTCTTTCTTATAAATTCTAACTCCTTGACTCCTGTCTAACTTGATTTCACTCTACTTTTCTCACTATTTATATTAGGTGATTCTTGACCCTGCTAACAGTCAAATCAGAGGGGATTTATGTGACAAGAGAAGTGACTGAGCATGTGAATACATGGTAAATCAACCATATTATTTGTTATGTATTTAAAAGCAGAAAAAAAAAATAGCTCTTTTAGAGTCACTGTTTTCTACTGGATATTTTCCTTCCCATTTGCAAAGGTCCAGTGCCAGCTCAAGCCTACTTTTAATTTTAAGCAGAAAACACCTGCTTCAGGAGATCATTACATTTCTCCCTTGTACAGTGGCAAGCTGCCACTGGGTGAAGTTAGCCTGTAATGCCCATGATGGGTTCTGTAGGATTTTATAACCTTGGTAATAAATTCAGATTCCTTAAACGGCATTACCAGATATTGAGGTCACCTTGGTTTGACAGTTTCAAGGGAAAATAAACAATCCTAAATTACCATCCTTGTTTCTCATTCACATCTGAAAAACTTTTAGCAATGCTTTTACGATAGGAAGAGAAAAACAACAGTTCTCAATGACAGCATTTGCTCCACTCATAATTTAGTTAATGACACTGAAGCTTTCCTCCATCTGCTGCTCTGCTGTCTCTTCCAGTCCTCTACCAAATGCCAGGTTTCTAGTGAACTGATTCCTCGCTGTCAGTGACGTCATCAATCTGGTGTCATTGGCATGCAGTTTTGCTGATGTATCCACTAGCAATGTCAAAACTGAGCACTTTCCATTTAGTGCTTATTTATTTTTCCTCTCAGATAAAGAGAGTATCAGATAGAAGAGCTTGTTTTCTCTGATATGCATTCCTAACTCTCATAGTAGCAAAAATTACTCTCAGAATTCAAAAGAAAAAATGCTCTTGGCTATCATCTTGCAGACTTATGCAAGTGCTCCACTTTATTACTATGAAGAAACTGTAAGACCTTCTCTCTGCTTACACAGTTGAGATCTTCAGTGGCTATTATGGGATGCTTTTTACTGGAGATGGGAGATGGATAATGGGACAATGGGACTCATTTGCTTTTTCTCAAGTTTCTGGATTTCAAGAAAAACATTTGTTGTTTCTGCCACTGGCAAGCTAAAAGAAAGAGCGGAAAAATGAGAGAGAACTATTTAATAGAATCAATCATTATGCTAGATGGAAAATTATAGTTTTATTTAAAATTACAGACAGAAGTAACAAGATATTAACAAAGATAAATCTTCGAATGTGATACATTCTTCAAAAGGGAATAATTATGAATATGCCCTTGCAAAAAATGAATAAAAATATATATGTCTTAAGCAAGAGAACTGTCTGAAAGTTCATAAACAGAAAAGTAACCCTGCCAAAGGCAAACTATAAAATCTTTAGAAGGGAGGAATGGATTGGTATTAAAATATTCAGTCTAAATCCTCATCCTAAAGTGTCATAAAATTCCTCGCTGATTTTTGAATACTTGAAAAAAAATTGCAAGATATAATACTCATATGCACTAATTTCCTAATCAGGCTGTAAGAATATATTTGAATTCCAAAGCACCTTGTACTTCCTTTAAACTATATGAATCTTTAAAATAGTTTGTTAGGGGCAACTGTGGGCTTCAAACATGAGAAACAACACATGCATCTTTCCCAAAGATTTTTCATGATTGTAATTTTTAATGATTTCCTGTAGTCCAGAAACAGAAGCCAAGTACATGGACAGAAGAAGAAAACTGTTATCACAAATGGGTACATTTGAGATTTTAATCAAAGTAAGTAATTGCAATATGTATTTTTCCTGCCCACCTATCTTTCCTAAGTAGCTCTCTGGTAGATTCTAGGTTTTCACAAGTGCAGTTGGAAAAGGCCATGAGCTAAAATGAAGCTGAACATTTCCCGAGTTTTAAAGAGTCAGAAGAAATGTAGACAAATTGAGTTAATTATGCAATAGGCAGACTTCCACGGTGCAAGATTTTGAAGTACAACACAATATTTCTCTCTGTTTTGTCCCATACACCTTTTCAATTTTCTGATCTGATAAATGCAGTATTCTTTAATGATCAAATTTCAGAAGGTGAGGGTATTCATTAAAACAGAAGCAAAAAACTCTCATAGTGAACTTCTGTTTCCATATTTATGTAACAAAAAAAAAAAAAAAAGGAAATATCATATTGCCTGATGTCCATCAATGTAGTTTAATAAAATCCCTTCCTTCTTTTGCTCTCTCTTGCCCTTTTCCAGAAAAATTCCATATTTAAAAAAATCACAGAGTCACAGAATCATAGAACGCTTATAGGGTTGGAAGGGACCTGTAGAGATCATCTAGTCCAACCCCCATGCATAAGCAGGGATATCTAGAGCACATGGCACAAGGTGGCATCCAGGTGGGTTTTGAAGATCTCCAGAGGAGACTCCACAACCTCTCTGGGCAGCCTGTTCAAGGGCTCTGTCCTCCTCACCGTAAAGAAGTTCTTCCTCATATGGAGGTGGAACTTCCTGTGTTTCAACTTATACCCATTACCCCTCATCCTGTCACCAGCCACCACAGAGAAGATCCCCCCCATCCTCCCTACATGCCCCAGGTACTTGAACATGTTAATCAAATCTCCCCTGAGCCTTCTTTTCTTCAGACTAAACAGGCCCAACTTGCTTAGTCTTTCCTTCTATGACAAATGTTGCAGTCCCTTAATCATCTTCGTGGCTCTCTGCTGGGCCCTCTCTAGAAGCTCCATGTCCCTCTCATACTGGGGAGCCCAGAACTGCCCACAATACTCCAGGTGCGGTCGCACCAGAGCTGACTACATGGGGAGAATTCCCTCCCTTGACCTGCTGGCAACACTCCTCCTGATGTAGATCAGGATCAACCAAGACTCCTAAATCGCTCTCTGCAGAGCTGCTTTCCAGCAGGTCAGCCCCTTATCTGTACTGGTGCCTGGGGTTATTCCTCCCCAGGTGTAGGACCCTGAACTTGTCCTTGTTGAACCTCATGAGGTTCCTCTCTGGCCAATTCTCCATCCTGTCCAGGCCCTCTGAATGGCAGCACAGCCCTCGGGAGTGTTGCCCACTCCTCCCAATTTGGTGTCATCTTCAAACTTACTGATGGTGCACTCTGTGCCAGCCTCCAAGTCATTGATGAACAAGTTGAAGAGCACCAGGCCCAGTATGGACCCCTGTGGGACACCACTGGCCGCAGGCCTCCAACCAGACTTGGCCCCATTTATCACTACCCTCTGGACTCTGCCATTCAGCCAGTCCTCAATTCACCTCACTATCCACTCATCCAGTCCACACTTTCTAAGCTTTCCTATGAGGATGTTACGGGAGACTGTGTCGAAAGCCTTGCTGAAGTCAAGGTAGACCACATCCACAGTTCTTCCATCATCCATCCAGCCGGTCACCTCATCGTAGAAGGCTATCACGTTCATCAGACCTGACTTTTCCTTGGTGAATCCATGCTGACTACTCCTGATCACCTTCTTTTGCTTGGCATGCCTAGAGGTGGTCTCTAGGATGAGCTGCTCCATCACTTTTCCAGGGATGGAGGTGAGGCTGACCGGCCTGTAGTTTCCCAGGTCCTCCCTCTTGCCTCTTTGAAGACTGGAGTGACACTGGCTTTTTTTCCAGTCCTCCAGTACCTGCCCCCACTCTCCATGACCTCTCAAAGATGATGGAGAGTGGCTGAGCAATGACCCATACCAGTTCCCTCAGCACTCTTGGGTGCATCCCATCCGAGCCCATTGATTTATGGGAGTTCAGTTTGTCTAAATAGTCCCTAAACCCATCCTCCTCGACCAACAGAAAGTCCTTCTCTCTCTTGGTTCTCTCTCTTGCCTCCAGGCTAAGTACATGGGGACTGGCCTTATCAGTAAAGACTGAGGCATTTAGTAACTGCCTTCTCTGCATCCTCCATCAGTAAGGCATCCTCCCCATTCAGCAGAACACTAACATTTTCCCTAGTCTTCCTCTTGCTGCTGATGTATTTGTAGAAGCCCTTCCTATTGCCTCTGACATCTCTTGCTAACTCCAATTCCAAACGGGCCTTGGCCTTCCTCATTGCATCCCTGCATTCTCTACCAATGTTCCCGTATTCTTCCCATGTGGCCTGGCCCTTCTTCCACATTACGTACATGCTCTTTTTCTCATTGAGTTTACTCAACAGCTGAGTTGACCATCCATGCCGGTCTTCTGCCCGCCTTGCTTGACTTCTTTCTTATAGGAACGCACTGATCCTGAGCTTGGAGAAGGTGATGCTTGAATAGTAGCCAACTCTCCTGGACCCCCTTTCCTTCTAGGACCCTTGCCCAGAGGATTCCTCCAAGGAGCTCCCTGAAGAGGAGCTCGCTTAAAGTTCAGGGTTGCAATTCTACTTCTTGTCCAGCTTCCTCCTGGCAGGATTTTGAATTCCATCATCTCATGGTCACTACAGCCAAGACTACCCCCAACCTTCACATTTCCTACTAGACCATCTCTGTTGGTTAGTATCAGCTTTAGCAGCGCCCCTCCCCTGAGGCCGGGACAGAGAGCCCTCATATAATGGCAATAACACTACAAAGAAGCATCAATCAGAGAAGACTTAGACAGAGCTTATCTAAATACGGGAGAGTTGACACCTCAAGGCTTCTCCCAACTCTATATTTTACAATTCTAAACTCTGATTGCCATTTTCAATATTGTGCAAGACAGTTTATGTGTCTTAAGAACTATAAAATAGTGTCATAATAGTGTAAAAGAGAAGCGATAATATAAGGAAGCAAAATATCAAAATATTGTACAGTAAAGCCTCTAATAAATCATTGCTTTAAACCATTTTCTGTGAAAAAAAAAAACCTGTTTTCATTCTCTTCTGGATGTTAGAAAACAGAGTGAAGAGGATGGGGTCAGCCTATTTTCAGTGGTGGCCACCAACAGAACTAGACATAATGGCCGCACACTGAAACATCAAAAGTTCCACAGGAACTTAAGGAAAGATTTTTTAACAGTGAAGGTGATGGAACAGGTTGCCCAGAGAGGTTGCGGAGTCTCCTTCTCTGGAGATCTTCAAAACCTGCTTGGACGCAGTCCTGTGCCACGTGCTCTAGGTGACCCTGCGTGTGCAGGGGGGTTGGACTAGATGATCTCTAGAGGTTCTTTCCAACCTTAACGATTCTATGATTCTATGAAAGTAGTATTTCTCATAAAATTTTCTTACTCTTTCAAACAGATTTAATCCAAAACTTTTTAAAAACAAGAATAAGAAATGATGTGGAATCTTTTTCACATCCTATGATCTTTTTGATAATCTGTGGAAAACACCTTCTATGCGTAAACAAGTACTTTTCATTCACAATAATAACATCCTATTCAAATCTTCTATGAGATTATTTTCATAAGCTTATTGTGGAAAATATATTATATGTTATTCTATAAAACTCTGGGCATTATTATAATTTTCTGGATCATTGTCCAAGACAAAACTTCAAAAAAGAATTTTTGCTAAGGTCAATAGAAATTACTTTTAGGTTTTAACTCGGACTTAACTAGGAAAATGAAAAATTGAGATGTATATTCTTTTTTTCCGAATGAATCTGGAGAGGAACCTCTTATGCCTATTTTTGTTTTCTCAGTCTTCATACAAGGATAAATTAGCGCACAGAGCTCTTTAATTACCACGTCCATGACCCCATTACCCAGACTTGTTCTTTCTAGTAGTTGTTCTGCTATATCAAAGTATTATTCTGTTTTTTTTTTTTTTTTTTTTTTTTCAGAAATAGGAATATTGTATACTTTGGAAAATGAATTTACTAGCATGATTTTAAAAATCACTTCTCAGCCAACACAGGGATAAGTTCAATAATTTATAAAAATGTGGCCATTGCTAAATCCACTTTCTCTTGAGAAAGTACAGTGTCACTGACAGCACTTCGACGAACTGAGTCACCAGCTACTTGAGAAAATCAAGAATACTTCTAAATAAAACAAAACGTAAGTGTAACATAACAGTCTATGCTTCTTACACCTTCAGAACAAATCAGAAGTGTGCACATTGCCAAAGGAAGAGCTACTGTGGAATCAGCTGAATTTCAAGAACCACAGGCTCTGTTTTGTCTGCTAGGAGCAGCAGGAGCTATAGTGACAGAATAACCCTTGAAATCTTCAAGCATAGTATAAATTTAGAAGCAAAACAAATGTTATGTAGAAATCGTCCAAGCCCAGATGAAATACTTCCTTTTTCCTTTCAACATGAAATAGAAATATTTTGCAACATATGTCCTAGGTATTGAACCCTAAAACTTACCAGCATTGAAATATATCATTCTTCATAACCAAATAATCCTTTATTTGTAATTAAGCAATTCTAATAAAAATGAGAAAGCAATTTTTTTAAAAAATCGTATTACCATTATCCACAGGCACTCTCCTCATGGGAAATAAACAAGGATAATCCAGTCAAGAATTTTCTGATAAAATGGTGTATCTTTACTTAATTTAGATGGAAACTTTCCTTTCTGAACATGATATTGTACATGAAAATGTTTATTGTACTGAAAATACAAACTGTAGAGGGGCATAGGTAGAGACATTCTTGGAAAGGGTACTGGGATAAGGCAGGGACATTCATGGTTCCTAAAAAAGTTTTAGGCCAAGACCTTGAACCCAGATTCCCAAAAGGCACTATTCCCAAATGAGACACTACAAGATTATTTTGGTTGTGATGAACCTTATTTTTTGTGAATTATTTAAAGTCTTGAATTCATGTCAATGCAGAACAGGAGTTTCTGACCTTTGTGCAAGATGAGATAACTGTGTCTTGTCCAGCTCTTAGTTTAGAGAACATGAGTTGTGAGCCAAATCACATTTATCGAACTTTCCTACGCAAAAACAACTTTCTTCTTTCTTTCCTCTTTTGATCACAATTTATCTTGCTTGATTCTTTATGTACTGGTTATGTGTTGTGATTAATTTTTGAATGTTAGCACTATATGGAATGCCGTTTGGGTAAATACAGCAATTGACAAACTTTAAGTATGCTAGGAAAACAAGAATAGTTGCAGAAAAAAAAGCCCTTTTAACTATATACATTAAAATATAGATGTTTTATTAGGTTAGTATAAACTAAATTAAAATGATCAACAGGAAAATAAATCTTTGTCTCTCAAGCTGTTTCTTAAATCAGGCTGTACACTCATCTCCCCCAACGTTATTTAGTATTTACTTCTTACTATTTTATTGAGATTAAGAATCAAATTCAAACAGTAAAACAGTTGGGAAATAGTTGCAAAAAAAGTTCTCTCTGAAAATGTGTAAAACAAATGAAGGAAACAAGTAAAATCATGCTTATTGATATGTATTTGTCTGTAATAATTGAAAACATGAAGATTTTGACTGTTTATTTTGTTTTTCAAATCAGATCTTACTGGTGTACATGTTGGGTTTTGTGTTGGCAAATATAAAAACACATTGATGCTACACTTCATGAAATCTTGGTTCAATTTCCACTTTTTTTTTTTTTTTTTTTTTCCAGATGCCAGTAATGGCAGCAGTGTAGTTGCATTCCTAGGGTTGTTTATATGCGAAAAAAAATGTTGGAAATAGCCAACTTATTTAGAAGTGTTTACTTAAGATATGTCACTTTGTCAGTATTTTGAAATTTCAGCTGCCATGCAAACAAGCCTGCAGCAGTATTCCAGCATTTATGTATTAGATGAGCATTAAAAGAGAAGCACTAGTTATTGAAAACTAGACACTGCGGTGTGCCTACAGACATGGTAGAGTTATATAATTCAGCATGTCATACATGACTGAGATAACTTACCCTGCTTGCCCCCTCAACATCCAATCTTTTTATATTTATTTATTTCAGGTTTTCACTTTTGAACATAAACTTAATGAATGGAGACATCATTGACCATTAACTTCAGCAAGAGGAATTAAACCCAAAAGGCAAATATATGTCAGGTATGTTTATTTTCAGAAATGAACAAACTAATTATGAATGGAGAAAACATATGTTAGGCTTATTTTTGGCATGCAACACTCCAGATAGATAAACTCTTGTATTTTACATCAAATACACCTATGAGGGCCTTACTGAAAAATTGATGGTAAAACAGTAAACTTTTTCAAAGGTTTCTCATTACATGTGATATAACTAGTAGCCAGGTACTGCTAAAATATTCTCTCCTGTGCAGGCAATCTGAGTCTGAGTTAGGAAGAGGAAAACTTAAGTAAAGTATCTTTCTATCCACACCACCATTTCTACCATATAACTTCTAAAGACCTGAAGCAAGCAATGCACTTCTGAGACTAGACAGGGAGATAGGATGTTTGGACTCCCTGCAAGGAGTCCAAGACTTCAGGCCAGTCTGAGGAAGTACATGAAGGGATATGAATCTGTTGTTGTACATTATATCATTATATGGTAGCAATTAGTGGGAAGCTTTGCTTTCTTGAATACAATGATATAACATGATCCAGATGCTGGAATTTGAAACTATGCAAATTCATACATATTATACATATAAATTATACATGTCTATATATATATGTGGAAATTTATCATTCTACATATATATATATATTCATTATAAATGAAATGTAGAGGAGAAAAAGATGACTGTGCGCAAGAATCTATTTTCCTAATACCATCTTTTAAGATACGAACCACAGTTATGAACTAATTTTGTGTGATGTTGGATCCTAATAAATAAAAAAGATGAATTTCTCTCAGTAACACTTTACAATCAATGTATAAGACAAGATTAAGATGATGGGTACATATATAAAGTTTGAACTTTACCAAAAGATGAGGCAATATTGGTCAGCAATCCATGCAGTGGTAGGAGCTTATCTGCACCTTTCTGTTAAGCCTCATAGTAGTAAATAGTTTAAAGAGAAGATTCGAAGCAATAAAATTAACTAACGTTTAGTCTTACAGTTATTTTTTCCAGTCCTGAGGGATAGCCATGGAAGAAACATATATTCTATGCTGTAGATCCATAGAAGATGATTTTTGAGATAAGATAAACTCAAAGTTATTTTAGTTACCTACATACGCCTTCCCCAAATTAGATTCTTAAGTAATCTGCTGCATAGCACTTTGTAACAGTAATAATAGCTAAATATCAATAGTTATGTCTCACAAAGAAACTCTGCTTGAATAATTGATGCTAAACAAACAGAATAAAAAACGAAAAATTCCTATACTGGCCTTCCAGTTTTTCATCCAAGCTGTTGCTACACAGAGAATTTTGCATAATTTGTAATTAACAGTACAACCAGTCCTTCTAATAATCAAAACTTTTTTTCAAAACAGCAAAAGAATGGGAAAACAGTGTTTAGACCATAAATATAGCTTTGAGATTTTCACTGAAAATAGCTATTTTTGTGTTTGTACTGCATTATCAAAGTAATTGCTCATGCTGCTAGAAATATTAAAAATGTGTGGAAAATAAAGTGCCACAGTTAAATGTGTTAGTAAAAGGCTTTGCAGTCATATATGATACTAAGTATACACTGTTGCAGATAATGCTAATGTTCTTGGTCACTTTTCCTGAACTTCTGTCAATAAGTCCAATCTTGCTCACAAATTAACAGTAACAAAGTGTCTTAGAATGTCACTTTTTGTACTTACCCTTTAATCTAACATAAGTATTCATGATTAATTTAACTGTTATTTAATTACATTGAGATTTGGGGATTTTTTCAGTGTCTTTCAGTATATCTATGAGAATTTGCCACCTGTAAAAAAAAAAAAAAAAAAAAAAATCCTAGTCTTGCTTCTTTGAAAATTGCTGATACGGGTATAAGATGATGAAAAGATTTAAGTAACTATGCCAGACATGCTATGTTTGTTACTTAAGTAATATTTTCTGGTCTTGTTTTTATTAGTCTAGGTTATGCTGGATTCTAAATCCTTCTGGCTTAAATAATTTCTAATGTTATTCATTTTCTATAATGAGGTTCCATGCACTGTTCTGCAGGCAATATAATAATTGAAAAAGCAATAGCCAAATCTGTCATCTTAACTGAAAAGGAAGTTCTTCTACTTCTGTCAGTGAGACCTGCATAGAATTAGTCAGAAATAGATTCACTGATCTTACTTCCTGCTGTGGCCATTGTGGGTAAGCCTGTGCTCCTTACATCAATGCTACATTTAAGATTTTTAAAAGTAAGACAAGTCAACTAGGTCTAGTTTTATTTGGGGATTTCAAAATTAATTATCTATAGCAAATAAAATGCAATAAAATGACTGAGTAGAAAAACTGCTGACTATATCCTCATATATGTGGTTATTTCTTTATTCTTATATCTTTTAATCAGAAAATTCTAGAGTCAGGTGAACTAAATCAATAGATATTCTAAAGTGTACTTAAACTGGAATCTTTCATTCAGGATTTCAGATATGTTGATGGATATATCTAAACAAACAAACAAAAAAGGTAGTAGACTGTGGACACTAAGCACTGTTATTTGCAGAAGTCGTAATTAGCATTTTATAGTTAAGGTAAGCCGAAATCCTAACTTTCACACTGTTTGAAAATATGATGATGACGATTTTTAATGTTATAGAGCAAAGCTGTGCTCTCCTTTTGTTTAAACTCTCTATCTATGAGTATAAATGTAATATATAAAAGATCCAATAAAGAAATCGCAAGCTATGACTGAGTCAGCCACAGAATGGAAAAAAAGTTATATCCATATCAACAAAGTGACCCCTAATTGACCCAAACAACAATTTCATCTAACTCATGAGCTGTTTACCTCACAGTTGCTGGTACACTTCCCTAAAATTTAGAAACTAAATCTGCAGTTTGCCCAAAGAAAGCTGAGATTTGAAACAAATGCAGTATGATTTTGGGTAAAAGAGAAATGAGAACTTTGGGTCTTTTGCGTGTGAACAGAGGCCATAGGATTATTAAATAGGTGAAAACTCTCAGTAAAATTGATGGTTCCTCTTTGGCTCCCTAGAAAAGTATTAATCTGAAACTATTACAAAACAGGCTACCCTTTAAAATAATCCTAAAGCTATCATCATCACATGATTAAAGAAAGAAATTATACCCAAAAAAGAAAAGAAAACAAAACAAAGAAAATACCCAGCTCTATGAAAATCAAGAAAATAAAAGCAAATTTGGCCAGTGTCTATTTTTTTTTTCCATTTTCTTTCTCTCCTGGAACAAAGCTACTTGTTCCCACTTGTTTCAAAGCTCAGATCATCCTCCTCCTCAGACTATAAATTTTGACTTACAGCAAGTCAAACATTGGAACAGCACAGTATGCCTTAAATAAAGTAGAAGATGTTCTTGATGCAGAAACTACAGGCTATCGTGCCACAGTTTCCACAGTTTGCTCTCTCGCGGCTATGCCACAGGGGAGAGCTCAATGACAAGCTAGTGACATGAATATCTTTGGCTCAGGTTGTTTCATACTCTCTAGGCTCATGAGGGAAGCCGCTTTCCCAGGACTCAAGTCCCAAGACTCCAAACTCTGTTGGAGTCTATATCTACATTGCAAGTGGTCATAACAAAAGGCATATACATTTTCAAAAAGTGAAACAGCCACTTCTCTGAACCTAAGAGATTTTACTTTGGACTATTTCTAGTTGGTCCCTTGAATGGAATCCTCATCAGCAGCTGGAGTAACTTCAGTGTGCTCCTGGAGAGCATCTCTGTGTTTAGTTACATTCAAAAGAAACCCTGTTAGAGTGAGCTGAAAGCAGTCCATGATGTTAATCAAAGTGCTGTAAGTAAAAATGATCAGGGGAGGTACTTCAGAAGCACAGTTCTCAACAAAACTAAAACACTAGCGTGCACCCTTGAGTCTCCCCAGGAGACACCGCATTCCTTCAAAGCAGCAAACCTTTAAAGACACTTCATTGTTCCTTATGTAACATCATAGGCTCCTTCATAAGTTCTCAGCTGTGTTAGTAATACTCCACGAGTTTGACTGTGAGCAGACACAAATCTACTGAGCTCTGAGACAGAGTGACACAGACTGTCTTTGAACAGAAGCCATATAGGTGTTACATTTCTGTTGCACTGAAGCTGATTTATATCATGCCCAGGTTGGAGCATCAGCAGAGAAAGTATCATGCCAAGACTAATTACATAGATTTTGTTTCAGCAGTACTATACATGCTTTCTGCCAGTTTTTAATATTATTCTAAGATGAGGACAATGATAATGATGCAAAAATGTGTTAACGCTTAACAGATATAAATTTTATATGACTATATGTCACAGGATACAAAATTACATACTTTTGCAATATATCACTGTAAATAACAGCCATAGGAGCATTCAACAAAGAGAAACTATCCCAAAACAATCAACTACCCTTCCTCCACGGGAAAAACCTCCACCAGTTACTTGAAAGATTTGACCAGAATTTGTCAATTCCAAGATCATCAAGACCACTTTTTAATGCAAATTTTGTGGACATCTGAAGAAAATCACTCATCTCTAGTAAAAATGAAAACTAAGAAAAATGGTCAATAAAAGCAGGCTCAGTTAGTATATAGTTCATGCTTTTGCTACATGCTTCTGACATGCATAAAAGGAATATAATAATTAAAGGAAGTGCTTTCCTTACAAATGATGGTGGATTGGACCCTGCGTGCCTCCTCCTGCCACGCTGGGGTTGGGGCTGCGTGGGTTCATGTCCAAGGCAGTCTACCCGGTGGCCTTGGCAAGAGGCTGCCATGCAGCTCTGCACTGGCCCCAGCTCCAGCCCATCTGTAGCTACTCTTCCTCCCTGGGATGCTCTGACCGCAGCTCCCCAGGCCCTTGCCTGAGCTATAGTTTCAACAGCACCATGGCCTACAGGAAGGATTACTACATAATCTGGCCTATAAATCTCTGAGGTAGGACAACTTTCCTCTAATCAAGAACTCCATGAAGACATTACCAGACAGCAAGTGAATTAAGTGTATCTGACTTTTACTGAAAAAAAAGAAAAGGATTAGAAGGTGATTTTATGCTTAGATCTGTACCCTGTTCTATCTTTTAAAACTTATCTGAGCCCACTTGCTTTTCATATACCCTCACATTTTAAAAGTTGAACCCTGATGAAAATTCACAAATTGCCACTAATCTTTGAGTGACATCAGCAGCTCTGCTGGTCACCTACCTAATCACTTCACTCCCAGTGACCCATCATCGGAGACATGGGGCTCCATCTATTTCAATGGCTGTGGCATGACATTGCTGTCAGAAACCACACAATTTCTGGCAGCAGCAGCAGTAAAGGTGTATAAAGCTGAAACACTCTGCTTTATTTATTTATTTTTATGGACTCTGAGGAATCACGCAAAAAAAAACACACAGAAATAAAATCTTTTTTTTTTCTTCCCCTAAAAGGAGCACTGCCATTACAACACAGCAATCAAGTAGATACAGAGATTTAGGAAAGATAAAACTTTATTACCAAAATATAGGCAAGCCCTATCAGGAAAGTAAAGGCTGTAGTTTTAAAAGAGTTTAGAAATTCTTTAAAAGTTATTGCAAGTTATTATTCAATATGTAGTGTAAGTGGAATTAAAATGTATTTGCTAATTCTTACTAAGAGATTATCTGTTTTGTGATAGGTATCATATCTATAGCCTTGCTTGTTCTTTAATTGTTACTGCACAGTCAGAAGGTAACTGATAATTTATATGGCATTATCTCAAAGTAATTCAGCTTGATAGCAAAAGCAAGTCACTATGTATTCCACAATTCCCAACGAATCCTTGTGTCAAGAGCCTTGAAACTTAAGCAAATGTGTAAAAGCATTTCTAAGCTGCTTTCCTTATTATGTTTTCTTTGGAAGCTGTTTTAATTCATATTCGCGAATGAGACAAAAATGCTTCTCTTTCCTAGTGGTGAGAAAGGGAAAGAAATTTTAACCTGTAAAGGGCATCTTTAACATGCTAAAGTGACCCAGCAGCCTAATTTGGAGAATAATTTTCTTGTCTTTGCTTCATAGGCTCCAGTCTGGAAATAGGTTGAGGATCTCATGGAAAGGTAAGAGGGAAGGAAAGGTGAGCATGCTCTGATAGTTTAGCTTCCACTCACTGACTCCCTTACCCCACCGTCATATATGGTTTATTTTGCTTTTGAAATTTTGTATTACTGTGGCTGCTCCTCTTTTCGTGGTATGAATACTGTGTGCCTGAAAGTCAATAGGACATAACAAACAGCACAGCAGTATACCCAGCAGGCCTATTTCATTTCATGTATCATTCACAGCTTGCTTCTGAGATTCTGAAACTATCCATAACTTTCTCATAATGTTACAAGGACAAGAGGTTTTAATTGTTTTCTAATCTTAGGGAAGTTCTTAAGGTTTTTGACACCCTTCCCTTCCTTCCCCCACAGAACGATTTGTTTTTTTCAGGTTGATATTCTCATAAGAAAAGGAATTGAGATGCAAGGCTGTATCTAGGGATGTAGTTTTCAGAAGGTTATTGCTGGGAGTATGCCTTCACTTAGTACTACAGTTGTGGTTTAGGTTTAAGAACCAGATTTCAAAGGGTAAGCTTGAAACTACACATAAATGCCAGTATAATCAATCTGTGGCTTTCTTGAAAGAACAATCCTATCAAAATAAAATCCTTTATCTTCAGGATATTATGAATTTAAATCGGGAAAGGCTTTTTTTTTTTTTTTTTTTTTTTTCTGGGTAGTATAAAAAGCTTTTATGTTTATATTGTTCTTTGTTACTAATGGATCCTATTCAACAAGTTTTATTGAACTAGACTTTCCAGAAAACAGATAAAGCAAAGATTTCAAAAGTCTGTTGATTTTATTTATTACTTTGTAGTAATGAATTCTGTCTAGCTTGTTAAATGGATGTACATCAAGAACTCATAAAACAATGTCTGTTTGCCTAAGAAAGCCAACATTTCTAAAACTGGACTTCTACCCTTTACGCTTAAGAAGATTACAAAATTAGACATCCATTCCTTAAAATCACAGTTAATGGATTTCTTAATTCCTCTTTGAGTGACTGCTGCATACGCCATTAGTTCGTTACAAAGATACAATCATATACCAGAATATAAAGTCAGTATAAGGAAAAAGAGTGAATGAGTTTCTGTGGTAAATACACATGCTCATGCTTTGCCCTAGAATTCAGAAAGATGAGCAAATGCTGCTGACATTCATTTAAAAAGAGATGAGTAGAAAAGACTGTTAATCTCCAAATTTTTGCATTTTTTGAGATTTCTTTTTTTCTCCCTTGAAAAACAGAACTAGGTCCCATTTTCACTCACTAGTGTTTTCTATAAACGTAAAACATGGTAATCATAGAAAAATAAATTGAAAATGTTAGCAGATTTAGCAGTACCTTTCATATATTTTATGCATATGTCTATGAATATGAATATATATATGTGGGTGTGTGAACTTAAGATACACATAATTCGTATGTAGAATTTTGAATTGAATAACTAATAGGCAACACAGAAATTTAATTCATCAAGTATTTCAACTAATATATCTAGCAGTTTTCAGTTAGCTCTAATTTGTTATTTTTGCATTTTACAAGGATAGCTTGAGTAGAACTGCATTTCACCATGGAACAATATCTTTTTAAACCTACTTACTTGCCAGCCCACATTTGTAGACAGCTGGAGAGCATCTTCTTCCAGGATGCATTTCTGATATGGATAGAAAAACAAGAGCATGAACATTAGGGAAGTTCCATGGAGTTCATGGTTCTACAGTCCTTATTTTATGTGTGTGAACTTGACATTGAGGATTTGCCAAAAAAAAAAGAAAAAAAAAAGATACTAATTTCCAGTAATAAATGACACCACATGATCTGGACATTTTAGAGGAAACTGCAGGTTTTCTCTGGATTAGATAAGACTGTCAGTAGAAGTCAGAAAGCATTTGCAAGTAATTCATGTCTCAATTGAAAGAAACCATGTCCAAGAAAACTATATTTTCTGCTGGAGTAAGTTTTCACTGTCAAACAAGAGAATGGGCCAAATAGATAAGATAGCCATATTCCTTGTGTTTTATGAAACACTGGCAACTGGTGGCATAAATTCAGTGTAGCTGGATTTGAAAGAGGGACCAGTCTTTCAGAATATGAACTTCTAATCTAGTTCTGAACTTCTAATCTAACAATCAATATCACCTGAGCTCAGGTTGTGAAACTCTACTTCCAGCCAATCCTCTTCCTGGAAATTCTTCTTTCTTCTCTATGGCATGTCTCTTATTGCCTAATACATTTATCTTTAGGGACATGCAGTCCATCCAACTGAGCCAGAATACCCGAAGAAAACAGCAGTAGAAAGCATAGCTCTGAAGAGCTGTAAAATAGGTAAAACAGGTAGTGCACCATTCTGTCCCTACTGAAGCCACTAGGATATTTAAAAGCTTGTCACCTGGCAAGATACACTTTTGCTAAGTACAAATGCGGCCTTGCGGATGACACATTATCCCTCTATTTGCTGTGTTGCAAATAGCGTCATTTATCCTTTGCAAAATAACTGTGTTTGATCTAGGTGAGAGGAAACACTATGTTCAGATGCACTTCCAAGTAGAAATTCCATATGAAGGATAAAAATAGATACAGAAAGCTCTAAGGCTTTGTGAGAAAGTAGTTTTTATTATCTGCATTTTGCTCTAATATTTACTAGAAATAGTTAATATTGCTAAGATATCAGCATATAAATAATAAAAAAGTAGTTTTTATTATCTGCATTTTGCTCTAATATTTACTAGAAATAGTTAATATTGCTAAGATATCAGCATATTTATAATATTTTCTGCTAGAAGTGTATGTTAAGGTATTCAGACAGATGACTAGGGTCTCACCTGAGGTTTAGCTAACTGAACAGACTGTTCAGTCTTCAAGATATGACATGAGAAATTGCTGAACACAACAAATAATGTGAGGAGAAGCTGGCAAAAATTACAGGTAGTACAGTGGGGGAATTTACAGGTGATTAAGGGGGAGTTGAGTGAGAGACAGTTGAGCTTCACAGGAGGTCAATGAAGGGATTTTTGGGGAGATGGAGTCTTGCAAGGCCAGCAGCATTTAGGTCTACTGGTAACACACTGAGATGGCCTAGATCACAGGATCAGCAGAAGCAAATCTGAGGACAGATTTAGTCATTAGGGGTGTGCTGGCGTACAGCTCTTGAAGGTGTCGATCTGAAACTCATCGGTCACTGATAATGTGCTACTTACTTAGAAGTAGGTATTTCAGTACTCGCAGAGTTCTAATTGATACGCACTATGCATGATAAAAATTTAATGTTTTTACAGTTATACTTTATGACCTGATCTTCTGTGATTTTATGCAATAAAATGATTTGGATAATTTGACAGAATTCATTGTGAAATACCAAAATATGTATAAAAAGTGGTCAGCAGCCTGACAGAAGTGGATCACAGTATGGCTTTTATGATCACAAATCTTTTTTTTTTTCTTTGGACAGGAATAAAATACACATTCTAAGCATTCATATGTTTGTTCTTAAAACTTCTAAAAAATAGGGAATTAAGATAGTAGATCTGAATTGATTCCACAAAGAAATGGAATGAATATTAAAGGTTTCCAATAGCAACCTTTCTATGGCCCTGTTGTTGTTGAGATCTTGCAGCATATAAAGCGACAATCACAAATAAAAGAGAGTTTTTTCATAAAATTATTATAGTTATGTGTCTTGTAATTTAAATAAATGTGTATAACCTCATGAGGTTCAACAAGTTGATGTGCAGGGTCCTGCACCTGGGGAGGAATAATCCCTGGCGCCAGTACAGATTAGGGGTCGATCTACTGGAAAGCATCTCCACAGAGAACGATCTGGGAGCAATGCGCCCTCGTAGCCAAGAAGGCCAATGGGATCTTGGCCTGCATCAGAAGGAGCATCTCCAGCAGGTTGAGGGAGGGAATCCTGCCCCTCTGCTCAGCTCTGGTGAGGTCGCACCTGGAGTATTATGTGGAGTTCTGGGCTCCCCAGTACAAGAGAGACATGGAGCTTCTAGAGAGGGTCCAGCATAGAGCGACAGAGATGAATAAGGGACTCAAACATATATCGTATGAGGAAAGGCTAAGTGAGCAGGGCCTGTTTAACCTGAAGAAGAGAAGATTGAGAGGAGATCCGATCAAAATGTATAAGTACCTGAGAGGAGAATGTAGGGAGAATGGAACCAAACCCTTCTCTGTGGTGGCCAGCGATAGGACAAGGGGTAATTGATACAAGTCAAAACACAGGAAGTTCCATTTCCATTTGAGGAAGAATTTCTCTGCTGTGAGGATGACAGAGCACTGGAACAGGCTGCCCAGAGAGGTTGGCGATCTACCAAACCCACCTGGATTCCAGCCTGTGCCACGTGCTCTGGGTGTCCCTGCTTGAGCAGGGGGGTTGGACCAGATGATCTCTCGAGGTCCCTTTCAACCTTAATCATTCTGTGATTCTGTGATTCTGTATATACGTTCATATATACATATGCATTATATATATAGATGTATAGATATAATTAACTGCTTGTTTGTTTCTGTTTCTTGTAGCATTTTTCCTTATTTCTTAAGTGAACTGATCATCCACAGCTTTGATGCTGGAACATGTCTTTTAGGATCTTCCAGCTAAGGACACATCTGTGAGATAGACATGAGATAAGTATTCTCTAACCCTCTAGAAAAGGAATTCGTTGACGTTCAAAAAAGTCTGTTTATCTCAGTGTTCCAGATGGGCTCAGGATTCAGCAATAATCACGCCAGAACAAGGTGACTACATCAATCATTTATTCAGGTGAAAGCACATAAAAGAAGCAAAGTATGGATAACTATCCATGAGGTGATACCTGCCGATCTGGACCCAAACATCCTCTTGAGCTGGCAGAGCAGAGAGACAGAGTTGCTGACTGGCTCCTGCCCAGACAGCGCAGGCCTCAGAGTTAGGAGTTTCTCCTTCCCTCCGCTCTCTCCGCACTGTCCTCTCTATGCCTGGTGCATCTTGGCACGTAGGGTCAGTCCGACCCAGGAGGCAGCCCAGGGGGGATGGACAAACTCGGCCTCGAGTTGCACAACTCTCCCTCCTGGGCCCGGGGTGCGCAGATGCGCACACCAGTTGGGGTCCCAGCCCTCAATTCAAGGATCCTGCCTTCCTCCTCTTCTTCCTCATTTCCGGGTGTTTGGCCTCCAGAGCTAGTTTGGAGGATGTCTGCGGTTAATTTGGCTATAAGCCCGGCCGAGCGGCCGGCTTCAACAGGTTTCCAAGGGGGCTGCCTGTGAACCGGGCTGAGCAGCTGCATCCCTGCTCCTTATAGCTCAGCCTAGGCAGGCAAACATCTTCTTTCTCGAGGTCTGGCCTCTGCTTCCCATGGGAGATTGTTATGACTCTACACATCACAGAAATTTTCATCTCCAATACACTCAGCAGTAGAAAATTCATCACCAGTAGTTTCTGTCAGGAAATATAATAGCAATGCTTGGTTAATGATCCAAGGAAATAAAATGAACACATACGAACACTCCACTTTATTGTGTTATTTTTATAGCATACAGTTTCATTTATGGGACAATTTATCATTAAGCAATATGCCATAATTCATAATAATTTGTGGTGGTTTTGTTGGTTTTGACATCCAATAGTCATTTGGCATCTGTGTAAAAAAGTAGTGATTTCAAAAAATCCAGGATATTTGCAAAATCTTTTCAAAAACACCCAAAATAAGAACCTGCTGCTCACATCCATGGGATTTCTAGACTAGATTCAACTCAAAGTCATATTGTAATTAATCTGGATATATTCTAGAATAATTGACAGCTATAATTGGCTCTCTTCAGCCTCTTCATTCTAAAACCTGGATTCTGAAAATTTCATATAATGGTTTAAAGGAAACAAGTAACTCAACAACCATAAAAATTTCATTTTTTCTCTGAAAAGAATGAAAGTCCCTCAAATTCTCACAAGTAACTCAGCATCTTTGTGATTCACAGCAATTTACTGTTAAATAGTAATTCAAGAAGTGCAGTGTTAAAAATTACTTCTGTTTTGTGCCTGTACTTGGATTCTGCATCTCTTTCAGAAAGATGCACTCAGTTCAGCAGTAACTTAGAAAACTTTTCTCAGTCCTATTCATAGGGGAAAAATATGTCTACATACGAAAAATCATACATGTACTTAAGGATGTGTATGTATTTTTCCTTTTGAATGCCTGAGTGGTGAATTTTGATCAAATGAGAACAAGATAAAAGCCAATTCAAATCACAGGAGAATGCCATGAATTCAGATCATATATCTGGCACTTTATTATGAAGTTACTTGTTTTATTAAAGTAGAGAATAGGATGATTCAGCTTTTGAGTCCTGTGTTATGGGTCTCATCAGCACTGTTCAGAGAGATCCCCCTTCTTCTTTGTCTTCTTTAATTTTTGAAAGCCTGCATTCTGAATCCGGCTTTGAGAAAGGAGATTAGGTCTTTTCTTCTACTAGCAAAAGGCATCAAGAGAACAGAGCTTCAATTTGGCAAGTGTTCAGAAGTTTCAAGCTTTAAAAATGCTTGGATTAATAGGCTAACAATCAAACAAGTTTTACAGTCCAGTGAGAAAACAAGTGCAGAAATGGATAATCAGCATGGGGTAGAACCAAAGATCTGCTGCTGATTTGAAGCATATGTAATAATTGCTCACAGAGAAGATTAGAATAAATTTTGCATTCTTGGAGACTCCCAGATGACGTTTGGTGAATATTTTATGTATCAATTCCTTTTCCAAACTCACACTAGCATGATTAACCCTCAAACCCAAAATTGTCTGAGACATCTTCTACTTACCTGAATCTGGTCAGAAAGATAGATTAAAAGCTGTAAAGTCTGTCTCTTGACTAACACAATGAATTTGAACCAGGACAGATAAAGATATATAGATATAGGACTAAAAATATTCTTCCTAGAACCATAAAGAAAAGTTTTGCAACTACAAAATCCTCTGTAAATTATTAGACAAAGGGAGTTTGGGGATATAAAAGATTAGAAGTATGATTTCTAGAAGCTGATATTTACTGCAGGTAACTTTTCATTGGAAATTCGTAAGAAAAAAGAGTTGCATTGAGCCTGTACTGCATGGGAGCAGGAGTGTGAATAGAGACAGTTTGGAAGCACAGCATTTCTTTGAAATTATCCCTGTGTTCTAAAAAAAAAAAAAAAAAAAAAAAGATATTGTTAAATCTGGAGGTATGCCCGATGTCTCTTTGATGAAAAAAACATTTATATTGGTACCAAGATGAATTTCTGAAGTGAATTCATATTTGTCTTTGAATAAACCACTTCACCTCTATCACCAGTAGCACTAGGATCTTGTTCATATTAATTATTTGGAAAGTACTTTAAAAGTATAAAATAAGGTTCATTATATTATTGCTAATTTTCATTGTTTTATATTTTTTTAGGTAGTGCAGACACTTGCTCTAATAAAAATATTTTTTATTTGTTTAAGAAAATATTGTGAAATAAAAGCATTTTATTAGGATTACACACACTCAAACTTGTTCTAGCCAGTCATAATTAGTGATGCTATGAATTACACTAACCCTATGAAGTAAGACTATTTTTGCTCCAAATGCCAGTTAGAGAGTAATATGTATACAGTAAGAAAGGCTGCCCAGGGCATTTCCTGGGGATTAATGAACTAATCATCATTTGGAGAGTTAGTTGCTTGAGGCAAAGCTGCTCATTAATCCAGGGTTGTGGGTGTTACATGATTTGGGGATTTTTAATTCAGCCACAGAGTAAACTCTTATAATTTTTCCTAGGAGCATTTTCATTTTTCCACTGTGCCAGAAGCATATTAAGTTTGAATGGGTGGTACTCCTATATTGGGTATTCATACAATATTTATAGCTAGTACAGTAGTATCAGGTTTTTATTTTAATTCTTAATATTCTATGAGGAATTGTATTGCTAATATATTATATTCTCACTATTTCCCTGCCAAAACTTTTCTAAAACATAAATATCAAGATAGAAGCATTATGCTGAATCCTGAGAGCAATATAACAAGTACAAATAGAGTGTATTCTAGGGCAAAAATGCAGAGCTTATTTGAGAAGATGCCAACAGATTAAGAATTCCATTGGTTAATCTAACAAAACTGGAGTCCAGTTCCTGAAACTAAGACCCAAATGTATGTGACAGCACATTTCCAGTATAGGAGAACGTATTCCTTAGCTATTCAGAAGCTTAGGTAACACAGGATATAACACTCAGCAGGAGGTAGCCAAAAATAAACCATAATTTAAAACTGAATCTCTAACCTGCCAAATTCTTCTCTTTCAGGAAAAAGAAACCTCGTTGAATGAGATCAGATTTATTTGTCTTCCAAAAGAAAACTATGGAATAAATAGAAAGCAATAATAGTTCTGTTATTTGTTATATATAACAAAAATTTTATATCTACACTGATAGATGTGTTTCTCTTATAAATAAAATAGCAGTCAAATAATATTTATTTAAAATTAACTAGATTCATTAATAAAGTTTTCTTAGGATGCAAAGTTTTGTCAGTGAGTTTTAAGTGTCTGCTCTGCAGCATTACAACAGTAAGAAAAATTCAGTCTCTGTAAATCTTGACTTTCAGTGGGAATATGTGTTTATGTCCCACTGTTTGTTCAATATGTCTAAAAAGTTTGAAGATGCATAATCATAGAATCATAAAATCCTTAAAAAAGTTTGAAGATGCATAATCATAGAATTATAAAATCCTTAAGGTTGGAAGGGACCTCTAGAGATCGTCTAGTCCAAACCCCCCGCACACGCAGCGTCACCTAGAGCACGTGGCACAAGACTGCATCCAAGCAGGTTTTGAAGATCTCCAGAGAAGGAGACTCCTCAACCTCTCTTGGCAACCTGTTCCAGGGCTCTGTCACCCTCACTGTTAAAAAAAAAAAAATCCCTTAAGTTCCTGTGGAACTTTTGGTGTTTCAGTTTGTGGTCATTATGTCTAGTTCTGTCGGTGGCCACCAGTGAAAAGAGGCCAGCACCATCCTCCTCACTGCCTCCCTTGGGGTACTTATAGACACTGATCAGATCCCCTCTCAGCCTTCTCTTCTCCAGGCTGAACAGGCCCAGCTCCCTCAGCCTCTCCTCATCGGGCAGATGTTCTAGGCCCCTGATCATTCTTGTAGCCTTGCGCTGGACTCTCTCCAGCAGCTCCACAGCCCTCTTATACTGTGGAGCCCAGAACTGGACACAGTACTCCAGATGTGGCCTCACCAGGGCTGAGTAGAGGGGCAGGATCACCTCCCTCGACCTGCTGGAGACGCTCTTCTTAATGCATCCCAGGATGCCATTGGCCTTCTTAGCCACAATGGCACACTGCTTCCTCATGGTCACCTTTTCATCCACCATGACACCCAGGTCCCTCTCTGCAGAGCTGCTCTCCAGAAGGTCGGTCCACAGCCTGTGCTGGTGTCTGCGGTTATTCTTCCCCAGCTGCAGGACTTTGCACTTGGCCTTGTTGAATTGCATGAGGTTTTTCACTGCCCAGTTGTCCAGTCTGTCCAGGTCCCTCAGGATGGCAGCGCAGCCCTCTGGGGAATCAGCTACTCCTCCCAGTTTGATATCATCAGCAAACTTGCTGAGGGAGCACTCTGTGCATTCATCCAGGTCATTGATGAGTAAAAGGAACAGGACTGGACCAAGGACTGACCCCTGGGGGACACCATTAACTACAGGCCTCCAACTAGACTCTGCACCGCTGATCACCACCCTCTGGGCTCTGCCATCCAGCCAGTTTTTAATCCACCTCACTGTCCACTCATCTATCCCACAATTCTGGAGCTTGCCCTGGAGGATGTTGTGAGGGACGGTGTCAAAAGCCTTGCTGAAATCCAGATATATGACATCCACCGCTCTCCCCTCATCTACCCAACACCTTCTTATCCTCCGTATGTTAGGAGACAACAGCCAGGATGAGCTGCTCAATGACTTTTCCAGGTTTGGAGGTGAAGCTGACTGACCTGTAGTTACCTGGGTCCTCCTTCTTGCCATTTTTGAAGACTGGCATGACATTGGCTTTCTTCCAGTCTTCTGGCACCTCCCTCGTTCTCCAGGACCTTTCAAAGATGATGGAGAGTGGCTTAGCAATAACATCTGCCAGCTCCCACAGCACTCTCGGGTGCATCCCATCAGGGCCCATGGATTTATGGATGACAAGTTTCCCTAAGAGCTCTCTGAAAATTCTATGATTCTATAGTCATAGAATCATAGAATCATAATATCTTACGGTAATATCATATGCAATTCCAGTGAAGCTCTAGTGGTTAGTCACCTCTAGATACATGTGAGCATAAGAAGTTTTAGAAGAAAATAAAAGGGAAATGTCTTTCATGCAGATTCCAGCTGATAAATTTCTATAGCAGATAAATTAACACCCAGTTACTTTATTATCATGTTCAGTTTCACAGTTCTAACTACAAGGTTGTTTTGAACAAAGAGTAAACAAAAACAAACAAGCAAAAAACATTATCAGGTTCTTTGAGAAAATTTACCTTTTAAAAAAAAACCAAAACCCCTCCATAACTCTTAAGTGTAATCATTGAACTGTTACAGAGGCATATGCCAACTTCTTTACAGATGTTTTGCCAGATTGTTATCCTGAATACTTTGAATCATGAAGCAAATCATGGATCTTTCAAAGCAGTCTTGAAAATGAACAAAAAATATCTTGTTTACGATAGAGTGTTGCTAAAGCGAATCTCCACAGACTGCACGGTTTGAAGACCAGACCGTCTGTGTCTTACTAGTTGGTAAACAACCAGTTATGCAAAAAACACCTGCCAAGGGAGGAAGATAGCAAACATCCTCTGCTGGGGGTAGCTTTTCATTATGTTTGATCTGAGTACAATGGAGGTGCTGAAATGACATTTCTTAATTCTTGCCTCTGGCCTTTTTCCTTGCTATTCAATGGTCTACTCAGAGAACATAACACACCTGGACATCTTCTTAAGCAAGAACAGGAAATAGTGTACAAGTAACAAACTTTCTTAATTTTGTGAGGGAAAGAGAAATCTAAATTCGTAATACATCTCCAAAAGCTATGATTTAGCAGAACGATAATCTGCTTAGGACAAGGAGACTATCATTAGCAATTGTTCCCTATGTTTATCTGGAGTATTTTCATAAGACACTTTGGGTAATGAGCCATTCGAGACTTTAATTCAAACCTCTGTCAAAAAGACTTAGTGGTATTGAGGTGTTCAGAAAATTTGAACATGAAATAGCTTGCATTACACTGGAAAAGTTTTATAGAACTTAAAATGGATGAAATAAACAGGAAACTGCAGAAACTGCAATAGAGGTTATATAAGATTTGCATTAAAACACAGCTGAAAAAGTGAACACATAAGCCTTTCTGTACATTTCACTGATTCATCCTGTAAAATTACATGTAAAGAGAGTGACTCTCTGGAAAGCTTGTATTAGATAAGTTATTCATAGAAATAAAATGATATAAACCCACCAGGATCAACCACCAGCTGAGTTGGTGTTGTATAGTCAAAACTCATTATTTAACCCTAGTTAAATTCTCAGAGATGAGAGTGGGAGATGGACACTTACTACTTCTCCTTCACATTAAATTAAATGAAATCCTGCATTCCCTATTCATTTACTTGATGAACAGCTGCTCCCCTATTTTTTTTCTAAAAAAAAAAAAATAAAATAAAAAAGAAAGAAAAAAAAAAGAAATCAGAAGTTGTTGTTTGCTTGCTTTGTCATGACATCACATCCATTTGATCTTGGATTGATATTGCTTAGCATGTGATTGACTCAATTATACCCTGCCTACCCCTGTCCAAAAAATGGATAAACCAATATCTCATAACATATAAATACCATTCTATCAGTATAATTACCCAGTTGGTAGTCTTTCACATCAGCACAAAAGTGTTATTTTGTTTAACATCAAGCCCTTTACCAGTTCAGTTTTGGAATAAGAGTATTTACTTAAGGTGTTAAAACAACTTCAGGTTATGTTGTAAGGGAAAAAAAATGGATTCCAAGCATACATGACCTTTTGAGGAAAGTATGTGCATGATAATTGCACTCCCATTAGCCACATATAGCAATGTGTCAATAAACTGTGGAGAGGAATGATGAAATAGGAACAGGACATGTGTGGAGTCCATATCAGAACAGTTAAAAAACACTGGAATTAATAAGACTATTCACTTCACTGGGCTTTAGTCCAATTCCCTGGGTTTGAGTGGGAATAAGAAGAATAGGGAATGTATATAGTAATTTTTAAAATAACAATAGTAAGAGACTGCAAGCAACTCTTGTATAGCCCTAAGCCAGACATCCAATTAGCACACTTTTATAGGTAAAAGCACAAAAATTACTAAAAGGATAGAAGAAGGAAAAAGAATTGCATTCAATTTACACCATATTCAGTGAGAGAGAAGGGAACAGAACAAGGAGGAGATGTGTTGTGAGGCAGAAATTAATAGCTGAAACATGGACAATCATGTTAGTTTTAAACTACACCATGAGGGCATTGGTACTAGTGCTACTACTAGTCCTAGTATTCTTAATCCCATGATTTGAATTTGATTTTATTACTATTATGACTTATCATGACAATCATGAATTTATTATTTATGGCATTTTAGAATTTCTGGAACTTGTCTGAAACATCTTCATCATAACTAATCTCTTGTCCTTGTAATTGGCTTTACTTGAGTTAAGATTAGTGATAGCGCTGCACTGGAGTTTTAACTGTCTTTGGGGATCTGTGCTTGCAAATACTTCAGGGCAGATTTTCAGCACCATTCAGAACAACAGGTTATGCAGTATCGGTACCTGCTGAGTGCTGAGTGCCTTTGAAATTTTGTTCCTAGCTCTAGGCTCTGACAATCTAGCTCTGAGGCCTTTTCTTTCTTTTTTTTTTTTTCCCTTCTCCTCCTTATCTGGAGCATGCAATAACTATCACAGGTCTGTTGTAAAACACACTTCATAGTTTGAGTAAAGGTCAGAGAAGAGGAATTTCCTGTGCTTCAGCAAGGTGCTTCAGAATCTGAGAAATGTTTACCTGAAAGCTTCTTCTGCTTCCCTTTTATTTGCAACTTTTCCCTTCACTGTTTCTCAGACTGTGGACACAAGGATTATCTTCTCAGGATTTAAACTTCCTAACTGACCTTGATGAACATGGCTTATTTTGCTGTTGCTTAGTCTAAGCAACACACTTGGTGTTCTCATTTGCTTTTCAACAACAACAACAAAAATGTTCAGAATAAAATGATGAATTTCTGATTGTACTTTAACAGTTTTAGTGAAATTTTTTTTTTTTTTTGCAGCTATTTGAAATTGCCTTACATTCTGGTACCCTCTGGTCTTTTGTTTTACTTGATAAAGATCAAGCTATGTATGAGAAAGTCACATACACTGTGATATAACAACTAAGAAAGAAAAATATGGGATCTTGAAAGAAAATAATTAGAATAATTAGTCAGAAGTGAAGCTTTCCATTAAAAATAGCTGTTGTGCCAAATAAAACCTGCTTGTGCTCTCCACTATTCTAATGTGTATAGTGACTCACCTGGGGAATTATGCACAAATTTGCATTCCAAAATTCTACATTTTTATGGTTGCCTACAGTAAGTTAATTTAATACAATATGCATAAAGAAAGCAGCAAATGAATTCTACAGCTCCAATGTTATGGGGTAACCATTATATTACAAGATGAAAAGAAAGTAGCATAAAGGGAATAGATACAATACAAATAATCTTTAAAGTAGTTTTCCCAGTCTATACCTGTGGACTCATGATAGAGCACCAGTCAAATATCAGTAAAATGTGACCATAGGTCATGGACTATAAAAGGTAGACATGTTAAGTACATATACACTTGTTTTCATGAAATATAAATAAAGATGAATACTCTCATTCTTCTGAGTGCACTTAGGGATTAAGATTCCTTACATTTATTTCTCCTTTCTGTACAAAAATATAATGATATTCATGCAATTTTATATATTTCTACAGACCATTAGTTTTTAGAATTCCGAACACTGAAGTATTTCTTGCACCTGACAGATTCATCACTACAAGCTGGGCTTGGGTTTGAGGGATGTGGAAGAGGAAATCTCTGAGGGAGAAATAAACCTTCTTTTGGTCAAAATATTTCTACTTTTTCAGGATATTTGGTGTCAAAAAAATAAAACATTCACACTTCAGTATCTAGAGAATTAAAGTCATTATGGAAAAATTATTCTTCAGAGTCTAAACCCCCAAATCTGCTTCCTGAACACCTCAATTAATTGATTAGATTCAAACTCTTCCTCACAGGTCTTCTTCCTGCACCATAACTCTTACACTGCTGGCTACACAACACCAGAATCAGGTGGCTGACTCTAAATCCAAGTTGCAATGAAAATTTTGTCTGGAGAAAATGTTGCTCAGAGTATTTATAACAAGCATGAATGCTGGAAACCATACATCTAAGAGGGCTGCCTGATGCTTTTGGAACTACACAATTTCAGAAAATAATATTGAGATCTTTGGATCTCAAAAGAGTTTCAAATGCCTACAGCCCAGTTAAGTAAATATTATCCCATCTAAATTTTCTGATACACCCTAAGCATTTGATAGCAGGTACACAGCTGCCGCATTAAAAACAGAAACAAAAGATTTACATTCAATGTGCTTTTTGCAAACAGCCTTCTCCCCATTCTGTGAGAGTTTTAGAGTCTTCCAGAATCATTTCAAAATGTTGATCATTAGATTTTTTTTATTTAGATTATTTATTAGATTATTTAGATATTAGATTTTTTTTCCAGTTGAGTTCTGCCTTTGTTAGTTCTGATTTAAGTTGGCCTGGCTGAGGTATAGTTCAAGTCAGTAACCGTTCTGGTAATGGTTTGATAACCCCTCTCTGGTTCTTCCCCACCACATGAGAGACACCAGTGCTAGGGTATGGACCTTTAGCATCATTCAGAGCAACATTTCAACCTCTCTCCAGTTTCCTAAACCCAGCTTACATGATCCAGGACCTTAAACGAGGCATTGGTGGCTGTAGCGTAAGGATCAACAAAATGCAGGTAGCGTAGCGGAGAAAGGATGGGAAATCTCTTCTGATGCCACACAGGAATATGGCAATGCTCTTGCAGAGCAATGCTCACCTCTGTGAGAGCTGGGACAAGCTAGGGCAGACCAGCAAGGGCTGCAGGGAAGCCACCCACCATAGCAGAGTTAGAACTAACCATCAAGACCATGCCAGCCTGCAGTGAAGAGAGAGAAGGTTCACACTGCACATGATGGCGAATCTGACTACGAGAGAGAGAGAATAATGGCTGGATAAAGAGGCAGGCATAGCATGAGGCTGCTCGGCAGGCTTTTGCAAATGCAGAGACATCATGCTGATTCAGATCCTGCCAGGAGATGTCAGTTTTTAGTTGAATCAGTATCTGCACGTGTGTGTATGTATGTTGATTTCTGATTTTGATGCAGAAAAGACTTCAGAATAGCTGTTCAAGAAAAAATAATTATTCAAGCACTTTTACAGTTCATGCACATGTTATTTCAGACCAATATTACTTCTAAGAACAGTACTTCTAACCTCTGACCAGGAGAGAGAGAGGCTGCAAGAAGACAAAAAAAATAGATTGGTGTATGATTGCTGCCAAAACTGTTTAACTGTTGCATAAAATTACTTTCATTTTTTAGCTACTTTATTTAATGTCTCACTTCTATGCCTTTCTTTTGGCAAAGCATATTTTTTCTACGTAGGAATGGCTGACAGTTCAGGTTATTCAAATATACACCATCTTGGAACAATGAAAAGATATGCACAAGTAATTTCAGAGCATTTATAGAAAAATATATAGTTTCTCATAACTAAAATGATCAATTTTATTATTATTATTATTATTATTATTATTATTATTATTATACTAAGACCTGCTGTATTCTATTGCAACTATAAATGATGAAAATATCAGAGCCTTCTTTTAAATGAAAACTTAAAGAGTGTATCATTTTGGACTTCCAGGCATGCAATTGTTTGTTCATAACACAGAATTTACTGCAGCAAGTTTCTTCTGCTCCGCAGCGCACTGACTACAGCATTAATTATCATCTCATATTATAAAACTGCATTGTATTCATTATGGCAATCTAATATATTAACATTCACTGCTCTTGTAACATAGATTGTTGAATTTTTTATGGAGTGTTTTGTATATTAAATTGACTTGCTTTCATTATTTTAGGGTTGCTGTTGACTAGAATTTCATCATTAAAAACAAAAAGCATGATTCTGACTTTTAATAATAGTGCATATTTTAATATCTTAGTCATTCCTTTGTAATGCTAGTATTTCTGCTTTAATCAAAAGAATTAAATGAGCAGCAGTAAATGCTGGCTAGATTTCAATTTAAAGATTACTTCTTTCATAAACCTTAAAACAGTCTCAAAAAAGTTTTGACCTAAAAAGACAAAAAACTACATTGTTCACTGAAGCATGAAGAAGAATGTTTTCAAGTGCATAAATTCCAGCTAGATTTTAAAAATTACTGAGTACATAATTTCCCCCTGTTTCTTTCAAAAACTATCCAAAAAGGAAAGCCTCTTTTCTGTTGTTTTCTCTTTAGGTTCAAAGTCTTAGATACTATTTGTATTGTACAACTGGTGACCCGACAAAGAAATGGGCAAAGGCAGCATCACCAACTACAACACCCTACTATACAAAAATGGAAGTAAAGGGATATATTTCCAATATGAGATTTACAGGAAATTGTTAAATTACTGTTTATTGAATATGAGGATGTTCTTTGTAACTAATAAATAAAAAAGCATTTAAACCTCCCACAAATATATGTGGATAATTAACAGCCATGCAAAGAAAGATAACCATATCTAGGCATCCAGGACAAGTCTAAAATAAAGGTTTGAGATGGCTCTATGATATTACAGATGTTTTCTTCCAAAATACTTTTTCCTAGAGAGGTTTGATAATGCTTTTTCTCATGGTCAGCAATTGCACGTTTGTTTACTTTCGGAACACTGTAAATTAAGATTCTAGAAATTCCTAGTCAGTAGTGTCATTATTATTTTGTTTATATATTTCCCATCCTTTACATAGAAAGTCCCAACCTTCACAATTTTTCAAGCCAAAATCATAATGGTTATCTGATCTAACTGCACTTTCAAACAAGACACCTTTCAGTAATCTCTGTGTCACTCTCCTAAGTGTACTGATGTCTTTTTGAGAAAAACAAAATTGATTGATTGATTGATTGAGCTGTCCATTAATATGTTTACTGTGAATATCAGTAACTACTTGGTGAAGTGTTCCTTAGTATGCACACACACACTAATAATAATAATAATAATAATAATAATAATAATAATAATAATAAAGATTTAGTAGTCACCTAAAAATGTGTGACTACAAATTCAAAAACAAAATTTGCAATGAGTTTTTGATCTTACTTATGTGTTTAGATGCTGGGATTTTTTTGGGGGGTGAAGAGAGCGAGACAAGGACATCAGTGGCATGGTAATATTTCTTTCTATTCATAAATATTCTACTGAGAAAGACTATCTAGACTATCATTTGATGAGCATACATGCACTATAACAATGCATGTCAACACAGAATCAATCTGAGAAACTCAAGCAACAAACCTCAAGTTTGGATGCTTCAGATACTAATACTATTGGAAAAGCTAAGTAAGGGATAAACCATGTCAGCATGTGTCAGTTGTGACTGAGGACATGAATTAATATCTAAAACAAATCAATCTCTATGTCAGTTTCCATCTTTAATGTTATTTTTAGCAACTGGAGAAGTAAGAATGAATAATTTAGAAGAATTAGTACAGAGGCTATACTTGATACTATTTCCTTCTCATTCTTTAAATTTTCTTTTAAATCTGAATAATTTCTTCCAAGCCAGAAGACTGGCTCTGTAATTCATTCCACTATGTTACTGTTCCTACTATGTAAAAAAGGAATTATCTCTGGACAAACACTAATGTCCTGATGAGAAAACCTCAGTGGTTAGAATTTGCAGTTCTCAAGGAATATAGTAGCAATTTATTATGAAAATCATATATATACACTCATAGAATTACATTGTCCAGACAGACAACAACTGTATAATTTAAATGACAAACCTCATTCCTCTCAAAAGAAAGAGATTTCAGTAGTAAGAGAATCAAAACTGCATCCTAGTAAAAATTAATAATTAGCAAGCGGCTTGAAAATGCTTCCAGATGCACATTCAGTTTTTAATTCAAGATCTCATATTGAAAAAAAAAAAAAAAAAGATCTCTTCCACAGTACTATCTTTAGCATGGCTAAAACAGCAAACGACTTAAAACACACCAAAATACAAAAGACTGGTGTAACAGTAGCAGCCACATTGGCACCGTCTCTGGGATCAATAATGACAACAAAAAAACAGCATTCCTGTATTGACTGCAAATTAAAATGCATGAAATATATACACAACTTGTAGCATAGTTGGCCATAGGCAGGTACTACAAATTTCCATCAAGAAACATAACATACAAATTGGTGGTCCTAATAATCTTCATTTCTGAAATTGTGTGAAGAAAGCAGTACAATTACAATGTACATGCTACCAGAATCACTGAAAAATTGTTTTCCAATTCAACAGATGCTTTGCCCTGCTCACATTTGCTTACAATAAAGCTGTAATAGTAGCAGCAATAACAACTACTCACATTTTTTTTCTGTCCCAGGAAGAGCATTCACATGAACAATGATGATAAATTCCATTAATTCAGTATTTTTTACTAAAATCTGTCTTGTTTCTTTTACCTATTTGTATAGCCCTGGCAGATATTTTGTAGTCTTATAAAGATGACAGTCATCACAGAGGGTTTTCTTTTTCCCTTGAGCTGCCTATGTTTGCAAAACAGCTTTTTCAGGCTCATGAGGCACATGCAGCATCTCTGTGTTCCATGAAATTTCTCCTTTCTTGCTCAAAATGTCACTTTTCATTACTTCCATAGTAGGCATTCTGATTAGAAAGAACCACAATCATGAAACAAGGCCTTACTCTTCAAGTATAAGAATACATGTATTTGTATGGAACTAGTGAAGCACTTAAATCATGATCATTTTACTTTATTAGGTTTCTTTTTTTGTTTGTTTGTTTGTTTGTTTGTTTACAAGATTGTTTGTTTGTTTGTTTGTTTGTTTTTTCCAAGCAGTGAAGGAATAACTAAAGATGCGAAATATTTAGGTTTAGTTTTAGGTTTTCAATCAAGCCGCTCTGCTATGCCAGAGACATGTATGAAGATCCTCAAAAGTTCTATTTAAACTCATAAAAATATTTGTAAACTCTTTTTCCTTACAAAGTCTCACCTTTTTTGAAGTCAACGTTCAATATAACAGATTAACAGATTCTAGTCAGTGACAATTGAAATAGATTACATTTTCTGTAGAAAGGCTTACTTTGATTTAAATTAATACCTTAGATATGCTGGATTCAGATCACGAAAAGAGCTTCAAATATAAAGGCTAATTTAGAAGGCAATGGTTATTCAAAACACAGACACTCAGTATTTCTTTCAAAATGCAAAGTATAAAGTAGACATTAGGATGGTCTAAAACAAATAACAACAGTAAAGGAGGTGGTAATAGATAATTAAATCATACTATGGTTTAATAAGTATTCTGGTAAAAAACAAATAAATCCACAGGCAGTCCTAGAAAAAATATTATTTGTGTATAACTGATATGAGCGAGTGAGTTGCTTATTTTTCATCTGTGAAAGTATGCCCATTTGTATCACTATTTGGCTGTCTCTTTCTATAATTTCTTCAGAAATCCTAGTTAACTGATCATCCACTTCAGGGGTTAAGCAGGGAGAATCTAATTAAATGATAGAAGAGATCATTAACTAACATAAACTAGTAAAAATGTTTTGATGAACGCTATATTATGTTGATCTCCATCAAATGAGGTGCTCACCTACTGTCTCCCAAGTAATATGAATAGTGAGCACAGGGTATATATGAGAATGATGTACAGAAACTGGAAGGTATTAAGGGAACCAGAAAGTTGATTAAGAAGATGAAGGTAACAATTCATGAAAAAAGATCAAATTGCAAAATTACATCCACAATAAATGTAATATGATAACTATATGCATATATTTAAATGTGACTAAAAAAGGAAATAAGTGTTTATGATTATACTGATTTAGATTTAAGGAAATGTAGACTAAATTACATTTAAGGAAAGCTGGGGATAGAAACAGGACTGCTACTATGTTTGAGCAGTCTGACATTTACAAGGACCTATGATTACAAGGGCCTCCAGGCTGCAGTCTTACAGAAATAGCAGTAGCATGCATAGCACTAAAAGACACGCAGGGAAGTGGGAAATGAGCTGAGAACATTAATGCTTAGTATCAGGAATAAAGCCTATGAAAATCCAATAGAGATTAAACGTTATTTCTAATAATAATTAGAAACAGGATTGTTAATAAAACATGATATCTATTTGCTCTACTTTGCTTTTATAATTGTAGAAATCATAGAGTCATAAAAAAGTCTAGGCTGGATTGGACTTCTGGACAACAGCTGGTCCAACCATCTGTTGAAAGCAAGGCCCTAGAGGATTCTTTTCAGGATCCTGTCAACATGAGTCTTGCATATTTCCAACACTTCCTTAGGCAGTTGTTTCCAGTGATCTCACAGTAAAGATTTTTTTTTTCTTATGCCTAGGCAGAATTCACCTGACATAACTTGGGCCTTTTGCATCCTGTCTTTCCTCATGCAACAAGAGTTGTTCCATCTTTTCTGTAAGTCACTTTTAGGTACCAGGAGACTGAGATTTAGGTGGAACCAGTTCCTTCTACTCTTCCTCATACGTTAAGTCCTTCACCCTTCTAATCACCTTGAGGCCCTCCTCTAAATGCTCTCAAATTTTCAATGTCTTGCTTGAAGTGTAAGGACCAAAAATGGACACAATATTCCAGGTGTAGCCTAAGTAGTATTTAGATGGAGCAGTTGAACACCCTTGATCTGCTGGCTATATTCTTGCTCTTGCAGGCCAGGCCCTGGTTTGGCTTTATTGCTGCAAGGGCACTCTGCTGACTTTGATACAGCTGGCCATCCACTTGGACCCCAAAGTTATTTTAAGCATAGCTACACTCCAGCCAGTCAGACTCTTTTACTGATGCTTGGGGTTATTCCACTGAAACAGAGCTTCCCATTTATCTTTGTTAAGCCCCTTGCAATTCTTGTTGACCCAGTATTTCAGCTTGCCTGTGCCTTTCTGCATGGTGGCTATTCCTTCAGACATACTCCTCCCAGTTTAGTGTCATCCACAAATCTGGTGAGATCACATTTGATTTTGTAATTCCATTTTTTATAAAGATATTCAACAGTACCAGAACCTGTATTGACCACTGAGGAACTTTGACTGGTTGCTGGTTTGACTTTTAGCTATTAACAAGCAACCTTTGAGTCAAGGCAACACTGCTTAGTATCTAAAAGACAAGAAACAAGCTGTTCTTTCAAGGAAAAGAGCAGAAACTTCTCAGCAGTGCTCTATTTCCACAGCCAATTAAATATTAAGAAACATTCTGACTGTATCACTCCAGCCACCTTCATTACATGTTTTTAGCAACCATGGCTTTGTATGAATGCTGTGCAAACACAAGACATGTTATCATACAAATTATGCATGTCCTACAGCTACATTAAGCTACTGATGAAAAACAGTTAAATTATGTTAGACAGAAAAAACAAACTCTTGAAATATTCTGAAAGCTTTTCCTTTGAGCCATAAATATATTTAGAGGAAAGACCCCTAGATATTTACCATCCCGAAGTCACAAAATTGTGTACCTATGCATTATCTGACATAAAATTCACTGGATTATTAAAAGGTTTATACTTTTCCTCTTCTGAAAGTCATGTGCATCTTATGTGGGAGTACACGTACCACAGTTTTTCACTCAGTTTTACCACCTCTTCAGAATGCAAAGTAATTGATGAATGAATTTAATTAGCAACTACACTGTTGAAGGTTACATACGAGGGAAAAAAATGCATATTTAAAAGCAAAATCAATTGTCTCTATTGAAACATTTGTTTATTTATTTACTTATTTGCTACCAGTGGCTTCTTTATCAGGTCATGGTTCTTCCACAACCATTAAATAGAGATATTTTTCTAAATGACGGTAGTATTTGTGAATAGAAGGCTGCCCAAAGAAAATAAAGATTAGATTTCTCTCTTCTGTACTCTCTTCTTCTATTTTCTTTTCTTCTGTTTTAACTGATCTAGGAATATACTGTTATGATTAGTATTTTTGCCTTAAAAATAATTAATGGTTTTGGAAAAGAAGAATCTTAACCAAAGAATATCAGAAAGTCTTCAAAGTAATGCTGCTTTGTGTAAACCTTACCAGTTCAGGGAATTTAAGTGAAAGGCTTTGTACTTTGCTGTTTCTTGCATGATATTTAATGATTTCTATATATGAGAAGCAAGCTGATGTCAAACAAACTCGCATAAGGATTTCATTTTATATTCCATGCATATGGATCAGGGTTTTCTCAATTATAATAAGATGAAATGAAATAAAATTAAATGGGCAGAGAGGGAGAGAGAGAGAGAGAGAATTCCAGAATTCCCTTTCCTTCTCCCCAGTATCTTGGCTATAAATTTGAGGGAGAAAATTCTTTAGTTTTGCCTATGAAAAATTAACAGCAAAGTTGGCTTGATACATGATCTAATTATTTTAAGTACTGAGAACTATTCCTGAAGGGAAGCTTTAAATTTGGCTCATAGTGTAGTTCTGGTCTAATATAAGCCGTATTTTACTCATAGAAGAATATTTCTCCTTTTAACAAGGCAGAGGTAAATATAGCAGAAATTTAATGAGACTCTGTAGTTTGAATCAGGTAAAAATGCTCATTCCAGCATGTTATTCAGAAAAACAAACAAATACACACAGAGAAAAATAGTCTTGCCAAACACACAAAAAAGTGTGACTTTGTATCAGTTTTGATGAAAGATCCGTTTTGACATATAGGTAGAATTTCCTTCTTTCTGGAAGTTATTATCTCACTTGACCATTTTTTTGCAGAGTGTCTGGTTGCTTTATATATATATATGTATGTTTTCACTTTAACATTTAATACACTATTTCATGTCAAGCTAGTATTGCCTACTACTTCTACTATCATTCCAACTAATGATATGCTATATCATGGAAAATGTATATATTTCTATTTTGATTTAAGTTCTGATAGATATTTCCTATTTTCTGGATCAGTGCATCTACTCTTCCTTAATAATACGATGGTTTCACACCTGGATACATTTAAACCAATGTTTATAGTCTTCATAAATGTATTATTTGTTTACCCCATCTAGGTACATGGTGGAGATTAAAGTTTTCATTAAATGAGGCCATGTAGATTATTTGACATCAAAGGGATGGTTGCTTCAGAAAAATAAGCAAACGGTATGAGGTATCACAACTGTGCCTTGGCTAAGAGCTGAGTACAGGGCAATCAGGTGTTTGGTGTGATGAGTAGTGGCAGAGGACAATATATGCAAAAAGCAAGTGTATCAGTCCTCAGTGCAGAGAATGGATGAGCAGCCAGAGCAATACCTGAAATTGCTAAAAGGTGCGTCTGTCCAGCAGTGGCCTGCATGCACAAATGGCTGTGGTATGAGCATGGTATGAGGTGCGCAGAAGTGGGAAACTTTTCCCTTACACAGCCTACCCCTCAGTTGGCCCACTGAAAATATTTGCCTTAGGGGTGTCATACTATTGGATGTTCCTTTTCTCCTGACAAAGATAAATAGAGGATTCTGACAAAGGCTCAGAAATCTGTGGTGGGATTTGTTTGTTTGTTTGTTTGTTTTCATGCAAATTGTATGGAATAACTGTAATAAGTATTGAACTAATGGTTAGTAAGCATTAGTAATTATATACTGTCAGTCCTGATACGGAACTCCAGACTGAGAGAAGATGTGTACATACTTGGAATGATGGCAATCACTTGTACAGACCTGTTAAATAAGGAAAATAAAATGTCATATAAATGACATAAAATATAAAATATAAATATAATATACAAAATTTGTCATGTAAATGAGCTAGTAAAGGCACATCATGAATCTGGTCACTAAACATAGATAGCTAAATTATGCTTAATTCAGTTAAGTCATATGAGTGAGTAGGTGTTGCCTATATGCCTATTATGAGCCTTTGATGTAGTAAAGCTTTATTAACATTCTCTTATGAATTTAGATATTCTATTCCAAAAGATTAGCTAGTCTAAGACTTTGGCTTACAGAGTCTATTTGGCTAACAAAACATAGAACTATACAATGATAAAAATGATGTTGCCTAAAAGGTTTTGTGGAGAGAAGGAAAAGAAAGGATGACAAAAGTTCATAAGGAAAAAGAACATTCCTGAAAACAACCAGGAAGCAAACCTAGCAAGTTACGATCTATTGAAAGTTAAGTTTTCTAACTTTTGCAATAAATATATCATCAGTAGGGGTGTTTTGATTCTATCAATCACAACTACACTGTTCTAGATTATTCGAAGATATGTCTGTATCTGTCATTTTGAATATCTGTGCTGCCACATTAGACAGATACAGATGAGAAAAAATATTTGTTCCTTGAAAAGATTGTAAGTAGGTATAATGTACTTCAAATAAATGCATTTGATTACTTATCATTCAGAACATTAGTGGATTTCTTTTAAACTTTCTTTTAAACTCGCAAATTTGCTTTAGCTGAATGTGAATTTGCATTCTCTACTTAATAGTGGATAATGACGGATAATAATTTTAATATTATTGCTATTGAAAAATTTTAATGCATGTTTATTCACTCAGATCTTCTTCAGTAGGCAAAAAATGTTATTTTCTATAGACTGAGTCTGATTCCTTAAACCAGTTTCAGGACTAGTTTCAGTCGTGAATTATTATTATTATTATTATTTTTTATGAAACATATGAAAGCAGTAAAATTAGTAAATATTGTGAAATATGTTGCTTTTTTTGATGGTCACAGAATCCTTTGGTATGTAATGTGAAAGCAGAGCTAACAAAGTTAAAAAACAGCTTATGAGATAAGGAGAAAAATCAATTTTCTAAATTGTCCAAAAAAAAAAAAAAAGAAAGAAAATGTGCTAGACCCAGTAGGCAACACTACAGACTGTACTGTACCCTGCAGAGGGCCTGATTTTTTGGAACACAACAGAAATGAATTTGTTCTTGGATTTATTTCAGAGAAAGTCAGGAGAGCAATTTACTTCTGACGCAGTTCCAGTAAAAAGCTATTATGTTGATTGCTATAAAGATCATGAGTTTAAATACGTAACTTTAATTCCTGACTCATGATTTAGCTAACTCATTCACTGTGAGAAAAATGTCCAGGATAGAGCTATGAATGGTTTAAAGATCTACCTTCTAGCTTTCTAGTTACATGTGCCAAATAAAGGAGATGCAATAAAACTCATTTAATCCAAAATCCTTTATAATGAGAGGGGTCTCTGCCACTCGCAGACTGTCGTGTCATATCTCATTTCATGGATACAACTGATGTTATTTCATTTCCTTTCACACAGTTATCTCCACCTCATCTCCTGAAATCTTTCCCTGATATAGAGCCCTACTATTCAAGCAGTCTGGGCCTGAGGTGCCACTGTTCTCAGTCTGGAGTCAACTTGCTCATTACCCAAGCCATGATCTTCAGAGAAAATTGGGAGTTGTGTGCTCCAACTCCAAAGCCACATGGGATGGAGAAAGTACCACAAGCCAGTGCTCTCATGTAGCTGAAAGCAAATGAAAAGGTGGCACAAGAATCCTTAAGAAAATCTTCATGAAGTTTTTAAATGTTTGCAATCAAACACCAAGGACAGTCCACTGTACCTGATCTCAAGCAATTGGACTTTTGCAGTAGACATGGGCAACATGCAGCAAGTTGCCAACTAACAACACACAGCTCAGAGAGCTTCCTCTGAATAATAGCCTAGCCAGAAGGAGATGCAGTAGCAAGTGCACTTGGGGGAGAAATCTGAACACCCAAAATTATTTTGATAAGAGTGTTTTAGCAGGTTGATTCCCTCCAGAGCAAGCACACCAATCATGGAGCCCGGCAGCAACTGTGGCCATGAGGTGACACTGTTCAAAGTGATCTCCAGAGCCTTGCATTAGAAAATCTTCCATCATGACCAGGTGGAATAAAGTGATTATGAAGTGGTTTAGATTCTAAAAGTATTCAAATGTCAGCTGTGCTGAAGGCAGGTTTTTAAAATGCAGAAGCAAAAAGAGGGGTAAGAAGAAAAATAACAAAAGGGTCCTAATGCTGCCATTGTTTTATAAACAGAAATGAACTAATATTTACTCTGAGAAACACAGAGCTGAAAGGTTTTCACTTTACAGCTGAACTGATAATAAAGACATTGCTCCATTCTGACTTCATAATTCCTAACCCTGGACTGAGGAATTTCTAAGCATGTAAATAGTCCAAGGGATGAAATCTAGAGATGCTGCGCATTCACAGATATGCATATAGCTGAATGCTCTGCTGGGGATGACACACTCTTAGGAATGTGCACCATATCCCCCCGCCCCTTCTCCCCAAATAGGCTGAAAAGGTCCAGGGTGGCTCCTGCCCCATACCCAGGCTGAGAGAGCACGTTGGGGCCCAGCGCTACCTGAGAGCTGCTGCCCATGGAGGTGCTGGCCCTGCTGGCCTCAGCCTGGTTCCCGCTTAATCTGGCCCATGGCAGTGCCAAATGCCCAGGACTAGGCCAGGGCTGGCCCTGCAGCAGACCTGCTTCTTGAATAATATAATGCAGAAAAGGTAATTTCATCTCTATCAGCTGACTATAAATTTTACAGTAGCATTGAGAAGAAAATGTTCTTTCTGAGTGTCCCAGAAGAAAAGAGTTCTCCAGGGACGCCAGAAGGGCAGCCCTCCTCAGGAGTTACTGGGATCTAATCCAGGAAGATGTGGTGGATGTAGCTCATCTTCCTCACCTAAAAGTTGATGTGGAGGCCTCTCAGCTGGCCTGCCTTCTCCACTGTGGTTAATACAGCTGCGCTTAATGTCCTCGTAGTGCTTATCTCCCAGTGAAGAACTGTTATAGTAGTAAACGTTAAATCTGGTAAGTTAGTATAAATCACAGAAAAAGCTTAACTGACTACATGCTTCTGTAGTTATACATTATAAAAGATGTCCTTTGCAGAGTAGGCAGCACGTGGACATCAACAACCGTAAAAACAGGTCATCGCTAATGGTAGCATTAAGCCAAGCAGGTCTCCCAAAACTTTTGTTGTTGGAGAATTAATTCCAAAAGATGGCAGACAGGGAGTGTTTTGAGCACTGCCATCCATCTATTAGTCATATCTGAGACGGTTGAAATTCTCAGGTACAATCATGAATAATAGTATTCTTTAAATATAATTAATAATAACAGCATAAAAACAGCACAGTGTGAATTATATAGAAATTACTCATTTTTATGACTATATATCTTTTTCTGCAATTACTCAGCCACTGTTAACTTTACTGTGTATGGGGACAGTACACAGACAAAGGAGAGATTATGCTATGTTCCTATCAATGTGGACACTTGGTTTTAGAATTTTTAATTTTGGTTGGCTGTCTTTGTGGTCATCTTGTCATCTATCACATAAACTATTTCTTTTCATTCTGTTTGCTCTTAATTTAGTTATAGTTTTATAGAGATTAGCAAACAAATACCAATCACACGGCAATAATAAGCATGCCTAGCTTCATTAGGCTAAGGTTTTCCGAGGCTTACTGCAGAATTTTATCTACAATAGGATCATTTTTGCTTTAATATAGGTATGAAGACTATTTCCTGTTGTATGAAATAAGGAGTTAGATACTAGTGACTGATAGTTCAGTGTCTTTCAGTTGCACTGTAATGACAGCGCTGGAACTGTGCCCAGGTCTCAACAGATGTTCTCTAAAATGCAGCATGAATTGCATACTAGTATAAGGTACTTCTATTATGTTCAAAATTAGCTGCTGAGTTGTTTTTGTAAGGGAAAAAAGAAATGCAAACAAAAAGACTGAGGGGAAAATTCTGCATCATTTTGATACTCTGTAATTTTATTCATGTCACTGAGTTGAATAGATATGAGCTAGGGCAATATTTGTCAGTGTGCCCTTAAGTGTGCAAAGAACACCTGACATTTCAAACAACTGCAGAACTCATTTTAGAAATTATTTCAACCGTCATCATGTTTCTTTTCTCATTTAACCTTTCTAGCCAACAAAAGAGTTCCATCCCCCCTTGATATCTTTAAAATTACTTCAAAAGTCTCCACAAAGTCAAAACCAATAGATTGAAAAAATATATTAAAAAGAGAGAACTTCACACTTCAAAGGATACCATTATATTAGATCCAATTGTTTTCACAAATACTTTTGACACACTACTGGCAAGGACCCCCTAAAAATGTCCATGCTTTCAAAAAGTATAAATTCTTCCATTTGGGGAAGTGGCATTGAAATGTCGGTAAAACCCTGATTTTGAGTGTCCTCTTTGTACGTGATGTGAATTTATTGGAAGGGATTATAAAAAGAGCTATTACTTGGTGACACAGTATACCAGTTTCTTCAACAAATTATTTTATAGATGGAAATTGACAATAAAAGCTAGTTTGTTATTGCCATTCCCTTTCCTTTCATGGGCAAATCTAGTAGAACATCATAAAAGCCTCTGCAAATAAAAGCAATAATTGGCTGGAGTCAAAATGCTCTTATTCCTCATTTCTTTTGTGTAATTCAGGAGGATGAATATATAAAGAAAGGAGCATAAAGGTTTGAAGAAATATAATATCCTGGGAGTATTTTTTTCTCATCTCTTCTATGATGGATATGAAGTTTTAATAATGATTTATTGACACTTGATCTGGTTATTGAGGAGTTTTGCAGTATAATGGCTGGAAGTAGTTGAGATGGCAGAAAGAGACAACATTACCTGGCACGAACCCAGGTAAATATCTGGAAATTTGCATAAAGTGACTTTATAACTGGTGATTTTGAAGAAATAAAGCATTTTTTACTTCAACTTCTGAAATGGATTGGTCAAATAGGATGAAAAAATAGCATCTGATTTTTGGATGGATGGAAAAGTTTCTTATGAGAAAATAATATAGTAATTAAGGAGCTAATGCAGGTGTAATGATCTAAAGAGTTCAAGCTTGCCTAGATTATCAACAGTAGATGGTCTGTAAACTTTGTAGAATTCTTCCTAAGGATACAAAAGTCACCTGGTAATCTGCATTCTCAAGAATCAGAAAGAATAAAATAAACCTTATTCTCTCTATGATGATTGCAACCAAATCCATCCAAATGTTTGGAACACTTACTCTGTGAACATTTTTCATTCCATTTATTTTTCTTTCATCAGACCAAAGTTGTATTATACTAACATTGCCCAAGATTTCCGGGGGGGGCGGGAATACATGACACAGGATTTTAAATTGTCAGCTGCAGCTCTATCCTATAGCTATTATTGTGCTGTATGTGGTGAGACAGACCATTTATAGACCATTTTCTGTGAATGCACACAGTCCTATCCACATAATACTATACTGCAATACTCTTCTCCATGCTTCATTGTTAGAGTAGAATTGCTTTGAATTTATTTAGATCTAGGATTTATTATATTGCACCTTCAGGTTAAATTGTAATGACAGTTCTTATGATTTCTCTTATTTATTTATTTATTTATTTATTTATTTATTTATTTATTTATTTATTCAGCAGTGTTTAAAGCAATGAAGGGGACAGATGGAACAAGCTCCTATATCACATACTTGTTTTCCATTGCTATTTGGGAATCAGACACGCTCTTAACTAACAATTGAAGAAATGAGATAATCAACTTGATGCATCATTACCCATGTATAACAAAGCATATTCTGAGTATCTGATTTTAAAATGAGTTATATCCATAATTTTCACATTTTTTCATCTCCACTTCTGGTGGTTTGTGAAATCATTTACTTCATTTAAATATGGAAAATAGTTATGCTGCGACCCTTACAAAATTGATATAAAGGTCGGAATCTATATAGGTTATTCATAGTTAAGTTTTACCCAAAATATCAAAAGACGAACCAAAATAAACTCAAGAATCTTAGATTCTGATGTAATTTTGTTTTTTTTTTTCAAAAATTTTAGATATAGCCCAGCATTTGCTTTTAAGAAAAACAAAATGATTGATAAATCAGTTCTAAAATATCCTGTTACAAAGCTGATTGATAGAAATGAGCATATATGAAAATTAAACTACCTTAGAATATTACAATTGTAAATGCTATTGTTGACATTCAGAAGTTCCACTGGAAGTAGTATAATCTCTCACTCAAAAATATTCCAGATGTTCTGCAACCCTGATATAATTAGAACTAACCTGGGTCTGCTCACAATTTAGTAATGCTGAGTGCACCAGGCAAATATGACATGAACAGTCATGACAAAGAGACATGAAATCAAGGCCTTACCATATGGAGTATTATGCAGTGGTGCACCACTGTTTTTGAACAAAAAATACATTTTGCATTATTGTATTATCTTTGAAATATTTTTTATTTCTGTCTTCTAAAGAAAAATTTAGTTTGCTTGTGGAAAATCACTGGGAAACTGGGAAAACACCTGTGGAAAACACTGGGAAAATACCTTTTTATAGTTACAAACATAGTACAGGATGCTTGTTAACGGTTGTTGTGGAACAGGTATATGAAAGCAAAAAGAACAGAAGAACAGAAATATCCCTTTTACGAACTTATGAATTATGAACTTATATTAATTATATTTTTGAAGTTTTCTATTTATAAATGTTCTCTAGCTAAGCTATTCTTTGCCTTAACCTCCCCCCCACACCTTTTTTTTCGGTCTTTGGAGTCTGAAAACAATTTACTTTCCACTGTATTTAAAATACCCTGCTTTCTGTCATGTATAAAATTTTATTTTATACTCTTGTTTTAGGGTATATAAAAAGGCTTCTCTGCATAACATTTGATAAGGATGTTTTTACTTAATAGATGCTTTAGCTAACCACAAGATTGTTGGATCAAAATCTGACATGTAAGAGTAATTTGAGACTAGTTGAAAGGATATGTTTGATTTATTTGTAGTTACAAGACTTAAGATCTGCTTGGGAATCATGAAGATAAAGTGGGAAAGTGGACTGTGAAAAAAAAAAAGTGTTATGTTTTTTATCATGCATTGATAATTCACTTCAGATTCTCATAGTTATTATAAAGAGTCCAGTAGTAGAGGAAACAGAAAAAAATAAGGAAAAATGCAAAACACTAATTCTGTTCCACTCTTTTAAATAAGTATTGTGATAAGAATTATTCAGATGAAAGTATGCAAGAGAATTAAAGAACAAGTTCATAAAGGTTAAAGTTCTGAAATAAATTAACATATTTTGAATATATAAAAGTTAGTTTCAAACTATAAAAACAATTATATTATTTGCTTAATGTGGTGAATTATTTTTAATTTATATTGATTATAATGATTCATGGTTCTATGGAATAAGACTGAATCATTCAGTGTGAAAAACAACAGTGCTATTCATTGCCAGTTTTCTAGGAGAAAAAAAATATCTTGTATTTTATTGTCATGATTAATTAATAATAATAATTCTTCTGATGCTTGACTTTCAGCAGGGATATGAGAACTTCCAAAATATCATTTCTCTCTATTCAAAATAAATCATTTGAAGGATTCTAAGCACTAGAAATAATTTTGGAGCTCCTCATTGAAGACAGTCTATTTATGAACACCTGTTGCTTACAAAATCTCCCATAACATCTTGAATTTCAATTGTTTAATATCTTCACTTCCTTTAAAATCTGCTTTTTGTCCTCTACTAATCTATGGTCAGGTAAAAATGGATGGCAAAAATGAGTTATGGAAAACAGCTTAAAGAAAAACAGCTTTCTAGTTTAAGAACACAGAGCATGTTGTCTGCTTGCTAAATCAGAAAAAGAGGTTTTTTTCACTCTGGCATTACGAGTGTCCTAACTAATATTAGCTCTTTGATTAAGATTGCCTTTGCGGGCAGTTGGCCACTTTGATACCATTTCATTTGCAGCATAGGTTTATTCAGGACAAAATAGGTCTATTAACTTTGCTGCAGATTGGCTGGTAAATTAGGAGTACCACCAGCTAATGAAAATGATGACGCCTTCTTTTCCATCACTGAAATGCCGAAATGGGACATTAGATTCCAAGTAACTGTTAATATGCCAGCAGGATTATGAATCAATTAGAGAGCTCATGAGAAAACTTGAGGAATGATTACTTTTCATGAATTTAAATAATATTTGCGACTTCATACCCTGGATGATGCCCTCGGAGTGGATATTTTGCATCTAGCTGTCTGCTGCCTTCCTCCTCAGTATATTATCAAAGCTTAATTAAAACCTGAAAGTGACACTGAGTAATGGGCAAATCTTAGTGAGTGCAACAGCCTCTCTTTTAAAGGAAAAGATGAGATGATAGATTCAGATTTGGTGAGGGACAGGTATGCACTGAGGATCATGCAAGCTCACTGGATCGAAGGAGCCAGTTTTTGCACAAAACTGCAAAAGCTCTTAGTTGTTTGCGTGGTAGATAGATAGTACATACAAAAATGAAGAAATGAAGGTGAGAGCATATGCAAAACAATTCCTACATTGAAATATATCTGGAAGTTTAAAGAAAATTATTCAATGCTACATGAGATCAGGAATGAAACTCAGGAATGGACAGCAAAAAGAAAAGAAAAATAAAGACTTGAACTCTCACAGTGGTTAAAACTGATGTATATATCTAAATATATACAGATGTAAAAAATAAAACAGGTGTAAAAAAGACATACAGCATTTTTCAGATGAAACTACACAAAGCCACATATGTCAAAATTACTTGTCTATATATTTTTTTTTTCTTTCTAGCAAAATTGGATTTTTGGAATTATCTGAGAATAAGACATCTTCTGCAATGGAAATGTTGCAGAACTTGTATTTTTGAGTTGTTGCCTGCTGTGCCTGCTGGAAGGATAGCTTGCTATTTTCTTTTTTTTTTTTTTTTTTTTTTTTTTTTTTTTGGAGGAAGAAAGCTGCCAGCCTTTCGTTTAGTAACACAGGAAGAGATAGCAGGTGCTGGAAGACAGTGAGAGTGTTGGGCCCACAGGACAAAGCCTGTTTAGCCTTGTTTCAAAGACGATGCAACTTAGAGTTGAGTGGTTGTGGATGTGAGCTAGGAAAAGGGTCATCAGAGTTAAACTGGATTTGGGTTGCAGCTTTGGGAAAGTTCCTTTGGATGTCAGAAGCTGAGTGTAGCTATTGAGATGAATTGGAGTTAGCCAAGGAGAACATCCAGAAGTCTGCCACCTGACTTAGATACATTAATATATGCAGCAGGAAACTATTCAGAATCTTGTAAAAGGTTTCACTTAATTATCAGGATACAGAGAAATTTAAATTAGATCCAAAATCTGTCCTCAGAACTATAATCTATTTCAGTAGATGTTATACCTGTCAGCATTAACAATGCAAAGAGGTCAATGGGAGAATTACTAATTATCTACCTTAGTATTAATTGTTGTGAGTTATGAGTATTTCCACTAAGTTGTGTGGGAACATTTAATATTTTAGCCAGGGCAATAGATAACTTTCTGTTATCTCGAGATGCCAGAGAACTGACAAGTACTGAGCTACTAGGTGGTACTTTCTGGTAGCAAAACCTTTGGGAAGGATTTTTTCCTGTGAGAGACAGCAAGTCTGAGTACTACTCAAAACTGAAATGTGATTGCAAACATGGCCTACAGAAGCTGAAAAACAGGGAAGGAGCCTGTAGTTTTCAGACTAAGGAGAACACAACCTCTTTTCCCTCACCCATGTGGATTAAGTGATAGGCTACCAGTAAGAGAACAAGTTTGGTAGAAAAGGATGGGAGAAGGGAAGGTTGTAGAGCCTCTCCAAATTGGCTGCAGAACTGAGGCATTAATACTGACTCTTTATATTAGTTTTGGTAGATAATTCTCTGATGATTTAGTAAATGAAGCTGCAACCTAATGAAACCACATCCTTTGTGTCAGCTCTTATCATTCTTCCCACATCTCTGGGATATCATGCCTTATTACTTTTTTGTCAGTTCTTCTTTCATTTCATTCTATTACACTTACAGTGCATAATGTTTTTTCTGTCATATTTTGAATTCCTATGGTTCTTTATTATCATATTTCAAATATTGATGGATATGTGAGAGAGCTGTCATTCCAGAATTGAAAATGATGGCAGTTTACTACTGAAGATCTTCAGCTTGCTTTCTTGAGAAGCAGCAATGAATATTTTCACAGGAGAGACCCTGACTACTTTTCCATAGTTTCCTTGCTTTATTAAAGGAACCAGTATTATACTTCATTTAATAATATGAATTCCACATCAAACTAGGCTCCACAAATCTTGAATCCTGACAAGTCCTGGATTTGTACCTGGCTTGTAAATTCCTTTTATTCACATCATTGTTTAAAGAGTGTTGTTTAGAGACTGGCAGCTACAAATAAACAAATGCTCAGCAGTATTATTTGCTTTTGCAGCTCTGTTTGGGCCTCTTAGTACTTCTTTCTAAAGCATCAATAGGATGATTACCCACACAGCAAGGGAACCAAAAACAACTAAAATAATTAAAAGGTTTAGATCCTCGGAAGATGATGTAAAGGTGAGGATCTGTAGAAATAATATATTAAAATATATTATAATTTTCAAAATTAATATCTTTAGTAGTTTTCTAAAAACTTCAGGAAAGACATATAGTTTGACATACTTCAGTGAAAGTATTTCAAAAACTATACTATCTGTGGATTTAGCCTGTAACCTTTTTTATTATTATGTTTAAGTCTAATTCAGTTTTTCAGTAATGATCCTGAAATTGAATAATGTAGATAACATAACTCTGCTGTTCTGAATGTGTTTGATCTACTCTCAATTTCTTTAATTATACTTGAGAATGTGACTTTTTTAAGCAGCTCAGGAAAAAAAAAAAATCCTGAAGCTTAGAAAACTGTTCTTGTACCTTAACACCTTTCAAAATTAGAAATTCGTGATTGAAGGAAGGGTCCTAAAAGATTTATCCTAGAAAAAAGCAGAAACAATACATAAGAACTATGTATTTAATGTATGTTATTTAACGTATGTATTTAATGTAATTTAATGCTATTTTATGTAAGTTATTTAATCTCAGTTCCCTATCACCCTTTTAAAAATTGCCTTTTCATGTCCCAAAATATAAAAGATAAATTTATATTTAGTTTGTTTCTAGATTATTTTTTTCTAGTTATACAATATGATGATGATGTAATCATAAATGAATTATGAAATATTTGTGAAATATTCCCCAAAGAATCATCAACAATTTGGTATCATCGAGCATTTTTTTTTATATCTACCACATTTCTTACATGAATTAATCTCTGTCACTCGTTTTTGTAATCTCTGTCACTCGTTTTTGTAAACATTTAATTGTCCACAAATAATGACATGCATAATTCTGGACATTTTTTCCATGAATCCAAAGGAAAAAAAAAAAAAGTTTTCTGTGAATCCAAAGGAAAAAAAAAAAAAGTGAGGAAGCAGAGCATATATAAGACAAGAGCCCCATTTCTTAAGATATCTATACAACAAAGCTCGCTTTCCTTTCACTTGTCTGGAATTTTTTTTATTCAATCAATCTTTATTTCCTTTTATTTTTCACTTCTCTGTTATTATTTGCTTATCAGTGTAGTTAATCATTTTTCTTTTATTTCTTTTTTCTTTTCTTGAGATTCATGTCTGGAATATTGATTGTAGAACAAGTAATAAGCTGTTGTGATTTTATTATTAATTTATGTAGAATTCACTAAATGATGAAGATAATGGGTTCAGAAGGAAGAAATGATTCACTGTTCAGAACTTGTTCCTTTTGAATTGCTCTGGTTCCTATTTCCATTAGCATTGTGTTTCTAATGACTAATGTAGGTGCTCATGTGCTTTTTGGTAAAAGCTTGATTTTTGTATCTTGAAATTATGTGTTAACACGTTTCAGAAAAATTGTGTCACAAGCAAATAATCTGTCAGAGAATTTAAGTGGTCTGTGGCAAAAGCTTTAGGAAATAGATGTCTGTTGCAGTTTGAAGGCAGAGAGATAACTTAGTAACAAATGAATTCCCTTGTGTTCCCGCTGATCCTCAAAGGTTAGAGAGACTGGGGGCAGCTGCACTCATCCCTCAACAGAGATAGCAAACACTGTGGTAGCTATAGGCCCAATTTTGGCAGCACCAGATTCACAGCTGGGTCCAATCACCTTCTATACAAATAGTCGACTTCACGAACAGCATGATTTATTCAAATATTTACAAAGCAGGTTTCAGATGTCCATACAGGAAATTCTCTGCTACAGTGTGGGGTGTACAAATGCACAATCATCACTCATCCAAGATGGGACAGGGCTTTCAGTCTCCAGGAGTCTCCTCAGATAGCATCTCAACCACCTACTTTTGCTTTGATTTGTAAAAAAGTCCCTCACTTTCATTTAAAGGTACTGTCAGTAGAAAATCTAGAGCTCATGCTCAGTGAGTAGTGGTTGTACCTCGGAGGAGGGTAACTTTTGGGATGGAGGTGTGTGTTGGCATTATAATGAGCCTATAATGAGCAAAGTTCTAGTACAATTCATCTGAATGGAGTGATTTGCCATCCTTGCTGGCTCAGCACCAGACATCGTATATCTCCCCTTGGAGAGGGGCCCCTCAGCGGCCCAGCACAGGGAGTGCAACAGAGTTTGGCCGCGGTGTCTTCACCCCGCTCCATCCTCCGTTACTCCCCTTTACAGCTGTGAGGAGGGCAGGTTGTGCTGCCCAGGGAACCGTGGAGGAGCAGAGTCTGTGCGCACCAACCATCCTGGAAGTGGCAGGAAAACTTCTGTTAGGCCTTAGTTTTAGGTTAGGCCCCTAGACTTTTCACCTTCTCAAGCAATCCTTCCGCAGTGTAATACAACAAAATCACAAGCAGACTTCTTATGAACAGGTCCACCTCTTTAGTGTATGTTGAACTGGTAGTTCAAATTAGGCAAAACCATTGTTATTTTGAGAACTGGAAAGTTTCTCTTCTGAAGAGAATGGATATAAATATATCTCTTGGATATGTTTAATATAATTACAAATCTGCTGCCAAAAGGCATTGCAATGGTTTGTTATCCCTTATTTAGAAGAGATAGGCTATGGTGAAACCACCCTACATTATTTAGTGGCAGTATGTCAGAGCCACTTAGCTGAAAAATACAAACAATACAAGAGAAGACCATCACTACATTTAGCTAAACACAAGTCTGAATGACCATGATGTAGCATTGGTAAGAATATGGGATAAGTCATGGATTCCAAATAGACTGTCTGCTTGATGCTTTTTGTTCCAGCAAAACAACTAGCAGCAAGCTTCTTCCTCTTATAAAATAAATAAATAAATAAATAAATAAATAACAAGAAATCCAATCCAAAGTCTCAGAGCTTCAAAACATTGTAGAAAAATAAATCATCATTCAGATTTTGGAATTTATGTATTCCTAGGAAGTGAATAAACAGATATGATTAAGAACATGCCTAAGCTAGCACCCATTTGTAAATATACACTCTTCTGACCAGCACTAGAGTTAGAAATAACACTTGAGTAAATTACTAGTTTCTGCAGTGCATGAGGTTACTTACCTTTCAGAAAAACTGAGATATTACTAAGAGGAAAGGAACAAAGCATTTATACACTAAATCATCTTGAAAAGTTGTCTTCCAAAGACTGGATCAGATGGCAAATGATAACAGACACCACTTAAACCTGTAGGGTAGCAATGCAAGAAACAGGAGGAAGGTATTTTATGGAAGGCAATGAAAAAGATAATGCAAGGAAGAGGGTAATTATGGAATAAAGTATCTGGGACTATACATTCAGGCCTTTGTTTGGTGGCTTTTCCTACTGATCCTTTTATGATATCCATTTTAAAATATCCATTTTACCATTACCAAGGCAGTAACAATGAGAGGTTCAAGAATGTTTCGTACTGCAGTTGTACTACAAACAGGACACAAAATCATATACCTTATCCAAAAAAGAAAGAGTACATTCATTGTTCTGAATTTTAAATAAAGGCTATGGTAATTCCCCAAAAGTACTACCCAGCATATCTTCATTTCCTGTTTCTGTTTACCATATTTTTTCACATTTACCCTCATACTGAATATTTTTTTGGATTCCATATTTTGCTTGGCATTCTACTTTCTTAAGATGAATGTGAAATATCAGACAGCATGCAAATTCTGCTTTTTTTTTTTTTCTTTTTTCTCAGTCCCATGCAAAATGTTATTCCTCACAAGGAAAGTATCAAGAACAGTTTGGACACAGCAGAGTAAAATTCAACATTTGTTCTTTGCGTGATATACATTACTGTAGCCCTGCTACCTTGTCTTGATAGATTAATAATGAAATCTTATTTAATGAAAAGTGCAACTCAGTCATGTTTTACTTCCTCCCTGGAGGACCAATTGCTTATCTCATCAAAAGGATAATAATTCTTTCAGTCTGTCAGTCGATATGATCTTTATCTGGACACAAAATATAACAGCTGACTTAGTGGAGCTTCCAGTCTTGCTGGTGGTAGGGGATTCAAAATTCCTATTTATCATATGCAGATGATAGATGCACTAGCTAGCTTCAGGCACTGCATTAGCACGAAAGTCCATTAATTCTAATTATGCTTTGCATATAGAGAATATTAAAATGTTTAAATTAATAAAGGAGAAAGGCCAACCCTTTGGCACAGCTGCTGCATATTGATGTAGTTTGCTATGCAGGAGGTGATCTGTATGACTGAAGAGCATTCCTCAGGCCACTGGCACTGGAGCACATAAAGCTACTTAGGGGACATGTGCCAACTGCAGCCATCTCAGCATCTCTGTTCATTAGTCCATGGAGTTTTATTTTATCAGCTTTGGATGAGACTGAGATTGTTAGCGTCTTGATTAAAGGTAGGATGTGGGTGACCCTGCTCAGCTGTGTGTGCCATGCATGGATATGCATAAGAGGGAGTGAAAGAAATAAATACTTACTGTCCTTTGTATAGCAGAATTAGTTGTTTCACTGATAGTAGAACTCTCGCATGAAAACAGGGATAGGCCAGGACAACTGGAGCAAGTCTTTTATAGGGAGTGAACATTTCTTCTTTAAGTTTATAATTGTTTAAGACCTTCCCTGAACTTTCATTTTTCTCTTGGTTGCCTTCAGTTAATTTTTGATTTAGTGATAACAAAATGCACTTTTCTTTCTACCAGTGCAACCACCCCATAGCATTTTTCCTTTTGCTGTTTGTTGATAAGTCTTTGGGTTTAAGCCTCTGTCTCAGCAAAATATAAATCCTCTACTCTTAGTTTCTGCATCCATTAGTTCATCAATTGTGTAACTGTTTAGATCCTATTTAATATTAATGGAACCAAAAAGACACTTCCATGGTATTTCCTGGCAACAATATCAAGGAAGAACTAAGAATAATCCAATTAACTATCACTGAAGGATATAATTCAGCCTTTATAACCTTTAAAAACCTTTTGTACATGCATAGAAAATAAACAAAAGCTGTTTAATATATTCTAAAATCTTAAGAATATAAGAAAGAGCCACACTAATACTACTATTAATGATAATCAAGAGAGATGGAGACAGAAACCCTCAAAGTTCCTAGCAAATTTTTAAGTCAATAAACATATATGTACAGCTCCCTTTAAAGCTATTAGGCTGATATATTTGGTATCAGGCTTGATTCGTGGATTAAAGCAGTGATCTATAACAAAATTTAATAGTAGATCACTGTCACTGATTAAAAAGAAAAGTCTGTGTGTCTCATTTAACTTGGAAATTGCAAGCAGTACTCAGATCTCCTCAGATATCGTTGGGATTTACCAACATTTTAGTAAACTTGCTATGTCCGCATGGTTTTCTGGAGGCAAATAAAAGCTTGTTCTGCCTTGCTCTCGCTGAACTGGGAACTATATAACTCTCTTCAGCATGTTATCATATGTGACCTGATAATCCCTTATGAGAGTCAAGAACATTAGCTTGCACTCTGTATTGTGATAGCATTGCAGTTATTCGATTCTGCTGGGAACTTAGGTCAAGCCGGAGTGTGGGAAGAGGGAAATAATAACTGCATACAGAAGACTTTTTAGACCTACCAAAATGTCGTACATGCAGTGCAGTGCAGTGACAAGTTAACTATCCATCTTTTCATTCCATTACTTTTTTTCATTGAACATTCATTTCAACATTTTCAGCTGTTTCATCTTTTAAGGCTCATGTGTTTGAAAGTGATTTTGTTTCCCCATGCTATAATGAAGAATTCAGAGTATTAATTAGTTTGCAAACCCTCCTCACATATTCTTTGACAGCCAGGACTGCTCAGAGGACATATATCCCCACACGACGTTTTTCACCTGGCCTCTATTCATGAAGATAAATAGTGTTCATATCCAGTGTTTCACCAAAAAAAAAAAAAAAAAAAAATTAAAAAAAAATTTAAATTTAAACTTACCTCTGGCACTGTTTATCATGCAGACTGCTTTACTGGTTTGTGCTGAGAGACTGAGTAGTACTTGGTGCAGGAAAAACCTATGAAACATATCCAAGTGATTTACTTTGTATTGGACTTTATTATACTGTCTCTGTCAAAATATAGCGCTGTAACCTTTGAGGTTTCATTCCCTTACTATACTTTATTTTCTTATCTTTTAAAAATAGTTTCTTTTCCAAAATTAAGTATTTTCCCTCCTTCTCTGCAGCCTGCTGCACCTTTTACTCTTAGCTACTCACCAGTCTCTCTCTCGTTGCGGTTCCTGCATATCTGCTCTCTGTTGGTCTCTAGGCAATACTGGGCAAATGAAGGGATCAACTAATTTTTCTGTTTAAGAAGTAATTACCAGTATATTTTAGGGGGGAATAAATATGGAAAACATGCAACAAGAAATACTATAGGGCATTGAAGCCTATGTTCTGGCAGTATGCTCAATAATTATATCAAATGAGTGTTTCTAGGTTTTGTTTGATGTAGTTGGGAATTTGATTCACCAAAGGCAAAAATTTAATATTTACAATGATTTGTTTTGTCAACAATTGCTAAATGTTGCTCTGTCATAACACCATAACTCTAGAGAAAAGATATTGGAAGGAGATATCATAACTAACTTACCAAAGACTGATTATGGCTTCCAACTAAATTTAACATTAATGCAGAAAGAATATCATACATCATAGTAAGCTTACATTGAAAAAAAAATAGATAAAATAGACCTTTTACAGTGTTTTAAGGAATATTTCCAAGATGCATACCCCAAATGTAAGGGTCAGGGTGTAGTTTTCCCATTTCCTTTCTATAGTCTAAAGTCAGACTTTAACTCTTCATTTTGTCCATTTTTTTTTTGAGCCAAATTGAATAAGATATTTCTGGCTTGTTTTATTCAGAGATACCCTAGAGGAAAATGCAATGGCAGATGTACAGCTCATCTACATATTCAACTAGGAATTTGGCACATAATTTTAAGAACTGCTATGTATACCAGTAAAAAATGCCAACAGTAGAGGAGTAAGGATGGGGGAAACCAAGTGAAAAAAATTGACATGATGTAATTCAATAGGATAATGCTACTTAGAGGGTAATCTGTGCTTGAACATAGTGTAAGATTTTTTTCCAGATTTTAAACCTGGAAATATCTATAGACCAGGCAATATAATTACATATTTTAACTTAGAAAACGTGGGGAGGAGGGTGTCAAGGAAAGGCAGAAAAGCCTAAATATTTTTCAAATGGAAAAAGTAATATGGAATAAGATATCTGTCTCTTTAATAGCAATGTCTCCAAGATAAAGCTTCCAGATGTTAAAATAGCTTGCAGAAGTATTACACTGCATCATTTAATTTATTCAAGTAGTTACCTTATTTTAGTATCTTTAAAGGCATGCAGTCATATGATATCAGCCTCACAATGAAAAAAATGCAAATTTTGACTCATGCAAGAACTTGAACATTGGCTGCATTCGGACAGATACTTTACCTATAAATCTTCTAAACTACTAATAGGCAAGAAAGAGCAAGGTGGGGGGATGATATATTCCAGCCATTTTGCCTTTTTTATCATATGATCTAGTTGTCCTGGGAGCTGAACACAGTTAAGAAGTGGATAAATAACACAAAAGACAGAACAATATTGATGCAGAAATGACAAAGATCTGTAAACCTTTTTTGCTTTCCTCCCATGTCTTACAGAATTACCATTTATTAAAGAAAATTAAAGAGATGGTACATGACCACACACAATTCAATAGGATTCAGATATACTGAATGGTTTTTTCTTCAGTTGCAAGGGGTGTTTTTTTCCGGGAATTAGTACACCTTTTGTGTAACTGATTTCAATTAAAATGGAAAAACTAGTTTTGGAGTCACTCAAGCTTATGAATTAATAGCAGAAGATTCCAATAGTCTGCCCTGGCTAATGACCAAAATTGATTTACTGCCGTGATTTCCTTTGTGTGGGGAAGCTAAGACCAAATTTGGCTTCAGCATGAAATAAAATCATTATAGGGTTCTGTGAAACTATGGAGAGTAACTAGGTAGATGCTCAAAAAGTACTTTTCCTTTTCTCTGGACTGATAACATGATTGCCAAGAATTGTTTGCATTATAAAACCATCAAAAACAGTATTTTGCATTGTGAATGGCACATTTCGATTTTACTATATGTATACATAATTTGATATCTGTATTTGGAAGTAACAAACAATTTATCCAATTATGAATGTCATAAATCAACACTGCAATAAGAGCCAAACCTTAAGTCATTAGAAAAGTCATTTTTTTTTCCAAGATCTATCACGCATAGGAAAACTGAAAATATTCACAGCTGGTAAGCTATCAACTAAGACTTTGAGTGTGAACTGTGTGACAATAAGTATAAAATAATTAAAATGCGGTAAACCATTAAATGACAATTTGCCAACAAATAGATATTTAATGTGAGTACAAAGGATATATTTGTATCTGTAGCTTGCTTATTATTTATACTTATTTGTACTTAAATAAAAACCATGTAGAGGCATAGGACTTCATGGAACCCTTGGTCTTGCATGTGTGCAGATTTAAGTGTTCAAAATTTATCTTGAAACTATTTAGGTTTTCTTCCTTTGCTACTTTTATTAGCCTTTCCTCCTCTGACATTCAGGAATTCTCTTTTTATTTCCAGGGTAAATTTCCATGTGGCTCATTTCGCTTATTTATAGCTGTACCACTATCATCCTTCAACACAAATAGTTCTCTCGTTTATGATCCCCTCCTTTTGCCCTTAGTAAGTTTTTACAGAAGCTCCTAGACTTCATTTTGCAGTCTTAAAGAAGCCAGCTGTCTTCATGGATAAACAAAACACAATATTCCACATGAGGTTTCATCAGGGCTGAATACTTACAGCATATATACTTACCTCCTTCTAACATCTATAGGTCTTATGGCACATGATTAAACTAATTTCTCATCTCCATTCCTACAGTTTGGTGGTTAATATATCATGACTTTTCTCCTATTCTTTCATTTGTAACATAAACTGATAAGATGTTCATTACTTGTCACTCTGTTCCTGTCACTAAGTAGTGTCAAAAATGTTCCCATTTCTATTTATTTTCCTTTTCTGCATTGACAAAAATTCCCAATTTGTCATTAATATGTTCCATTTCCATACATTTTATATTCATACTAGAGTTCAAGTAATAAACAGCACCCCCAAAGACCATTCTGGAAGTCCGTATCTTTCATATGACCATGTTTCAGCTGGATTGACAGTTTATCATCACTGTCTTTTCCAGCTAAAGAAATACAACTCCAGATTTCTGTCTGCCAGTGCTCTGAGTCAGCTTCCCATCATTTCTGAGAACTTGGCTGGCTATGTTCAAGATCAGTTTGCTTCCTGCGGGAGCTGTTGTGTAAAAAGAGCTGGAAAGAACCTCACAGCAGCGATTTACCTCTCCTTTGGCTCGATCTCTTGTTCTTGGTCTCCAGCTGAGCTGCGCTGCAGCTGTGGTGCAGCTAAGTCTCTACCTGGTTTCCTACCTTGCCAACTCTGCCCTGCTGATGTGACTTCAAAGACTGACCTCAAACCTGCTCATCACTGCAGACTTGCTGTGCGACCACTGGACTGTGGCTAAGCCTGATAACTTTTCCTGATCTTGATGCTGATTCAGATGTGCTGGCCACACAAGTTCCTCCACAAAGTAGAGGAATAACAGTAATTTCAACACAAGATGCATGTAAATTTAAGACCAAAACTGAATCTCTAGTCACCGGGAAAGTATATGTGGGTTGAAACCAGCCCAAACCTGTTGCTCTCTGATGTTCTTTTTGTTGTTTAGGTGATCCACAAACACCCTTGTCCCATACAGGTCTGGCTAACTCAGAGTGACATTCACACTCTTTTGATTAATTCATGACAAAGGATTAATACAACCAACTGATCCAATCCACTATGACATAGTCCTCTGATCCACCAAACAGATTACCACCAGTAATCCATCAGTTGTTTATCGAAAACAAAGTTTACCATATACAGTCTGGATCCCTGTGTTGAGCCAAATCAGTGTTCTTTGCAGCAGGCAAAGAAGGAAAGACAAGGCACTGTCTCTATTTTTCTCTGAAATTCATCACACCACATTTGCCCATCTCCTGTGAGTCTTCCTCCATTGTAGGCATCTATTGACTTGATACCATAGATTTGATTTTGTCAGTCTTAAGTATTTGTTCAGGTTCATGAATCAAAAATAAGACTTAGATAAAGTTAACCAGTAAAACTATGATCTTTAACAAATATGGCATTATTTAAATATCCTAATGTTGACTATCCCCTCTGTAGTCTGAATCAATGCAAATATGCTTATTTTAAAGGGTGTAAACCAGTCTTTTCACTATTTACTCTAGATTAAGGAACTGATCAGAGATTTGGTTCAGTTAATGTCCACATATCAGTAGGTTCTGTTATATACAAGAACTATAAAAATAGGCACTTTTCCACATTTCCATTCCAAAACAACCTATAAAGCTACTTTCCTACTACAATATGCATAATATATCACTTCAGATAATCAAACCACAAAATAAAATGAGCAAAACTCATTTTCAGGAGGAAGAATTTTCCAAAGGAGAATGATTTTTTCTACTTCCCTCTTTGATGATAGATGTTTGAGTCAGTTTCATAAAACATTAAGTACATCTTTTTTTCCTTCCTTTCCTCTTTAACATATCGGCATTCAGTTTTTCTGAATAAACACATAAACTATTGCTCCCCAGATATGAACATTCTTTAGGAAGAATACAGTCCTTGAAAGCATTGGGAGCAATTACCTCAGGTGGGCTTGGCTTTTCAACTCTATTTTCTCAAACATGCACGGCTGCCCATTGTGAAATTTTGCGTGGTAACACTGTCAGATATTTTTTTCTCAAACAACTAGACAAAACATGTTTTCAGACCATCAATTTCTTATATTTCATTAGCAGGAATAAAAGTTAATCATTGTAATGCCCAAGATTTGCGCATTTACCTTCTGTAATCTGTGGCATTTCAGTTTTGTTGGCAATACACAGGTTTGTGCAATGGAGTCCTAGTTAAAAGTAATTGCTTTTGCTCCATTTGTTTTTATGAAGATATTACATTCGTCTTGTGCTGCAGCATTGTCTATTTCTCCAGCAAAGAGTTCATCTTTGGAAATGTTATATGCATTCTGATGTGCTCCTCTCTGTGTGAGATGAAGTGGCAAGCTGACCAAGTCTTAAAAATCTGTTGATTGCATGCCCACCAAGGCATTAATAATGAATGCTCAGCTGTGATGGGCTGGATACATAGTTAACATAGGTAATAGATAAGTGTCCAAGCAATTCTTATATGGTGAAATAGGATATAGAAAAATACAGCACATCTGCCCATAAGGACACTTTGAGGAGACTTTCAATCACGCTTGGTTTAGTGCCAAACTTTTGATGTCCTAGGTTCAAACAAGCAAGACTGCAATACTATAATAACAAGGGGTTTTAAATAGCATCCCTGCGGATGCTGTTTGAATGGAGCACTAAATTCATTCAATATAGAGGGAGAAGATGGCCGCAGACTAGCTCATCACACTGCCAGGTTATGTGTTGAAAGTACATGAGATTGAAGGTACAGAACTTACTGCATGGAAACCATCTAAAGAGACAGATTAACTCAGCGATCAAGCTTGACTAAGTTTCCTTGAATTTGGGATTGTCATCTTTCGAACGAGTAGGAAGAACACCATCACATTCTGTTTCTTTTTGAAACTACTTATATACATTCCCACATTTTCTTTTTTTTTTTTTTATGCATTGAATGTAGTCCAACAGCTAACAAAATGTGTGATGCTTTTTGTATACAATCAGACTGATATTTAGTTCATTTTCCTTTACCCCTCAAGTCTTCATCCTTGGTCTTGTTCTCTGTGTTAAATTACATTCTACTTTCTATCAGATTCTGTTTGGACTTGGTGATCTCTGCCAAATTTTAAGGAATTGGTCAGAGGAGAATTTCTGTGATCTCTTTCTGAATTTTATGTTCCATGTCAGCTGCTCGTTTCGGGGATCTGGTCCTGTAATGTTGCAAAATTGATGCTTGAGATTAGTTACAACCACTTCTATAATTTCTGCTTTGGTAGAGTACATTTCTACTACCTTTACTGTGTAACCAACCACTATGCTACAAGTCAAATTGCCTCTTACTTGCTCTCCTTGCATAGTCCACGGAACTATGGCACAAGTTCATAAGAACCGGTGTCAGTCTAATAATTCTGAAGCCTAAGGCACCATCCTGCAAAGCAGGAATGCCAGGTTTATTATTCTTAGGCTGCGCTAAAGTGTCCTACACTGTTTGTTCCCTACTGCCTATTGGACTTTGTGGTCTAATTACTAGGATTCAGTAGGTTTCAGTAAGATGTTTACCATTTTTCACCTATGTTTTCTAAATGAAAATGGCTATGGCTGCTGTGCTCTGTATGAAGGAAGGTGATGTGTCTAAGACATGCTCCAATATGCTGTGACAGATGTTATCTGTTTTGTGTGGTAGTAGTTTACTGTGAGGACAGTGCATACTTCATTTGAAATGGAGTTTCTGGACAGAAGGAATGAAGGATAACTGTTTGTCTTGTCTTAGCAGCTGTGCACTGGATCATATTAATCATAACACAGGAGAAAAGGATTTTCCCTGAAAATAACTGAGCATATTCAGCTAGTGAAAACTTCTGGAGTGTGAGAAGCAAGGGCAGACAGATAAAAGACACAGTAGGCAGTGAAGCTGCAACATGTGCAGAGACAGAAATGCTCCACTGATGCATTTCTTTAGAAAGTCTAAATCTCACAACTGTCATTGTAGCAAACAATATGGACAGACATAGGCTGAATATGGGAGTGGATGGGTTTGTTTGCTCATAAGGTGGTCATTTTAGCTCACTGATGACTAAATTTGCATTGACAATCCATGGAAGTTATTTTAGGTGGACATATGAGGACACTGTCCACTGAGGTCCCATTCACGGGACACAGTTGTTCATCAGTCTGTACCTTTCACTGTTGTCAATCTTCAGTCTTTTCCTTACACCATTGTGTAAGACTTCTCCTGTGATCTGGTGGGAATTCCGTAGAGTAACTTATGACCAAAAGTCACTGCTGGATGCTGATCAAGCTAGAGGGAAACATCCATCCCATTGGAAAGACTTAAAAGCCCTTTATTTTGATTTGTCTCACCCAGCAGAACTGCATTTTCAAAAGCCATCTCACTTGTGTCTTAATGGAACCTAATGCTAAAGACTCATGCCTACTTTTTAATGTTTACTTTTTATGGAAAAGAGACAAGCAATTTCACTTCAAAATATCAGCAGGGATCTATTCACATGTACACTCAGATGTTTTTTATTAGTCAGTATTCCATTTGGACCAGTAAAAGCTTAACTGCTTGTACTTTTCTGTTTTCATACATCTCTGGGGCTCCAAGATCTCTAAATACCAATGTATGAGCATCAAGTGAATGTAAGTGTATAATGTCTTTACAGATGAGAGTAGAGAGGAGAGTTTTCTAGACCATTTTTGTACTGCTTGGATCATTTCTGTCACCTAATTAAAGCACTAAAAATGACTTTCTGAACATCACTTTTAATAACTGTGTCATTAATAATTAAACTATTTTTATTACCTGTAGTATTTATGCTATTCAAATACAGATGAATAGTTGTCTTTAAAGAGAATTAAAAACAATTCCTTTTTAGTGGAACCATCTCATATTGTTGGATTCCTGGACCAACTGGATAGCTCCTATGAGAGATATTCTAGTCATCTTTGTGGTCCATCTGTGGACTTGCTCCAATCTGTCCATACTTGTACTGGGGAGCACAGAACGGGACACAGCACTGCAGATATGGCCTTGCCAGAGCTGAGTAGAGGGGAAGCAGTACCTCCTTCAAACTCGCAGTGCTTTGTCTAACATAGCTAGAATGTTGTTTGCCTTTGCAAATTGGTCAAATGATGGTCAAATTGTTGTTCATCAAGACCCCAGGTTCTTCTCAGCTTTCTAACCAGATGGCCCCCAGCCTGTGCTGGTTCGTGGGGTTCCCAGTGCAGGACTTTTTACTTCCTTTTTGAAGCTCATGAGGTTCCTCTCTGTCCATCTCTCCAGCCTGTTGAGGTCCCCCTGAATGGCAGCACAACCCTGCCTGTATCATCTGCAAATTTCCTGAAAGATCATCCCCAGCTCATTAATGAAAACTTTAAACAGTATTGGCTCCAGTATTGGTCACTGGACACCTGGTCTTCAGCTGGACTTTCTGCTGCTGCTCATGATAATTATCTATTTTGCTTTGTTTTACATATTTTGATATAAAAGGTTCTGAAAAACGTCTGTAGTGAACATATTGACAACTGTCAGACTCAGAACATTATCCCTATTTTGGAACTGTTGATTTTCTCCTGATAGAAAATGTATTACTTGGAGGGTGTAAAAATATGTTTTTGGACATGTTGATATAAGTTAACGTGTATTTTCACCTTGTGAATCATCCATTAGGTCACATAAAGCCCCTTAGATATTTTCCTATTCATTAACTCAAATATTTAATGCCGTAACTTCATGATGTGCTCTGTTTTAGTGGTGAGTCAGTGGAACTATGTCAACTGATACTTGCTGAAAAATGACCAGGGCTCTTCCAACTTCTATCTGCTCATGCATTTTTCTATAGATCTTGCGACTTTCATGCAGAAGATGCATTGTCGCTTTGTTTCTTGAATGTATTAGTAAGACATAATCATGCATGAAAGTTGCTCATAAATAGTGTTCCAGACTACTTTATCTATGTGATGATTGTGAGTTCCAATATTTTTCTATTATTTAAATGTATGATTTTTTTAAATATAAAGATGGCTTATTCAATGCAATTATTATTTTCTTATGCTTCTTGGAAAAAAATTCTGTTGATGAGCTTTGAAGCCTAACCATTCATTTAAGTTTCGTCTTTTAGTTTTTGCATAGTTTAATTTAGATATCTTTGATTGACAGAGAAATTTCCTACAGACTTTCAAAACACGCTAATCAGTTTCAATTCAAAATAGATCAAAAACATCACAGATACTTGCTCAGTTCTGAAAACACTGATCGGTTCTGAAAATTTTAACCTGCATGAGTCACCAAGCATACAGTGAAAATTATATGAACATAAAACCAAACCATATTTAAATTGTCAGCAGCCTCCAACATCATTCACTCTTTGTAAAAGTCAACCTTCCTCCAACTGTTCTGAAAATCACCTGATACTATATTAAAGTGAGTTAATAAGAAGCTTTTCCTAAAAAGATGAATGCTTTTCTTATTGAATGCATTACTGTTTTCTCCCAGCCCTAGTAAATTATGAGGTTACAGAATCATCATGAATGATAATGAAATAATGAAGTGCAGCACAAAACAAGACAATACTGAAACTTTTCTGGTTAGGAAAAAAATATCTAAACCTTTTTTTTGAGAAGGGGGGGAAGGACATATGTTTTTCTGTGACAATTACCTTGTGTGAAGGAAACTGGAATGAGTAATTTATCAAGGCTGATGAGAAAAAAATGCAGTTGCTATACAAAATGTACGTAAAACAAATATCCCATTTTTCACAGTATTCAAAGCAAGCAACATATATTGATACCAATAAGTTAATAAGTCATATTCTTTTATTAAATACAAGTAGTTTATTCTGCTAATTGGGCAAAGAAAGAAAGGTTTTTGTTGTGCAGTCCACCTTGGGTCGGATAAATTTGGGTGCATTCGCTTTAAAATAACATTAATATAAAGGATAGGAATTAATACAAGGGAAGAAATATATATACCAGGTTTTGAATTACAGGTTTTTTATGTAATATTAAAGAGTAGAAGATATAAGTCATTTGCACACAGCATTCATAGATTAATGAAAACGTTTTACTAAAGTTTATTTAAGTGCTATTATCTAAAGTAATATGTTCATTGGGAAAAATTTCTGCTTGACATTTTGTGTTTTGACTGGCATTTGCTAGTTGCCAGCTGTCAGAGGGAAAGGACTGCAACACATGCCGTTAGCAGCATATGCCTTTTTTGGGCGCTGAATAGTGTTTTCATACAAAAAATCAAATGATCCATAACATATTATGCTGTCATTTAAAAACTGCATCAGAACTGTAACATTTTTCATGCTCATAATAAATTTTGTTCCCCAAGGCACAATCTAGCATTTTCTCACTATGTTTGGAGACATAATGAGGGAAACATTTATTCTATTAATTGGCACTACTGCTTTTATACAGAATGTTAATGATTTTCTCAGAATGGAGGTTCCTTGAAACTGTTTTGGTAAGACTTTGATTTCAGGGCTTTACTCCTCTCTACTTCATCAGATGTATCTGTCCTCTTTTTTGTACTATATTATCTTCTCCATCATTTACATTACCGACAAGTGCTTGTCAGCAGAGATAAAGATTTAACCCAAGCCACTGAATTCCTTTTTTTTTTTCCAGAGCAGTCTCTGTTTTTCTGTAATAAATTATGGCAGAATTGTTTAGAAATGTGTGGGTAAATGCGATAATCATTGCTCATTTTGCAAATGATAAAACTACTGCCTTATTCTACTAATTATATCACCTTCTTACTCCGTTTTTTTCTAAGATGGTGTGTCCTCCCATGGAGCAAAATCCAATTTCCTTCCTGGAGAGAGAAATTGCAACTTCCAACAAAGATACAAATACACTGATACCTGAGCCTCTTTAACAAATTTTTGGCTCCTGTTATATCTAAATTAATAGAAAAGCTATCCTAAATTTCCTAAATAGTCAAAAGAAGGTATTTCATGGTTGGCAAGTAGGTTGCATGATTCAACCTACTTATCTTTCTCCAAGAACTGTTCAATCTGTAATCCTAACTTGAACAAGCAGAAGTTTAAGTCGAAAAGATGACTTTATTCTGGAATGTTTAAGAACAATATATTTTGTTTACTAAGAAATATTTCGTTTTTATATTTATTATTGAATATTTCCAGGGGAAAACAGAAGAATTATGTTTTTTGTCCTCTAGATTTTAGTCAAGTAAGTAATATTGAGAAAGTCCTTTTCTCACGTTCTAGCGCAAGTGTATGCATTATTCGCTGACTATAAATAGCCAAATAAAGCTCAATAGAAATTTAGCTACTGAAGGTAGCTAGTGTTAGTAAACTAACATTTAATATGCCAGTCATGAGGTTACATTGTTTTTAGTCTTGTGTTGTTCATATTTTCATTTTAAGAAAGGGTATTTTAAGGAGTGATTATTCAGATACTTTGTTTTAAAAATATATTATTTAAAAATATGTTTTATCTTAAGGATTCTATATATTAATTAAGGTACCTAAGGTCTCAAGTGTACTTGTGGTAATTGTAAGTAATGTCTTAATACTTAATGCTTAACAATAATAACAAAATAACTTAGTAATATCTTCATGCTGCATATCAAATTTACTCAGCATTATGCACAACGTACAGTTCACCCACTGATATCTAAAAAAACCTCATACTTTAAAAATACATATATTTTCCAGTGATGCTGCTGAGCCTGAGAGAAAACATAAGGAAAAAATGAGCATCTGAGCAAAAATGAGCAGATACTGTACCATTCTAAATAAATTAGTAATGTCCTGCAGTGAAGGATGATTTTGTTGTTGTTGTTATTATGATGAAAAAGTCTTAAGGAAAAAGGGTTAGCACATGCATATGAAGACAAGCGTGTATATATATATACTTATAGCACACATATCAAGAAAGATATCTATATTTAAGTCCAAGTAGGAGAAAATTTGATGGGTATTATTCAGAAGGATGTCAGCTAAATTACTGATGACACCTGACTCCTTCTCCTATAAGATAGAATTTCAAGGCAGGAATATGTGAAGAATCAGCCGCAGAGGTCACATTTCAAAGTTCCCATTTCTAACCCACTACTCTCTAAAGATAGAAATTTAACTGCACAGAGGCGTATCTTAAAGTAGAGTTATTTTCAATGTTCCAGGTGCTCTCTGAATCCAAAGTCACAAAGAAGTCATAAGTAAGGCAGAATGTAATCATACAGGGAAACTCAGTTCACACACATGGGACAGGGTTAATCTGTAAGTTACTAAAATTTTCTAATAGCGTTGTGCTCTGCTGCCATACTCATTATTTGTATATGTGATACTTAACAAACACTTAAGACACAGTCTTTGAATTAAATCAGCTGAATAAATGGATTCTTTATAATTTTTTAAACATGTAATTAGTCACTAAGTGACTATTTCCTGCTCTCTGGTCTATACCTCAGATTTTTAGCGTGGTGGATCACCAGCTGGGCATAACCTTACCCATGCATCCTATCAGTCAGAAGTCTTTTACTAAGGTAAGACAAAATAGACAGAAAATAAAATTTTGAAGTGAAGTAGAATTTTATTATGAATACGCTATGGCAAAATTACGAAACATGATTTACCGTTACTCTGGTAACAGTTTGTCACGTTCAAACCTACTCCCTTTTTTCTCTAAAAGTGCTTTATCCTTTAATAATTATGGCCTTTTTATTTATTTGACCTTCATATCTGCTGTCTAAGAATGAGGAATTTTTTTTTGCTTAGTCTATTTACACTTGGAAATGTGTTTGCTTACATGTTATTTTCCTTCCTTTATGTTTTCTTTATAATAAAATAATAGTAATTCAGATTTTGAGTATTTCTGTTTGTCTTCACTTGTGAAAGTTTAATAATTATTTTTAAAAAAATCTTCACTAAACTAAAATAAAAATAAAGATTCAATAAAATAGCAGTGAACAGGGGGTTTTCTCTGGAAAGTTTGTTCTTTCTAGAAATTATTTTTCCATGCAAGGGTCTGTTTTGTCAAAATATGAGTTATTTGCTTATTCTTAGTAGTCATGACATAACTTTCACTGGGAGAATTTCTGAAGTCCGGGGTAGAATTTCTAGTGAAAAAAAAAAAAAAAGAGAGAGAGATAAAACCTAAATAACAAATGGATTATGCTCTATTGAGAGAAACAGTTCAATGCCCTAAATGGTGCAGCATTATATTTCAGATGGGTGTATTTTTTTTCCCAAAGAAAATCTAATTTTCATTGCAGAACAAAATGCAGATTCTGAACAATTAGTATTTTCTGACCCATTCTAGTAAATAGTGTACTATGGAAGAAACAGAAAAAGAAAAAGAAAAAAAGAAAAAGGAAAAAGAAAGAAAAAGTAGTGTATGAAAGAGAATATAAAAACTTCATTGAGGTGCTTAAAATGCACTGTGCAGCAAATATAGCTTTGCAGTTGCAAGATGCAACTTCTATCAGTAAACTCTCTGAAATGAGAATATCCCTTGTGTTTCAGCCAGTTAAAAATGTTTTTCTTGTCATCTTGAATCTTCTACTAGAGTCCTTTAGCCTACTGGCTTTTGGGAGAAGAAACTGGAATCAAGAGAGACCATTAAAACTCACAAAGGCTATTAGTATAGCCTTTTTTATTTGGACAGACAAATGAACAACTGCTCTTTAAACTCATTTACATGTAATAAATAAGAATAAATATGTACAGTTCACAAAAGCACCTTTGTCAGTTTGGAACACAAAGTGAGGAAAATACTAGTAATTAGCTGAAGAACTTAACACCACTCCTACTGATAGGATGTTCACAAAACAAGAAGCCATGTTTTGCTCAGATGTGGAAGTTTGTCTACTCTGATAAAGTCAGAGAGACTCACTGGAGCATAATAACCACATGCACAGAAGATTTAAACTCTGCTTGACAACTTCATTACTACAAATTTAGTAGTGATTTCTGCATCCAAATAAACTTTCCACTTCTGTTAGAAACCCATTTCCATATACTTAAAAAATAGCTATTTTCATCTTACACATATTACAAAATATAAAAAATTAATACCCATTATAATACATGGTAACAATTTATGTATTGCTAAATAATATTATTTTCTTATGGAAAAAAATCATTTTCTGTATTCTAAAGAGAACTACATTATTTATTGGGAATAATAAATGGGAGAATTCATAATGTTTTCCCACATTTCACATTTCTGAAACACTAATGCAAAACAAATTTCACCTGGGAATCTGTACTAGAATATTATTTGCCTTTTAATAGTTTTCTTATTAAGATGTTTCAGTCATCTAATCAAAAATCTCTGTTCTTCATACTGATAGAAGAAAATATTGCATGACTTAAATGTCTCAATACAAACCATGATTATGCCTAATGAATAGCCAAAATTAAAAGCATGGAACCATTCAGATAGCCTTAAAGTAATCTATCAAGCATTTCAGAAATTGGAAAATACATAAAAATTATGGAGTGCAACTCTCATGATTGCTGGTTTCTGAGTAATGCCTCTCTTAACTTTTTATCTCATTCACAAAAAGGCAACAAAATGCAAATTTAAATCTTGAACCAACAAAAATAAATGATACTGTTGTCTTCAACTGATAACTTTATATTAATGACTGCCTATGATGCAGAAGCACATCCTAAACATAGAGCACTACTTCAGGCAGAGGGAATGGAGCTGATTCTACAACTTCCAAACCAGACTTAACTAAATAATGCCTAGTTATGAGGTTGGTAATGATTATCGGCTATCTGTGTATGGATAGAAATATCTGTAAACCAAATATGTCTATTTGCTTTATCCTTTATACACTTTATAGAGGATGATTATTTCTTATATTTAAACATTTTTAAGTGGCAAATGTCAGGGTTAGCACCCTGGACTAGAATCATCTTTGTCATGAAGTAGAAGGGGAAATCATATATGTAAAAATATCTATGTGCCCACAACTTTTACTCAAATAGACTTCCCAGGTTTTGAGTTAAAATTGCAAACAAACCTGAAAGTAAACATTTAAAGCTACAAGTACTATAAAACTCCTGTTTGACTTGTATATGCAAATCTTATACTAAAGTGAAAATTTACACGTCTATACAACAACTCCAGTGTCTCTATTTATTTATATGTTTCATACAGCCATTTTGTCTGGAAGAATGATTAATTTGGCCATATATCTTGCTACCACAATGTTACAGAAATAGTGTTGTGTGACAACAAGATTAGGCAAATAAAACAGAAGGTTTACCTTGTATTTACTTACCCTGCAGCATATAATGCAAAATTTTCATGAACACAAAGCTATTACAAGTTATACTATCTTATTTTAATGCATTCAAAGGAATAACGCATCCATCTAATGATTAGTTATTCTCTTTAATTGGTTGTATACTTTTAATGGCAAATGCAGACAAGTTGTGTGTCTTTCTGGTTTACTCTTTTTGTCATTTTGCTTGCTGCCCCAGAAACATCATTTGCCAAGGGTCTGTTGGTATACAAAATGCCTGGACTTTCATTCTGATATCCCATATGGTCTGCCTTGGTTTCCCAAATGACCACCACAGCGAAACCTATTTTCCTGACAGCCACAAACACTTTTAAGTGTCTATACTACTCATTTCCTGTTGTTTAGGAATGGCTTATTTTTTTCTTATTGCTTTGGCACGTATCTGCGAACAGGTGTCATTAGGTGCAGGAAGGCATGTGTTGTTGGTGTAGTGGTGCTGTCATAGAAGATGGACTTCCCTCCTCTTTTCCTGCAGACCAGATGTCCTTGCAGTGCTCGGCAGGCCTGCCTATCTTAATCCCATTGATACCTGGCATCTCTGCCTAATGGTAAGGGCTCTACCAACTTCTGAATGGGCACCCAGCCATTCAAACAGATGGTCCTAAAGTCAGGCAGCCAAAAAAACATTTATATGGATGTAATATGTTTTTTAAAGCCACAGTCCCAGCTGAGCACACTGAAATGCCTGTCCTTTCTCTGCTTATGCATCTATTGTTCAGGCAATGTTTCCTTGCTGCTCTATCTTTGAACTGGAGTAAAATTTCAAATTGCATTGTGTAAATTTCACTAAACACTCATATATATATACATATATATATACACACACACATACACATACTTATACAAATATATATATATATATTCACACATTCACAGTCAAATGGAATTAATTCCTGTTCCTACAGTGTAGTGTTTTAGCAACACTGAGTACCTTATGACCTATTCAAGTCATAATGCTTAACAGTAATAATATCATAATAATTACATTCCAACCCTTTATTGCTTTCAACATTAATTCATCATGCATTAATGAATCATTAATTTATCTTAAACATCTATAATAATCAATCAGGCTCAATGTAATCAATGTAAAAACATGAGGCAGAATAAGTAAAGTTAGTATCGGCAAAATCTCTGAATACTTTCTTGTCTTTCTTAACTGGAAGCTCATTTGAACTCAAACAGACGTTGATACCTCCTTCATATATTTAATCATCAGACAGAATTCATTTTGAAATCAGATTCTGCATAATCCTTTCAAAGGAAGGTATCATTTTATATTAAATTTTGAATATTTTCCTATTTTCACACTACGGAATTTCCAAAGAGGCACTAGATTAGTTCCTTCCAAATCTTTCAGAATTTTTCTTAGGGCAGTTTTTACATGCCGGTGCTGTAATGTCTTAAATTAAACAACTGTACACATAATCATTTCTGCACATGATATGGCTGCTACAGCTTTTGATGCAATTAAAGTAGCTGCACTAAGAATGCAATGGTTTATGCAATTATACATGAGGGCACTGAGGTGAGCTAAAAACAGAATTAACAATAATTCCAAAAGTTATATTTTCAGAAGAATTCTCATATCTTCAGACTTCCACATATGGGTTATATAAGCCAATTTCAATGGCTTTTGTCTTAATGGATGTTTTTTTTAAATATTATAATGTGAATATCTTAAGTTACTCTTACCATTTGATAATATTTTGTCTCCCTTATAACAGACACCTCCTTAGAAACTTTTAGAAATTGTCATGAACTTTTTGGGCAGAAAAGCCATTGTTACAGAGAATCCTGCATCTGAAAACTCAGTCTCAAACAACAATGCCAATTCTGTGAGAGGACATACAATCTATCTTAAATAGATTTATTTAAAATTGATTATTCTAATTACTCTTTTTTATTTTTTAATTACTCAATTGATTAATTAAAATTTGTGTTTCTTTCTATTTTGGAGTCCCTGAAAAAGCTTCCTGAAATGTTTCATGATTATAAGAATGAAGACTAAGCACCAACCCAAAGATGTCAAGTCAAGATATATAAAGGTCAGTACAGACACAGAATAATAGATACCTCAGATTTTGATTCCAGTGACAGCTTATATCCTCAAACAACTTATTCTAAGTAATACTAAACTTGAAAGGCTAAATATTTAAGTTATCTTGTGCAGAGTTGTATTCCATGTAACTCAATAAATATCTTTCATCATAAGCTATAGTCACTGACTATTCATACCATTATTAACAACCATGTAGATTTTTGGAGAAAATAAATTTTTCTCAGAAAAAAATATATAAATTCATTTATAAAAGTGTAACTTTGTATTCGAGGTTCTATTTCATTCAGGAGAATGGAATTTCCACTTGTCAAAAACTATGCCACTGTTCAGACTAAAAACACAGGTATTTCAAGACAAGGTAAGAATTTCAGCTCTTGAGAATTTCTCTAAAAATTATAAAATCTCCATTACCTATTCAACAGTAAAGAGTAAGATAGTAGATATCTGTTATGAAAATACAAGGTTTTAAAATGTAGAGAAAAGCTTCTTTTGTGTCTTCTTGATGAGTACAATGAGATACAACATTCTCAACAAAATACTTTTCTGTCAGAAAAAAATGTTTCACTAAAATGACTATACCTGATAGAAGAATATGTAGACAGTTTCCTGAAAGATTTTCTGAGATAAAGGGAGATTTCAAATTCTAGGTCACTACAGAAAACAGAAGGCTCAAGTATCAACCGTTCAGCCATTTTTCTTTTCCCAACATATCAAATAAAATACAAAGTCTATCTGTTTTTTTTTTCTAAATAAAACAAACAAAACTGACTTTCAAAAATTGCGTTTTTTTCTCAGGTTGTTTTCCAAAGACTGTAAAGAGTTATTTTTTTCCAGCAAAGTAAATTCTTATGATAATTTGGACCAACTGTTAAAAGCTACTGAAATCACTGGAGGCTGTGGTAACTCTTTTCATGAACCGAGGTTAGTTGGTGTATCCTTATTATGTATCTGTACAGAAAATTTCACCTCTCTTTCTGTTAGGAAACTAGAACCACACTAAATCTACTACACTGTTAGATGTAACTACCATGTATGTCTAACATTATTTTGTGATGTAACAAAGTTTTAAATAAATTATCTTTTTTAAGTACACCTTTCTCAGAATTGCCTTTACAAATTCATCTGTGCATGCATAGATGACCTGAAGAAGTGGATGTAATTCAAATAGGAGAAATAATTCCAAGCATGAAAATTTGCTGCGTGGTTTCACTGTTGTAGACTTACGACTTAAATGACACCATTCAACTTTTCTCCTTTCAAAAGACTCCAGTTGAAAAAGACAGGATGTCTGGAAATGAAGGACATGATCTCTTCTGCCATTGTTTTATTTCCTTAGCATAACTGAAAAGAGCTGCCATTTTCATCTGAAAGTCTATCATGTCCTGAGGGGCATGTAATAAAAACAAGGATTCCATAATAAAATGATGTATCTGGTGGCATAATTGCCATAAAAAGTAGGAAGATAGAGCATAGGAATAAATATTAGCTATAGGAAAGTAGAGTAATGAGTTATAAACTGTAAGCTTCTGCGGGGAATAAAAGATGAAAAAGGAAACCTGCAGTTGTTGGACAACTGTACCAATTATTTGGTTATATCTTGGTATCAACAGGAATTCCAAAGGCAAAGAAATCAATCACTCTGTCTTCACTTCTTTGTAGGCTCTTTGCATTATTCTAAACCAATATATTCCCAATAAACCCCACCAATAAGCAAGAATATATGAAACAATATAGTTTTTCTGTTTTTCCTTTGTTCCTGATTTTTTCTTCCTGTGTAATCCATGAGGACATATTTAACATCCTTAGATGGGTCCAAGGAAAGCACTTGTTTCTTGCAAGGTTGAATTTTAGAGCTTAGCATCACCACCTATCTGGAAAACAAGAGAAGCAGCCAGGGCGTATAATTTTCTGTGGTGTTCTTTTCCCCAGGTAAGAAAAGAGACATAGAGTCTCTCAATCTTTAAGGTAAGTTTTGCCATGGAAGTATTTACTAAGTACATCATGAAGGTCATAGGTACAAGACAGAACCATACTGAGTTTCTTTCAATGTGTAGGTTGATCTATTGTTTCTTTATGAGTCCAAGGAAGTCCGTCCTCAGCTGTATTCATATCTATATACTGTCTTGAATTAATCCGGTAGCTTCTGCCTAAAGATGATAGTTAGCAATAATCATACCTACAGCTGTAGTATATACCTGAAAGTTGAAAAACTGTTGTTATTGTTACACAGAGAAAGCAATGGATAGCATGTCAGATCATACTGGAGATGATAATCCTGATTCAGCAGAATGACACTTCTGAACATGACCTCATTGAAGTAATCTGTGCATGAGACTCAGAAACTAGAGGTACTCTTAATTCTGTGCCATTGAGAAGCCTCCTGGGGCAAAAAGAGAGAGAAAGAAAAAAAAAAGAAAATTAGTGGAAACCGATTGCCTGTGGCACTCTTTCAAAATTGAACTGGTTCCAAAGGACCAGCTACCCTGATTTAAGGAGAAAAAAAAAAATGCATATCCCAATTGTATTCTGTATTCTTTTTTCTTACAAACTGAACTAATCACCCAAATGTCTGCAAACAATTATGTGATATTATTTATTCTAATTTGGATTTGTCAGGTTTCGTCTGTTTCCACTGGTACATTTTTTCTAATAAATTTTAAAAAATTGTTCTCCGTATTTCTTTTCTGAGAAAGTACTTATACCCTGTAATCAAGTCAACTTTCAATCTTCTATAAAGCATAACAGTATGATGGAGTAAATGGACTCTGCAGGTGAAATTATGGAGTACATAGGACTTGCATGTATTTGTCTACTATTTCCTGAAAACTGTCTCTGGTATCAATCATTATTGAATGTAAAGTAAGTATACTTTTATAATTTTATTAATGACTATTGACTCATGTTAGTAGACCTCTGAATTATATGTTTCATCATAGCAGCGACTAGATGTATTCCAGCATGTAGACACATCTTGGTTTAGAAACTGGGAACAAATAGTCTTCAGAAATTACTTTTTGTTAAGATCTTCAGGTCATTTATTGCATGTTTACATCTCTCAGCAAATAGTTCAGGTCAAGTACACTTTTGGGTCAGTGATAACACATTGTGCAGGTACAATAATGAGCTCACACTACTGTGGGTGTTTTAGCAACTTGCCTTTCACATGGTTCCCTGGGAAGAATAACATGCTGTTACTGAAAGTTTACTGGTTCTGTTGGTGGTTTTTTCACAGTAGTTGCTGTATTTTCAACAATTAAACACTCTTTCATATATTTATGGCATAAATTTCTGAAAAGGTGGGATTGGTTGCTTTTCTGTAATTTAAGATCCCCTGAAGTGAAAAGAAGAAATCTTATTTTCATGTCAGTGCTCCACAAGACCAGCACCTTGTGCAGAGGTTTGTATTAACAATATGATCGATCTTCTGTTGGGAGAGTGATTCTTAAGACAAGACATCCTATCAAAGACAACTTTGCTCATTTGCTTCCCATACTTCAAGTATGGCGTTACACTTACATACACAGGATGACCCAAGATGTCCTTTGGAGTTCAAATTTCCCAGAAGAAAGTTATTTATCACACAAACATCGCCAAGCCATATACCTCTACCTCTGGAAGATCAAGAGGAACACTGAAAATAAGGATATTGAATAATAAAGGCTATGGGTGTAAAGGGGTAGAAATCATATGTCTGTCCTTTAGTATCTTTCTTACTTCCACATCTCCTTGAATCTAACTTTCTTATTAGCTAAGCATACATGGAAAGCTAGAATTTACTGAGAAGGAACAATAGATACAGTGATATAGGTTAGATTTAGGCTATTGCAGAATGTCCCAAGCAATGTGAGCAAGAAGATGTGCTATAAAAGTGAGTGAAAACAGCTTAACTGAGCATGAAAAATAGCCATGCTGAGAGAGTAGCAATCCTTCAGAAATACATGCATATAACAGAAAATTGTTCTGGGCCAGTTCAGCCTACCCTGCATAAAATTACCCACTGATCTTTTTTTTTCATTCTATCTTACATAATTTTCACTGTGAAGTGCAGTCAAATAAGATACAGTTAAAAGCTTCAGCAGCCAAAACAGAGAAGGAACGAGCATATCTCGCTAACAGGCATATTCTTGCCACTAAAGCTAGGTGGGATTCCAATCCCAAGGAAAATTCTGAAAGGGATTATATTAAAGATTTGAGTATGTGTTCATTCATTATGACCACTTATTATAATTATGTTGATCTATATTAAGTATATACTATTAAAATAATTTTTTATTTCTATTTGATGGAACTTTGAACATTCTGTTTTCTATAAATCAAAGAAAATCACATTTGCTAAACAGAACTGATAGAGCCTTTTGAGCTGTTTCCAGATGTAGGCATTGTGTGCTGGCCTCTTGCTGAAAAGCACTTTCTTGGGAATTCTGAAATTCTGTCTTGACTGAAGGATTCTTGAACTGGATTCAAGAAATGTGCTTATCTTTCTTTATGAATTTCAATGAAATGAAAATTTTATTGTGCATTGTGCCAGACCAGTGTGACCACAAAGAAGGAAAAGGATACCAGGGCAGAGAGGTGTTTAGAGGGTTAAATAAAGCAGGTCTATGAAGGACTTATACTCCAAACAGCATGGGGAGCCCTGGGAATGGCATGTGCAGAGAACTCATTGCTGAATGTGTAGCTCTGGTCAAGTCAGATGCCCAAGGGGGACTCCATTTGTGTATCCTAAAGGGCCTCTTTTATCTATTCAAGCTATTTCCTTATTTCAACCATTTCCCCCTTCAGTTGGGACTCCATTAGTTAGTCACCAAGTTATCATAAGAAAAGAAGTGGGTTTTTTTATAGAATTAAAGCATTTTAGTTATGTTACTGTTTGAGATTTATATATATATATATATAATTACAGTCACAATTACTCAAAACTTTCTAATAAAATGTTTGAAGTCATTACTGATGTCTCTTTTTGTTTAAAAATAATTACATATAAGGGATTCATCTTGAGAATCTATTTTTAAAATCTCCAAATAGCTTGTTATCATGTTGCTGTCTAAATACTGTTCATGTTGGTAGTCATAAGGGAATAGCTATTTTATAGATTTTGGATTATGTGGTGTTGAATTGTAAAGGATACTCCTCCATTTGCTTCTTATCCAAACCTCTAGAGGAATTTTAGCTACAGCAGTAGCTGAAAAGAGGTTTCCTTGTTATTAATCAACCTATTTGCTATATATTATCTGCAGTAATAAAAGCAAAGTTCAAAAGCTCTGAGTCCCTCTTGAAATTAAAGTACGCCCTTAGCCTTAGCCCCTTAGCCTTAGCCTTCTTGGGATCTCTAAAAATAAGTGCCCTCTTTGAATGTCTTTAGTAGGCAATTCATTGTCACTTGCAAGTACTGAGCCTGAAATAAAACTACTGTGCATGAAACAAGGAAAACTTTGCAGGAAAGTAGTACAGAAATATTGCATCTCTTTGTGAGGAAAAAAAAAAAAAAAAAAAAAAAAAACTTTCCCATTGTAATTTTGGAATTTGCTTGTTAATGCAACTTCTTCCATCCTTGAATACTAATATCCTAATATTCAATGAATGTTAATATCATTTACTGCTTCCCTTTGTTTAAACCCCATTTGTTCCTGCTCAGGTTCTTGAATTTCTAATCTGTACTCAGCTTCTTTTAAAGCAGTATCAGATGGCAGTTTCAGGGATGGATCCACCAGCCTTCTTTTCTGTTGCTCTCTTACTGATGAGTTGCCTTAAATCCCATTTCTTAGATTGAAGTCATCTGCAACAGCTCTCAGGAACATCATCAAGATGTGTTATTTCATACACAGCATATAATCTTCAACAAAAAGCAACTTGCAACATATTCCCATATGCCTTTCATTAATTCCATTTGACTTGATTAATTGATTTGCTGTAGTGAATTTGCAAACTCTTTTTTTCCAAATTTGAGGTCAATTTATGATTAGCCATGGAACATGCACTAACAGGCTAAAAAGCTGACCCTGTCTTAGAATAAGGAAAAACACTATGACTCCTCTGACAATAGTAAAAAAGCAGCAGCCAGTGCCAGCAATAGGACTATCCAGAAAAACAGATTGCTATGACCCAGCTCACCTCCATGCACTGACAAAGATACCCTGAGCTGTACTGATTCATCAGCAGAGGCTGTCCAGTGCATTCTCTTTATGCTTTGATATTATACCTTCTAAAGATATAATAGCTCTAGGCATTATTATTTGGATTATATTGTATGACCTTTCCTTCCATGTAGAGTCCCTGGCCTTTAATGACTGAAGCAGATGTCATTATTTGCAGCCAAATTGTTGACTTTAATTCTCTTATTTCAAGATAATGTAAAAAGACACGAAAATGAAATGCATCTATATATTGTGGTTATTTTTGATTATTCTGTAATAAAATAGGAAAAGATTTATCTGCCAGCTTTTAAAGCAAACAGTAAATGTATTTTAGACACACAGTTATTCCTGCGTGTTTCCAAAATATTCCCATTCCTTAATTCACTGTATGCCTGACTGCATATGCAGAAGACTATTGGTTATATTTCCTATCTAGAGCTCAAAATTCTCAGAAAATTATAGCCCAAAATAGCTGGAAATTTTTCAGTAAAATTACCATTCAGTTCCAGGAACAAAGATACTGACATTTGGACTATTTGTTCGCTTGTATCAGAAACAATTGCCCTTTGAGTCTGTTAAAGCTGAAATGTTTGTTTCCAGTATATGCAGTTAATTTGACTTCTTCTGCAGAGATATTTTCTGTCTAATCTTCAGATTTCCATACTCAGAGTTATTTATGTGCTTACTCTGAGAGTAAACTATTGTTTGGTTGTATCTCTGATTCTTCTAGATGACATTCTATTCTCAAAATATGCACATAAATTGCCTGGACAGAACAAATGCTTACATCATTAAATTCTTAAACCAGACATGTTCCTATTATTTTTTGGAGGATTCCAAGAAGAACATTTCAGAGCCATTGAGGCACCTTTCAAATGTGACTAGTACATCTAATTCATGTATAACTGTTCTCATTAATCATTCCCCTTTCATAAATAACTGCCTATGATTTAAATCTTCCAGATTTTTGTAAGAAATGAAAATATATAAAAGGGCCTTTATATTTGTGATTTTGAAAACATTAAGTGTTTTTGCAAGGAAATTCTGAGACTAGTTCTGTTTTGTTGGCTTGTTAATTAATTGTTTTTGTGGCTATGCCACATAGCAGAGGAATGTCTCAGAACCTGGATCCTTACTAGCTATAGTAAGGAATAGCCATAGTAAGAACTATACATAGGAAGCAGTAACTTTTGCAGCATGGGAACAGCAGAGAAAGTGGAGGAGATTGCTGTATATACAACAAAGCCTCAGCATAGGGGTGCCACAGTGATGAAAACCAAACAGAGAGTGCATATGAGTATTCTGAAAATATCTACTTTGGTAAGGTTCCCTAAGTGAATAAAATTAAAATGAGCCATATGGAAAAAAAAATCTGTACCAAAATTTCTGTGGAAGCTATTTCAGTTTCTGTCTTGAATCACTGTTATGAAAAAAACCCACCTTCTATATCCATCGTGCATCCAGTTGTAAGCTAATTTTCTTAGAAGTCTGATAGCAACATGAGGGAACTTTGGAAAACATGACAAATCACGAGAATGCTGAAATTTAGCAGGGAAACATAGCATAGCTCCCACACAATGCCACATAACCAACCATTTTAAAAATCACATTAACAACCAATACTTGTATCGAGGAAGATGACAGAATCACCACACAAGGCTCATAGAATGAACAGATTAGAGCAAATATGCAAAATGAAACTGGCATTTAAGATTTTGTACACGGATTATTAACTACGCTGACAGAACTGTGGTATGACAAATATTACGTCTTTTCCCAATGATTTCTGATGCTGTTGTTTAAACTTACACTAATTGAACTGTATTATGCTAATTATCCTGATGTCACTAACAATCAACTCAATGTACTTCTGATGTTCTCTCTGCTCACCTGACACCTGGGAGAAATAATAAGCAAGTTATTTAGGCTGTGTCATCCTCTATGACTCTCTGCTTGCTTTGCCTCTGAGGTGCTGTCACACTGAACATCAACTTCTGTAACTTTATTCAGGTCATGCTCTCTGACTCCAAACTCTATTAAGTTTCCAGTAACGAGGACTATCATCTGTGTAATCCATGTTTGCATGTTTGACAGTCATGTATATTAGGTCTTTTCAACATATCCTTATGCGTGCTCATATTCTCCCTTTGTGCAAGGGCCAGCTCAGATTACTTTCAACTAGGGGAAAAAGACACCATTAGTGTAATGGGGATGGAAGGGGGTCGAAAGCAACTGTTAACACAAGGCAAACAATGTGATTATCACAGTAAACTCATAAGAGTTTACATGGGTATTTCCACTACTTCAGTTGGACATTTTTCTTATTTGTGCCTTCTTCAGGCAACAAGGACTGAAAACTAGACTTTTAGTCACATTTGTAATCTGTTCATCTCTTATGGTATCTTATGTTCTTGCAAGTTAAAACCATGAAAGAAGACAAAGCCGTATATATTGGATATTCAAAACCAGCTCATATTCAATTTTACTTTCAGTATGTATTACATCAGGTAACAACTGAATAAAATGTCAGCCTTGTGGTTCATAGCTAAAGTTGATATACAGGATGGTTTTGCCTCCCCAGAATAATGCCCTCAGACTGCCACTGACATGTTTGACAATTCATAGTTGTGACATCGTTTAGATAAATTACAAACAGAGATGTTTGAGGGAGATGAATTATATAAAGACACAGAAGCAAAGATTCAGTATATCTAGAGATGATAAGATCTGCAGCAAAATTTCTATACTCCCTCTAGGAAGCATTCACAGTGAAATGAATGTCTAAATTGTTTTTAAGAGAAAGAAGGGTCACTAAAGTGGTTAGTAGTGACTTGAACTAAGCAGCAGTAAAGGAGAGAAGTTAAGAAAGAAATAATTAAATGGAACAAGTGTAACCATAGAAATTTGCTTGAAAAGTTGAAGCCCAGCATTCATGAAAAGGCAGACAAAATGCAGCAGGATCGGAAGGGAAAAAATATGGAGTGAATATTCATATCTGACAGTAAAGACAGTAACTGAGTGTCATCAAACATTGGAGCCAAGAAAGAGCCATGCGCCGGTCATACAATACGGCTCCAACCGTAAGTCTCACACATTTATGCAACTGATAAAAAAAAAAATGCATTGCCTAGTGATTTATTCTTGTAGAGATCCCTAGGACTGCAAGCTCTCTGGTTTCTCTTTCACGGTTCATATCACTAAACACTGTCAACTCAACATTGCCTCATAATTCAGTTCCTCAGAATTTCTTTCATATGTATTTATGTTAACGACTCTCATCCAAGCAAGTAGTTCTAATTAGCAGAAGAAAACCATAAATACTTGACACATTTCTCAGCTTTGTGCTGATTATTCCTTTCTTCATTTTTAAAAAGACATACATTTATGTGTGTGTGTATGGATATATTTATATTGGCAATAATTTATGGGGCCAGGTTTGAAAGCACACGATACACTTTAAAAAGCAAATTGAAAAGCCTCACTAAGGATGTGGAAGCAGTGGATATGTATCTTTTACATTTTAGTGCTTATCTTTCACACATTAGGTATATTAGAGAACTGCACTGGAAAATACTTCTGTGAAATGGAGAGATTCATAAGAAAGGTTCTTTTGAGAATCTTGGATGATTGAATAAATCAGGAAGTACATGGTTAGCACCTGGGAATTAAAATAATTCAAGAAAGTATTGCAACAAAGTGCTCAATGTTTGTCAAATATTTTTCATTTGGAGTTGATTTGAGACATCTGTATAATATGATCGGATCTTTAAATCTGCTGTTCATCACGCATTGATATGCCAAAATACTTATTCAACATGCAGGTAGTGGAACAAATGTACTTTGTTATTAAGGGAACAGTATCCTTGCTTATATAAAATAACAACAGAAACAACAATAAACCCCCAAAGCACAGATTTTTTTAAAATTTCTGATACCATGTAGTGCATTCAGCTAGCTGCATCAGGTCATGTTGTACAAAGCTATCAAATTCAAAAGCTATTTTTGAACACTCACTGCTAGTGGGTTATTACCTACAAGCAGTGAGTCTTTTACTGTTATCCATGGAAAGAAGTCAGCGGCAGGTGTTCTGCTGCTAGCATATCTCTGCTTTAGAATTTATGGGATTCTTTCTTTTTTCTAGGGAAGCTTTCGTTAAATGCTATTACAGCCCTCTATGCATAGTCAACAGCCATAGATTGCAAAATAAAAAAAAAAAAAGAAAAGAATTCATTTTCCCTGAAGATTGTGAACAAATAGAATATATTATCCTAATGCTTATTTCAGAGAAGAATGATGTCTTGCACGGTACCATTTATGCTTGTAAGAAAGAACAGATCTATGATAAGACAAGCTGTTCATTATAATGCCACTGGCAATAACAGTAAGACATACATAACTAGATGTTCCTGCTAGTCTTAAAGATATTCTGTATTCAAGAACAACCCTTAAGATACCCTTTCAATAAGTTTCCAACTTTTTTGCCTAAGGAAGTGTAGGTATCCTGTACAATAAATTTATTCTTTATACTATAGATTTTGATGTTCAGAAATTTGTCTCAGGAACACCCTGCACACAGAAATCAAACTGTAATTATTCTAGTGTTTATCTTTCGGCCTTCATAAATTTCATCCATGTCCATTGTTATTTATCTAGAAAGAAAAAAAATGGTACTTTATTTTTGTTCTACCACCAAAACCTAGCTCCTGCTTTAGATCTGCATTACATTTATTAATTTTGTCTAACTGAATGGCATCAGGTTATTCCATCATGGCAATAAAATTTAATTCATTATCACAAATAAAAACTGATAATTCTTTGTTAGCAGTTTAGAATAAGTATGAAATTTAATTAAAAGAATCAATTGATGTCATGATAATGGAAAACAAATTTAGGAAAATTAAGCTGTAATGAAATTCTGTTGTAATATGAATTATGTAGTAGATATTTATTTGCCTTAGAGTTTTGCTGAAAATTAAAAATAATTCATTTTTATAAAAATAACATAAATAGTTACAGTCTCAAAAAAGCATGTATATTTCTTTACATATAAAACAATTTCCTGCAATAAAGATATCCATAGATGAACTATACAAAAAGACAGTGAACATAATTATAAATTCTATATTAAAGCTTATGTCCTGGACATACATATATGACCTTTTTAACAGGAATCTTGCTCTGCATCTGCTTTCAGTTGAATGGAAATGAGACATGCTGATCTCAAAACCATAGAACTGCACTGCCAAGAAACCACAGAAATAGCAGTGGCATGGATAAAAAGGGCTTTCCTTCACCTTCCATATGCTTCTTTTTTATGTCGGTCTTCTTTTTTCAGGAGCTTCATCCATGAAGCTCTCCTGCCACCTTTGCTTACTCCATACACAGGTAGACTGTTCTCGAGCTTGTGATCCTTGAGGATGTGATCCTTGAAAGTTAACCTCTTATCTCTAGGACCGTGTGCCCCTGGGATGCTTCTGAGCAAATCCCTGACCAAGCCAAAGACTGATTAAGTCCAGGGTTTAGATCCTTCTTTTTCTCTTGTTCTCTCTTCTCAGGATCCTGAGTATCCACTCTCATGGTTGCTACAGCCAAAGTTGCTCCTATCTTCACATTCTCAGCCAGTTTTTCCTTATTGACAAATATCAGCTCTGACAGAGCATCTGTCCTCATCACCTCCCTTACCACCTGTGCCTGGAAGTTACCATCAATGCACTCCAGAAGTCTTCCGTGTAGAGAAAGTATCATAAAGAAGTGAATCATCAAAAGCACAGCTTGAGAAAAAAATGTATATATAGAACTTAAATGTGAGTGTCTTCTCATTTTGTACTAGACAACATCTCAGCATAACAAATACAATTTTCCAGCAAGTTATGAGGCATAAAACTGTATAAATACACCAAGGACTCTTAATATTCTCAGTGAAAGCTTATTGAACTTTATGGTAATAAAAAGAATCCAAAAGCTGCCTGTGTGAAATTACTAAGAAGTTCAAGAGGAAAGAGTCAGTCACTTTCTTTCTTGGACCTGATGCCAGGCCAGTTATGTTCATCCAATTAGTCATACAGGCATAATCCTACACAGAAGTGGTTGGAAACACAGTGTTTTGCCTAACACAGCTTTTGTGGGCCCAAATTCAAGTCTGAGATACACCAGTCTGAGAGTCTTCAAGAAGTCTGGTCTGTTTTCTTTCTGTAGGAGGTGTGAATCATATAAAGTGTTGTTTACAGCATGAAATTACTAGGTTATTCTCAGATATACATATTCCAAGAAAAGCAAATATATTTTATTAAAATAGCCATGTTAAAGTAAATTTAAGTACCGTTCAGCACAGTAACTTATTACAGAGTAGGAATAATACTGCTTGTAATACAGATTATTTTAGATATATCTATAAACCTGTGAAGTGTTTTGTATGAATTACTACGGACTTAAATTAGGTGGACAAATTTTCTTTGCGTGATTCAACTTCCATATAAAACTATTGCTTTCTTATAGTCCTAATTCTTCCATTTCTACTAAAAAGGGTATTTTCATTCCAAGAAATCCACTGGTGACCTAAGATAAGTCTACCATTAACAACACTGTATTTTGTTTCAACTAGCTAAAACCAAGTTCAGGATGTTTTGAGCACTAATAAAAATAGTAAATATTATAGCAAATATCAGCATCTGGGCAGGATAGATGATTAAATTACTATTTGGCAAATTGATAGGAAGAGTGGCATTCTTATATTTGCTTTACTAACTCCATTAGACCCCCAAAAAATCTATCTGTTTTGAGTTCCAAAGCAAGGAGCTTTCTCTGTCATAAGATCTGCAAAACTAAGCCAGATCAAATAGTCCATCTAGCCCAATATGCTTTAATGCAAGAGTCCAGAAACATATACATAAAGAAAGCTATAAGAAGCATTGCAAATATAGAGTGATCATGGTCCTGTATTTTCTTCTAAGAAACAATTTGCTGACTCTGAGTCAGCTGTCTATCTAGAGCCATCATATACCAATTCTAGGCAAATTTCCTTTTTAACTGGCATGACTTTTCTCCATTAACAGATAAATCTTGAAGGTAAATGTTACTTCAAGGTAAATGAGTCATCTCAGAGTTCTACTATATATCAAGCAATTGCATCAAGCATTTTTTTAATACGTATACTTTCTCAGATTATCCTCACAGGAAAATTGTAATGTCTTATGCTTTCAGCAGGAAATGATTAGGGTTTTGATGGTCCTACGAGAATGTCTATCATGGTCTTAAACTTGCCTGCGAAAAAAAAAATTGGCAAGTGTTGGATCAAGCCAAACCTGAAAGATTTCCTTTCAGTTTCTGGAGCCCAGAAGCTAAACTGCTCTGTCAATCACAGTGTGGTTTTAGACAATCAGGTACAAGATAAAGAGGTAATTAACTCAAACAAATGAGCTACTTCTGAACAATACCAAAAAAATTAATTGTCTATAAAGTGGATACTAGCATTTAAAGCTGCTAAGACACTTGTGTATAGGGGATAAAACGTTTTACAGTGAAATAAATCAAATTGGCTACTTCATTAATAACTTCTACGTATTGGACAAATGGCTCTTGGCATTTCAATGACTGAAATATCAAGAGATGGGTAGAACAAACACACATAATCCAAATCATGAAAAATATGGCAAAGATATAAATATATTCAATACCTGAAAACAAATATATTTTGTGAACTGAACAGTGTCATATAATCCAATTCATGTCAGCATGCAAAATTAGCTCTTATTACAATACACAAAAATTCTTGCTCTCTGTTGTTTTGTTTTTTGCTCAACTATTTCTTGTTTTGCAATATTGCATATTGGTGAGCTATACAAATAATATAATATCATAGAATATTATCTGATTAATAATAATAACATTAATTGTTATTATTGATGGATGATTCACAGCATTGTGGATAGGTAAAAAGTTAAAAAAAAAAAAAAAGGCTTGCTTAAATATAAGAATATTCTGAGATTTATAACAATGTAGTATACTTGTTACTATGATACCAAGATGGTCAAAAATATTTCCTCTAGGTTGTTTGCATTTCCAAAGGGAACTTTGACGTAGGAGATTTCAATAGCCTTTTTATTGCATCTGTTCCTATGATAAAGGGAAGACAGGAATCAATAATATCTAACAAATTCTCCAAAATGATCTAATAAGCAGGGAGACAGAATCTGACCCTCCTGTTGAGCAAAAAGCCCATTACAATAACCTTTCTCCTTAGCTTTTATGTGACTTCTTCACTTATGAATAATTTACCTTGAACTTGTTTTCCTGCAAAACTGGAATATGGCTAGTTACAGATGTATGAAATACAAAATCACAGGGAAAAAATCATGGGTTTAGATTCATTATAAATTGAGGAAATGTTCTGTCATAACTAGCAGGAGGGGGTGGATAAGGATACAAAAGGAACATGGACAAGAGCAGAGAAAATAAGAGCAAATGGGAAAAGGAAAGAGATAGGAAAATGAAAGGAAGAAGAAAACAGAAAAGGAAAGGGAAAGCAAGGCAAGAGAATAGATTTATTGAAATTAACTCAGATTTAAGTGTTTGATCTTTTGCTTATTGGTTATATAACCAGATGTAAAATGAGTTGCTCTTTTGAATACACTTTGACCAAGCCACAAATAACTACCTGAAGCGGAAACACGAATAATACTTACAAAAATCACAGTTCTTATTTGTGATCCTTATTTGATCTGCAGGTTTTTCTCAGGTTTTCAAAGTCTTACTAATGAATGTTAAAATCATTTGGTTTGGTCTATAGATATATGTGAGTATACATACATATCTGTATCCTCATTTTCTATGTATCTGCGTAGATATAGGTGTTAAACATCTTCTAAAAAAGAAAAGAGATTATATTTACAAGGCTGACTTTTCATATTTTAAAGAAAATCTGTTTTTGTTGTTATAATGCTATTACAGCAATAGGAATACATAGACCATTAGAGCTAGTGAATGTTTATTTTTTTCATAATCAATAAGAATAGAACAACCTTGCCCTGCCAATATCCTTTATAAGTAATTACAGTTTTAGTGATAATCTGAAGCTCACAATCTGAAACTCAGCTGCAAATCTCAGATAAAAATAATCTTTACTGCTTTCGTTTGGACTAGAAAATAGGCAGCGCCTAAACTCATGTGTCTAATATGTTGTAGGATACAAAAAGGAATCAAAATAGCTCTTCTGCTATTTGTACTATGCTCTCCTACATAGTCTCCTTTCTACTATAAATCATCATTTGTTTTGTCCATGACACTTTTCATGATGTAAGGGAAAAGTGAGTATTACAAAACAATACATCACTGAGCTCTTTGAGCAAATTTTCTTTTACTCAAAGTCATCAAATTAATACTTGCCAAGCTTCCTGAAATGGAATTACATGTGATCCTTAGTATTATTTACATCTGTCACCCCCTACACATTTTAATATGTTGCTTAAAAATTCTGACTGCATAGAACTGTGATATTAATAACATTATGTGCAATACAACTCTGATTCCCTAATCAATCACTTTAGTGTCTGCTTTTTGAATTTTCTTTTATGTTCTGAGTGTAATATTTTGATAGCAATGTCGGCACTTATTTAAGGTTGGATAACATAAATTCTGCCAAGAGACTTGCAGTCCATAGGTCTTGTGTGAAGTCTGCCTCCATTTTATTTTTTTTTCTTGTTTTCTGTTTGTTTAGATGCTAGCAAAATCATGAATACTTATTAGTCTGATCAAATTTTGTTTCCCCAGCATCTGAAAGATAGTCCATGGCCTTCTCTTTACAAGGCTGCACAAGATAAGAGGCAATGGGAACAGGTTACTTCAGCAGAAACTTCACCTGCATGTACAAAAAAAAAAAAAAAAAAGAAAGAAAAAAACACCATGATTGATAGACATCAGAATAGATTTCCCAGAGAAGTGGTGATATTCAAGACTTGAATTGACAGAACTGCATATTGTCCAGAGTTCCCTTCCAACCTACATTTTCTATATGTTTTTAGTTCTGCATCATAACACTAACATAGTCTTTCTTTCTTGTCTTCACTTGCCTTATCCTATCATCTAAGTCAGGATTTGGGGAAGACATAACTGCTATGATTTAATTAGGTGTTTTTCAAATTAAGTTCATTAGAAGTGTAAAAGGGATGGAATACCTCTAATAATTCCATTCTATGTACAAGCAATTAATCATACTGGATGTTCTGATGGCACTATATTTTGCACATTCTTTGCCACTTCCTATCCTTCCTTGGTGCTTAATTAAATCCAGCAGGATATACAAATTCTATACAATAAACTGAGTGTATTCATCTTTTTGTATAACAAAGCAGCCATGAAGCTTAATATCAACTTCATTATGAACCCTCGAGTTTTAAAGTAACCTAAATCACATATTTAAAAGTAACAGTGTGCCTAAAAGCTAAGTTCTAGAATTACCAATGAAACCATGATTTTCTTTTCAAATAAACAATTGCTGTAATTCCCAAGATGATGGTAGAGCTTACTTTCCGATGTTCAGTTGTACAACAATTTATGAGTAAAATATTTGACAGCAACATCTATAAACACACTCCACTGATATCCCAGTGTATGTACAGGGACAAAATATTCATATCACAGATATGAAGGATAAATAAGAAGGATAGATAATGTTTTGTTAATATTTCTTTCACATTGCTTAAATATGCTATGCAATATTAACTATACAGACAGTATCATTCCACCGTGCTTATCAAAAGTCTGATAATTTTTATTAGCTATCAATGCCTCACTCCTGGATTATTTTTATAATTTACTTTTTATTACACACACAGTATTCTTTCTTATAGTACAGTATCATGTACTTTTTTGAACTATTTAATTAGTTTTTGCTACACCACTGCTAAAATTTGTTTTCATAAATGTTCAAAGAACTCTTTTCTTAATAGAATACTGAAAAACAGTAATGAAGTTATTGCAGATTTTATAGAATGATGGAAAACTATCAAAAACAACATGAGAAACAGGGCCAAGATTATAGCTTCTCAGAGAGAGAATTTCTGAAAGAAAATAACAGCAGGCATATGCTTGCTTATTTTCAGGCCATACAGGAGATAGCACATTTTAATCAACCTACAGTGGAAATATTTTTGCAAACCACTGACTTCAGGAAATGTCATCCATGTTTTTTTTATCAAATTATGAAGTGGATTTGCACACAAAACCCTGGCTGAGTCGCAGACTGTTACAGCCATGATATTCTGAAAGTAAAAATAGTTCACTAGCACAGATGTGGGCCATTGTATGGCAGTTCCAAGTGCTTTGGGGCATGCTTAATTTATTATATATATATTTACTCACAAAATCTCTCAACTCTTTTCAACAGAGTCACTCTACAAATAAACTAAGGCTTCATCTGCAGGAAGTGCTTATAAAACTTAACTGAAAGATGTAGTAGCTATTCTTTCTCCAGTTTAAGTAAAAAGAAATGACATAGAAATATTTCTATAGCATAATTTAATGTCCTTACACATATTTTACTGCCTGTTTCAATAAAATGAAGATGTTCTTCAGATATATATTGCTCTATGTAATCTTTGATGATTTTGTTATTTTTTATTTATATTGGAGTAACCTAGCGACAGCAAAATATTGAAATGAGAAAAATTTGGAAAATTGAATAAAGAATATTATATAGATATGGAGCACAACATTATTTCTGACAGTATTCTGACTCTCTGCTCTCCTGCAGGTCTCCATTGCACATATCAGTCTCTTGGCTTTCAAATAGGCGTCTGAAGAGAATGAACACAGAAACCAACAAAAATACATAGAAATCAAGCATGTATATATAGCCGTTGTATACCTATGCATATAAATGTATGCAGTATATGTAAGTATAGATATATTGCAGCTATTGCATAACTAAATCCAGCAGATTTCCCTTACAATAATATCCAGTTAGATGAAAATACAAATTGAAATTATTGACACTTTTATATCTATAAATGCTTGCAAAAGAGAAGCATTCAATCCTAATACAAAACATCCACTGTCCAGTTTAGTTTTAAGGGGTTTTTTTTATTTTCCTTTGAGTTTCCATGCTGCTATCATGTCACAGTTTTTCATTGTTACTGAAAGGAGGCCGTTCCAACTAGCTATAAGACACCCTGCAATCCTTGTATAAAGGAACCTTTTACAAAGACATTAGACCTCACAATATACAAGAGCCAGCTGGTCAATTCTGTGCTAAACTTTGGTATCCAGAGAGTCCCATTTGTGACAGCTTTATTCACATTTCCATCTTATGAGTTAAATGGCAAGCTGAGAGAGCTCCTGATAATTTAATCATTTCAGAATTATCTACACTATGAGCCATTCCCAGATTCTGAAGCCTGCCACCGTTTCTGTTTGCAAGCTGTATCCAAAGCTATGTTATCTGTTATCCTCTGTGTGTCCTTCACATGCCCACTCATCTTCTTTATTCTCCTGTTTCCCTTCCTCCAAAGTTAGTGGTGTACCAGGCTGCGGTTGCAGCATCTCTTCTCTTCTTCCCTCCCTACTGTGCCTGATGCTTGCTAGGTGTTAGCACAGTTTTGAGCTACTCTGCTGAAAGATTCTGGTGTATGACTCTTTACAAAGCATCTTTATATTCTATCTTTGCTGTCTGTCAGGATAGGCCAAACTCTATATTTTCACTCTGCAGAATTAGATGTCAAAGTTGGGAAAGTGAAAAAAATCGTGGAAACATTTATATACATTGCCCAGTCAAGAGTCTCATAGTGTGTCATTTTAGAATAATAAGCGTGACCCTTCCTACTGCATAGGAAAAATATAATACCTTTTTTCACCTTTCACCCTTGTCTTCCTTTTTGTCCACTCTTTATATTTCCAAAGCCTACAGTTGAGTGTATTGAGCTTTTGATCCTTTTTTTCCTCCTGATTCTGTTCATCAGTCCCTTCTCCTAGCATAGTTTGTCTCTTTCTCTCAACACTTTAAGGGACTCGATATTCATTCAAGAATACATTTTTTTCCTACAAAGTTTGCACATAACAGTCTTCTACTAACAGTTCTGGTGAATGTAGGTCTGCCTTAATTATAATAATACACATAATGAGATCTGAGACTTTACACAAATAAGGCTCAGTCACTACCATGTTGATAAGTACTGAGCTGCAAGCTCATGCCTTGCAGGACAGCATTTCCTCACAGGATCAGATTCAGAAGATTACCTCAATCAAGCAGCAAGCTGTGAGATGATGGTAACCAGAAGCAGGATACCCCAGACACAACGCACAGGAGGTGATACAATCTCCGAGCGTGAATCAAGGACTGAAAGGCTGATCCTTCTCTGTGGTAGAGTGCTATGTGCAATGCTTATTCAGCGTTACCTAGTAATAATAATAATGTTTTATTTATAGTCTCTTCTGATTCAGTATCATGTCTGTTTCTTTTTTATGGCTCAACATTAGGCATGAAGCTTTAGGGATTTTTGTATAACAATTCCCAAATCATTTTCCTGGTCAGTATATAATATTTTTTCCTGTAATACTCTTCCTCTCTTTGCTGTGCAAACTATTCATCTGCATTCATTTTCATCAAAGTGTGTTTGGTATCTGCTTTTCTTTATTTAAAAGATATATCTTTCACTATTCCTCTAACTTCACTTGACTCACAGATTTAACTCCATTTGTTAGCTCTCTGTTCTGCTGGGTCCTTATGTCCTAAAGTGATTTCATTCTGGTGTTGTTAGGGTCATTAAATGAAGTCATCAGCATCTACAGTCCTTCACTGTGAGGAAAATTATGTTCATGTTGAAAGTTTCTTCTTTGTCACTCTGCAGTCCATTTGGGGGCATTTCTATATGATTACTACCATGTTTTCAAATTTTGTTTCTTCGTGAGTTATAGATCCACATTACAGCCAAATAGATAGTGATGTTAAATATTTTGTTCTTTTTTTTTTACCCCTCAAACCAGATTTATCACCTGCATTTCTTTAACTGGCCATGGGCGAGTTGTTTGTAGCCCTGGGGTCTCCAGTGCCAGCCTGTGCTCCATCTCTTATCATTCCCAGCCTGAGCTCCTCTACGCTGCATCCTGTACCTCCTCTTTGCTACATTTCTGTTATCAGACCAGGCCTGCATTCCTCTACACTCCTCTGTTATGTTAGAGTCATCCAACTGTGGTGATATCATACAAAGATAAACAAAACTGTAACAGATTAGTCAAAACCACCTGCTCAAAAGGAAAAAAAAAATACTGTTACAGCTAAAGCACTTAAAGCTGCAAGCAGGTAACAAAAAAGTTAAGACAAGGTAAACTCAACAAACTTTAGTCCTGAGGCCTTGCAAACTTGGTACTAAACCTGTTACAAGCAATGACAATCCCGTGTTAAAAGATCAGTATGACACTAAATACTTAAATTAGATTTTTTTCCCCCGTATTTTTCCTCTAGTTTGGTATTCATGCCAGCTGGGTGTTAACTGGCTCTCCACTGTAAAACATCACAGCTTTCAACACAGAAAAAGAATGATAAATGTGTACATATTGTCTGTGCAGTATCATGCATACTTACCTTTTCCAGATTCAAAAATCTCTTAGATTGTACAGATTGTACGTGGCTCATTGTCAGTCCGTACACCTCAGCTACAAGAGCTTGAAAAGACTCTCTTTGGCCATAATGCTACAAGGTGTGATTGAAATAGAACCATAGAACGAGGAGGGAGGACTTCACAGTCTATGAGAAGTGCCACATGATCAGAAAGTGAAAGATTTCCACAGGGAGATACATTTCAAAAAACACAAGGAAAAAATATCTATCTGAGAAGACACCATAAGGATATAATTTTGTCCTCTTTTGACTATTTGCATTCGCTTCTCTACTTAACAGTTATCTTCCTACTATTTTTGAATATGTTTTTGAACTGTTTGTCAGTGTCCTGTTTTTTTCCATAGAAAAAATACAGAACAAATAAAAATTTTCTGTGATGTCTCACTGATCTTTAATCTGTCTTCTCCTATCATCCACAATGTGGATTGCTGTGGAACATGAAGTGTGCTAGAGCAGATGCTGAAAACACTTTGATCAGAGCACTTTCACTACGTGTCTTTCATGAGCACATATCTGTCCTCATTTCTTCTGACACTGTTTTTACATTCCTCTATGCTTTGCTTCCATACCGTCACTGTTTCTTACTATTTATTCCTCCATAACTAAAAAATTCCATGTTGATTGGACTTCTGCACTCCTTAGACCAAGAAATCTTTTTTTTTTTTTCTTAATTTAATTGTTGTTGGACTTAGAAAGTAAACTGAAATCTGGGTGGGTGGGTGTTTCTGTTTTTTCTGTCATCGGGTCGTGCCATTGCACACCATATTTAGTAGCATAACCATCTGCTCTTTTCCCCTCTTTTGAGTATTCTACAAAATCTCAAAGACCTTAAAATGTTTTGAACTTAGGTTTAGGGCAGCTCTGTCAAAGGTAAAGTAGTGCCATTTTGTAGCCAATGACTGCCTCTTAGCACCCTTTCCACGGGAAGTTCAAAGAGAATGAATGATTTATTGCCTCAAGACTGGGCAAAGCGTTCATGAAAAATATATAGAGACCTAGATTCTAGCTGAAGTTGACTTAAGCAATGAACTTGAGGTGTGCCAGTTATAAATATCTGACTTGCCTTACGAGTTTTTCTTGTCATTGGCTTTGTTTTAACTTATAGAATCCTTTAGAAGAGATTTTCAGATTTTTTAAAAAATATGCAGGATTCCTTCTGGTATTCAAGGAACTTGAAGAAACATGAAGTTTCCTTTTTAAATAATGTAATAGGAGGCAGAAATGCAACATAACTGCAATGCATCTAAAGTGATATGGTAAACACTGCTACTGCAACTAGGAAATGGATGATGTTATAGAACATTCACCCAAATATTTTTGTATTTGAAACTTTTTGCACTAAACCTTGAAAAGATTTGAATGCCTGTTTCTGGTTTAAAAGCACAGATTTGCTGTGAAACCAAGGAACTGGAGGATAAAATGTGTAGCGAGGTGTAGCGGTACAACATCAGTCCACCTGAGTTCTTCTTGATGATTCTGTTTACAACTCAGCTGTACAGTTAGTGTCTGCAAGGTATTTCCAACCCTGCCATCTGCACGCACTACAGAGAGAGGGTTAGAGGTGTTAAGAGATTGAAGTGAGGATAGAAAACAATTGACAACTGACACCGAGTAAATAAAGCAAATTTGGCTGCAGCAGTCATAAGGCTGTGGTCAGGCTGTTTACACAGGAGCAATCCTTTTCTTCATGGGAGTGGAAAGTATTAAAGGTCACTTTCACTGCAGGCACTGAGGGGAGAGGCAAGAGGAACTACTTGTCCCTGATATCCCCTCTAGTCATAGTAATGGCTCTTGCAGCTCTAGTATCCTCTTGAGCAAGTCTGAGAGAGTTTGGCTTGAGATGAGTCCCCCCCATCCTTACAAATTCTCTTTCCTCAGACACTTACTTGCCATGCCTCACAGGATGCCACAGTTCAAAGCAACATAAAAAAATCAGAGCTATTAGCAATGATTATTTGATTATTAAAACAAGGAGACAAATCAAAGACAATGCAGAACAGAACACATTTAATAAACAATTATTCCTTGAATTACAATCTTTTCTTTATGTCTCTCTGTGGAGAGCTTTTGAGAAACATCACATCTTTGAGAGTTGCTCTAAACTTAGTAAGGCCTAAAATATCTTATTCACACACACATAAAAAGTGAGCCTTATCTTTGTCTTTCATATGCAAACAAAGCAGTTAATTGTGTAGAACATACTGATGCTTTCATAGGCTACAAAAAGGAGTGCTGTCCCTTCAGCATCACTTAGGTCGGGTCAGGAACTAGAGGGAAGGAGCCTATTCTGTAGGGGCAGCTACAGCACCAGCAGTCAGAGGAAAGAGCCACAGGATGGACTAAGGGAAAGGCCCTGAGTAACCAACAGCAGCACCAGTTGCAGGAAACAAAAATACTTGGTGGTGAGGGGCACATGGTTCAAGACACTTCTGCACAGCCCTGGTAGGCTGAAACAAAGATGAGAAACTAATGGTCTGATTGCTAAAAAGTTGAGAAGGAGAGCAAAGAAAATTACATTTATGTTCCAGGAAGTTTTAAATCACTCTCTCCCAACATCATCAAAAGTCTGCATCTGAAGTCTTGTCTCGGCTTTAGATGTGCTTCTGTCATCTTCTTACTAGCTTAGTATCACCATGCATTGTCTTGTTAACAGTTTCAGTGCATGAATAATCTGTGTGTACCAGGATATTTTCCTCAAATTAAGAGTTGTACCACTTTTGTCTTCATGCCCAGAAATTCCTGGAATATTTGAAAGTATGAACTCTTCTTGACTTTTTAAGAAATTTCCTCACCTTTATCAAAGGCCAACAGATTATGAGATTCTCTTTTGAATAAGTCCAAGCTTCAGTATTCTACTAAACAACCTTTTTATTTCACTTTTCAACATAAAACTTTAAAATTAATAGTTCTTTAAAAATAAACTTCCCTTCATAGTCATGCTTTAATTGTCAGATACTAGCAAAAGCTATATTCATATACTAAATAAGCAATTGCAATAAACTGCTATACTGTGCAGAACACAATCCCCTGATTTTCTCAGAGATTCCTATTACAGATACAACAAGGGATTATTTGTGTTCAAGCCCCTATTAGCATGAAACATTAGGAGTTAGGATTCTTGGCCCTAAATATCACAGCTTGACTTGTCAACTCCTCATCAAATCTATCATAATATCTTATGTTCTCAGCTCTGTAGCAAGATTCTCAGGGACAAAAAGCCAAAAAGCCTAAGTAGACTGAGATAATTCTGCCTGATATTCGAGAAAAAAAAAAAAAAAAAAAAAGAAAAAAAAAGAAAAAAAAGATATTTTGAATAAAATATTCAATCAAGAAAACTCGAAAACTCTTTATGACAAAATTCATTTAATCAGAAGATTTCTGCATAGCTCAATGAATTACAAAACAATCAAGGAAACCTGACTTGTGCTGAAATAATCAAGATTTTCCATAAAATATTTCCCTGTCATCCATGTTTCACTTAAAGTCTGAAGGTCTTAAAGTTCTGCTAAAAGTAATATAAATTAATGCCATTATGAATTTTTTAATGATTTGAACTGATACTTCATTTCTGAAAAAGAAGGAAGAAGCCTACTTCTACAACACTTCTTTATGGATTCTGATAATCTCTTATGCAGCCTCCTCTTTGAAGTATCCTGAACAGGGGCTCTTATTTGCATTTCAAGTCAAGACTGTTCTGTAACATAAATATCTTATAAATATAAAAGATTTCCACACCATCGTTTCTCCAGGGGTAAGATCATATTAATATCAACTAGTAGGCTTACAAGATCTGCCTTGTTTTTCGTATGACTATTGATTGTTACTCTGGGAAACAAGTGTCCTTGAATTTACAACATACTGCTCTGAATTTATCTGTATCTTAGTGCTAAAGAAACACATTACTTATCCGAGGCAAAAAAAAGTAATAGTGAGTTTTAAAATATTTCTGAAAAAATCATAAAAAGTTAAAAAAAAGCAATTTATTGTTTGGTCACACCCTTCAGTACTGCATGCAACCCACAATATGATGGACTAACTTAATCAGGAGATTCTTTAAACTACACCCAAAAATGTAATTAATGTTTTTTTAACTCCAGTAGAACAGGCTTTTTGCTGATGCTGTGTAACTTACGTGCTCCTAAGTGCACATCCCTGCATGTATAACCTGGGATACAAGATACCACAAGCGGTAAAAGAAGAATTCAGCATTAACCTTTTCCTTGGCCTGTTGCTAGGCATGCAGTAAGGCTTTGCTGCAAGACACAAAAATACAGAGGTTTTGAGTTGTTCTCATTCCTAACAGTATGAGAGCCACAGAGGAGCTCTAGTGATTTACATTTCAGCCTGACAAGCAAAAGATCCTGTTTAAAGTGGAAATCTTTCATAATAGAATAATAAATAACAGATTTCCATTTCTTCCAAGTATTCCCACATGTACTCCATATATATTATTACTTTTCAGCCTGCTTGTATTTTGAGTATATATGAAGTCAGTAAGGTCTGTCAATACCAAATATATAAGCAGATGAAATCGTAATTGTCCTCACCTTATATGTATTTCAATAACTTAAGAAACTAACAGTATCTCATTTGTGTGTATTATTCTCAAGATCAACAGATGAAAATAATAAAATATGGTTCCTATATGATCTGATTAAATCACCTCTAAACCAGTTCACTTTTATTAAACAAATTTTAGAGATGAACATAGACTTAAAAAGCTGTTGCAACTGACTTTTTAAAATAACCATAATTTAAAAAAATGAAATTGAAACTATACTTTATACATTTGACTGCAGTAAGTAAAGAACATAGATTTTGCTCTGTGTCCGCAAAGAATCAAGCACAAATAAAAGAAATATTTTCTATTTGTTCTTTTGATTTCACAAACACTCATTTGAAGAGGCATATCATTCTGCTTTAGTGAAAAAAAAAAAGTCACCTTCTGTTTTAAGTTTAATAAACAAAGAGCTCATTGCAGTGACTCATTTATTGATTCTATTTATCTTTCATTTTCAAGAAGACACAAATTATACTTCTTATATTTGTCTTTTTCTGATTTTGGATAGAATATTTTATCATGTTATAATAAATGTTAATTTTTTTATTCATTGAAAAAGGGGTAGGATATTAGTTAATTATGTTTACATCTATAATAAAATATAGCCTCATCACTTGTAAAGTCAAAGATATTCAATAATTCAAGTTTTTAAAATTTAAAACCGATCCTACCTGCTTCTTATTAAATTTTACAACTTTATTTTTCTAACTATGTTCAACAACTCAAAATAAATGTATCATGAACCAAAATTACCAGGTCTACTATAAAAATAGGAGCTATAGTAATTTGTTTATTGTGCAGCAAAGCTAAAGTTAATATAAATCTCTCCCTAGCTTTTTGGAGGGCAGACCACACACTGACTGCTGCTCAGCTATTAGACTTAGAATAAAAAGCAATGTTTGAAACTTAACACATTTGATAGTGCAAAGAGGGAGAGATTGAATTGCTTTAACTAGAAACAAACCTGGACAAGTGAGGAGAAGGATGCTGAAAACTTGTTTGGAAATGTGCTCACTCAGGATCCAGCTCAGCATTCATGCATGCAGCATCACTGTTGTGTTAGACACACACATTAAAAGCCTCTGTAGGCACTTTCATTCTCATTGTGTTCATTGATTTTCCTCAAAATCTTACGATGATATCCTCAGAATGAGAAAAAGACCTCTCTCTCCTAATAATTTTTATTAAGTTTTTCTTTCCTTCTTTCTCTCCTCTCCTCATTTTGCCATCATTCCAAAAATAGAAATAAATAACTAAAATGTGCAAACAATTGTAATGTAAAGATACTTAGAAAGAAAGATAAATTAAATTTTAATTTTATTTTTAAGAAATTTAGTGATGTCAATGCCATAATGTTTACAGTTGCAGACTTTGTTCCACATATAGGAAAGAGGGTGAATTTTAAACAACTGTTCTAGTTAAGAAAGAATTTGAATAGGAACTATAACCTCTGTTTTTAAAACAAATCAAGATAATTTATCTTTTAATCTAACAGATCATTCTATTTTATCCTGTATTCCAACTAAACACCACTGGGTATTGGTCATCTGACTTTTTTTTTTTAACCTTAAAAAAAATGAAAAAGAGAGAGAACATGTTAAAGAACAGTAGTTTGAAAAAATCTGAAGTCTGAAGAACTTAGAGTAACTGTGAGTGGGAAGAGGGATCGAGTGTTGCATTTCTAGTGTCATTCACAACTGACATTTATCATTCTCGTCACAGTAAGGCAAGAAAAATTAAGAGGCCTTAAAAGAGTAGATCAAGATATTGATCAGATCTGTGTAAAGCTCTGAAATCCTGTTCTTGAATGTAGAGTATGCCCTTTAAAAAAGTTGTATAAGCTCAAAAATTGGCTTATTTTTAAAAGCCAACATGGTTTTGTCAGGAGACAAACAGGCACTGGTGACAAAAAGCGTGCTGTAAGGGCTCATGTGAAGCATAGTTACAAGCCTGTTGTTATTATAGAGTGACAAAAGTAGGTAAAGTTATCCCTTTCTATTTGTGTGTAAACTCTGAGCTCTTATGCCACAAAATATTTTCTATTACTGAGCTGCTGATCATCTGTTGATCTCCGCTGGACTGTTCCCAAGAGCAATAGTTTATTGACAGCATTAAAGTATTCATAGTTCTACCCTTTGACATGATCCAAGGAAAACTGACAAAATCACCTGTGAGTGGGCATGTACATTTACAAATTTAATTCAGAGTAAAGCTTTCATCTGCCAGGAGCTTTTCTAAGGACAACAGTGATATTTTTTCCTGGGACAAAGCTGCATTGAGTGCCATCTTGCAACTCCAAGCAGAGAGCCAAAAATACACAGAGGGTCAGAGAGATTTATACCATTTCAGTCCCTATATCCAATGTTTCTTGATAGCTGTCTTTAGACATTTCATCATTCATGTCCAATGTTCTTCAGAGAAATAAAGGTGCAATTTACATTTTCATAATCAAACACCAGAGCTCTTTTTTTCCTATCTGTTTTCTCATGAGAACTGCTGTGATGTGTCTGTGAAAAACTTAAGGCAGAAAACAACCACCAAAGATATTTTATTTTTTCATCACCTTTATCAGTGGTAGGAGTGTTATTATCTCTCTCTAAATTATGCACAGCTCTGCATGTGTGTGCTTCATTAGTCATTTAATGTGCCTTTTTATTCTCAACAGGAAAGGCTTCAGAAAAAAAAAAGTTAAAAAAAAAACAAAAAAAAACAAAAAATAGAAGCAATGTATTTATGTAAATTAAAAGGTATTATATCCTTACTACAAGAGAAACCAATAATAATTATAGTGCTTGCTTCACTACCAGTCTCATTTTCAAATATCCCACACCTAATGTGCTGGAGATTCAAAGCACAGTAACTGGGCAAATACCAATTTGGGCAAATACCTAAATATGGCTTAATAGTTTATCAGCAAATGTCCTTCCCAATGAAGCTAAAGTTAAAACCAAACAGCAGTTTTGCTAGTGAACCCCACAGCCTCAGATTATTATTGTATGCTGGAGGTAGGTGACCACCTATAAGATTTTGAGAGAGTCACCATGATCCTCTCACTACTGTGCACTCTTCATCTTAGTGTACGTGTGAAAAAGAGCTCACTGTTAAAATACTTAATATAAAATTCTAATGGCTAGATGACCTGCCCACTGACTCATGAGCTCTGCTGATTGACTGGAAAGCTTACACAGTAACACCATTTACACCTTCAAGAATAGTTTATCAAAGTTGGATTCTTTTAACAGAAAATTCGGAAATGTCTGAGGTCTGCTCTTTCAGGATATCTTGGCAAAGGAATGAAGAGCTTTTGTACTCCTGCAACGTCTCCAGGCAAGCTAGACAGTGGTAATTGAGCTGAGAATTCTGGACCTCTGCACAGGCACAACAGCAGCTGGCCAGAGAACTTAAAATTGAAGCAGGTAGGCATAGGTCAGGTTGCATACGACAGTGCTAAAGAGCAGCGAGAAAGAAACTGTTATTTTAAGATCTCACTGAAGGCTCAGTTCTACTGCTTTAGGTATTGCGCTAAACTTAGGAATCTAACTCTGAGGTGAGGAAACTTGTTTCAAATTGTTAACCACTTTCCTATGCAGAGAGATTTTTTGAAAAAACATAAAATAATACATGGAGAAATAGAAGAAAGCCAGTCATTAGGTAAAAAGCATATCCTTTTTTTTTTTTTTTTTTTTTTTTTTTAAATGTCACTAGGTAGCTGGAGGAATATATACACTTTTAAAATAAATGCAAGTGTTTTCTACTTCCAGAATGTGATTTTCTCATTCAAAAGCAAAAAGAAAAGAATATAGCAGCAGTAACGTATATTTTCAAAACATATTACCTTTTAAAATATTTAAAGCAATTAAATTTCAAAAAAAGCAATAATAAACAACTAAAACAACATTTGAAATTCCAAATCTTGGTTAAAGATGTTTAATCTTGTTTTATTATTAAACTATTCCTTATTTCTTTTTGATAGTCAAATCGCATTTTCTTTTGAGATTTTGGGTGGACTGCTTTAGACTCTTTTTTTATAGGTGTTCTCATGAACAATCACTCAGTTTGCAGGGAGAATAATGAAAATGAATGGTATCCATCAAAGTCACAAATAAGGAGGAAGAAATGAAATATAAAATACATGATTGATTAGTCAGTGGTCTGGAGAGCTTACCACCACTTTCCACACTGAAAACATAAAATGGTTTTGTTTCAAGCTCTGCACATTTCACCCACACATTTTCACTTAATATCAGCAACAAATATAAGACGAGATTGGTGGTCAAACTCATTCAGAGAAAATAACTTGGAGGTAGTTTTCTGAGCTGCGTTATTCTTTCTGTTGTGAGAATGCTTTGTGAAGGCACCTACATTTTCTGGTTTACACAGATGCACAGGTAGCAAAAGAGTAGGGTCTCTGTTTCCAATCAAGTTTCAATAAATACATAAAGAAAAAATTGATTCAAAGCTTAAAAAAAAATCAGGTCTGAACTGCTCAATGTTCCTTTTTGTTCTGACTTAGAGTTACTGAAATCATGTAATGAAATTTATTCTTTGTGGTAGTAGGTGTCTAACTATAAGGAAAACCATAAAGAACATAAACAAGTCTCATAAGAATACGGCAACTTAGCTCTAACTCCTCAAATGTATTCACCATTAATTATAAGCAGTTAATGTAGCTTCCTCTTGGGTAATAATTTATACCATTAACATGTGCAACCAATGTATTTTTTAGCTTTCTTCTAAGGATGCCTTTACACTTGTAAATATAGAATATATAGCGTAAAACGGAAGGACAGCAGTACTTTGAAGTTAATATTGCAAAATTAAGAAGTACCACAATTAGTACAACATTTAGTATGGGTTTCATTACTATACAAATTGCTACACATAAATATTTTTCTAGAAAGAATATTCTTAAGAAATGAATCTCAACCATCTCAGACTCAGTCAATATGCTAATTACTCAACACTTCCTTTATATTTAGTGTCACTTAAAATTTCAGTAATCGAAATCAGCTAGTGATATAGTAATAAAAAGATAGGTTTTTACATGTCATGACAGTGCCTGTGCTTAAGCAAATATAAGCTGTATGTCAGACTTTTCTTCTTCCTCTTTTTCTCTAGTTACTAACGGCATGAAAGATCACATTTATAACTGGGAGGGGGAAATGGCTAAACCGTACTCACTGCTCAATTTTTGTGTGGGTGGGTGAATGTTATTCCTCAGTCCACATGATTCTTGCTCCTTGTTGGCACGCAGACTCATAATCAGTTCACCATAATCAGTTTGATAACAATCTATTTAAGAAAATCCTATTTTTAATAGGGATTTTTTAATAAAAATATGTTTTCTACATTTGCTTACAAAACACTAAAGATTCTATGCCTAATTCTTTCCTACTGCACACTTAATATGACTAACATTCATTTTGCGAAGTAAAACCATTTAATCCAGTTATAGATTGCATCACCTAGAGCAAGAGTTGTTTGAGAAAACTCAAATGCATCACCAAAAGAAACTTTTCCTTACACTGACTTGCACAGACCCTATCTCCACTGCATCCTGCTGTAGTTCAGTCAGCCCTTGATGCCTGGGAAAGGAGTTCAGAAATGCTTCTCCACTTGGGACATCCTGGGACACCAAACCCAGGTCAAGCACCCTTCATCTCTTTCCTTGTCTCTACATTGGCAGTTTCCTACTCTTTGACTTATAAAGTCTTGGGAAACAGGCTTTTCATTCTTCCTCCTCCTCCTTTTACTCCTAGCTGGCACCTACCACCCTGAGCAAGAAGTAAAAAGAGTTTCTGGCTTCTGCTGGGACCTAATCCAACATAACAAATGAAGCAACAACTCTAGGTCTCTCTCCTCTATTACTAGTCCTTCTGTCCCTCCTCAACACTTTGCTTTCAATAATTTTTTCATTTGTTTTTATACTGAGTAAGTTGAAGCTTATTTCTGTGTCTGTGATCTTAAAGCATGCAGGAAATTTAGCTGCCAAGGTATCTACACCAACAATAAAAAGGGCCAAAGAGCTCAGATCACCACAGCTTGAAAAGCTATGATATAGAATCATAGAATGCTTAAGGTTGGAAGGGACCTCTAGAGATCATCTAGTCCAACCCCCCTGCACATGCAGGGTCACCTAGAGCACGTGGCACAGGGTGGCATTCAAGCGGGTTTTGAAGATCTCCAGAGAAGGAGACTCCACAACCTCTCTGGGCAGCCTGTTCCAGTGCTCTGTCACCCTCACTGTTAAGAATTTTTTCCTTAAATTCCTGTGGAACTTTTGGTGTTTCAGTTTGTAGCCATTACCTCTAGTTCTGTCGGTGGCCAAAAAATAGTCTACAAGGCCTGGGCTGACAGGGCAGCACTGTAGAGTAAAAAGAACTTCTGAGTCAGGATTTTAAAGGTTTCAGACCCTGCAAAACTTTGGCTGAGAAGAATTGGGATAAATGGAATACAGTGAAAACAGAAGCCTGGAACAAAAAACACAACTGTATCATTTGCTTTTATTATTTTCCTTTAAACAGCAAGTATTTTTTCAGGCTTATAAAATTAGTCTGCTCCCTGGAAAGCAGAAAAGTTGCATTGTTTTTTAAGCACTGGTGTTACCATTGAGGCATCGTTCTCCCAGCCACTTCAGATCTTTCCTCTTAGGTTTTACAAGTGTTGTATGGGACAACCGTGAGCAAATGTGAACCAGAAGAATCAGACATAATATGACAGGAACCAAGTTTCGTATCTTCACAACCTTTCAAAAAACAAGGACAACCTACTTCTCAGTTACTAGCAGCCTCACCTTTGTCACATAAGCACCCCCACTCTTCCCCCAAGCCCTACCTCTCCAGAGCTACTCTCTGAGCTGGTGATTCGCTGTCATTTGCAGCTAGATCCTGACCATTATTCACCCAGAGTAAAAAGCAATGTGGAATGACTGGTAATTGCTTACACTGAAGGTAAAAATATATGTTAGTCCTACAGAGTAAACATAGTGTCTATTAAGAATCTAATACACAGCTTTTTATATCATCCTTTTGTAACTGAAAACACAGTCCAGGAGGCACAAAATTTTCATAATTTGATTGACAAGTATCATGCCAAATGCAAGAAAACTTGCAACAGCAAAGAGCTAATTCCCTCCTCCCCCCTGTCTCCCCGCCATATACTCCATTACTGCATTATTAATAATGTAACTTCTAGGTAACTTCAGTTAGCAGAAAAGCCATAAGGACCAATTCTCTAACTTACTCAGCCTAACTGAGACAGAGGAAAGGCATGAATTAAAATTAACATCTTAATCACATTCCAAAGATCTTTAAGATAATGAAGAATATTCCATAAATACACACTAATTCTGATTATATTTTTATGGTAGGAAGAAAAACCAAAACAAACATGGGGTTCAATACATTTGTGTTTATATTATAATTTCTATATTGTTTTGTCTATATATACTTGTATTATCTCTATATATTTGTTTTCAAATGTTTCTATGCAATTTCTAGTGATCTTACACAATATTCATGTTTAAATATTTTATATTAGTTGGCCTAAACAACAATGTAAAACCTAAATATCCTCCAAAGAGACAATACAGCAACTGCACTAGACATGTGAACAAGCCCATAATTGTTAGGGTAGTCATCAGGGAATGTAGCTTTTCAGACAGCAAGCACTGCCTATAGGTCAAAGGGAAATTTCAAAATTTAAATATAAGAAAAAACAAAAAAGGTAAAAGGTTTAACATTATTATTACTACAAGATCTGTAAATAAAATGTTACAATAAATATCCCCACAGTATGTTATAGAACCATCGGCAAATATATGTAACAAAATGGATTTGAAATCCCCCTGCGAATTCCGCCGTTGCCATCTGCTAGCTTGGGAAAAGATAACAAGTCCTTTGAGATTACAGCAAGGTGACTGGGGTGAGAGGGGCTGCTTCAGAGGACAAAGTCACTCTTCATTGTTGACCTAGTTAGAGTTTACTTCTCAAAAATAGGTCTATTCCCTAACTCTTTCATAACTTTCAATGTAAAGTGAAATAGGAACAGATTGCGTAAAATGGGTAAAATGGATTCACTTCTTGTTCTGCTATGTTCTTTATATTGTGCATGGGGAAAGAAACTAAGAATTCTCCTATTTCAGATAAGGAAAGGAAGAAATTGCAGTATTGCTTTCAAACAGTCTTCATAATACAAATCAATCTGTCTTTCAAGTGCAGTGCATAAAAGATCGGGGAATAGGGATTTAAACTTTTTAAAAAAGACTTCTAAGAACCACAGATGAAGTTTTCTCTAAGCTTCAGCTACAGTTGTTTAGATACACTAGGCTCAATACATCCTTGCTTTTCCTTTATGTTTTCCTCTACCAGTACAAAAATATATGCAAAGACTAAAATGCTACCAAATCAGAAGTGTCATTTTGCACTTACTTTACACTCATTCACTTCTGGCACAGCTGACAACAGTAAGGAGCCTACCTCTCTTCTATGTTAAGATCAAGATCCATGTACTCTCAGTGCAGAAAAAAAAGAATATGAAACTATGAAATAATTAAAATTTATTTTTATTCATACTTTCTTTAAAATATAATCACTGAAGACTTATGGGGAAAAAAAAAGAAAAGAGACTGTACATACTGGCTGAAGCAGAATTCTTGAGAGGAATCAGCTTCATCATGTTTAAACTACTAGTACCATGTTCTGCTTTTGATCAGCCAGTATATTCCTACAATAATAGGAGAAACACTAATTATGTTTACAGAAAAAAGATTTTAAAAATAAAAATAAAGGAGATCGATTAACATTAAAGTCTGTCAAAAAAAAAAAAAAAAAAAGATCAGGAGCTGAGGGTGACCCCAGTTCATGCACTAGGTGCAGCCCCACAGGGTCTGACCACAGCCAGCAGCATCAATGAGGTCCATTGCCAGTTCTCAGTGGGACAAAACAATGAACGAGGTCCAACAGCCCAGGTAGGGCAAGACAGGACTTGTCAAAGACAGGACTGGAAACCAGCCAAGTTTGAGGAGGCCATCCAGGAGAAAATATACCTACTATATAGATCTAAAGGCAATGCAGGAAGCAGAGATAGAGCTGGAGAGAGGCACATTAAAAACTGATATGTTAAAAAGATGGCTGATGAAAAAATGAATTTGAGTAAGAGAAGTTATATCAGTGTAGACTAATTTTCCTGTAGAAAAGCAATCTAAGATATCTTCTTGTTTCATTAAAAAATAAACTCATTCCAATTTTTCTGTTTGGCCATAACAATTAAGAGTAACATTTCCTCCTACTTTTAGATAATACAGCTTAGCACTTTTTCATCATAAGAGACCTTTTTTTCCTGAAGTTACATTATTTCAAAAAAAATAACCTATGCTGCCTTATGAACACATAACTGAACCCTTGTTTATCTTTCTTACATACCATCTAAAATCTCTTACCCAAGACTCAAGTCTCTATTCTGCTCTTCTATCCTGCTGTGTACACCAGAATGACACAATTACAGTTGTCCTTCTGCGTCATCCATCATACCTTTATAACACCTACAGTACCAGGTCACAAATTGCCCTGTACCATTCACAGATGGCTTCTGTGATTGTTGAAAGCAGTGTAAACAACTCATTATGTCCAAAGCTTCAGCCAGTCTAAGGATCACCTGGCACCTCTGCTGAAATGTATTTAAGAAAGAAATTAGGGAAAAAAGACAATTGAAGAATATTAAGAAGAGAGAAGGGCAAAGTTCTAAAACTGAGAGCAAAAAATATGAAAAATGTGAAGTAATGGAATGTAAATACCAAGGACAAATAACAGTCATCAGGACACCAATATTATGTTCAAGAGAAGAGCTGACTTGTAACTGGTTAAATAGTAAAATAGCAAAAAAGTAAGGTATCATAGGATAAAAGAAGAATCTATTTTCACCTCTTTTCTGTGTTTTAAGGGAGTTTCTTTTGATCATTGGCTAGATTAACATATTTCTGAGCCTACCCATGTATTGTTAAGCTAATCAAATGATCATAAAATGAATCAATTCCTCAGATGAAAGTGCCCATGCTGCAATACTAATATATTAGCCTAGACTGTGAAAAACCTCCCAAATGACTATGCACCAGCAGAGTTGCTTGCTCTAGCATCACTGCCTGAAATAACAGAGGTGACACACAAAAGGTGTTGCTTACAAGAAATGTGTCCCAGTGCTAAATAAGTAACAGAGTATTAATGCCACTTTAACTTTTTTTTTTTCCTGCTAATTATGAGCATTTGAGCATTCATTTTCAGCTTTTGAGCTCACAGAGAGTGAAGATAATAAAAGGTGGCAAAATGAGTCTACTGCTGAGCTGTTCTGAGTTATGAAAAAATAAGATACAACACAAAGTGATAACTGACATAACTGTTAAGGTTTGCAAAACTGCACCCAAACTGATATGCAACCAATAAACTGCACAAATTTCTGTCAGCAATTTCTGAGTTTGTAGTTGTAAGCAAGGTTAGAGAATGACCAGTTTGTACACCAGAAAGATGTGAGTCACCAAATTAGCTTCCCCACCAAACCAACATTAAGAAAAAGAAAGTTATTCCTCAGTGTTTGGATGGATAAGTCCACTAGTGAAAATCTCATCTACATCTTCCATACATGTATTTTCATTTGTACCAGAAATGATTCCTGTATATCATACTGAAATTTTATTGACAAAACCCCTTGTGTTATGAAAAGGAACCTAACTTTCTCTACATTGTCCCATGCATTTTTTTTATTAAATTACTAAAAGTCCATCTGCAAACAGAACAGTTTATACTCTTGCACACCTGCATGTTAGTCTGTAACAGATTATCCCCAATAGATTATCCTTGAAAGCAGAAAAAAGAAGGACTAACTCTTTTGATAGCAGTGCTGAAAAGAGCGCTGTTCTTTATGATAAACACGACAATGAGTACTCTGCTTATAAGAGCTGAGTGACCCCAAGGACACTCATATTGAAAGTAATTATCTCACAAATCCCGTTTTATATCTCTGTGTCTATTAACAGTAGAATAAAAATGTTTCCTCCTGTTTATGACATAATGCATCTCCTAGAGAGCACTTTAGATGAAACAGGGAATTTTTACTTCCATGAGCAGAACTTTCAAAGCCTCTCTGATGCAACGTTTATTTACAAAGAGCTTTAAGCTGTGCCTAGTTTAGTAGGTAACAAACACAACACCATCTTTTTTGGTGAAGGAAAAGGTGTGGAGGAAAGAAAAACAGATCAGAGATAACTAATTTTTAACTTTGGAGACCTTCATGAAATTTTGCCTCATCACAGACTGTACAAGAAGTACATGACACTTTTCAGTCCCTGTGATTCAGCTCCCTATCTAGCACTGGAATATCAATACTTCTTTTTGACACAGGGAATAGAGCAATTATGCATTTACCTCCTTTTTCTCAGACTTCTGCCTAACCAAAAAAAAAAAAACCCAAAAAAGCAAAAAACATATGGTAACTAGTCCCAAAGTGAACAAATTAAACCTTCATAAAGTCTTGAGGTAGCATTCTCAAATCAAAAGGGCTTGTTTAACTGAATTTTTCAACCAAGATGTTATCATGCCTTCATGAAAAGATGACATTTTCTGGACTTCTTAAAATTTTGTGTATCAGCCAACTTTAATTAAGAAGATTAGCACAAATCTAGAAATTAGTAGAAGGTGCCTCAGAATAGTGACTTATAAGCAAGTCCTCCAGGACTACTGACACTCTGCCTCAGTAAGGTCAAGCAGGGATTCATATTTCAATTCCAGCTAATTTTAAGAGAAAGAGTTTGCATCATATTTTTCAGATCTAATTAATAACATCTGGACATCTGGGAACAAATGTAGAAGTGCTAAATGTGCAAGAGCTAAGAAATTTGTATGCCAGATGAGAGAACCAGGGAATGGAATACAAGTACTCGGGAGAATAGAAGAGCTTTTTTAGTGAAGCACTTCATGCCTTATTTCATCCCACAAATGTGAGAAAGCAGAAGAGGGAGATGTAGTAGACTGAAGGGAAGATTTAGGTCCTGATCCTCCCCAGACACCTAGTGATCAGGCCAAAAATCCTCAGGAAAAGGACAAAAAACAACTATGTAACTACCAAGTGAGCGAGACTCTAAAAAGCTAAAATACAGTGGAAAGGACACAAGATTTGATTGGTATGAAAAGATAGAAATGTTAATAAAGTCCAATGAATGAATTGTTGCACAGAGATAAATGGGAGTGAGGTAAGGAAAGAGTGATTTTGTAAAATAACAATAGAAAACATGGAGGAAAATCAATCCCATGCTTCTGCATGTCCGCAGTATCCACTGGCCATTCACTGATCCGTCCAGTCTCTTTTCAGACCATTTCCACTGTTTCTGTACCTATTCACATTTTAATTTGCAGGTCAAATAAGGGTAAGGGGCTTCTAGCTTGTGGGGAGCCTGGTCTGTGTTCCTACCACATTGATGAATTCACTCAAGGAAAATAAGGATAACAACAGCTTTTCAAAAAGGCTGCACATAACAGCAAGTTAATTCAATGAGAGAGGAAGGCTTACTAGTGGTTTTGCAAGAAAACAAAGCAAAACAAAACAAAACAGTTTACTTCAGGTTATGGAAACAATACTAAGTCTAATGCTTTTTTAAATTATTTTTTAAATATTAAAATAAGAGTTGGATGTAAAAGGCAGTGATTTCTCTTATTTCAGAAGTGTATGGTATAAATATACTACTGCCTAGCTACTTATAAAAACAAGAGCTGAAAAAGCTATGTGTGTCTGAGTGATTTAGATGCACTGCACAAGTATGAAAGGAAGAGAGATAGTGCTGCATCTCACAAGAAAAGACACTGTCAAACAGTCATTTTGTTTCTAAAATTGACAAGGAGGGTCATCTGTTTTACTGCTCCGTGAATGTGAGCTGTACCTGTCCAGAATAAAAATACCTTTATTGCCTTTTTTTCACATGTCCAATAAAAATGTATGGAAAATGATAACATGCTTGCAGGTTTTGGGTGCCTACAGCTGTAAGCACTCAAGGAGTTAACCTGCCAGGATTAAGTTTTATATAAACAGGATAAATTCAGTCATGCAGAAGAATGGAATCTATACAAAAGGGAAAAGTATGTCTAAAGGAAGAAATTATATCTCCAGACTGGTTTGTGGAAAGTCAAAAAGAGAAGTGCAAAATAAACACTTAAATGAAAATTGTCCCAGGAAATGCAAGTCTTACACAGGATAAGATAAACGATAGGCTATTTATTCAAATAAAAGGAACCTGTAAATGGTCTACTGATCATCACATAAATGTGAAAAGCGAATATTCAGCCCCAGTACAAGAGGATTTATCCATACAACTAGTACAATGGAAGACCAGATCTCTAGAATTGCAATGATATGAGAGATGGTTTCCTTTTCATTCACAGTAACTTCAGTTTTGTGATCCACACACCCAAAACATTGTAAAGTACAGATTCATCTTTCAGCTTTGATGTAAATAATGCCTGGGTTTGATCTGGAGTCACAGCTAGTGCCTTTTGAAAATATCTTCTTTATGGATCTCTACAGCTATTACTTAGGAAACAGAGAAAATAAATAAACAAAAGGCAATTCACCCATCCACAGCAAAAAGCAACGCTACCTCCCAAAGGAAAATACCCAGCCCTATATAGGCCAATGTTACCATAGAAAAGACAAACTCTGTAGGCTACTGTGGTGAATTATGGCATTTTTCAGAATGATATCACACTAAATAACATACATGTCAATATATATACTACAGGACTAGTGCTCAAAGTACACAGCTATATGAAGGGAACAATTCAGATACTGAATTTCAAGTATACTTTATATATACATATATGTTTATACTTTACATATATATACATATATAAAACCGGCTGTTTAGCTTTCTCAAAAATCTGGTATATTGAATCCCAATAAGATGTTAGGAAAATGTCAATAAAAATATTCTGAGCAGGGAGGAATAGGATGCAGAAGAGAAATAAACCAGTGGCACTGATTATTTGGAGATAACATAATATCTGCTGTCATGTTGCTGTCTCAGTATTCCCTGCTTAACCAGAGGTGAAGGAAAGGACAGTGACATGAATTGAGAATATTGGCAGCAGTGTTTTAAAGTCACTAGAGTTTCTGCCCTTTGAGGGACACAGGCACATTAAAGAGGGGGAGAAGGGTGTTTCTCTGTTTTTTCAAACCTTTAAGTCACTGTACTACTTCCACAATAGTACTAAGTCTGCTTCTTATTGTGTATTTCCTGATGCAAAATTTGTGGAACTCTAATTCCACACTGACTAAAAGAACTAAAAGGACTAAATCAGGAGAACTTAAGGAGTTTGTGAAATCCTCTCTCTCACCTGGTTCTACCAAAAAGTCTCTTGTTTTATGCAATTTTAACACTGAATCTAGTGGTGAGCTGAAGCCAGAATATGTTTCCTAACAGCATGACTTTTCAAATGCTTTGAGAAAACTAAATCAGCCTTTTTATTTTATCTACATCTAAGACCTTGTTTCTGTGTGAGATCTGCAAAGGGATATTTCTGTGTGTTAATCTGCTCACGTGGGAGAGACTTCTTACTCTTCTAAGAATCCTTTTCCAAATTCAAACCACAGAAGTATTTAGCAGATGAAATGCATAATTACAGAGACATTCATAGTTTAATTTATACAGCTATAAACCAATGCTATTTATTTGCTCAGGCATAAAAGATGTTCACAGTTTCCCATCGAAAATGATTAATATGCTAATGTATTTTAAAATAAAAAAATACAATCTTAGATGTTAGAGATAGATATGAGGGAAAAATAGTTCTGTTATCTACTGTATGCTCATGAGAATGTAAAATTTTTTCTGCTAACTGTTCTGTCTAGCCCACTGTACAAATCTGACCTTTGATCTGAAATCATAGTTCCACAAACACTTTAAGCCATCCCTGCCTCTAAATGGAGCATTTCTCTGTTCCCTCCCTCATACCCTTATTCATTCTGTCTTTCAGCAGTGCAAGATACTGATTAGAAATAACATTTTTCCTCTATGTAGTTTCATTTAGAACTGTACCTCATGTAATCTCAATCAATGCTTGTCTAGGCATAAGGAAAAGGACAAAGAAGGAGCAGTCATCAAGTGAAGATAGAAGAGCAGGACTTCTCTTTTGGTCCTGTTTTTAGTACCCTAAAATTTTTGTGAACTGCCTTGTCAGATATATAATCATTCTGAAGGAACACATTGGAATTGTGCAAGACATGCACAAGCAAAGACTGGTTGTATTGGACCATGAAGAGTAAGTGCAAAGAGCTATAATTTTGGGATAGGCTATTTCAGTTTAAAACAACTCAATGAACATGAGCAATCTTGAAAGGTGCTACTGCCTTCCAAAAGATACTGAAGCCTTGAAATGCCTTTTCAAATTATAAAGGAACACTTAAGAAGCACTCCACACCCTTAGGTTCTGACCTTATGCCTTTAAGGCGTCAAAAGCCTATTGCAGTGTCTGCAAAGAGTAGGGCTTTTTATTTCTGCTTGCTTCACCCCACACCTAAGGGCTCTCAGATCACATGCAGGGACACACATTATACAAAATGCTCTCTTAAATTAAAGGGAGGTGTCCTTATTATCTAGTCTTCCAGGTTTTAGTTAATCCAGACACTGTAGAATGTTGATGATATTAATACGTAATTTGCAGAACTTTAGGCTGTAGCATTATATTCTAACAACAACAACAACAACAAATTGCATAAAGAAGGGAAGTGGAAGTGACATATCAGCCAAGGTCATGAAAAAGCATATGCTAAATTATCCTATGTTAAAGGACTGAATAATAGAAAAAAATATCAGCTTAGACAAAGTTGATTAATGTGAAGCTACTAGTAATTCATCAGATGAGGAAATATTTGTAGAACACCATGTACTCTACTGTGATACTGAAATTGCAGGGAGAGCATAAGATATAAATAAATATTACCTGCAACAGTGACGTCAAAAATACGTTTTTGTGGAAACACTTACCTCCATCCTTGTGGAAGGCTTTGTTAGCAGCAAATTCTGAACTACAGTCTATGCCATTGCACATTTAAGAGGTTATGGAAAGGATAAGAGTGCAGATTAGTTTGACTCTTTTTGTTTTCCTTTCTGTGAGATGAAAATACATTAGCTCTGAAAATTGTTTAAATCCTGTTGCAGCAATTGCTTAATCAGAAAAGCTCTTTTCTCTGATGAACTAGTTGTTAGAAGCAATACTTCCAAACAGTCAATAAAAAAAACAGAGCCAAATGCCTCTGTAGTGATGTTAATCCTTGGCTCTCACACTATGTCCCTACAGTAAAGTGCCTTGCAACTAATTATGCAGCCTTCCACCCCCACAGCAGACCCAAGCCATTAGGGATGATTATAACTGTGTGCTGAAGCTCTCATTAGGTGATGCACTTCTACGGTCTGCATCACCACCCCTCATAGCTATTCTGCAGCTACTGCTTTTTCATCACAAGCTCATGTACACTAGATGTAACAGAATTTCTATAAACTTCTGAATTTTTGTGGAATGTGCCTCTTCTATGTATAATGAAGAAATACTACATTTCGAGCGATCAACACTTTTTCGTGCTTCGAGTGAGAACATCCTGAAAATTCCAGTAGACTTGGATTAGTTACTTGGGCTAGTGACCCGTATTAGAGGCAACTCTGACTCTGCCTGCTGTTCTCTATGTTAACACCACAGAGCATGAAAGAAAATGGAGAACACTACTTTTATAGTCCTGCACAGTAGCACAGGGCTGCTAGATGGGGAATAGTTTTTGTTTGTCCTTAGATCTTGGCTCCTTCTAAAGCTCTTCTGCTAATAATCTTGAGCACAATAGGTTTTATTTTAGAGAAGCAAAGATTATTTCCTCCTAATATCCATAATTAAATGCAAAGAACATTCCTTTCTGTCTACACACTGTATTAGATGCAATGCTAAATTATCTATATCTTCATTATTTTTTATTGTGCATTGGGCTGCCTAAGAGCCTGTGTCACAAACCAACACCCCACTGTGCTAAGCATTGTACAAACAAGGAGCTAAAAACACTGTCTTGGTGCCAAAGAAACTTTGAGCTGAATATTGTGGTTCAGAGCAAATGAAAGAGAAGCCAAATGTAAAGTTCAGTTGTATGAGTGAACACATTCTCAGCTAGTTCCCATGCCATTTCCGTATGTTCTATTTTCTCTCACTTCTCTTGCAGATTTGTGGTGCACCTTGTCATTGCACAACCGGGTCACAGTAATCTGAGGAAATGTGAGTACAAGCAGAAAAAATCCTTGGAAATGTCCAGTTTTGTCACATTAACTTTTTTTTTTTTTTTTTTCCAAAGGAATCACAGGGTTAAAAAAAAAAATCAGAGGAAGAAAAATATTTTCACTGAAAAGGCAGTCTTTAGTGATTTTCCACATATCTGGCAACAGTTAGGTAATGATGTAAAAGTAATTGGATAATCCCACGATACTCATCTCCTATTCGTTTTTGAGCATGCAAGCTCCTGAATCTAAATGTTTGCCAGTGCTCTGAGAGATGTGTGCATGCTTAGCCAGGCTGTGTCATCACTGAAGCCAGCACATGAGAATTGAAGCGAGCCTGCAACTGCCCTGATCAAACAACTTGCAGTCAAGAGTGGACAGTGGAAAATGTAGAGAGGGCATCAACCTGGTCACTTGTGCTCTATAGTCTCCAGCAGGGAACCTCTGCTTTCTAAAGCTTTTAGAAATAACTTTGTACAAAGTCAAAAGAGAGAACGAAGTGTGTTTGCCAGTATTGCCATATTGTGTGTCTGTAAGTGTAAGTGCAATCTGTGGTATACTTATACTGTTATAACTGCACTAGGTGTCATGGAGTCAACTATGACATGCTGTGGCATATAGTGAAGGAAAAACAAGCTATTAAAGAAATATATACAGTTATGGGTTTAGGCTCTTGGGCAGGGGGACGGTTGTTTGGCTGGTTGTTTTTTCACAATGCACACATAACAACTGCTGGAGAGGTCCCTGTCACTAATTTTCTAAGCAATGACACCTTGGCCTGTGGTGAGCCAGTTCAGGAGCTAAACAGACAGAGAGCTACCGAGCTTGAGCCAAAAGAGGGTCACTGGGACCAGGCAGGGGTGTGGGTAGGGGCTCCTCATCCCAGTGAGGCTCCTCACTCATAGTCCATTAAGCAGGGCTGGTCCTCGGGGCCCTTTTTTAAAAAAAAGCAATTCGTACAAATAAATGTCTCACGAACTCATGATCTGGAATATCGGGGGACAGAGCAGCCTAGGTCTTCCAGAAAAGGAGGGATAGTTCATGCTACAGAGATGATTCTAAGGTTAATGCTCTACCTTTCACAATGGAAGTAGACAATTTAAACAACTTTCTCACTATACCTTTGGAATGCTTGTGCTGAAACCAGTTTTGACTCCCTGTAGCTATAGCCTGAAGGGACATTCCAGCATGTTGCTGGCCGAGATAATATGGTTCAAGTTAAAAGGAAAACAAGACATTGGAAATATTTTGCAGATAATACCTAGATCTGAAGTTTGACTGCTCTGAGAGATGTCATCCATCCCATACTTTTAATGGTTTAATGTTGAGGTACTATTCTCCTTTTAACAGGTTCAGTTTGTAATTGCATTTTTGCTCTTTTGAAATGAACTGAAAATGAAATCAGATATGACTCTCTGGGCTAAAGTTCAGTCCTATATTCCATACTACATTGATATAAAACATATGCAGAAAAAAAAAGGGAGTTGATTTTTTTTGATCATCAATGTTTATTTTGTAGTAAACTTTCAGAGAAATTTGGGGTTAAACTACAAAGGTCAAGTTGAAAAAAAAAATCCAAATTGTTTAGTAATGAACAGATAGAGAAATTGTTTGTATGATATTTGATGTTATTCTCACCTAGAATTTAAAGGTTAATAAGGAGTGAAACCTACAGAAATAGCAAGCAGTGACATATAAAGCTGAAGTATATTCCTATTTGTAGCTTTTGATTTCTATGTTATTGGCCTAAGATAGGTTAATAAAAATCATTTAAAACTCTTGTGAGCTTACAGTAATTGAATCTAGTAAAATTAAACCTATTAAAAAACGTTATTATGGCTATTTGTAAAAATCGTATACTGCATACTATAAGTACTGGCCTAAATGAGAACTGCAAATGTGGTTATAAGAAAATATAAGATACTTACAATAACTTCTAAAACTTTAATTAAACACACTCTTACCAAAAAGGACATATTTGTAACCAGATATCTTTGGACACTTTGATGCATAAATATTTTCATTTCAATTACTTTATACTGAACTAAGCAATGAAGCCAATAGCATATGCTGAATATTGTGCACAGGTACTCAGCTGATAGTTCTTGTAATTTATTGTATGACTTATGATTATTAAAAGCAGATGCCCTTATTCAGCAGATATTATCAACTGTAGATACCCTTAGCAATGGCTTCATCATCCCTCAAGTTTTAAGAGCAAAAATATGAATGGAATAAATGCAAATTATTGAGGATTTCTTCCATTTTTTTTCTTTTTTAAAACATCTCTGAGGAATAATTCAATAATTTTGAACACAGCTAATATCTGTCTATTTTATAATTCTGAAGTGTTCAGTAATTTGCAAGCGAAACATACCAAATCCAGTCAGATAGGTATCTTTCTGAAATAGGAGAATTTGGAGTCACCTATGCCTGTCAGCAGAACACAAAGGACGCTGAGTGAAAGGCGAAGAAAGGTATGTCTGGAAATACTTTCTGGATCATGAAGACAAAAGTATAGATTTTAACCTTCATATGTACCCAGACTGTCCCTTCTCCTGATAAAAAGCCACCAGGCTGGCATAAAATAGTGTCTGCATGATATTGGTGGCAATTCAAAGTTCTTTGGCTAGGATTTGATTAAAAATTGACTTTTTTTTTTTTTTTTTTTTTCACTCTGTGTGAAAAGGACATGAACTCCCACACATCTTAATTTTACAGGATGTCATTATGTCTATTACAGTTCATTAAAGTTACTGACTTATATGCTCTGAACCTCTGTGGGAAGTTAGACAACGTTTCAGAGACAAATCTAAAGTATTTTGTTTTTAAACTGTTTTAGTTTCTCTTCATACGTGGAGTATTAAACATAGTGTGAGCATGCCTCCAGTTATAATCTAATGTGGCAAACCATGGGCTATGTCCATACACCTGGATAAAGCATACAGCCCAGCTGCTGCAGCTCTCTGCTTTAAGCATGTTACTTTGCTCCTCCAGAAGGAAAAAACCCTGCAGAGCTCCGTGATGTGGCAGCTAGGCTGCATCTGGAGGCCTGGCTCGCTCCCAGCTAGCACCTCCACAATTCCCCAGCAGCACCTTGGCAGTGCCATTTGACAGGGGCCCCAGCACTGGCCAGGACCTGCTTAGCAATCTTTGCAAGTCTAGAGAAATGTATAGCTCGTGTTGCAAAAATCTACAAAGTAGCCATAGTTTTGCTTCTTTTGCCTGTTTCAAAGCACTAAGGCAGAACTGGTGTTACCTTTCCAGTCAAGGATGATACTGAGACATATGGGTTGATGGTTACTGCTCATGGGATATTTCTAATCTGTTCCACAGCAAGCAGAAACCATAAGACTGGCTCTATGAGGCATCGTTCCCATCACCATCCTTTCCTTTTCTCCATTTTCTGCTTGTGGTAGAGTGACCTCTTTCCAGTTTGTCATCATGGAGAGGCAAATTTCATTTCTGCCTTCACTGCTAAGGAGTCCTGAGCATATCTGGAAAATGTCTTTTTACCCATGTCATCCCTAACAAGAGGTCAGGGGTAAAGATTTTTTCCTACCACCAATATATTCAGTGGGAGAGAAACAGATAATGCTCAGATATTTGTAACAGCTGCATGAGATTTCCTGAAAGGGAACATGTCCAAAAAAAATGAGAGTTAGCAATATACTTGTCTGCTGAGTGAAGTGTGCTTCAATAAAAACAAATGATCCAAAACTAGTCTATCAGTTGTTGTTTTTTAATAACTTTGTGAAATTCATTTCCAGAAGCATAGCAGATACTATTAAAAATGTAAGACAAGGATTTAGTAGGGATTCAAAGTCTGTATTATAAACTATTTGAGATCTTGTTGTGTACCAAAAGACACAATGCAAAACTCATGCATATCATGCAGAAGATGACCAAACTGCATGAAAGTTTATGAGGAAAAAAAAAAAAAAAAAGATGTCTTAATGTTTATTCAGGAGTATATGATATATATTTGATCAGAAGTATAACCTATTAATCACAGAGCATAAGAATTCAAAAATAAGGAGGTTTTTACAGGTACAATCTATATAACTGTTTAAATAACATCTGAAAGTATCCATGCCTATTGCTATTGGTAAAATGCAATGATATTCTGTTGCAGCTTGGAGCGGGTCAGGAATGCCAGACAGCAACTTCATAGAAGCTGGAACTGACTTCGTTTATTAGCTTTTCATGCAGTACATTTATATGATTCTTAACAATTAGTGATGTAATTACACAGGCTCCTAATTGGTAGACAATGATCTAACTCAGACCCTTACAGCCCCCCTTACTTGTTTAGCTCATCCTTTTAGTTCAACAGCTCTTTTATTCCCTCTGACCTTGGTCTACTTTCTTATCTCCTAGTTAGCACTCCCTTTGTTCTTTCACTGAAACCTGAAGGCTGGAATTGAGCAGGCCTGCTGGGCAGCCATGTACGCGGCTCTCTAGCCATCCCTCTACAATTCCCCCTTTTTCTTTTGTACCAGCAAGGCCTGCTTAGTAGTACAGGACACTTCTTCCTCTCATGATGTTCTGCAGGCTCACACTTCCCACCGCTAGGGTACCAGCTGTTTGCCTGCTACATCTGATGTATGTGAGGTTGCTTCCAGCTAAGGCCTCTCCCACTTTCTCTGTCACCCATCCGATTTCAGAAACCAAGCATAGATAATTACTCTTGAGGTAACACTCGTCGGCAGGATACTGAGACTGAGTATTCTCTTGAGTTAGCAGATTAGAGGGTTGCTGACAGACTCCCAACTCGGCAGGCGTCCCCGCAGAGACAACGTGGGTCTCAGTGTTAGGAGTCTCACCGCCCCCCCCTTTTACGCTCTGCTTTATCTGCTTAAGCCCGGTGCATCCTGTCACGTAGGGCCAGTACGTGCCAGCAGGCAGACCGGGGCAGGTGGACAAACTCCACCTTCAGTCACATAACCTTCCCTCCTGGTCGTGCAGGTGCGCATACCAGTAAGTGGTCGCAACCGTCAGTCTGAGGGTCTTGCCTTTCTCATCTCCTCCCTCTCGGGTGTTTGACCTTCAAACTAGTTCAGAGGATGTTTGCAGTTAAGTTGGCTACAAGCCTGGTCGCGCAGCCCCCTTCAACTGCTTTCGGAAGAGGTCGGCTGTGAGCCTGGCTGAGCAGCCGCCTCCGTGCTCCTTATCTCTCAGCCTGGGCAGGCAAACATCTTCTTTCTCAAGGTCTTGGGTTCTGTTTTGTACAATAGTTTTATGACTCTACGGATCGTACAAATTTCCACCTTTCAACCATACCTCGTGTCAACATCAATATACAAAGGATACAACACATAATAAAGATGAACATAGCAAACAGAAACAATAGCCCTAATAACAGTTTCTGTCCTCACTTAAAGCATTACAATTCTCCAACCCCCACTTTAAAAGACAGATCAAATCCCCCTGCACCTCCCTCCTGGCTGTTGTCAAGCCCTCAGCAACATAAGTCTCCTTGATCTCATTCGCCTTCTCTTCCCCGGCCCTCCTTCTCCTTTTTTCAAGGTGATCTAACAAGTCCTGGACCCAGCCGGGCCGTTCTTAGGCACGTTGGGGTGGTCCGGGAGTGGGGGCACAGACAGTGCAGGCGCCACAGGCACAGATGAGGACGCGGGCGGGGGGGGTTGGCAATGGATCTCCAGACACCAGCGGTTTTCGGTGGCGTGGCGGTCCCGTTCCTGAAGTGCTCGCAAAGGCTTTTACAGGTACACTGCTCGCAGCTTCGGGAGGCTCACGATCCGGCGGTGGCCCTGTGATGTCCTTTGGGCGATGGTGGGGCTCAGAACCCCCTCGCTTCAGCTTGGGTCTTTGCAAGTGTCCCTTGTCTCTAGCCCATTTATACAGCTCATACAGCTTCTTCATGCTCACTGCTGCCTCCCTCTTTGCTAATAAGTCCCGCAGCAATTGTACAGCAGCTTCTCGCTCCATTTTGTACGTACACCGGGGTCTCTGCTTCTAGCCCTTCCCTGACGACGTCTTTCCGTCACGGGCCCCAGCTTCTTGCCCCCCAACGCCGTCTTCTCCGTGTGCGCAATCACGGCCGGCTTACCCGCTCCGGTCCCCGTCTTGGTTGGATCACTCGTCTGCACCCGTACGTCGTCCTCCGGAATCCCGCACCGTTGTGCCAGGTCCCTGTACTGGTCCCTGTTCGGAATCTTGTCCCTGTTCGGAATCTTGTCCCTGTTCGGAATCTGGTCCCTGTTCGGAATCTTGTCCCTGTTCGGGCGCCACTTGTAGCAGCTTGGAGCGGGTCAGGAATGCCAGACAGCAACTTCATAGAAGCTGGAACTGACTTCGTTTATTAGCTTTTCATGCAGTACATTTATATGATTCTTAACAATTAGTGATGTAATTACACAGGCTCCTAATTGGTAGACAATGATCTAACTCAGACCCTTACAGCCCCCCTTACTTGTTTAGCTCATCCTTTTAGTTCAACAGCTCTTTTATTCCCTCTGACCTTGGTCTACTTTCTTATCTCCTAGTTAGCACTCCCTTTGTTCTTTCACTGAAACCTGAAGGCTGGAATTGAGCAGGCCTGCTGGGCAGCCATGTACGCAGCTCTCTAGCCATCCCTCTACAATATTCAATAGTTTCAAATTGACATGATCAACAGTTAGTACTGCACAGTTTAGATAGACACGTCTTAGACATGTTACTCCTTTTCAAGAGGAAAAAAATGTTTGCAATATAAAAGGAAACTTTTGGGAAATAGCAAGAGAAGCTTTGGACAGTATAAATCTAGCCTGATTGTTATATAAAATGCCCCATTTCAGGACTTAAATGGAATTTGAATGTGTTTTTCTTTTACAGTCTTTCTCTTTTTCTCCCCTTTAATATAATACCTAAATTTATGACTTTCCTGAAAGAAAAAACCCCTTAGAGCATCATTTGATAATTGTTATTCAATGTCCATGACTCACACACAGTATGTGTGACATTCCAGTCTCCTTTGATTTGTTCAACCACCAGAGAAGGAAACTGAAAAAAAAAAGGAAGTTACTAATTAAGGAGATTTTATTATGTGGACAAACTATTTTTTTCTGAAATGTCAGTAAAGTTCACAATGTAGGAGGACATAGGGAAGAAGAGTCTACATTTCTGGAAGAGAAATTTTTGTGGTTTATAATATGTGGTATAAGCTTTATTTTGGGTCATTTAATAAATAAGATGAATTTCACTATATGGGTAGCTCTATTAACAGAGTTGTATTAACCAAGAATTTGAATAATAGAATATTGCAAGCAAGACTGTTGCAAGCACCACCAGCAGTGAGCATTAGTATGCATGGCATGCTTGTTGGTTTCCTAGAGGTGCCTTCCCTACCCAGGGTAATTTGTTATGGTTAGGAAGCAGATGCACTCCTTATTTTGTTTGTAAAGCAACAACTTTTTTTTTTTTCTTTTTTTCATATATGAATTGATTTAGCTTTCAGCCAAGATTTCAGGCATTATACTGGCTACTTTACAACTCCAGATGTGGATATGAGACAGATCTCTGTGAAACTCTTACTACAACAAACATTCTTTCAACAAAGATTCTTGGAACTCATTTACAGTTATATTGCAAAATAGGTGAATAGGTGAATCTAGCTGACTAAAATATGAAAATTTAATCCATTTATGTAAATAGCCATTACAAGAAAAATTTGTTAAAAGTAATATTTAACGTGAGACTAAAAGAAAGTCTGAGAAAAGACTTCCTAATGATGACATAGCTTTTATATTTCTATAAGAGTTTCATAAACACAGGAGAAAGAGTATTATTTGTGTTTGCCTAGGACACAGACCAACACTGATGAAACTTGAAAAAGACATGGAGAGTATCAATATGCATCACTCTAGGCCAGGGAGAGAATTTTAACAACATAAGAGACCATAAAACTTTCAGAAAATTAAAAAGAAAATGACAATTGAGACTTTAATTCTTTTCTTAATAAGTAGCTAAGGAGTAAAGCATGTAGGAAACTGTTTTAATATGCAACTATGCAAAAATAAAGTTCAACTTGGAAATATTTAGGTTATTTTAGTCAGTACTGACTGCACCTAACTCTGTAGTAGCCTATTATCAGGAAAAATTTATATGAATTAACCTTCTGAATAGAGAATTCTTTACAACAAAACAAATATAAACAGCCATTGATTATCATATTTTATTGACTGTTATATGCTTTTCCATATAAAATACAGGCCTCATGGTGGGAAAAAAAAAAAAAAAAAAAAGGTTGTAAGACATTTAAGATTTCATATTGCCCATATAAATATAGAAAGTTTTATTTCTTATCTCCTTTATTGCTCCAAAAATTTTAATTTCTATTTTGGCAATTCATTTTTATAATTACAGGAACTTTAGATTATGCTACTGAGGTTCACATGAGATATATAGAGAAGGTCTTCCAGGTGAATTCCAATTCAGTCATATTTTTGGTGTACGATGATAACCAAACACATTAGCTATCACCTCACATTGAAATTTCAGTAGAAAATTAAACTCTTGAACTGATCTGAAAATTCTAAAACTTCATTTTATCCATTATTAAATATACCTAAATAATTTTGCCAGGGATTGCTGCAATGTACTTGGCATCTGCAAAATCAATGTCGTTGTATCAGGTATAAATTTTCTCTGTGCAGAAGTTAGTGCATATTAGGAATTATTGTCATAAAGTTCTCAGTCAACAGCTATTAAACACAGTGTACACATAAAAAAAGACATCATTCAGTATCATTTTGAAGCATGAGAAATGATTCCATACATTTATATGCCCAATTGCTAGATATATTTCTTTGCATTATATTTATGCCTGACTTTCAGATTTTTTTCTGCCCAGCTGTTCATGTTATACATAAAATAAGTAAATATCATGAAATAGTTACTGAAATATCTTTAAATTATCTTAGGAAAGATTAAGGTGTGACTTGCCAAGAGAGGAACAGATGTCTTTATCAAATTATTCTCCTGTCACAAAGATTGTTTGCTCCCTTGAGAAACTAGGCAGTCACTGGAGGTGTTATCATTCCCTAGTATGTTCACTGAATATAATTATAGGGAACCTTCTAAAAATGAGGACACAGTCTTTTATAGTTCTATTATTTTCTTTTTAATGATGGTTGAATATCTCAGTCATTCCCACATGTACATCAGAAAAAACTCTTCATAGATTACCTGCAAAGCCTTTATCACCTTTTTTCCAACCAGCATAAAATTCTCAAAACTCCTAAAAATGTACTGTAAGGAGCCCACTCTGCATTTGTTAGAAACTCAAGGATAATTTTGTAGTTATGAATCAAGCTATTCCTCTATCTGGAAGCAAGTACAACATTTTCCTTTCCTGATCTTGGAGCTTCCTTTCCTGCTCTTGGAGATAAGCAATCTGTTATGTCCCAGCTGTTAATTTGAATTAGTCTCTGTAACTATATTTCATACATATAAACATATTTGATATTTAAGAGAATGGGTGTGAGCATGTTGCCTAAATTAACTGGCATTTCATTCCAGGGTTGCTGTTATATAGTCTCAAGGAGAGAACTAAATGGCCTTAAAGCCAAAGCTTTCCTGTCTCCTCTTGGCAATCTTAATCTACTTTTGGAGAGCTCTACAGAGATGAAACCATTCTTACTCTCCAAGGCACAAGAAAAATGTCATAAATCTTAGCTTTTTCAGAGAAATCTTTTGGTACAATAGGTATTGTATCAAAAAAAAAATGACTGCAAGAGCTGAAGGAACAGTACAAGAAAAGGAGAACATATTAGCATAGCGAGACATTAAATGCCTATTGCAGATTTTAGCAAATACCTTTCTCCTCAGAGGGTTTTCAAATACAGAATCACAGAGAAAGTTGCTCATGGCCATGTCTGATGGGGTTTTGACTATTCTTCAAGGACACAGACTGCACAGCCTCTCTGGAGAATCTTTGCCAGTGCTTGACCACTCTTGCTCTAAAGAAGTTTTTTCTTATGTTTAAAAAAAAATTTCCTGTGTTTCTGTCCATTGCCTCATCCTGTCACTGAACATCACTAAGAATCTGAATATATCTTGTTTACTTCCCCTCAACAGATGTTTATAAACATTAAGATCCCCTCTGAACCTTCTCCAGGCTGAAAAATCCCAGGTCTCTCAGCTCCAGTCCCTTAATCATTTTTGTGGCTCTTTTCTGGATCCACTCATGTCTCTGATGCACAGATGAGTCCAGGACAGAATCCAGTACTCCAGGTACGGCCTCACCAGTGATGATGAGTGGGGAAGGATCCCTGCCCGTCCCCCATCCCCCTTGATCTGCTGGCAATGCTCTTTCTAATGCAGCCGAGGAAAGTATTTGCCTTCTTTGACTTAAGGATGCACTGCTAGTTCATGTTCAACTTATCTGTCAGGATCCTCAGATCTTTTCTGGTAAGCTGCTTGCTGGCTGGCTGGCAATTGTTGTATATTGACACTTGACCTGTTGAACAAACACCATCAAGGATAGAAAAGATATTGAAAAATATATTTATTCAGAATTACTTATTTTCATTTTATTGTGATATTTCATTTTTATGTTCAATTCTTTTGAACTTTCCAAATGTAGTTGACGAAGTAAACGAAAATTATATTGTTTAATGATGTATACGATAATTACAGGCTACCTCCCAGTCTAAGATGCATTACAGTGCAGATCTGTAAAGGGGTGAAAAATGCTTCCTGAAGATTTCTAGAGAGTCTTGAGCTCACTATCCAGTACGCTTTATGTTCAAATCCATGGTGAAGAGCACTAGAGATTCAGCA